>NC_133662.1:17530486-18185108 GCF_037893015.1 Macrotis lagotis | reverse complement strand
AAGCAAGTCTATGTATATTCATGGGGGGAGGGGTACTTTGTTTACTTGTAAACAAGTATATTTTATTAATGTAAAAAAACATTTGTACAAAATGAGAATACAAAATAAATTTAAAAAAAAAGAATGATATCTGAACCTGACTCTTTTCTGAATACTAGTTAAAAAGGGAAGAAAATATATACATAGTTGGGTACAGATATAAATCTTACTTAACAGGTAATAAGAAGGAAAGGGTTTGAGAGAAAAGAGGGAAATTAAAAAGTGAAATGACTTGCCCAGTGTCACACAGCTAATAAGTTTAGGAGGTAGGATTTGAACTCAAGTTTTCCTGACTCCAGTTCTCTATCCCTTGCCTCTTTATTGATAACCATACCACAGAGTCTCCTAGGTCAAAAAACTGGAGCTGGAAGGGACATTAGAGACCACCTAGTACAACTTCTTCATTTTACAGATGAGGAGACTGAGGTCCATAGAGGTTAAGGGACTTTCTCAAGCTTATACAAGTAGTAAAAGTCAGTAGGTGGCACTTGAACCCAGATCTTCTTGGCCCTAAAACCAATGCTCTTTCTACTATAGAGCAGGGCAAAACAAAATGCTATGTCAAGTCTGAGGGGGGGAAGGCTCATGGGGTTATCAGGGGGGCAGCTAGATGGTACAGTGGATAGAGTGCCAGGAACCAGGAAGCCAGAAGATTCATCTGAGTTCAAATCTAGCTTCAGCTACTTTCTATCTATGCAAAACTGTACAAGTCAATTCAGTTCTTTATCTGTAAAATGGGCTTGAGAAGGAAATGGCAAACTATTCTTGTATCTCTGCCAAAAAAAACTCCAAAAGGGGTCACAAGAAGTTGGACATGACTGAAACAACTGAACAACAACAGCAAAAAAGTATTTATAGATTGTTTTAAGGTTTACAAAGCACTATATATAATATATACATAATTTAATCCTAGCAACAATCCTGGAAGGTGAGTACTTTTATTATTCCCATTTTACAGATGAGGAAACAGAGGCCCAGTGTCACACAGCTAATAAATGAAACTGGGTTTGAAATCAAATTTGCTTCCAAGTCCAGTACTTGGCAGGAGGCAACATTGCTGGATTTGAGTTGAGATAACCACTCATTCCTTCTTGTACCCAAGGACAATATTTCCTGAATATTTGGTTACTGGGTTCATAGTATTGAAAGCTGGAAGGTCCAGGTCTAGTCCAGGTGCTTCATTATAAGAATAAACGCCCCCTGGATATAGAGAAGTGTCTTGCCACAAGTCACAAAGGAAACAGAAGCTGGGATTCGAACCCTGGAATCCTACCTCCCAATCCCAACACTTTCTGCTGTGACACTGTGCTTTGCCGTATCACTGCTTTAGAATCCTTGACCTCACTACTCGAGTTTACTTGTCACAGACACAGGGATCCAGGCACATACAGATAGACAGGTATTTTTGTTTCACTTTTATTAAAGCATTTAAACTTTATCCAATGGCTAAAAAACTTGTAGGAATCAGTACCAACCCTTAATACATGTCAGCATAACTTGCCACCCAAGGTCATTTTGCAATTGATTCATCAAGAACCTTGTCCTTGAGTGCAAAGATTCAAACTCTGGAAAACTGCAATGTCAGATTTTCCCTTGTCATTATGGTGTTGAGAAAGTTTTGGTTAAGGGCTAGCTCCTTAGACTCCAGAGAGACTACCCTGAAAAGCAAATTCTAATTTCTTTATTGTCTTTGAAATGTGGTCACCTATTCATTTACTGTTACTCTACATTTCCTAATCTCTTAAATTTCGTGAGAAAGGGGAAAAATATTGTTTGGTATGACCAAGAAAAATCTTCACTAAAGGAGCTGACACCCCAAGTTTCACTCCACAATACACGCATAATAAAACAGAACCCAAAGAATCTATGCATTCAAGTTACATTTGGGAATAGGGTAGAATGACCTTAACTCTTCCTTGACTCTCTGCTGATGGTGGTTGATCTGATAAATACAAATCAAAGCAATCTGACACAAAGCAAAACATTGCCTTGGCTGGCTTCTCCCTTGCCCACACCTGTATACACAGACAGGTATTTTTTAACTTGATTTTTGTAAAGACTGAATCGTGAAAAAGTCCTGGCTTATTTAAAAGCCCAGGGAGAAGGGAGGAGGAAGAGGACCACTTTTAGAGGACAACTGAGTTATTGCCTTTCACCATCTTCTCTCAAGTGCAATTTGGACTATTAAGTGACTAGGGATGGAGCAGGAAGCAATTCTTCATTCTAAGGCCAAGCTAGGACTGACCTGGGACTGGAGGAGAAAGACCCTCAGCCCTAGAGGCTGCAGAACAGAACAGAGAGCAGACCACCTAAAATATTGGGGTGTAATCTCAGGGGAAAACTGAGGAGTTAGAAGACCTGGCTTCAAGTTTGCCATTTTGTAGCTATGTGAACTTGAGGAATTCATTTCACATCCTCCTAGCCTTAATTTACTCCCATTTAAAGCTAAAAATCACAATACTGATACTACCTACCTCATAGGGTCATTGTGAGAGACTGATGAAATAAAATTTTTCAGGTATGGAAGAGTAGCAACTGGACTGCTGTTTACCTGCTGGTTGACCTTGGACAACCAAGGTCTCTTCCCCCCAGGTCTCTTTGAAGTGGGGCCACTAGGTGACAAAGTAGCTAGAGTGCCAGGTCTGAAGTCAGAAAACCTCCTTCATTAGTTCAAAATCTGGCCTCAGACACTTACTTCTGTGTGTCCTTGGACAAGTCACTTAACCCTGTTTGCCTCAGTTTCCTCATCTGTCAAATGAGCTGAAGAAAGAAATGGCAAATCCTTCCAGTATCCTTGCCCAAAACCAAAAGCAAACACAAAAACAGTGTCATGAAGAGACAGGCTGAACAATATGAAGTAGGAAAAAGTCCTGGATTTGGATTCAGTGAACCTGAGGGCTGAAGAACATTTATTTTATGACCAAGACACTCAATTTGCAAGTACTCTTCCTCAAGGTCCCCTGGGTAATAATTATCACTGTGTTCAAATCAACCATCAAGTACAAGGACCTTGTCAAGGGCCTAGACAAAACCAAGCTGGCCTCTGCCTTTAGGAGCTTACATTCTAATAGGAGTGGGATTTGACACATAAAGAGAAAAACAAATATAAAGTTTATGAGGCATAATACAAAATTATTTCAAGGAGAGAGGGCCAGTGGGAGAGGGAGGATAATAATTGAGGGGGTGAATCTTTGAGAGAAGCTAGGGATTCTCTGAGGTGAAGAGAAGGGACTAGTGCCTGCTACATTTGGGAAACAAAGGCACAAATGCACAAAGGAATTTGGGGCAAAGAGAACAGAGTAGGCTGGTTTCTGAAGGGAAATAATAACTTTTAAAAACCTAGTACGGAATGAGGGAACCAGATTGTGGCAGACTTTAAATGCCAACCTGAGGATTTTGTATTGTAATAGGGAGGCATCCAAGATTTTTGGGTGGGGGGGGAGAAAGTGGGGGAAGAAAGAGGGTAACACTACATTTAACATTTACGAAGTGATTCCCTAATTCACTGAGGCCCAGAAAAGTAGGTATGGCAAGTCAGAACTAATCTCTTAGGTCCTAAGAATGTAGATATTAGAGATCATCAGCAATCTCAATTAAGACCAAAGTTCAGAAAGTTCCATGACTAGCCTAAGGTCACCCCTCTAGTTAAAGACAAAGCCAAGTGAGAACAGATGACTTCTGGTTCTGATAGGGTAATAGATCTAGGAGTCCCCAAAGATTCCATCAGCTCCCTGATTCCCCAAGAGGAAAACTTTGTACAGGAGGGGAAGACGGGATACAAAGCCCCTGCTTCCCCTGGCTTAGCCAGGGCTTAGAGTAGTGTCTGTAGGAGGGAGTGAGCTCTTGTGTGCTAGCTGAAAGAACCCATCTACTAGGGGCGGATGTCCAGGTAGGGTGATGGGCAGGGCAGGAGGCCCAGAATCACAAATATTTGAGTCGATACACTTGGAAGCTTATTAGCCGGTTGACTCTCAAGGATGAGTTTTGCCCTCTCTGCCTCAATTTCCTCTCTGTAAAATTGAATTAATGATGGCAATCACTCCACTCCCTTCCCCAAATACTGTCGTGAGAATAAGATGAGATAACTTTAGTACAATGTTAATTGTAGATGGGAAGACATGGGTTCAAGTCCGAGTTCTCTTTCCCAGATGTATAGCTCTGGGCTAATTCACCGTCCCTCTGCGAACCTCGACTAAGCAGCTAAGGCCCCTTGCAATTCTAAAATCGTATAATTCTCCGATTGCGATGCTTTTCGCTCGTGGTCCTTCTAGAAGCTCAACTCCGAGGACCAGCCAGGACGAGGACTGCAACTCCCGAAGTGCCCCGCGGAGGCCGCTCTCAGCGTCCAGCGACTACAAGGCCGGGGAGACTACGGTTCCCAGGCTGCATCGGGGCGGGCCGGGGCGGGGCTGCGGAGGCCGAGGGGCGGGTGCTGCCCTCTGCCGGGCGCGGCGGGAAGTGGGAGAGAAGGTGACAGCCGGAGCCCGGGCGCCGGGGCTTCGGGGTGACAGCGGCGGCGGCGGCGGCGGCGGCGGCGGCGGCGGGGGAGCAGGCGGCCGCGGAGGGCCCGGAGGGGGCGCGGCGGCGGGGCACCGGCGGCGGGGCACCCGGCGGCGGGGCGGCCGGTGGACGGGGCGAGCCGCCCGGGCGGCGGCGTCGGGCTCGGGGAGGCCCCGGCGGGGCGGGGCGGGGCGCGCGCCAGCTCCGGCCGGGCCACCTGAACTTGAACAAGTCGCCGGGGCCGCCGGGGCCGCCGACCTTCAGGCCGAGGTGAGCGGGGCCGGGGCGGGGGTGCCCGGCGCCCGCGCCGTGCCGGGGTACCGGAGACAGGTGGCAGGGAGGGGGAGGGGAGGCGCGACGGGGCGGGGGGCCCGGCGGCGCGGGCCGGGGTGGGCACCGCGGCCTCTCCCCGGGGCTCGGCGCGGGCGGGGCGGGGGGCGGCCGCGCCGGGGCCTTATGTAACCGGGCGGGAGGGCCCCGGAGCGCGGGGGGGGCGTGGGAGCGGACCTGGGCTGGGCGCGGGGGCCCGGACGGGACGGGCGGCGGCCCGGCCCCCCGCCCCCCGCGCCCCCGGGGCGCCCCCTCCCAGCGGGCCCGGGCTGTCGGGGCGGGGGCGCGGGGGGGGGGGGCCGGGGGTGCGGGGCCGTGTCCGGCCCGGGCCAGTGTCCGGCCCGACGGCGGCAGGGGGCGGGGCCGGCGCGGAGCCCCGCCCACGGGGGGCGGGGCCTCGGGGGGGCCGCCTGGCCCGGGAGCGGCCCCGGCCGGCGCCCCCTGCTCCGCCGGGGTGCCCGCCGGGGTGCCCGCCCCGCGCCCCGCCGCCCGGCGCCCCGGCTCCCGCCCGCCCCGGCCCGCCCCGGCCCCGGCCCGGCCTTTCCGCTCGGCCGCCCCGGGCCGCCGGGGCCGCGGCAGCAGGTTGGCACCGCAGCGGCCCGGCCGCGGAGCGCCTGTGCCGGGGGCGGGGCGCAAGCCCAGGGCCCGGGCCCCCTCCTCCCGGGGCTCCCCGCTCGGCCCCGCCCGCAGCCGCATCTCCGAGGTCCGGGGCCCCCTTGTCATCCGAGCGGACCTCGTTCTCCGCCCGGTTCTGGATCCGGTCCGGATCCCCCTAAGCGCTCTCGGGGACCCAGGGGGCCTCCCCCCTTGGAGGGCTTGAAGAACAGCCCCTGGGATGCCTCCCTCCGTCCCACCCGAGCCTGAGCTTAGCGGGAGTGGAGAAAAGAGAGGCAGCGGCCGGGCCAGGGGGCTTACACGCGTCCAGCCTAGACGGCAGGTCTCTCACCTCAAAGACATAGATACCCTGCTGGAAGCTTTTGAGGCTGCTGCCCCGGGGCAAAGATCCCAGAAGGGCTGGGAGTTGGAGTGCAGAGTCAGGCTTGCAAAGTAAGAGACTTTGGAGACGAAAGGGCTAGTACGTCTCCACTTTATAGTTGAAGGAATCAGAGCAAGGCTCAGACGCGCCCGAATTCACCCCGAGAGATAGAGGCAGAATCTGAACTAGAGTCCAGGACTCTTGACTTCCACTTCTTTCTACTCCCCCAGCCCTAAGGCACTCCGTCTCTCCGTGGCTGTTTTCCAACCCTGAGCCTTCTGACCGAATGAGCCTCATACCCGCTATCACCAGCTATTTTCCAACTGCTTTGCACAAAGTATGACTTGGTAGATGTGTTTTCATTCATTCACTATCTTCAGAAAAGCAGGAGAGACAACTCGGGATTGGGATTCCCTGGTCTATGCTTGCCTGAGGCTGTGGGTAAATCTATTTCCTAGCTTCCCCGGCCATTGCACGGAAGGATGGCAGCCCAAATTATGCTCAGTGCAAGATACTTGTGACCAGAAAAAAGTCACTGATTGCACTCCTGAAGGACCAAACATTTGATCGACGCTAGATACTGTTTTGATGGGAAGGGTGGGAGTGGAGCAGGGGAGAACAAGAAACCCCTGTGGTATTGGTGTTCTCAGGTTTTACTTTTCCCGGCAGTGCTGGAATCCTGGTTTGGTAGAAGATTAGGGGAAGAAAAACAGGTCAGACTTCAGTCTGCACGTACACTGTAGGGACTCAATAAAGGTTTGGTTGTTTTATATCTTCTCCCTGTTCTAAACTAAGTTCAAAAGGACTGGATCATGCCTTAGATGAATCTTCCTTCCAATTTCCCTCCCTTGAGTGCCTAGCACAGTTCTATAAATAGAAGGTACTTAATAAATGCTTATTGAATGAATGGATGATTGGACTGAATGAATTCTGAAAGAAAAGTTGCTTATCTAATGCAGTGATTCTTGGGACTGTGGGGGAAATGGGGTGAGGAGGAAAGATGGGCCAGGTAACAATGTCAGCTTTCCAGGTACTGTCTGAAGTGAGGCAACAGTGTGGGCTCCCAGACTTTCCACTCCCATGTAGCCATTTCCTAGTGGGAAGAAAGAAGGTAGGAGGAAGCCCTAGGACAGGAGTAGGTTCTGTTCTCCAAGACTTGGTGGCTTCTTGAGTGTCCAGCTTCTAGCTGTCCTTCTTTCCAGTTCTATTTCTCATTGGAATTGTATCATTAGTTGCAGTTTTATCACTGTGCAGCACCTGCATATACCAGACAGTGTCCAAACCTATGCTATTCCCCCCCCTTCCTCCCTTTCCTTGGCTTCTGTTCTTGCAGTGACTCCTATTTCTTCTTTTGCAAAACAGCAGGCAGTTTGTAGCTCCAGCAGGGGCTACCCAGACTGTGCTGGCTCTAAAAACTGGTCTGGCTCCCTGTCCCCTTGGGAAAGAGGGTGTTTATGCTGGTGATGAACCTCATAGGCTTTGCTTGAATTCAAATGATTACTATTAGGCACCTGCTGTGCTAGGTTCTGAGGGGGTCTGTGTGGGGAATAAAAAAATTAGTTCAGACAGAAACCTTGTCCTCATGGAACTAGTGGGAGAAAGTACAAATTCAAAAAATTATAATACAGAATAATATAGGATAAGTGATCATCATAGTTTTAGAGTTGAAAGAGACCTCATTTTATAACTGGGGATCCTGAGATAGACAGTGACCAAAGTGTTGTATGAGATTTAAGGAGGTCTAAAAGATCCCTACTCTTAATGGGGTGACCATTATCATCATTATAGCTAACATTGCCCAACAATGCCTAAGCCCTAAAAAAATTATTATTTCATTTGATCCTCACAGCAATTCTGGGAGGTTGGTGCTATTGGTATCCTCATTTTATAGATAGGAAAACTGAGGCACAAAGGGATTAAGTGAGTTGCCTAGAGTCACACAACTCATAACTGGAACTCGAATTGAATTCAAGTCTTCCTGATTTCAGGCTAGGTACTCTATCCACTTCTCTATCTAACTCTCTGGGTAGTTTCGTGGTGAAGTTGGCATTAGAGTTGGGACTGGGGCTCTGGCTCTGGCTACCTTCTGAATATTCTTGGAGTTTCACTGAAAGAGGATATTTAAGAGATCATTCTCTGGCTTGCCCAAGGCCACACAGCTAGGTAATTATTAAGTGTCTGAGGCTGGATTTGAACCCAGGTACTTCTGACTCCAGGGCCGGTGCTCTACTCACTGCACAACCTAGCCACCCCTGGAAGGATTATCTCTAAGCCATGGGAGTTCCCTAGACATTATGCTAACTGGGTACCCAAACAGCTAATTCTGGCATCTTATGCTTAATTCTCCTCTTAAAAATTTTTGTAAATGATTGTCATTGATACTTTCTAGTTTTTTCATTTCTTTCATTTCCAAATATGTCCTTTCTCATCCTCTTCTTATCCTTTATATCAAATATTTTTAAAAAAAAGAATAAAACCTGTTCATTAAAACCACCAAGTGATTTTCCCAACCTGGATCTAAGTAAGGTTTCTCACTTGTCAAACGAGGAGGATTGACCCCTACTAGGTCTAAATCTTAGAATGGACTTGGGTTCTAGTCCTGACTTTGCCAGTAAATCCCTGTGACCCTTTGAGGGATGGAGAAATATTCTCCCATGTAGAATGAGAGAGCTGAACTATACAAATTGGCTAAAGTCTCTTATAACTCTAGAGTTTAGGAGTTTTAATATTTGCTAGTTAATATTTGCTAATTACCTAGCTGTGTGTATATATATATATATATATATATATATATGTATATATATATATATATATAATCCTGTCTTACCACCCCAGACTTTAAACTAAGTCCCTGTATGGTTAAGGCACTGGGAGTGTGGATTTGAGCATGAGTGTATGTGTGTGTATGTGTGAGTTTATAAATGTCTGAAGACAGGAGGACTTGAGTTCAAATGTGACCTCAGACACTTATTCATTTTGTGATCTTGGGCAAGTCACTTAACCCTGATTGCCTCCCACCCAGGGCCATCTCCAGTCATTCTGATTCATTTCTGGCCACTGGACCTAGATGACTCTGGAGGAAAAAGTGAGGCTGGTGACTTAGCCCAGTATCCCCTCACTCAAATTCAGTTCATATGCTTGTCATGGCATCATCTCCCTACTGTCATGATTTTCTTTGAGAAGGAAGGACAAACATCATCATATATGTGAGGATCTCAAACATATTTTCATGTTTATGTATCCTTTCCCTTCCACCTAGACTGTAAAGTCCTAGAGGTAAGAGACTACTTTTCAGATTGTTTTATATACTCCATCATGTTCAGTGCCATGCTGACCACAGCCTGGTTGATTATCTTCCTGTTTGTGGCAGAGTAAGGCCTGAAAAGTCTATGAGCCAAGAAAAGGACAGAAAGGTGCCAGGGCCATGGAATGGTGACAGAATATGCACTATTCTTAGTCTCCTACTTCTCCTCCTTTAGGCTTCTTCAGGGCAGGGAATGTTCAGACCCCTCCCTCATTTTCTCCTCTACCTCCTTTAGTTCAACCAAGGTTTCTCCCCTTTTCAGTGAAATAGTCCATTTTCTGAGTTGGAAAGTAACTATAGATAAAGAAGATGAAAGGGCAGAAACTAAATATTTATCATACCCAGAAATGAATGAAATTGAATTTCGTAAGTACTTCCTACCTGTGCTAAGTCTAGGGATACCCTTAAGAAAAGACAACCCCTTCTCTGATGAAGCTCAAATTCTAAGGGGGATGGAAAGGTCCCATGGTCCTCAGGTGCAGGGATGAAGCAAATGGGAATGCCTCTTCTTTACTGTCTTTTCCACTACTGAAATCATATGTTTCTGATGTGGAACCATTTGACAATAGCAAGGACTTTGAATGTGAGACATTTTGAGTGGCTATAGCACCCCCAGAAGCAGTTGCCAGGCTGTAGCTCCATGGGAATTGTTTCTCCATCTCATGCTTAAGAGGGCAGGGCTGGAAGTAGAACCTGCTATAAGTCCCAGGGCTCTTGTGTTCATTGGTAACAACTGATCAACAATTTGTAAAGGTGGTGGCAAGAAAAGTAGATCCCAAATCATAGTGATCACTCTCCTCATTGATAACTCTGGGTAACAGGATGGAAACAGAGCCAGTGACCTAGATTGTACTGCTACGGACAAGGTTCTTGGGGCAAAGTCCTGGGTGCTGTCCATTGGTATTAGACGAGAGGCAGAAGTTGAGGTGGCAGTGTTGGTTTGATTTGTCTAATGGGTGACATCTTCTTTCTCTCCCCCAGGATGCCCTACTGTTTCAGCTAGGCTGGCCTGCCTAGGTGGTGGTTGTTCATGTTTAACTGTGGGATTGGGGGAAAACTTTTAAAGTTCTCTCTCTGAGGATGCTAATGTTAGAGATAGATAGAAGATAAATTAATAGTTAGGTAAACAGAAAATAGAAAAATAGAAGATAGATATGTAGATAGAAAATAGCTCTCTAGATAGAAGATAATAATTAGTCATAAAAGATAGAAGATGAATTGAGAGAAGATATAAGTAGATAGAAAATAGATGAATAGATGGGCAGATAGAGCATATGCCAGACAGGAAAGGTTTCTGATTATTTTTCTTGATGGAATTTAAGCCTGGTCAGAATAAGGAGGAGGAAACATAGGAATTATAGCTTGAAGGGAGCTTAGAAATAATCACATGGAGCTCCCTTATTTTGCTAGTGAAGAAGCAGGTCTGAGTTAGGAAGTGATTTGTACAAGGTCACACAGGGAGTTAATGGTAGGATGAGGATTAAAATCTAGGACCTCCACTCTACTTTGTTGTTGTTGTTGTTCAGTCATTTCAGTAGTATCACTTCATGACCCCATTTGGGATTTTCTCCTGCAAAGATACAGGAGTGATTTGTCACTTCCTTCTCCAACTTATTTTATAGATGAGGAGACTGAGGCAAATAGGGTTAAGTGACTTGCCCAGGTCTCAGAGTTAGTAAGTGTCTGAGGCAGGATTAGAACTCAGGGCTTTCTGACTCCAGGTTTCATACTATCTCCTGCGCCACCTAGTTGTCCTTAGTGATGATGGGAACAGTATGAATGATGGGAGTGGATGAGGGAGGGGATAAAGTAGATCAGAGAGGGTAAGAAGAGGAGACATAATATATACCAAAAACTCCAAGAGAGCAGTTCGGAAATTTTTAGAATGGAGACATCAGGTGGTTTCAGCCACTGTGATCAGGGGAGGCTCAAGACCCTTAGCTCTCCAGTGCTTAAGATTCTAGAAGCATTCCTTGGTTTAGAGCAGGAAGAGACTATCAGTTGTCTGGTCCAAATCCCTTCTTTTACAAAAGGAGAAGCTGAGACCCAGAGAGGATGAATGATTTGCCCCAATGTCACTTAGGTAGTATAGGGCAGGACTGGGGTTTGAACTCATGTCCTGCTCTATAGGGACAGCAGCACTGGAGGCCAAGTACAAACACCTGAGTTTAAATTCTGCTTTTCTCTCTCCTGATGTGACTTGGTTGATCTTGGCACTTCTCAGTTTCTTCCTCTGTAAAATGGAGAAAGGTCTTTTAAGATTCCTTCCATTACCTAGCTGTGTGGCCTTGGGCAAGCCACTTAACCCCATTTGCCTTGCAAAAAAACCCTAAAAGATTCCTTCCAACTATTATTCTGTGACTGAGGGCAGTCCTGGGACCCTGAGGGTACCCAAGAGGATGGGAAAGCATTGTGATGCAGTAGAAAGAACATCATTCCTATGTTCAAATCCTGCCTTTCATCTCTACTCTGTGTTAACTTTCCTGGGCCTCAGTTTCCCATTCTGTAAATGATGTAGTTAGTCTAGCTGGTCTCTGAAAGCTTTTCTAGCTCCTGACATATAATTTTACATGTTAAGATTCCTGGTTCAATATTGGGGACTGTGATGTCTTATGAAGTATGGAGGAAAGGGGTAAGGGTAGGAGGTCATGTAGGCTTTTCCAGGTCTGAGAGGTACATTCTCTACTTTGGTGTTTGTCCATCAACAAATATGCCATTATACAAAACACTCTAAAGGCTAAATAGAAAGAGTAAGAGATATAGTCCTTGCCTTAAAGAGCTCATTAAAGCTCTTTAAAGGTGGGTCTCTAAAACGCTCTGGGCCTCAGTTTCCTTATCTGTACAATGGATGATGGTGGTGGGAAAGGTAGACTAAATGAATTTCACTTCATTCTAAGAGTGTTTCCTCTTTCCCTTTTACTTTCTGTTCCTTTCTTCTTTCCCTTTCTGCTTCCCTTTTCTCTTTCCCTTCCTATCCCTCTTCATTTTCCTTTTCCCTTTTCCCTTCTCCTTCTCTACCCCCTTCCTCTTCCATTCTTTCTCTTTTCCCTTCCTCCTCTTTTCCTCCTTTCTTTCCCCTTTATGCTTCCCCTTCCTTTCCCCTTCCCTTCCCTTTTTCGTTTCATGTTACTACAGTGTATGTTGATAGAGATATACTAGGGAGTGGGGTGGGGGAGGGGTGACAGGTTTGTTTTCTCCTGCTTAAGCAGTGAAGTCACAGCTTGTCCTTTGACTTGTTTATTATGTGTTCAGAAGCAACAGCTGCTGTAGCTCCTGGTGGTCCCTGCAGGGAGAAGCATGGCCAGGGAGGTGACATATTATACTGTCCACTTCAGAACACCAACACTGGGGCCTGGCTGCTGTTCCTCCCGGCTGCTCCCCTTTCTTGGACTCAGCTGTCCCTTGACAGGATGGGATCTCTGGCTTTGGGAATGATTTAGGATTATGCCCCTTGTGGAGGGAGAGGGATGAGTGTCACTTATTTTGACCCTTTTATTTTCCTGTTGAGAAACTGAGATTCAAGAAAGATGAAGCAGTTTGTCCAGGTTTCCCCTAGAATTTATCGCTCTCTCTTGGATTTCTGGCTTACAACAACAGGTTGTTCTATCTACACCACAGGCTGCCTTTATTCAGTTCAATTGAATTAAATAAATATTATGAAGCATCTACCTACCCTGTATCTAAGTCCTTTCTTAGCCCCAGAGAAGATAAAAAGAGTCTGGGGCCAGGTCAGGAGACCTGAGTTCTAATCAATACTGCGATGTTTCCCAACTGGGATTGACTGTGGACAAGTCACTTCATTCATCTTCAGTTTTCCTGTTTATAAAATGGATATAATATTTGAGTTCCTTACCTGTTTGGGTTTTGGTTTTCCAGGTAGGAAATGAATAAATCTAAAAAAGAAGTGGTCTTCTTTTAGAAGAAGACCATTATCTTCTCTTATTTAACATTGACTGGGAGTGTTTTGGAACCAGAATAATTATAAAAAGAAAGATGAGTTGCTGGAACCAAAATACTTTGTAGAAAGAAAGATGAGTTGTTGCTGGATAATAGAAGGCAATGGTCCTTGCCTTCTAAGAGCTTGCTTTCTACTTGGATCAATTAGATGAATGGAATGGAAGGAGCGCAGGTTCTACTTCAGAGTCAGAAGACCTAGGTTCAGATTCCCTTCTGGTACTTTTTAGATTTATTTAATCTTAGTCCATTTCTTAGAACCATTTATCTCTTGGTTTATGGATTAAGAACCTTTCCAGTTCTCATAATCCTCTTTTAACTTAAACAGGGTCCCACCTCCCATTGCTTGGGATTCTCTCAGGTGGAAGGTCCCCTGTGACTTGAAAGGCAACTTTCAACTCATCATACATCTCTAATCTTCAGACTTGAGGAGTAACTCTCTTAGCTTGGAGATTTTGGGGTTCAACTAGATCTTTACTAGGTTTGGAATCTGTCCTTATTACCTATGTGACCTTAGGCAAGATGCTTTACCCTTCTAGGCCTAAATTACCCCATCCATAAAAAAGAGAGGAATTTGATGATCCCTAAGGTCCATTTCAACTCTGAATATATAATCCTATCATTCTATGAATTCTGTATCCCACTGTGGGTTCTGCTGTTTACTCTTCTCTCTCATTCTCTGCATCTTCTTCCATATTCCAATATGCTTTATCTTCCTTTGCACTGGGGATTGAGGCTGGGAAACAATGGACAAAGAGAAAGAGGCTTGGGAATCCCTCTCTCTTTGGGAACCCTGGAAGCCACCATGGCTTTTGATCCACTTGCCTGCTTATTGGTGTCTCTCTCTGACCATGTGCTTGGGATGCCTGTGCTAAATTAGTCTTGATGACTCAGGTATCATTGGGTCTATTCATTGCTAATCTACTATCCTCCTGCCCAGTTACTAACTCTGACCTACTATGTTCTCAAAAGACAGCTAGAATACTGTCCCTACCCAGGGATCAGCTTAATTTTTTCTCCTGTCCCTCTTTTTGTCCTTTTTCCCTGTATACCTTGGTCCCATTATCTTCTCTTCTCCTCCTCCTTTCTCCATAATTCCCTTGTTGACCAGTCACATCCTACTCTTTATGTCCTCATTTGAAGTTTCCTTGGAAAAGATACTGGAGGGGTTTGCCATTTCCTTCTCCAGCTCATTTTCCAGATGAGAAAACTGAGGCAAGCAAGATTAAGTGACTTGCCTAGGGTCACACAGCGAATAACTATTTGAGGTCAAATTTGAACCACGGTCCTTCTGATTATATACCCACTACATACATTTTTTGGGGGGTGAGGGAGGAATATCTTTTGTTTTTACATTTTCTAAAATTCCCTCTGAATCCTTAACCACCAGAGCACCATTTCTTATAATGTCTCCCTTTCTTTTGACTTTTCCCTCTTCTTTCATCTTTCCTTTTTCCTTCAGCCTTTTCTTCTGTTCCTCTACCCCTCTACCTCTTTCAACTTCTCCCTTTCCCTGCTCCCTTTTTCCTTACTTTCCTCACATCTCCATTTCTTCCTTTATTTGCCTTGCTTTTACCTCCCCTCTGGTCCCTTTTATTCTGCCCCCACCCAGCTCAGCCTTCCCTTTCCTTTGTTCCCATGCCCTTCTCTTCCTCTTTTCTATAGTTCCTCTCTCTTTCAGGTCCACTTTGTTCTTTTGCAGCAGAATCTCACTGTGGTCCCATGACTAGTTTAGAAAATGATTGGAGATTCCTAGAAGTAGAATATCTAAGCCCCAAACCCACCAATTCCCCTTTCTCCCAGATATTCTCATCTCTGCAGTTCTCCTCCATGGTCCAGAATCCCCTGGACTTGTCTTGTGTCTGCCCATGGCCCTCTGTTACCTCTGCCCTTCTTCATTCATTCATTCCTTCGTTCATTCACTCACTCAACAACAAACATTTACTGAACACCTGTCATGTGTAAAGCTCTGTACTAGATGCTCTCTGACAGTCCCAAAGGGGCTATTGACTCACCAAGGGCCCAAAGCCGCTCTCTTAGCTAAAGATGACCCCTGTGCATTCATGGTTGGGGTAACTAACACTGCTGCTGCCTCATATGCCTACATCAAAACTGTCAGCTCCCCATATCTTGCATTTGTGTTCACTGACTCTGTTCTCCCAGGAACCCTAGCCCCAGGCTGGGGACCATCTCCTGAGAATGGAATGCCCTGGGACTCTGCACATTGCTGACCTAATCTTCCAACTGGGTGGTGCCAAGAGCCACATAGAAATAGTCCCAAGGATATTGTGGGTAGGAGGGAGTGTGTGTTTGCAAGCTCACATGTAGCATTGAGCAGAAGCTGGATGGAGCCTAATTTCAGGGTACAGTTTTAGGAGCTGATTCAGAACCTCTTGATCAGGTAGGGGTGTGCGTTTGTCCAGAGGGTCATCAGTTTTGGAGCTGAACAGGAACTTTGTAATCATTTAGTCTTAACTCCCTATTTTATTGAAGAAAATGAGCCTCAGACAGGGCAAAGGAACTTGATCAAGGTCATTTGGGGATCAGAGTCAGAATTTGGAATGTGATCAGAGCCTTAGAGTCAGAAAGGACCTTGAAAGTCATCTAGGCTCCCCTCCCCCCTATTTTACAGATTAGGAAATAAAGACTTGGAGTGGGGAGGTGGGGGTTAAGATTACTCAGATGTTAAATAGCAGAACCTGCTTCTGGACCCATGTCCTGACTCAAATCCAGCATTATTTTTGCACTGGACCACATTCATCTGACTCCAAACCCAGTATTATTTTCACTGGCTCAAACTGCTCTGGTGGTGATGGTGGTGGTGGTGTCAGAGAGGAGATAGCATCTGAGGACACAATAAAGCCCTCAAGTTCTTGTTTTGCCCTTCAGCTCTGGGAGGTGCAGGGTAGTTGACTGGTACCTGTTGTGGCACTGAGGAGGCTGTCCCCACTATTTCCCTTCCATATATACAGGGACAATGCTCTGTTCATCCTGTACTAGAAAGGATACCCTATGTGCTAGCATAGAATATTTCTGCTAGGAACTGACCCTTGGAGATACAGTGGTCATCAGAGGGTTAAGTGTACTTCCCAAAGTGCCATAAACCATCAGTGGAGAATCCATTTTGCTCCCAAAAGAGACCTCTCATAGGAAGTTTGAAGTTCCCCTGCCTGAAGGTGCAGTCTTATCTGGTGGGTTGGGAATAGGAGCAAAGACACAAGGGGAGGCAGGAGACAATGCATTGCATCAGTTAGCATTTATTAAATGCCTACTATATTCTGTGCACTGTGACTACAAAGACAAAAGTATAAATCCTTACTTTTAGGAAGCTTGCATTCTAACAGGAAAGACAAATCCTCCATAATTAACTATATATAAAATAAATACAAGTTAAAATTTTTTTTTGTTTTTTTGTGGAGGCAGGGGGAGGTACTAGAAACTAGGAGTATCAGGAAAGGTCTCATGTAGGAAATATTAAAGACAATCTATTGATAGCAAAAGAAACCAGACATATTCCATAGTTTCTTCCCCCTCCTAACCTTCCAGGAACTTGAATGGGACCCCTTTGCCAACCTCTGACTTGTTCTCTCCTGGATTAGTAATAGGGAATCAGAGGGCAGGAAACCCAGGACCCCTTTCACCTCTCCTCCCCTGCCCCACCCCAAGTCCTAGGTAAAGGGGGGAGATAGAGGGAGAGAGAGAGAGAGAGAGAGAGAGAGAGAGAGAGAGAGAGAGAGAGAGGCAGGCAGCCTGGGCCCTGATTCATTTTTTATGCCTTTAAAAAGACTCACTGTCCCTAGGAGGATCACAATATGATGTACTGGAAAAGAACAATATGGTTCAGAGAAAAATCTACTGACTTTAAAGTTGGAGGCCATGAGTTCAAATCTTGCTTCTGCTTCATACATCTTATGTGACCTCACACATGTTACTTAAACCTCATGTGGGCCTCATTTGTAGAATTAGAGGCTTGGACTAAAGTCTTGTTCAGCCCTAGTTCTAGGTGGTACTATGACCCTTTCAGTTTTGAAGTGGCAGGGCTTAGAGAAGGACCAAGCAGTGTGTCATGGTGGACAGCTCTGAGTTTTCCCACCTGCTCTTCTTGTGGCCTTTGGGAATGAGTCATTTACTGTCTTGGTCCTTAGGTTCCTCATCTAAAATGGGGATAATGAGACCTGCCCCACCTTTCTTTAGGGGCTTGTTGTGAGGATGAAATGAAATAATTAGTACCTTGAAAAATGGGATACAATAATAGTAAGGTATCATTATTATCATTATGTCTTGAGGGGAGGGAAGGACTTTCAGTCCTGGGATGGAAATCTCCCCTGCCTCTACTCCCTTAGTCCCTGGGCTCCATAGGTCAGACAAAGCTTGAAGAATCAGGTGATCAGCCTCAGACTCAGCAGTTTACACCGGCTCTGGTCCAGTCTAAAAGGCAGAGGGAGAGGCATCTTACTGTCTGTCTGGAGGGAAGTGGAATGATTCTGGTCTGACAACCTATTGATGAAGGCTACTGAAATAAGGGGCTCTGTGATGATCAGCTATGATGGACTTGCTCTTCCCATAAGTACAATGACCAAAAACAATTCTAAAGGACTTATGATGGAAAATACCATCCACATCCAGAGAAGTAACTGTGGAGTCTGAATGCAGACCAATGCATACTATTTTCAATTTTTCAATTTTTTTTATATTTTATGTTTTTTCCCCTCATAATTTTTTTTCTTTCTTTTTGC
The DNA here is from genome assembly GCF_037893015.1 of Macrotis lagotis. Taxonomy (NCBI): domain Eukaryota; kingdom Metazoa; phylum Chordata; class Mammalia; order Peramelemorphia; family Peramelidae; genus Macrotis; species Macrotis lagotis. The sequence goes on along the minus strand of NC_133662.1, from coordinate 18,167,269 downwards.
TCTGATTCTTTTTTCATTTTTTCTATTGATATGGAAATATGTTTAATAGAGTTGTACATATATAATCATAATTTTTAGATTATTTGCTCTCCAGGGAGGAAGGAGGGAAATGAAGTAGGGGGAAAAAATTTGGAATTCAAAACCTTACCAAAAAAAAAAACCTTACCAAAAAATGATTGTTGAAAAATAGCTTTGCATGTAGTTGGAAAAAATAAATTAATTAAATTTTTTTAAAAAATGAAATGAGGGGCTCTGGGGGAAGTTCAGGGTTGGGGCAAAGCACATCTGACTTTGTCCCTTGGACCAAGAAGTGATAAACTGGAGTGATAAACCAGGCTTATTGTGTGCCTTATCTTGGGGCCCCTTTACCAACCTCTGTCCTGTTCTCCCCTGCATTAGTGATAGGGAATCAGAGGACAGGAAACCCAGGACCCTTTCTACCTCCCAACCCCCACCCCCCCAGCCCTTCTCAGACCAAATTCCGTGGTCCTAAGGTGAAGGATGATGGGAAATGGGCAGCCTGGGCCCTGACTCTTTGTGCCTTTAAAAAGGTCCACCATCCTCAAGAGGAACATAGTATGATATATTGGAAAAGAACTCTGGTCCCAGGTCAGAGAAACTGGATTGGAAACCTGACTTTGCTACTCACTACCTTTGTGACCCTGGGCAAGTGATTTCCCCTCTTTAGGCCCCTATTTAGTCATCTGTAAAATGAAAGGGTTGGGCCAAATGATCTCCAAAGCTCCTTTTCAGTTCTAGGAACTGTGACCTCCTCTTGGTCTCCAACTTTCCAATTTTGCTTCTTCTTACCCTCACCCAACCTTTACTGATAGAAGATGGGAGGAGTCCATAGCATTCCTCTCTGCTATCAGAATCTATTTATCTGGAAAGAATCTGCTAGATTCATTCATGAAGAGAGATAAGTGATTAGTAAATGGTTTCTTTTATGATCCTTCTTAGTGGTGTTTGCATTTAACTGGGGTGGGGGGGGAGTAGAGTTTTATGGTTTGAAATTAAAAATATCCTCAAGAAGGTGAGAGATATATTTTGAGGTTTTTCTCAAAAAGGGGAATACTTCATCAGGAAGACCTTTTTTGTGCCTACAAAATCACTATAGGAAGCCTATAGTTCATTTATTTTGGTCCTAAGGTCAATTATGACTAGAGGTCTTATTTATTGAGTTTTGACAAATTATCTAAACTCCTTGGGTCTCAATTTCTTCATCTGGAAAATGAGGGAGTTCAACTGGATGGCTTCGGAGATTCCTTCTAATTCTAGATTTTGATTCCATGTTCCTATGATTAGAAGAACCTTCTGGAGAAGAGAAAGCTTAAGGAGGACTGTCCCATCGAAGAGGGATTCAGGTTGGTCTATCTGACCCCAGAGAATGGAACTAGACATTTTAGGAGGAAGATTTAAATGGAAAAACTTTTAAATTGAACTCTACAGAGAGGCTGCAAGTTTTTCATGACTTAAAGGTTTTTAGATAGTGAGACAGATAATGCATTTATTAAGTGTGTACTACTAAATTGGCACTGCACTCACAAAAAGACAGTCCCTGCCCTCAAGATGCTTTCCTACTAATAGAGGAAGACAAAGTGTGAAGTGGAACTAGAAAAAATGGGATAGGATGGGATGGCTTAGACTTTGAACTAGAGTAGGCTTGGTCTCCCATCTAAATAAAGCAAAAACTGACCTATCAGAGCCCAGGACACTGGTGAGAAGCCTAGAAGGAGGAGGTAGAGGTACTGGTCTGATTAGAGGAAGCTTGGGGAAGAGAGCCATGAAGTAAGTTTGAGGCAGCAGAAGTGAAGGGTATTGTGGTGAATAGTCTAGTTCAAATACATTTAAATGACTCTTCTAACTCCAAGATTCTTTGTCTTTTTTTTTTAATTTTAATTTTTGTGATTGTCTTTTGTTTTTATAGCATCTTTAATTCTGAATATACCCCACCTTCCTTTCTCTTATGAGCCACACACAGTCCTTATACCAAAAAATTAAAAAAAAGAAAAACACAGCAAAACAATTCAGCATAATCAATGTTATCAGCTGTCTGTAAGTATTTTTTGATTTTCCACATCCATAAACCCCTCACTTCTATGAGTGTGCTTTCTCAAATCTCTGAGACCAAACTTGATCATTATAATTACATTGGATTTTTGTCTTCTTTATCTTTATTTTCACTATTATTTTTTCAGATTCTATTTCCCTTTGCATCAGTTCATATAAGTCTTTGTAAGCTTTTCTGCATTCTTCATATTCATCACTTCTTATGGTGCAGTAAAATCCTATGACTTTCAGATTCTAAAAATATGTTTAGCTCTTTCCCACCTATAGACATTTGTTTTATTTTCTATTCTTTACTGTCATAAAAAATGTGACATGAAAGACATGAATTTTTGGACCTTTTCTGACTCTGACTTCCTTAAGACATATTCTTAGAATCAAAAAATTTAGTAATTTTTATCATAATTCAAAATTGTTTTCCAAAATGGTTGAAACAATTCAACAATTCCATCAACAGTGATTTAGTAAGCCCTTTTTATAATCCCTTCATGTCGACTATTTCCTTCTTTTATCATTTTTTTGCCTATTTGTTTGATGTAAGATGAAATCTCAGATTTGTTTTGTATTACCATTGCTTTGATTTGTATTTCTATTAAGTGATTTGTAGCAGTCTTTTATATCATTGTTAATAGTTTTCAATTCTTTATATTTTTTTGGTTGAATCCATTGGAGAATAGTTATTACCCATTTATTTGTGATAGTTCCATATTGTATAGCAAATCTAATCAGAGATAGTTGATACACATCCCCCCCCACAAAGCCTTTCAATTTCGAATGATCAAAATTATTTATTTCATCTTTTGTGATTCCCTTTATCCAGTGTTTGATTAATTTTATCATTTTGTAAGAGCCAGTGTGCTGTGGAAAGAATGCTCGAATTGGAAAACCTAGGTGTGAATCTGAATTGGCCTTGAGTTATGGATGAGCTCAAGACGATTTTTTTTTTAGGTTTTTGCAAGGCAATGGGGTTAAGTGACTTGCCCAAGGCCACACAGCTAAGTAATTATTAAGTGTCTGAGGTCAGATTTGAATTCAGGTACTCCTGACTCCAGGGTCAGTGCTCTATCCACTGCGCCACCTAGCTGCCCCCAGGTGTGAATCTGACCTTTAGTTATGTGACACTTATTGATCATTCTTAGATTTAGTTTCCTCATCTCTACTTTCATATGTTTGTGAATCTGTGGTCTCAGCCAGATTCTTCTCTCCAGCAATACAGATTGACAACCTATGCATGCTCTTTGATCCTGAGTGGCTCCTATCTTTGACTTCCCCTGAATCTCAGGAGTTCACCCAATGTGCAGACTGACATCTGTTTTTTAATTTCTTGATATTGTATGTTCAGATACCAGTATAGAACTCAGCTCTTCACTGGTTCTCTCTCATTCTTGATACATGACCCAACTCCTTTTCCAGTCCTTCATTTCTCTAGTGACATCCACTTTCACACAATTCCTTATTTTAATGTTATGCATCCTGCTCCCAAAATAGGCAACTGAGAGATTATCAGTAACTGCTTACCAAACCCATATGCATCCTTTCCTATCTCTACAAAAAACATTTTAAAATATATTTTTATTGATGTCTTTTGTTTTTTTTACAAAAGAAGGTATCACCTTTATTTCCAAATGCAATATCTCTCCTTTCTTGATTCCTCTCCAGAGAACCATTTCCTGTAACAAAAAACAAGAGTAAGAAAAGAAAAAAAAAAGAATCCAGCCTGTACAACCAACATAAACTGAATCTGACTGTTTAGACAACATTCTGTGCCCATGGTTTCTCTCCTTTGTAAGAAGGGAAAGAATTGCATTCTCTGTAAAATTTTTATGGAAATGATCTAGACACCCTCACCAAAGAAATGAGTTTTTGCAAATGTGTTCTCTGGCAGAGCACATATTTCTAGTCACACAGCTAATTGCCTGAAAGGAAGAGAAATTTCAAAATCCCATTGTACTTTTTGTTTCACCAGGATGCCTTTTTTCCTCTTTCTACTCTCAGAACTCAGTCCAGTGTCTGATATATAATAGCTTAATAAATGCTAGTTGAATGAAAGAAAAATTTAAAAACATTAGATTTGGTAGAGCAAATTGTGGTTTTATGGAATGCTGAGCTGGTTCAAATCCAATCCCAGTTACTTAACTGGGCAAGTCACTTAACCATTGCCTGCCTCAGTTTCCTTATCTGAAAAATGGGTATAGCACCCTAACCCTCCAGAGTTGCTGTGAAGATTAAATGAGATAATTTTTATAATTTATTTTGCAAACCTTAACGTCCTATATAAATATTGATTATTGTTACTGAGTTACTTAAGGGTGGGGACTGTCTTTTGCCTCTTTTTATATTTCCTCTGCTTAGCATTGAGTCAGACATATAATACCCTTAATAAATGTTTATTGATTGATTATTATTGATGTTATTAATGTTAAGATTATTCAAGATTTTTTTTTTTTTTTTTTTTTTTTTTTTTTTAGTTTTTGCAAGGCAATGGGGTTAAGTGTCTTGCCCAAGGCTACATGGCTAGGTAATTATTAAGTGTCTGAGGCTGGATTTGAACTCAGGTACCCCTGACTCCAAGGCCAGGGCTCTATCCACTGTGCCACCTAGCCGCCCCTGATTATTCAAGATTTCTTAAAGATAGTCATGATTTCCTCATCTGTAAAATAAGAATGAGTGAGTCTGCTTTTCATAGTGAATAGATGAGGCCACCTTTGAAGAAAAAATAAAACAAAACAAAACCCTGGTACCTTGCTTCTGACACCTAATGACTGTGTGACCCTGGGCAAGTCATTTGATATCTCAATGATGTCATTTGAGTGGGGGGTCTTTCTCAGAATAAAAGTTGCAGGAAATTGCTGATCTGTAACCATGAAGGGAATTTCTAAACTGAGAGTCCCCTAAATTGAATATTTATACCAAAAATTAAATCCAAATCCTACTCCCTCACTGTTGTTATGAGGAATAAATGAGAGAAAGTATATAAATGAGCTTTACAAACTCCTGCAACTAAAGTTCAATATTATTTTAATATTATTTTATGACATCTAAGGCCCTCTTCTTGTGGGCAGCTTCTCAGTACCCTAGCTGTGTGAGTCAGTAAAGGTTATGAATTGGAGAACAGTGCTTTTTGATGTTTCCCCCAAACCTGAGATTTGGTAGTTTAAGGCAGTAGGGATGAGAGGAGTATTGCTCTCTCTGAAGAGGGGCCAGTGGGCAAAGCGACCCTATAAGCAAGACCTGACCAGGAGTTTGACTTAGGCCAAACTCTTGTGCCTCAGTTTCTATTCATTTTCTGGATAATAGGGGGTCAAGGGATGCTCAGCTCCTGGAAGTACCAACATCGAGTTTCCCAAGAGTCTAGAGTTGGTGTACAAATGACCCCTTTGGTCAAAATGTTGGACAAATTGTATATAACGCCATTGTCTGGATAATGCCTAGAGTCAAGATGGAACTTGCCTCTTGCAAGAGGCTGTTGAAGCAACTAGATTTGAATTCGGGACTGATGAGTGTTCAAGTATGAAAGTATAAGGTCTTCCAAGGCTTGTGGCTCATTCTGCCTGGTTAGTAATCCCTGGTCACATTTGAATCTTGAAACAACTTGTGCAACTTCCTGTCTTGGTGGGGCCAACTGGAGGCTGGGTGAGAAATAACACCCCGAGAAAAATGAGGAAACTCTGGACTTGAAGGGAGGGCCTTGGGAGATGTCTGGCACTGAATGGGACTGTGAACCTCAGGCTCCAGAGCCCCACAGATGTGAGCATTCTGGTCATCCTCCCCCAGAGTGCCCCACAACCTGCCTGGTGGGAGAGGGAGGCCTTAAGGTACATGATACTGTCCTTGTTCAGTAGGGGAGAGATGGCATGGATGGGGTCTGAGCCTTGATCAACTAGATGGGCCTTGGGATTGCTCTCTGAAGAGGGGGTTGAAGGGATGGGGGAAGGGATACTGAGAGACCTGGTAAAAGGAAGGTCTGGGGGGATAGGATGGTGGAGAATTGTGACTTGGGGTATTTTGTCAGAGATGAATAAGCATTGGTTTAGTGGAGAGAGGAAGTACAGAAAGGCACTGGGTTGTTCACCAGTCCCAGTCCTTGCTGACCAAATCTGGTCACTGCTTACCATTGATTTTTTAATACACTTGAGAGCATGGAAGGAAGTGCAGTACCTAGCCTAGGATGAGTGTGAGGGGTAGAAAATCAAAATTTCTGTAACTGGAAGGGGTCTGACAGATAATAGAATTTCTGATATAGATCTGAAAGGGATCTCAGAAATCACTGGGTCCATACCCTTTTATACATAAAGAAACTACAGTCCAAGGAATTTGAGGGATATGTCCATTGTCACACAGATAGAGAAGCTGTGGTGTCTTCTTGCTGTATCAACTTTGATCATAGAATTTACTTCTTTGAAAGACCTTTCCAGGGGTATGATTTCAGGAAAAATTTGAAAAGACCTTCATCAATACAATGATCAGAACAAAACAAAAAAAAAGTGGGGGGGCTAGGTGGTACAGTGGATAGAGCACCAGCCCTGGAATCAGGAGTACCTGAGTTCAAATCCAGCCTCTGACACTTAATAATTACCTAGCTATGTGGCCTTGGGCAAACCGTTTGCCTTGCAAAAACCTTTAAAAAAAAGGACTTTACAGATCATACTTATCTATTATGTTAAAATATATCATATAACATTTATTTAGTTGGCTATTATGTTATATATTATATTATACTATATTTTTATATATAGGTAACTATATCTCACTATAATTATTTTCCTTTATAATCTTATAGATTTTATTTTATTCATTTAAAGATATTATTCTAAGAAGAGTTCCATAGATTTCACCAATCTGCCCAAGGGATCAGACACACAAAAGATTAAGAACCCTAATCTAGTCTGGTCTCCATATTTTGCAGATGGGGAATTGAGGGAGATTTGAATTTATCAAGGTCATACAGCTAGTGACTAGGAGAAGCAAGATTCATTTCCAAGTTTTCTGACTAAATCTAGAGCTCTGCTATCTAAAGAACCCAAGCCATGTTGAGGAGGAAATAGACAGCTCTGCCTATAATGAGAATATGGTCTTGTGTGGAAAGTAAGACATGTGAGGCATTCCCTGCCTCACAGGGACAGTTAACCATCCTAGGTGAGGCTGTCTCAGTGTCAAATATCATACTGTCTCATACCTAAGGAGTGGTTTGACTCTTCAAAATTGGAGAATATTCTTTCAATCTGGAATTAAAAGACCTCAGGGAAGTTTTCCAGCAGGATGTGAGACCTGAACTGGTGCTTTAAGGATAGGGAATTAGGGGAGAAGAGAGATGGAAGAGGTTACTGGAGGTAAGACTGTAGGGTACTTTCCTGGGGGCCAGAAACAAGCAGCCGAAGGTTTGTGTAAGAAGGCATGGAACCCTATCCCTGGTTTGGACAAGAGATGGCTCAGTATGATGGAATAGCAGTAATAACTTTCCTCCTGGCTAGGAATTAGAGGAGGCAGCAGAGTGGAGGGATGAAACCTAGGACTGATTCCTTCTCTTCTGGGCAGCCAGTTGAAGTTGACTGAGTGCCCATTGGCTATGGAAAAAACTAAAGATCTTATGTTTTGAGTCTCAGTTTTTTTTTTTTTAGTTTTTTTGCAAGGCAAATGGGGGTAAGTGGCTTGCCCAAGGCCACACAGCTAGGTAATTATTAAGTGTCTGAGACTGGATTTGAACCCAGGTACTCCTGACTCCAGGGCCGGTGCTTTATCCACTGCACCACCTAGCCACCCCTTCAGTCTCAGTTTTAACACTGACTAGTCTGATCTTGGGCAAGTAACTTCACCTCAATTTTCTCATTTTAAAATGGAGATTGTCATACTCGCCCCATCTGCCTCACTGGGTTTTTAATTGGTTGTTTTATTTTGGGACTGGTCCTGTGATTTCATTGATAAAGGCAACTCCCAATGAGGAGACTCCCTCTCTAGATGTAACTTGGAAACTCAGTCTACAACTTATTGTCTTAGAGAATTGCTGGGGACATGGACAAATCGACTGACTTGTCCAGAGTCACACAATCAATTTGTTTTGGAGGTAGGACTAGAATTCAGGTCTTTCTGACTTTGAGGCTGGCTTTCTAGTCATTATACATGCTGATTCTCAGAGCAGCCTTAGAAGTTTATGACAATGATAAATTGATATTTAAAATGTTTTATAACTGTAAGTACTGTGTATTATCATTATTTTAGACAAGTCTCATGACTTCACTAAGATCCAGTTTCCCCAGTTCTAACAAAGACTAAACTGTGATGATGATGATGATGATGATGATGATGATGATGATGGAGGAGGAGGAGATAGACATAATGGCAGCTCAGATCTATGATACTCTGATTTAGAGTCTTTAAAGTCCTATAGAAATGGGAGCTCTGATTCTATATTAGGAAGGTCTTGGATTTGGAGGAGGGTTTACTTTATTTCTTACTTTCTCTCTTATTTGCCCTCTCCTGGGTTTCTGTTCATCTCCTGGGTTCTCTTTGCCTGGCTTCCCCAGAAGCATCCTGGATACTGAGACTAGCTGCTATTTATGTGAATAAAGATGGAAGAACTGGGGCAAGTCATGGGGAGATCAGCTGCCTCAGCTTAGTCTTTTCTACCCCAATCCCATGACTGGAGTGGTAGGAAGAGTGAGGAAGAAGGAGAGGTCAGACCCACAGGGGGTGGAGAGTACTCTGGAGTCAACACTGCCTTGTCACTGCTGCTGAGGGAAATACCCCAGGGAAGCTCAGTGGTTGGGAGATGTTTCCCCAGAGGGAGCACTTCTGGGTTTGGTTTCTGGGATCCTCCAAGAGCCTCTAATGGCTTCCTACCAGTTGGGGCTGGGGGTCCCTCCTGGGTTCCTAGAGTAGCCAGAGAATGGAGCCTGGAGCTCTGAATTTTGGAGCAGGTTAAGCTGACATAACCAAGCTATGGTAAGTCCTAGCAAAGCCCTAATTGTGGACCCAGTGATGTATCTCCCAGTAGAATGTAAGCTCTTTGAGGACAGCGTGGGTCTCACTTTTGTATTTATTTCCTCAGTGTTTAGCACCTATACATATTTAATCAATATCTGTTTTTTGATTAAAGTACCCACATGGATGAAATCACAGATGCTTGAAGCAGGCACTGTGCTATTAACTGGCACTCCAAAGACAAAATGAGACTATCCCTGGCCTCAAGGAAGCTAGAGCTGCCAAAGAGTACTGCCTTTGACCATTGGGGAGGATCCATTTCTAAATTCCAGGGCCAGGCATTCTTGTTCTCAGGAAGGGCCCCAGCCCTGTGTCATGGAGCATTCTCTATAGTGGTGACAACTAGCTGAGTAGAGGGAAGAGAAGGGATCTCATTTTGGAGTCAGGAAGATCTGAGTTCAAATCTAGTCTCAGATACTTACTATTTCTATGGTCTAGGGCAAGTCTTTTAATCTCTATTTGCCTTGGAGGCAGCTAGGTGACTCAGTGGAAAGAGCGTTGGCCTGGAGTCAGTAAGATCTGAGTTCAAATGCAACCTTAGAGCTTTATCTCCCTCAGTTTCCCCATCTGTAAAATGGGGATAATAACACTTTCCTCTTGGAATTATTATAAGTATCAAATAAGATAACATTGGTCAAGAGTACTTAACATAGTCCCCAGAACATAATATGTTCTTCAGAAATGTTTATTCCCTTCTATCCTTTCTTTTATTCCCTTCTTATCCCTTCCATCTCCCTATCCTTTCTTCCTTCAATCCTCTGAACTTAAGGCCATTTGCCTTTACTACTGTCAGATGTGAGGAACTGGACCCAAACCTGAGTTCGTATTGGAGTCTAATGAATCTCATTGTGGTTGGGGTTCAGGTCTCTACCTTCTTCTTCTTTTTTTTTTTTTGCAAGGCAAATGGGGTTAAGTGGCTTGCCTAAGGCCATACAGCTGGGTCTGAGTCTGAGACTGGATTTGAACTCAGGTACTCCTGACTCCAGGGCCGGTGCTTTATCCACTGCGCCACCTAGCCGCCCCTGGTCTCTACCTTCTAAAAGAAGAAATTACCTAGATCAGCTCCTTTCATTTTAAGAATAGTGCACTGGAAAAAGTATTGTGCTTGGAGTTTCAGATTCTGAGTTCAAATCCTAGGACTGGACTTGTGACTTGTATAACCCTGGGTAAATCATATCTCTGACTGGGTCTTGGCTTCTTTACCCTGTAAAGCAAGGGGGTTAGACTAGATGACTTCTCAGTTCCTTTTAGGGCTTAGAGCTTAGATCTATGACCCCATGAATTATGGATGGGGAGACTTAGGCTTAGGGAATGGAAGTAACATGCTCAAGGCCACAGAGTTAGTTTTGGAGAACCAGATCTCCAACCTCTAGCCTCCAATTTTTTGTATTGTATCACACTCTTGTCACTTCCTCCTGCTTCTTGCTTTGTTTGGGTTTGTTGTTGATGTTGCTCCATCCCCCCAGCATCCCCTTGCTCCACTGTATCAGAGCTATCCGTCATAGAACTTAGGAGTGAAGGGCGGCCAAGACAGAACCTGGCATGATGATCTGGACATAGGGTGCACTCAGGAAATACTTGAACTGGTTTGATGAATGAATAGTAGGATGAGCATTTGGTTGTTGTTCTTTGGACCACAGATATAGAGCTGGAAGAGACATTAGAAGAGATCTAGTGAAATGTCCTCGTTTTGTAGACGAAGTCCTAGAGACTCAGAAAGTCAGCAAAGATCTATTAAGCATTGGGTTACAAGGAAAGGCCTCCAGGAATTCATAGTCTAATGAAAGACAACATGCAAACAGCTCTGTACATAAAAGATATGTCCAGAGGTAAATGAGGGTAATTTTAGATGGCAGGCAATAACACTAATGGGGGATGGTGAAATGCTTTTTGCAGACAGCTTTTAAGATTTTGGCATTGACTTGAAGGAAGCCAAGGAAGCCAGAAGTAGACATCAGGAGGGAGAATGTTCCAGTCAGTGAAGAAGTTCAGTGCCTTTTTCAAGCAAGATCTTGGATAGCAAATGTCAGGGCTTGGGTTCAAATTAATGCTCTTTCTTCTCTAACAGAGGAAGATTGTGGCAACCTTTCTGGAATTCAGTTTCCCCATTTGTAAAATGGAGTTGGAATAGATGACCTCCAAGGTCCATTCCATCTTTAGATTTGACAATCTTAGGATTTTTATCTCAGGACACTCCAAAGCAACATGTCTCCTAAGACAGTAAAAATTTCTTATAGATCCATAGATTTAGAATTGAAAGGGACCATTTAGACACTCCTCCCCCACCCCATTTCACTGATGAGAATACTGAGTCTCAGAGAAGTGACTTGAACAAGATTTCCTAGGCAGAACTGGATCCTATGACTAAAAATCCCATGCTATTGAACCAAACTACCTGAGATCTGATTCTACCTTTACTTATAATCTACAGTAGATCTCTATTAAGCCTTCCCTGGGTTCCTTCAGCACCCTACAAGGTGGGGCAGTTTAACTACTTTTAGCTAAATGAAAAGGGCAGGAACAATGATCTACCCACGTCACAGAACTCAGGTGGTAGAATATGGTGCCTCATTCTCTGGTCCCTTGGCATCTCTCTTCCATATGATAACTCTTCCCCTAATTCTTGGATTTTCATAGCCCCTAGCCTGGGGCTATGGGCTGCCTGGCTTATGGTTAAAGCATGCATGTCACTCTCTGAGCCACAACAGTGGCTGTGTCATGGCTCATAGTTGGGTATAAATATCTCCCATGCTCAGAGGGCTTTGGAGTGTGAAAGACTGAGTGAGGTGGGTAGGGCCCTCGGTGGGGGCAGGGCCCTTCCTGGCAGGAATCTGTCCTCTCCATTGGGCCATTTGCTCAAGCTATTCATAGAGATGCTTCATTACTGGCTCTATTTTTAACTCAGCTTTTAAATTTTGCCAGCACCTGGTCTGGTGCTTACTGAAGAGGGGTGGGAAGGGGGTGGGAGAAAGAGAGTGGAGTGATGCTGGCCAAGGAGCCTGGACTGGAAGTCTTGGTAGGAAGGAAATAGGGGATATCTTCTATCCATGGAGAAAATATCAGATTTGGAATCAGAAGTCATGGATTTAAATCCTAGTTATTCCAATTATTAACTGGGTAACATTTTGAAAATTACTTAAACTCTTTGGGTCTCAGCAACCTCATCTGTAAAATGAGGGGGGGTGAATCAGATGATCTGGAAGCCTCCTTCCATTTCTAAATTTTTTTGATCTTTATTCTAAGATCTAAAAAAGTCCCTCAAATCGAATTCAGGGGCTGCTGTGATCTTGTGTAAATCCCATCATTTGTCTCAGTTTATTAGTATTATTGTTATTATTATCATTGTATTATCTTAGTTTTCTGATTTGTAAAGTTGGGGGTTCATTGTCATAATAATATTTATTTAGAACTTTAGGGTTTTCAAAGTATCTGAGCCTCACAAGCACTTGAGATAGGTGTTATTGGTATTGAAATTCATATAGAGAAACTGAGGTTCAGAGATAAGTTATATAACTTGCCTGTAGACACAAAGCTAAGAAGTATGGGAGATGGGATTCAAGCTCAGGTCTTCTTTGCTCTGAATCTAGCTACCTGTCTCCCATATCTTGCTATTCTGCTCTGACCAATGTAGAAGGTAGTTTTTAGATGTCAATGAGATGACTTATGACAGGATGTCCCAAAAGTCTTAGTGAAGTTCTAAACTTTGATAGCTTGTCCTAAGACATTTGATAGATCTAAGAAGGAGTATGTCAATTTTTGATGTTGGACCACAGATGGACACATAAGCAGAAGCTTAGTGAAGAATGAATTGATGGAGGACTTGTCCCTTTTAGCTCTAGATCTGAGATGGAGTCACTATTCTAATTCGTGGGAATAATCCAGAATTTATTGTTTACTGGCCAGAAGCCTACTGACCATCCAAAGAGTCAACATGACTGTTTTAGTCTGGCCAGTTCTCTCTAATAGCTGCCCCTCCCGGCCCACTAGGCACACTCCTCCCCACTATGCACTGGGATTGAGACTTTTGACTTCAGCTCCAAGTCTTTGCATAGGCCATCCTCCAAATTTGGAATGCACTTCTTCCTGTCCTCTACCTCTTTGAATCCCTAGCTTCCCTCCAAACTCAGCTCAGCCTCCTCATGAGTCCTTTCTTGATTATCTCAATTGGTAGTGTCCCCTCCCCTAATTCCATTATTTGGTCGTTTTCAGTCAATTCAGATTCTTGGTGACCCCATTGGAGTTTTCTTGGCAAAGATACTGGAGTGGTCTGCCATTTCCTTCTCCTGCTTATTTTACAGATGAGGGAACCATAGTAAGCAGGGTGACATGGTTAGCTCAGGGTCATGCAGCTAGTTAGTGTCAGAGGCCAGATTTGAACTTAGATTTTTCCAGACTCCAGAGCCAGTGCTCTATTCACTGGGCCACCTTGCTGCCCAACTCCCCTAATTAATTTTATATTAATTTTATATATGGTTTGTCTTTCTTCTCTGGGTATATTTTGTTCCCCCCCAGTAGAAAATATGGGGAGGAGGGCAGGAACTATTTCATTTTTGTCTCTGGACTACCAAGGCCTGGCACATAAAGGTGATTAATGAATGATTGGCATTTGGTTGACTTTCTTCCTCAGCAGACCCCAGGTTTCTTCCAGATCTGGGCTCTAACAGTGCTATGAGTTTGGAGGAAAGGAGTCAAACAGACATGGATTGTTTAAGAAAGGCGGAGCTTGGTGGCCTGGAGGAGGATGGGGAGGAAGAAAGGGATCTGGCTGCTTTCCCTTTTAGCACCCACCACCTGGTGTCCTAGGCCAGCTCTGCAGAAATGCCGGGGCTTGCATATGGGTGGTACATGTATAGAGATAGGAAAACCCAATTGCACGGGTGGAGACATGAGAGCTATTTCCCTTCAAAATAAGTTGATTAAGCTTTTACTGTGAGTTGAGGAGCATTGGTTGAGTGTCTATGATGTATACTCAATAAAGTAACAATAGTTATGAAGCCCTTGCTACAATTGTGTTAGGATGCTGGCCATACAACAAATATGCAAATGAGACAAACTCTGCTCTCGACTAGGTAAAACAATAAGACAAATGTATATTAGAGGGAACCAGCACCTGGTGGTGACAGTAGTACTGAACTGAACTTTGCAGGAAACTAGGGAGTTTAACAAATGTGAAGAAGGAGGGAATGCATTCTAGGCATTCTAGGAGCACAGCTTGTGCAAAGGTGTGGGGATGGGAAATGGATGTATAGGTTGAGGAACACTGAGTAGGTTAGAATGCAGAATTCATGAAGTGAAGTAATATGTAATGTTGAAAAACAGTTTGGAGGCAGAATGTGAAGTGCTTTAAATGCCAATGTAAGGAATTTATATTTTCTCCTAGAGACATTATGGAGCCAGGGAACTTTTTGATTGGAGAGTGACATGGTCAGGCCTGTGCTTTAGGAATGTATTACTTTGTCAGCTCCTGCATGGAGCTTACTTTCTATTTGGAGAAAGTTATATTTATATAAATAAGTATAAGGAAATTTTTTTTTTTTAGGTTTTTGCTAGGTAATGGGGTTAAGTGGTTTGCCCAAGGCCACACAGCTAGGTAATTATTAAGTGTCTGAGACAGGATTTGAACCCAGGTACTCCTGACTCCAGGGCCAGTGCTTTATCCACTGTGCCACCTAGCCACAGGAAAATTGAAATAAAAGAGAGTATTAAAGACTTCGTGGAAGAAGTGCGTCCAAGATGAATCTCAAAGGAGATTCTTTCCTTCTTCCTTCCTTCCCTCCCTCCCTCCCTCCCTTCCTTCCTTCCTTCCTTCCTTCCTTCCTTCCTTCCTTCCTTCCTTCCTTCCTTCCTTCCTTCCTTCCTTCCATCCTTCCATCTTCCTTTCCTTGGAGTTTCTCCAACTCTATCTCTGAGATTATGATGGACAATCCTGAGACCTCCAAAGTCTCTTCTTTGGATCACCCATTTTTCTGATATGGGCTAGCCTATGCTCATTCAACTTCATCTTGTTTATCCAACTTTCCTTACATAGATATGGGATATTGATCATATATGAAATCCATGTTTTCTTTTTCCTCTGGGAGGAAGTTTTCTAGTAATACATTCAACAAACATTAAGCACCTAGTCTATGCAGAGTACTGTTAGATATGACAAGATCCCTGCCCTCAAGGAGCTTTTGGGTGAACAGGACCCATGTACAGACAACTGCAGTATCATAGGATGGTTGCAATGGAAAGATGCTAAATATTGCTGTGTCAAGCAGTTTGGAAAAGCTTGTTACCCAAGGTTGTGGGTGTGGGTGTGGGCAGGGCCAGCTTGAGATCTAGGAAGCCTTTCTGTAGGAAGAGGAGATATCATTTGAGTTTGACTTTCTAGGACTGGTAGGAATTCAACCAGCAATGAGGGGGGAGGGACAAGGCACAGGGAACAGGATAAGCAAAGATATGGAGACTTGAAAAGGGTGGGTTGTATTCCAGGTTAAAAAGGGGAGGGGAGTAGGAAGGGTGAAAAATCAGATAGAGATCCAGTTTTGAGTATAGTAGGAGATCTTATTTTTGATATGCTCATTAGCACAAAGTTGGGGAAAAAAACTTGAAGAAATAACAATAATTCACATTTATATTTACCTTTAATTGTGCCCAGAGATGTTCCTTAAAACAAACCTGTAAAGTGTAAAATTATTGACAGATGAAATTACAGGTGAATCTGGAAGGTATATGAAAAAAGAAATTTGCCCAATCACAAAACTGTTGACCCAGATCTGATTCTAGATCCCATTCTTTTACTACTGTAGATGAATAGAGAGAGGATTGGAGTGATTGGAAGAGAGACAAACCTCAGGAGTCAGGAGTTGCCAAAAAATGCCAAGATCAAGCTTAAAGAGTCAATCAATAAACATTTATTAAGGGCACTAGGCTGTTTGAGGATACAAAAGGAGGCAAAAGACATTCCCTGCCTTTAAAGAGCTTACAATCTAATGGGGGAGACTTTCAAGGAAATTTATATATAGACAGGATAAATAGGAAATAATTAACTGAGAGAAGGCAATGGAATTAAGAGAGGTTAGGGAAGGCTACCCATAAAGAGAAGAAAATAAGGATGAAGGGTGACTTTAGCCTATCTTTTGAGACTCATTTCCCATTATTCACTCCTATTCATGCTTCATTCCAGCCAAACTGGCTTATTTGTTTTCTGTACCCAACATTCAATCTTCCACCTTGGTGCCTTTGCTTGGGCATGCCTAGAATGCTGTCCCTTCTTACTTCCACCTGTTGGAATTTATAGCTTCCATCCAGAGTCAATCTAGATGCTACTTCCTGTCCTTTTCTCATTCTCTCTAATAAGTTGTCATTCAGCTTTTGCTTGAAGACATAGGAAATGGGGAGCTCATGACCTTTCATGGCAGCTCACTTCATTTTGGGGCAACTCTGATTGTTAGAAAGTCATTCCTTGTGTTAAGTTAGAATCCACCTCTTCCTAGTTTCCACCTATTCTATTGGTCCTTATTCTTTCTGTTAAGAGCCCATTAACTTTTTTAGGTTACCATGACACCCAGTTGACCCTTCTTCCCCAATTGCTTAAAAAAAAAGACTGTATTTATTTTGTCTACATATAGGAGTAGCATGAGTTTTGGATAGAGAGTTAAAGCCAGGGCTCAGAATCTCAGGTTCTAGGTCTTTAACACATTTGGTTATGTGACCTTAGAAAAATCACTGAACACTTCAGTGCCCTAGAGAACTCTTCAAGGCCTGAAGTTGCAGAGAAATTGCTGACTTGCATTGTTAAAGGGTTTTTCCACACTAGGAGTTCCCTAAACCAGTGAAATAACTTTTGTAGTTCCCATCCTATCTTAGATTTTGTATTTCCTTATTTGTGTAAGTGTTTCACCACAGTAGGTAGAGTACAAGCTCCTTCAGGGCAGGAGCTCTTTCTGACTTTTTTTTTTTTGCCTCAAATGTTTGTTGGACTAAATTAAATTGAGTATTTAGTGGGGTATCAAGAAACCTAAATTCTTGAGCTGATGCTATTATTAACTTATTGAATGAGCCTGGGCAATTTTTTTTCTGTAAAGTGATTGGATTGGACTATATAGTCTATCAAACAGCAGTCAGGTACTGGAGATACAAAGACAGAAATAATACCATTCTTGACCTCAAGGAGCTTATATTCTCTAAGGTCCCTTTGACTCCAACTTTCTATTGTTTTCTTTGTTCTGTGTTAGGGCCTTCCAGCTCTGACAGACTTTGCTCTAGATTCTAATGTTCTATGTTCTAGAGTTCTTTTCCTACTCTAATTTAATTCTATATTCAACGTGCTAACATTTTTGATTTAAAAACCTCTTCTAGGCCTGACATTCTAGGTGAGATGGGTTGGGATGTACTCATGGGAGTGTGGGTGAGTCTGGGAACCTCCCCACTTTCACTGAGATGCACCTGTGTTTTTTGGCAATGATAAGTAGGCTGCCCTAAGTGTATCTATATAAGACTCAGTGCGCAGTATACATCTCTTTGTGACTGGGTGCGGCGAAGGGTAGGCCGTTGTGCATAACTAATTTTTTGGATTTGGGGTTGAGTGTAGGAGGCAGGTGTTCTTGACTACTGAACACACCCTACCTTGCATGAAGCTATGACGAATAGATACAGTTGTGACCAGCCTTCTGTTACTGTGGGAGGCAAGCTATGGGGATGAGTTTTTGTGTCCTGATTCTTGGCTTTAGTTTGTTTTGCAGTGTTTTCCCCAAGGAACTCATGAAAAATGAAAACATGTGGTTGCTTTTCATGTTTTTTATTCATAAAGTCAGAGAATCTAGAACTGAAAGGGACCTCAGAGGTCATCTAGCCCAACCCATCCTGAGCAATCCTTTGTTCAACCTCCTTAACAAGTGTTGATCTAGCTTTTGCTTGAAGACCTTCAGGCACTGGGAGCTCATGACCTACCCTAAGGCAGCCCATTTTGTTTTTAGACAACTTATCTCATTGTTAGAAAGTCATTCCTTTTATTGAGTTGAAATCTGTCTCTTTCTAATTTCCACCTATTGGTCGTAATTTTGCCTATTGATATAGTCAAAGAGCTTTTTTGGCTACCATGACTCTATCTCCAAGGTATCTGCCAGAGAAGGGGAAGGAAAGATTCTCCTTGTCCACCCTCTGTATAGACCAAGCTGCTGCCAGGGCTGGCAACTCATCCCCCTGGGAAATTCCACCTGTTGCTTAAAACTTAAGCAGTAGATTTTTTGATCTCTTGTGTTGTTCCCATTAAATTCCATCTTAGATGAAACCTAAGCTTGCATTAACATTTTCCTCTTTTTTTTTAAGAATCAACATTTTATTTATCTATGTAGTTTTAGTTTTTCAACATTCATCCATTTGTAAATTTATAAGTTACACATTTTTCTACCCTTCTCCCCTTGGTGTTGAACAGTCTGGTAAAAGTTATATATGTACATTTGTGCATATGTACATATTTTCTTGACCAAAGAGACTAGAACTAACATTCTGTAAAATTGTGAAAGGGAAGCTTGTCTTCACTCATAATCTGTACTCTTTTTCTTCTTTAGTGATTGATGCTCCTCCCCTTGCTGACTCTCAGGGTCCTTGGAACCATTCATTTCTCTCCTTTTTCTTCTCTCTACACTGACCACCCCTCATTTCTGTCAACATACATTGAAGTCTAATCAGAATGATCATAGAATAGCATAAGGAACTTTGTGTTTAGAACTGAGAGGGACCTTCGTGAATAGATTTCTGGTCTGGGAGCCAAGAAGGGTGCCTTGCACTTTGTCCCAGACACTCAGTCAGTCAATAAATATTTTAAAGCACCTACTTTTACATTAGGCATTGGGCTACATAAATTCTGGGGATGCAAAAAAAGGCAAAAGACAGTTTAAAGTGTATTATCAAAGTATGGACAGGATGAAATGGAGATAATCAACAGAGAGAAAGCACTAGAATGAAGGGGGATTGGGAAGGCTTCAAGTGGAAGGTGAGGTTTTAACTGGGACTTGAAGGAAACCAGGGAAGCCAGGAAATGAGAGTGGGGCAAAGTGGTTGTAGGCATGGGAGACAGGCAGTGAAAATACCTAGAACCAAAAGATGGGAGTGTCTTGTTTGAAAAACAAATGGAGACCAATGTTCCTGAGTACATGGTGGGGACTGGAAAATATCTTCATCTGTAAAGTGAGGATAACAGGAATGGCATTAATTGCCTGGCAGAGTAATTGTGTGAAAAATACTTTACCAACCTCAAAACACAATGTACAAATGAGTTATTGTTATTTAGTTCTTTCTCTTTCATTTTACAAATGGGATAGAATTGAACCACTCTGTCGCTAGGCAGCTACAGGTTTGAAGCCTGCACCCCAGACCCTTGAGGGTCATCAGGGCAGCTAGGTGGCACAGTGGATAGAGCTCTGGCCTTGCAGTCAGGAGGACAGGAGTTCAAATATAGCTTTAGATACTCACCACTAACTAGCTGTGTGACTTTGGGCAAGTCACTTAACCTTGATTGCCCCCTGATTGCCTTGCATCCAGGGCCATCTCCAGTTGTCCTGATTCATATCTGGTCCCTAGATTCATATGGTTCTGGAGGAGAAAGTAAGGGTGGTGATTTAGCCACAGCACCCCCTTCACTCAAATCCAATCCATGTGCTTGTCATGGCATCACTTCCCCTGATGTCTTAGTCTTCTTAGAGAATGGACAAACATCATCAAAATCATCATCATCATCATCATCATCATCATCATCATCATCATCATCACCACAAATGGGGAAATGGGTCCAGGGAGATGAAAAGTTCTTTACCCAAAGTTTCTATGATACTATTACCCTTATGCTCTTTCTAGTACATTTTCCTGAGATGGTATTTCTTTCTGGGTTCTTTCTTTCTTTCTTTCTTTCTCTTTTTTTCTTCCTTCCTTCCTTTGTTTCTTAACCTTTGTCAGAATAATATTTATAAATGCATAAAATAAAAATACATAGGATTTCAAAGGAAACAAATTATTGAAATACAGTTACTAAATTGGAATACAGTTATTAAAAATTAAAAACCAATTTAGAGATCCCAGGTAAAGAACTTTTAATATAATGTTTGAAGGTTTCCATAATGTTTTACATAATTATCTCATTTTGTCTTTACAGTAGCCCCAGTGAAATTGTTATCTCCAGTTCTGCCATTATTAACCCACATTTTATAGTTGTGAAAATTAAGGCTATAGGTCCCTGGCTAGTAAGTGACTGAAGTAGGATTCGCATTCAGGTCCACCTGATTGCAAGTCTGATAGTGCTCTACTCTATCCACTTTATGACTCCTTCCTTTCAATTGGGATCAACTTCTTCAGCTAAAGAGATGATGCTCTAAAGGTAGACTTCCATACCAACAGGTGGAGGAGGATATTTTTAATTTGGGGTGGTAGCGGTGGCAGAAATGAATCAGGTCCTTGCCAGCTCCCTGAAATCATTCCAGAGAGGTAGTCACTTCCTCCACCTAATTGGCCTTGATGGGAATCACTCCCACCCCCACCCTTTGCCCTACTTGGTTCCCTTGTGACAGGTTTGGGAAACCCTTATTCCTGCCTTAGAGGGTCAGCCCCAGACAGCAGACCACAGTGAATGTTCTGGCACAGGGGTATCTGCCAGGGAAGGGGAAGGAGAGATTCTCCCTGTCTACCCTTTGGATAGACCAAGCTGCTGCCAGGGCTGGTGACTCATCCCCCTGGGAAATTCCACCTGTTGAGGAGAAAAGCCTAACTTGGCCTGGCCTCAGAGTTTGATGGTGCCCTGAGAAGCTGCCAGGCAAGGATGGTACCTAACCATCCTTTCAGTTCCTGTCAATTCAGTGGAAAAGAAATGCTAGGCATAGGCCTTGTGTTAAGGTATGGATGATGATAATAATAATAATCCTTCCAGTTCTTTCCATTTATATGATGCTTTATGGTTTATGAAGTGATTTCATAGACATCATTCTTCACTGTGAAGAAGGAGGGCAGCTATTATTCCCTTTTATAGAGGAGGACACTGAAGTTTAGGGAGAATCAGTGACTCACTCATAAACAAACAGCTAGTAAGTGTTCGAGCTGAGTCTTGGAGCTAGGACTTGGGATTCTAATGCCAGTGTTCTTTTCATTATTTCCCCTACCTCTTGAGATAGCATGGAGTATAATGACATCAAATTAGGAGTTTGGGGGCAATACTTTGGATTCCCTTGCACTTCTCTGAGTTTCAGTTCTTCCTGGGTTCAGACTAAGAGGCTTCATTTTTGGAACATTCAATTGAAATCAAGGAATAGGTACAGGGCAACTAATTCAGGATTAATAATCAATCAATTGATAAACATTTATTAAGTGCCTACTATAAGCCAGGCAAAGTGCTGGGAATACAAAAAGAAGCAAAAGACATTCCCTGCCCTCAAAGAGCTTAGAATCTAATGGAGGAGATAACAAGCAAATATATATATGTAAGCTATAAACAGGATAAATAGGAAATAACAGAGGAAAGACACAATAATTAAGTAGGATTGGGGAAAGCTACCAGTAAAAGATGTACTTTTAGTTGGGCTTTTAAGGAAGCCAGGGAGCTCAGTAGGCAGAGCTTAGGAGAGCTAGGGTTCCAAGATAGGAGGCTCCAAGGACTTAGAATCTGAAGGGCCCTTGGAAATTATTTTATTCAGCTGATCATAACCCCTAGATGGAACCTCTAGATCCCTTCTCAGTAAAATATTTTTAAATGAATAAAATAAAACACATAGGATTACAAAGGAAACCAATTATGTTGAGATATGGTTATCAAAAAATTTAAAAACCAAATTCACAAATCTCCTGAAATTTATCCATAGACCCTGTGGGAATTTATGAAAATAAGTTTAAGGACCTTATTTTTATAGAGGAGGTCCAGAGAAACTGATTAACTTCCCAAGGTCACAGAGCAAATAAGTGACAGAGTAGAGATTTGAGCTCAGACAACTCTCCAAACTACCAACAGTAGAGTTGCAGTCAGGGGCAAGAGGAAAGGTGGTCAAAGAGTCCCAGGGTCAGCAGCATTCATGACTAGTCCCTCCCTGTGCTATGGCGCAGATCAGACAGTGCAGAGGGAATAGAGTGACCCTCTCTTTGAGGGTGGGGGTGGGGGTGGGGATGGCTCTCTCCAGGGAACTGAATTCCTGGCCTGACCCCAGCCGCTGAGCTGCCTAGTTCCTCTCCTTGGTTTCTCTAGGCTACACACACAGCCCCATTGTGTGCCTGGGCCCTCTGCCCGCTGCCGGGGCTGGCACTCAGTCACATCAGCAGCAGCAGTCATTTGGGCACTTCCCTACCCCCTCTCCTCCCACCCCACAGAGAGGCAGAACCCTCTGGCCCACCACAATGAAGGGAGCTGGAGGGGGGGGGGGGGGAATGAGATGACCAAAAAGGCCAGGTGGGTCATGCAGACTAAAGATGCTATAACCTAGGGACATTGTCAAAAGATAACCAGAACCAATGAGGTTATAGGAATTCTGGGAGAACGTGGGTAAGGATATCTCCAGGCAGGGTAGTGTGTGGGTCCTGAGCTCTTATGAATCTGCTGGGCCTCAGTTTCTCTTGATGCACAGTATTTCTACTACCCTGCTTTCTACTCTCTTCAGGAGGAAACAGGCTTTAAAAAAACAACAACCTGGAGAGTTAATGTACCATGTTATAGGAATGTCAGAGGTAGAGCTCACCATGGCAATAAGTTTGCCTCATTCTCATGAAGAAACCGAGGCCCAATAGAGGAGAAGCAACTTGTCCACGGTCACCCAGTGCCTGAGTGACCAAGCTTAGCCTGGACCTGGTAAGCTACCCCAAGCTGCCTCTCCCTCTGGAGGAATTCTGAATCTCTCGATGTGTCTTCCAGGCAAGACCTGGGGCATCTGAGGATAGGGCCCCACCTGCAGCTCCCAAGAGAACTTGGCTGCTGAGGTTGGAGCCTCCAGGGCATTGCCACCACTGTCGAGTGGATTGTCTTCAGTTCTAGGTGCCAGGCTATGGTGAGCAGCTCTAAGAAATGACCCACCTGGGAACTTTCACCTGTTCCAATTCATTCTGAGAGGAATGGTGTGAAGAGCCCTGATCTTACAGGAGGAGGACAAGGGTTAAAATACTGCTGGGTTGGGGTGGCTAGGTGGTGTAGTGGATAAAGCACCGTCCCTGGAGTCAGGAGTACCTGGGTTCAAATCCAGTCTCAGACACTTAATAATTGCCTAGCTGTGTGGCCTTGGACAAGCCACTTAACCCTATTTGCCTTGCAAAAAAACCTAAAAAGAAAATAATAAAATAAAATATTGCTGGGTGACCCTGGGCCAGTCACTTAAATGAATCTCAGTTTCCAGTAAAAAGGAAATAATTGTTCTGAGGGTCCAATAAGATGAAGCACTTTTATAGTGCTTTGTAAACTATAAACCCTATATCTTCTTTTCAATCAACAAACATTTTGTTATGTGCCAGATGCCTAGGTAGTTGCTGGGAATATAGATACAAAAGGGGGATGGTCCCTGCCCTCAAATAACTTACATTCTACCTGGAGGTTACATGTCCAGAGGTTACTAAAAACAATATCATCGGGGTGGCTAGGTGGCGCAGTGGATAAAGCACTAGCCCTGGAGTCAGGAGTACCTGGGTTCAAATCTGGTCTCAGACACTTAATTACCTAGCAGTGTGGCCTTGGGCAAGCCACTTAATCCCATTTGCCTTGCAAAAAAAAAAAACCCCTAAAAAACCTCCAATATCATTATAATTTTATTGCTTTCTTCATAATGTTGTTGTAAGAGGGATGCAACTGAGAAGTATTTTGTAACCATGAATGTGAACTATTATTATAGCAGAGTCATAACTGGTACAGGCAAACAGAACTTTGTCCCAGGATGCCAACACAGGAAGCAAACAATTTCTCCCTGACAGGGAATAAGGTTTTGGAGTTAGGAGGATCTGAGTTCAAAACCTGCATCAAGTACTTATTAGCTGTGTGACCCTGGAAAGTGACTTAAGCTCTCCCAGTCTATTTCCCCAACTGTAAAATAAGGATAATAATAGATTCTATTTCCCAAAGTTGTTGTGAAAGTCAAAACAGATAACACAGAGAAAGACATGAATTCATATTCTGAGTAAGACTTATATTAGGCAGCTGGTTGTCTCAGTGGTTTGAAAGCTGGGCCTGGAGTCAGGAAGACTCGAGTTCAAAATTGCCCTCAGACCCTTTATAACTGTGTGACCCTGTACCAGTCACTTAACCTCTGCCTCCATTTCCTCAACTGTATAATGGAGATAATAATAGCACCTACTTTGAAGTGTTGTTATGAGGAATAAATGAGGTAATATTTATAAAGACCTTAGCACATAGGAGGTACTTTATATAAGCATATATTCCTTTTCTTTCCTTCCTATTACTTCTCTTCAGTAGCCATCCACCACAGATCACTATCAGTAATCTGAGTACAAAGCTGTAATTGGAAGAAATCTCAGCATATTTTCTCTTTTTTGTCTCTTTATCTGTCTCTCTGATTTGGTTTGGTTTTGTATTTTTACTGCTTCTGTGATTCCAGAGATATAGGGAGTTGGATGGGAGGGATGTTGGGACTTCTACAATGTAGATCTGAACTTTTTCTAAACTTTATCTTAGAGTGGCTTAGGAGAACAGAGAGATTAAATGACTTGCTTCACACAGATATCATGCATCAGGAATCTTGAATACAGGCCTTCCTGACCCTGAGGCCAGCTCTCAATCCATCATACCCTGATGTTTTTCAGTAACAAACTAAAAAGAGATCTGTAATTTACAGGTACATACTTAGTCATTGATTTCAGCTTGTCTCAGTCTATCAAAAACAAACAACAAAAAACTCCATTTATTAAGGCCTTTAGTTTCAAAACATTTGCTTGATGCTTGCTTCCTAGTGCTAGCTTCATTCTGGTCTTAAGGAATATTTTTCCTTCTTTCCTTTCTTTCTTTCTTGGAATCAATTGAAATCAAGTGACTTGCCTAGAGTCACACAGATAGTGTCTGAGGCCAGATTTGAACCCAGATACTCTAGATTCCAGGACTGGTTTTCCATTCACTGTTCCACCTAGCTGCCCCATGTTTTTCCCTTTCTTAAAGGTGATATCTTCTTACCTTAAGGTTGAACCTGCTCAACGATACTAGTTTCTTCCTTTCTATTTGGAGAAATTTTCCCCTTGCCCCTTCTCCACTCCCCACCCCAAATCCTTTTTGTAGTTGTTCTTTACATTCCCTACAACCTGAATGTCCCTTACAATTCTAAAACCAATCTCATCCACTGTTCACCCTGGACCATCATTAGTCTTCTGGACGCTTATCTTACCACCGGCCTCTGATGGCCTTGAAGGGAGAGTGAGGCTGGTGATTCTGCGCAGCCCTGCCTCACTTAGATCCAATTCACTTGTAAATCAAAACATCCTTCTCCTGATGTCATTGGTCCTTTTTGAGAACAAAGGAAGAACAACAGATACACTGTCTCTGTGATTTCCTAGTGCTTTATGATTCCCTTTTTCATTCTTATCATTCTTGTTGATTTCTCCCCTCTAGATCTTCAAGTAAGGTACTCACATTTAGTTTTCTGTTTGTTAGAGACAGCTAGGTATCCCACTATATAAAATGAGGAGCTTGAAGTCTGGAAGATATGAGTTTAAATCTAGCTTCAGATATTCCCAAGCTATGTGACCCTGGACAAGTCATAAAACTTCTATTTGTCTCAGTCTCCTCACATAAATGGGAAAAAAATAATAGTACTTCTCAGGTCCTTGGATTTTGAATCACTGTTCTTTTCAGTGTATCAAATGGACACTTTCTTGTATTCCCTTTGAAGACTAGATATTTGCTTATAACTTGGGGAAGTCTTGATAGGCAGCTTCTTTCCATCCGCAGGAGTTTCTTGTCAGCGCAGTGGACTTAGAATTCAAATTCTGCCTTAGGTGCTACCTAAATGTGGAACCCAGAGCAAGTCACTTAATCTCTTCAGTCTCAGCCTCCTCATCTGTAAAATAGATTGGGGGAATAGAACACATTGCATTTATATTTAGAGAAAACATGTATATATGGAACAGAATTCTTTCAATCCATTAGAACATCTTAAAGTACCCTATATTTTCCAATATGTGTTATTAGTTACAAATGTAATAAAACAGTAATAAGAGTGACTCATTAATTACTAGATTTCACAAAATAATCTTTCCATTAGCAAGGTCCAACACATTATTTAAAAATTTCAGTGAACCCAGAGGGTCATAACTTCTGATATTTTCCCTCATTACCCCTTCTAAGCAATCAATGATTAATACCAGGCTTTGACATCATTATAGTAAAATAGTTTATATTTTCAAAAGCAGATAATATAACTGATAACACTCTTCAACATTTTACTAATTGATAAGTCACCTAATTAGGGTTATGTAATTTTTAATTTCCTAATCATTTTCCAAAGCCCCTCACATATATTCAACATTATTGGAGTTAAGATATACTTCCCGATCTCTTATACACTATCCTTCTGAATTTGCATTTAAAATGGGAGAAGAAATCTACAATTTTACTTCTTTAAAATTTAAACATTAAGGGGGCAGCTGGATGGTACAGTGGATAGAGCACCAGCCCTGGAGTCAGGAGTACCTGAGTTCAAATCCAGCCTCAGACACTTAATAATTACTTAGCTGTGTGGCCTTAGGCAAGCCACTTAACCCCATTACTTTGCAAAAAAACTAAAAAAAAAATTAACATTAAATTCTTAACTTAGATGAAATACAAGGTTTCCATTCTGACATCTCATTCTCTTTTTTTAAATAAAAGAAATATTTTATTTATTTTGAGTTTTACAATTTCCCCCCTAATCTTGCTTCCCTCCCCAACCCCCCCCCCCCCCCCCCCCAGAAGGCATTCTTAGTCTTTACATTATTTCCATGTATACATAGATCTCAGTTGAATGTGATGAGAGAGAAATCATATCCTTAAGGAAGAAAAATAAAGTATAAGAGATAGCAAAATTGCATAATAAGATAACAGGTTTTTTTTCCCTAAATTGAAGGTAACAGTCTTTGGTCTTTGTTCAAACTCCACAATTCTTTCTCTGGATACGATGGTATTCTCCATTGATGTTCTTTATTCTTAAATATGTCAAATATCACCTCCTCCAAGATGCCCTCCCAGATCCTCCACCAAAAATGATCTTACCTCTTCCAAACTCTTAAAGCATTTGGGTACTGAACCATCATACAATTCTTTGCATTCAGTAGGCATTTAATTAATATTTGTTGTTTAATGAATGTTTGTTGACCTTACCTCACAGTCTATGGGTAAAACTAAATGAGATAAATATATGTAGAATTCTTTGTAAAACTTAAAGGATGTTGCCCTGAAACCAACTTTATTTGTCTTCTTGAGTTGCTATATTTTCCAGAAATAATGAGTCTCCCTAAACAATGGGACCAGTAGTAGCAGGAGATCCTGAACCTGTACTATATAATGCTAGCTATTATTATGGCTATCTTGATTAAATTTATCAGCGCTTTAATGGGCTTTATCTCTCTTCCCTTCCGTTCCCTTTCCCCCTTGTCTGTACTCTCCATTCCTAGTTAGATGAAGCAGTTATGGAAGTATCCATCAGGAGTTTGGGATTGGTGGGAGATTAGAGAGAGGCAAAAAATGGGGAGGGTCCAAGCCCTGCTCTCAGAGTTACTCAGAAAAACTCCAAAGTGGGCATTTAGGGAGTATTTTTTTTTGTTCAGTTTTTCTCCTGATCTCTGCATTCCAAAACTAGGGTTGGCACAGGATGAGAAGCAATGAATTATTCCAGCATCTGAGTCAGGGTCTCTTGTCACCTTTAGCAACCTTCATTAATTGTTGAGATTCCTACCTTCATTGACTGAAGAACTATGACTCACCCAGATTAACATGGCAATTAGTGGCAACGTGAATTGGAATTCCCATCTCCTAACATTTCTCCATTCTTTAAATAATTCCCTCCCACGTAGAATGAAACATTACTTCAATGAATACATTCAACATTTATCAAGCATGCTATGTGCAGTACAAAACAGCAACATGAGATTTATTCATTCACTCATCCAAAGAATATTAATTAAATGCCCACTATGTTTTTAAATGCTTTGAGAGTTTGGTGGAGAAAAAAGACCATTTTTGATTGGTGAATCTGGGAAAGCATCTTGGAGGAGGTGACATTTGAGTTGGATATTTAAGTATGAATAATATTTTAGTTAGGGAAGGTAGGCAGGCATTCTAGAGTGCTTAGGGAGAGATATGAACTGTGACATTGAGGTTGAAAAGCTTTACATTTTGCCTGTGTTTTTTTGTATTTTTCTCCCCCCCCCCGGAATTATTTTGTATACACATATCTAAGTGTATGTTCTGTTCTACCTCTGCCCCCCAAAATGTCTTCAGCAATTAGCAATTAGTGTTGTGCATTACTCATAGAATGTATTAAATACATTTTTCTTGAACTGAAAGATTAAAAAAGTATTCCTGAAATGGGGATTGGATTGCATCCCTTTTTTGCCTTTGTATCTCCAACCTAGCAACAGGGCCTTGAAGTAGCATGGGCTTAATCAGTGTTTGTTGAATTGAATTTAAGGAGCATGGATAAAGGAGAAATGTGAGATAAGGCTACAATGGGAGGTCAGAGACAAATTGGCATTGGTTTGTATAAGACAGAAGGAAGAAGAAAATTGATAAATGAATAAAAAGTGGTGTTTCTATGGAGGATTTCTTTTCCTTTTAAGGAAATGCTGGGCATTTCAATGCCTTAGGAAGGAAGAAAGGTAGGAGGTAAGGAAGGAAACAAACATTCATTTTGTACCATTTTGTACTTAAGAAATCCCAGTTAAAAATATGTAAAGTGGCTTGCCCAAGGTCACCCAACAAGTGTCTGAGGTTAAATTTGAACCAGGATCTTTCTGATTCCAAGTCCAGTGCTCTCTTCACTGTGCCTCCCTTGCTGCCTCTTTGTTTCCAAGAGAAGGCCCAGGCAGCTGCTGTAGTTCCTGTGTTCTTCCAAGTTTTCCCACAAGATTGAAAGTGCATTTGGAGACCAAGAACCTTAAACCTCTAGCCCAGGGGAAGGGGAAAAAATATAAGAAAAGAGAGGGGTGAGAGATAGTTGGTCTGGGGTAGAGAGGTGAATTCTAACTTCTTGTACCTTCCTTCTTATCCAATTCGGTGATATTTTGCCAAATAGTCTTTTAATTTAATTCTATTTGCCTTGACAAAAATAGAGCATTTTAAATCTAGAAAATCTTGGGCAGTACTAACATCACTGTTTGCAGAGGAAAGAGTAGGATTGAGTTAGACTTGTGTGGGAAAAGTCTCTTTTATTTTCATATGAAAGTCATGTGTGGGTGGG
This sequence comes from Macrotis lagotis, assembly GCF_037893015.1. NCBI lineage: Eukaryota > Metazoa > Chordata > Mammalia > Peramelemorphia > Peramelidae > Macrotis > Macrotis lagotis. Next base: position 18,137,852 of record NC_133662.1, on the reverse strand, counting down.
AGAGTGAGGGTGGTAAATTCTCAGCAAATGCATATAGTACTTTAAAGTTTACAAAGGATTATTTTTTTAATAACTCTCCTGTGAAATATTGAAATTTATCTAGCTTTGGAAACAGAAAAGTCTAGGGTCGAATTCTGTCTTTGACATCTTGTGTCTGCATGACTACAACCTTTCTAATACTTAAAATTGCCTAACAGTTATCAATCTATATTGCTAGAGACAGTTTACACAAACGGTGTTCTCTACACCAATGAAATTAAAGCTCTAAAACCTCTCCCCTCCATTCCCATGGTACAGATAAAACAATCAAGGCTACATGTGACTTATCATAGCTCATATAGCTAGTAAATGCTTGTGGGGGGGAGTGAAATGGGGCTTGAAATGAGTCCTTATGGTTCTAGGGGATTGTAGGCTAGCATTTAATTCTCTAGAAAATTCCAATTTGGGAAGACTGTTTTTTCAGTGTCATCCCTCTGATTCTCCTGTCACTATGTGTGGGTGGTGGTGGTGGTGGGGAATATCGATGATGAGTCAACTTGGGTACCTTTGGAGGAGGAGAACTGCTTATCCTGAGTGAGACAAGACACTAAGTTATGTCCTGTTTCCCTCTCATCACTACTCAGCCTAATTCTTGTTTTGTTGGTCAGTCTAATATTGCTGAAAGAGAAAAGACACAGAAACCATGTGGCATTTAGACCCTAAGTGGTTACCTTGGTCCCAGACTTTAGCCTGTGATTAACCCTGATCCCAGGGAAGAATTGGGCCTGGGCTGATTGTGGAGGTAAATTATGTATCACCCTAAGAAATTTGGATTTGAGGGAAAATCAGAGAGGGAAGTATGACAGGCTTGATGGGGGGGGGGGGGGGAGAGTTGAGGATGTCAGGGGCCAAGCTGGTCTAACTATGGGAATGGATTTGAGGGTATCTTCTGTCTTGGAATCTGGGGACCCTGCTTGTCTGCAGACCCCACAGCCACCTCCTTGGGGCTGTCTGCCGTAAGTGGGGGCGTGAGTCAGACTGAAAGCAGAAGCTGCCAAACATTACACAGGGTGAAACCAAGCAGAACCATGTGAGCTATTTTGGAACTTGGTTAATTCCCCCTCTCCTCCCCACTCCCCACCCCCTTTCCTTTCCCCTCTTACAGGGACTGGTGCAAATTAACTTTAGCCAGTCTTCCTTTCCCCTTCTCTACACTAAGTGGATGGGTGGGATGGGACACTTGGTTCTCCTTAAAGTAAAATGGCCCCATCATGCTGGGGCATCTCTCTGTGGGCCCAAGGAGAGAGGCTGGAGGAGTGCCAAAGTTCTTGGGACTTTTGATGGGGAGCTGTCCCCTCCTCTGGCCTGGGCACAGGGCAGGCCTTCCAGGCCTGAGAGAGTTTATCTTTGGTTGCTGTCTACCTCCCTCCCTTCTCAGCAACAACTTCCCCCTCCCCACAATCTGTCTTACTGTCAGCCAAGTTGTCAACTAATCCCCTCAAAAGTGTTAAGTGACAAGGGCTTAATCACTGTCCCCTCCCTGCCCCTTTGATCTCTGGAACACAGAGGGCCCTCAGCAGACATCAGAATGGAGCTCTTATGGGTTGCTCTCTATGGCCATCCAAGCAAGAGGAAGTCTTCCCAGCAGGCTGCAAATCAAGGATTTGTAGATTGCTAGAGAGGACCTAAAAGGTCATCTAATCTAACCCTCTCAAGTTTTAGAGGAGAAAAATGAAACCCAAAAAGGGAAGTAATTTCCCCAAGGTCCCAGTGGTAGTAAATAGCAGAACAACCGAGGTGTTCTGACTCTCAAGGTTCTCATTCCTCCACAAACCCATTGTGGTGCTGGCCAGCACTGAGGTGTATGAAAAGGAAAGTTCTCACTCCCCTCCCCTCCCCTCCCCATCCCTGTCTAGTGTTCCTTCAGTAGGGCAGACTGACATGGCCTTGTGATGACATTGACACTCCTGATATCTCATCTGTGGCAAATACTGGCTATATTGGACAATTTGGCTTTCACCCTGTACCCTGCTCAGCTTTTCCTATTGATTAAGCTTGTGTGTGTGTGTGTGTGTGTGTGTGTGTGTGTGTGTGTGTGTGTGTGTCTATTTCTGTTGCAAAGGATGATCAGTGCATGGTTGAAGGTAGGTGTGATCATAGGGTGTGCCTATTGGATTGTGGATTTGATAGGAATAGGAGGTAAGGGGTGAGGTGATGGGGGAGCAGTATGTATTCTGGAGGGCATGGTATTTGTGTTGCCTAGGAGGGCAGGGTATGGTGATTATTTTATAAGGCCTGGGATTGTGTTTGCATTTGTAACATTTTAGGGGGTGGTTGTATGTGTATATGTCTTAGGTGCTGTGTATGTAGATTGTGTCTATATGTGGGTTGTGTGGGGGTATATGTTTTTATAATGGTATAGAGGGGTTGTTATATTTGTGTTGTGAGGGGTGGGGTGAGTGTAACATTGTAGAAGAGAGAATACACGACTGGGCAAGTCTCTGGCATGGCAAAGAGGGCATTGGATGGGGCGGTCTAGAGAGAGAGAGAAAGCTAAAATGAGTTAGATTAAGATCAGAAAGGGGGTTTGAGCCCTTCATATCCTTCATTTTACAGAAGAGGAAGCTGAGGCCCTTTGCCTTTTCTTTAGCCTCACTAGCTTAGCTCTAGGCACCTTCACATCACCTAAGTCACTCTTGAAAGGCTCGGCTCTTGAATGATTGCATGTCTTAGAGAAAGCCTTATTGTGTCCTGGAATGAACAGTAGACTGTGAAGTGGGAGATTGGGGTTCTAGTCCCAGCCCTGACACTAACTCCCAGAGGGACCTTGAATCTTTTTTTTTTTTCCTGAACTTCAGTTTCCTTCTCCTTTTCAAAGTTGAGGGGCCTGGACTAGATGATAGGATTCCCATCATCATAAAATGATAGGATTCAAGTAAATGCCAGCTTGTTTCCACAGTGGAAACTATGTTTCCATGCACATAACCCTGCACATTTTAGTGATGGGACATGAATATATTCACCATCTATGTCAGGAGTGGGGAACCTTTTTGCAGCCAGTGGCCATTTGGATAGTTTTAACATCATTTTCAGCTCTATTAGTGCAAACATTTAATTAATTTCACCCCCAAAAGCACCTAGGTTTATTGAATTTTGAGTTCCATCTGTAGTTACCTTGGCAATGTCAAACCAATATGTCCCACAGACCAGATGTTCCCCCAGTAAATATCTGTATATGTTTGTACAGCTAATTGGCAATAATAATAATAAACTGACATTTAAATAGTGCTTTAAGGTTTGCAAAGTACTATTTAAATGTCAGTTTATTATTAGTCAGTTTATTATAAGTAGTGCTTGATAAATATTAGCTCATTTTATTTACACAACAAACCTTGCTTTTATTATGGCCATTTTCAGATAAGGAAACTGAGGTGAACAGTTTAAGTAACTTGCTGAGGGTCAAACAACTAGTAAGGACTAAAGCTGGCTTTGAACTAGTCTTTTTGATTCCAAACCAGTGCTCTATTCACTGTACCACCTAGCTAGACCAGTAGAAATATGATATATGCCAGATAAATGCCAGAAAGACATGTTCTTTCCTGCGAAATCTCAGACCAGTATTCCACAGAAAGGTGGTGCTGGTCTAGCACAGCTATAGTCAGAGAAATAAAGGTACCAGGAAGGGAGAGAATTGGGGTTTGAAGCAGTTTCCTTAATGATATCTGAGGAAATGGGGAAGAAATACATGTGGTTTAGATGAAAATACATTTTTCTGGAATCAAATTTGGATTACCCTCCCCTACCCCCTTGCACAGTGTTTAGTGGCTCTCTTTGTCAACACAGTGGGTCTAATGTAGTGCCACAGGGCTTTGACTCTGGCCAGTTTAAAGATCTCTTTCACTGACCTGAATTTTTTAAAAGTCAAAGAAAATAATGTTTTTAACCAATGACATAAAGCCAGGAAGAATAACTAATAGTAGGACAGATTTCAACAGTTTCAAATTCTGGGCTAAAATCAGAAAGATACAGGGACAAATGTAGGAGGCGTGCATTCATCTTCAGTCAATTAAACAGTTGTAGGACAGGAGAAAGTCCTCTTGGTGGGAAGAGTTCTGGTGAAAGAACAACCTAAAAGTTTAGCTTCAAGGTAGCTAGGGATTGTCATAGTGCTCAGAGTGCTGGGCTTGAAGTCTGGAAGATCTGAATTTAAATCCAGCCTTGGATACTACATAGCTGGATGAACCAGGGCAAATTCTTTGACCTTTGTTTACTTCAGTTTTCTCAACTATAACATGAGAATAATGCAGCACCTGCCTCCCCAGGGTAGCTGTGAGGATTAGATCAAAAAATATTTGTAAAGTGCCCAGTACATGAGTTCTATATAAATGTTTGCTAACCTCATCATTATTTTCACCATCATCATCATCAAACATAATCTTAAAATCATGTGGCTGAGTAGAAAACAAAAAAAGTTAACACAGGCTATATTGTAGATGTATAACATTCCAGCAATGGGAAGCCATCATTCCATTGCACTCCACCATTGTCTGACCACATCTGGAGTACTGTGAACATTTCTAGATGATTTTTAGAAGCAACATTGAAAATCTAGAACGTATGCAGAGGAGGACAATCAAAAGATAGAGAAATCAGAAACCATAGCAGAAAGAGTAATGGATTGAAGAAACTGGTTGGCAATATTCAACCTGAAGAAAGACTAGAAATATAGACCCATTCCATTGTAAAGATTATTAAATCCAATTATGAAGCATTTTCAGAAATAAATGTTATATATGGTGGTTAAAAAAAAGACACATCCTGAAGATATATCATTTAGTTGTAGTTGTTCAGTCCTGTCTGACTCTTTGTGACCTCATTTGGGATTTTTCTTGGCAAAGATACTGGATTGGGTTGCCCTTTCTCTAGTTCAGTTTACAGATTAAGAAACAGAATTAAGAAGAAAAAGTTAAAACATGATTAATATGAATCAATATTTAGCATGTGTAGCCTGTATTAGATTGCTTTCTGTGAGAAGGATAGGGAAGGGAAGGAGAAAAATGTGAAACTCAAAACCTTGCAAAAAAAAATGATTATTGACCCTGTACTTTGTGGTACACAATATACAACTTGCATATAGTTGGAAAAATAAATAAACAAAATATTATTTTTAAGAAATTAAATTAAATCTTAAAAAAGAAGAAAGGATAGGGCGGCTAGGTGGCGCAGTGGATAAAGCACCGGCCCTGAAGTCAGGAGTACCTGGGTTCAAATCCGGTCTCAGACACTTAATAATTACCTAGCTGTGTGGCCTTGGGCAAGCCACTTAACACCATTTGCCTTGCCAAAAAACCTAAAAAAAAAGGATAAGAGAATTTCCCAGGATCATACTGCTAGTAAGCATCTGAGAATGGATTTGAACTCAGGTTGCCTTGGGTCCAGCTTGGCACTCTATTGTGCCATTTAGCTGCCCAGAACTATACCATAGCTTGCCCTTTAAGAGCAAGCTTACATATCTCCTTCAGGAAGCCTGCAGAAATATGAATTTATTTTTTTTAATTTATTTTTATTAAAGATATTATTTGAGTTTTACAATTTCCCCCCAATCTTGCTTCCCCCCCCCCCCAGAAAGCACTCTGTCAGTCTTTACTTTGTTTCCATGTTATACCTTGATCCAAATTGGGTGTGATGAGAGAGAAATCATATACTTAAAGAGAAGAGAATTCTCAGAGGTAACAAGATCAGACAATAATATATCTGTTTTTTTCCTAAATTAAGGGGAATAGTCCTTGCACTTTGTTCGAACTCCACAGCTCCTTATCTGGATACAGATGGTACTCTCCTTTGCAGACAGCCCAAAATTGTTCCTGATTGTTGCACTGATGGAATGAGCAAGTCCTTCAAGGTTGAACATCACTCCCATGTTGCTGTTAGGGTATACAGTGTTTTCCTGGTTCTGCTCATCTCACTCAGCATCAGTTCATGCAAATCCCTCCAGGTTTCCCTGAAATCCCGTCCCTCCCGGTTTCCAATAGATCAATAGCGTTCCATGACATACATATACCACAGTTTGCTAAGCCATTCCCCAAGTGAAGGACATTTACTGGATTTCCAATTCTTTGCCACCACAAACAGGACTGCTATAAATATTTTTGTACAAGTAATGTTTTTACCCTTTTTCCTCATCTCTTCAGGGTATAGACCCAGTAGTGGTATTGCTGGGTCAAAGGGTATGCACATTTTTGTTGTCCTTTGGGCATAGTTCCAAATAGCTCTCCAGAAGGGTTGGATGAGTTCACAGCTCCACCAACAGTGTAATAGTGTCCCAGATTTCCCACATCCCTTCCAACAATGATCATTATCCTTCGTGGTCATGCTGGCCAATCTGAGAGGTGTGAGGTGGTACCTCAGAGAAGCTTTAATTTGCATTTCTCTAATAATTAATGATTTAGAGCATTTTTTCATATGGCTGTGGATTACTTTGATCTCCTCATCTGTAAATTGCCTTTGCATATCCTTTGACCATTTGTCAATTGGGAATGGCTTTTTGTTTTAAAAATATGACTCAGTTCTCTGTATATTTTAGAAATGAGTCCTTTGTCAGAATCATTAGTTGTAAAGATTGCAGAAACATGAATTTAGACATTATTGAGGACAACACCCCTATTTTACAGATGAAGAAACCAAAGTACAGAGAGGTCAGGTGATTTGCCTGGAGTAACAGTGCTAATAAGTATCTGAGGTAGGATTTGAACCCAGGTCTCTTAACTCATCAAATGTGATTCCTCTCTACTCTGAACTCTACTTTATTTGTATCTCTTTCTGCTTATGATTTGTCATCCTATCAGATTGGAAACACTTTAACATCAGGGACTGAGTTCCTTTTTTTTTTAAAATGGCCCTTAGGGCCTATTAAAGTATTCTTTAGCACTTACTATAATAAGAACTTGAAGGTAGGAGCTGGGCCAGGAGGGGGCAAAGGAAGACCAGGATTGAATTGTTAAAAGTCAGCTATATGTGATTTTAGGAGAGCTGAGAACAAAGGCAGAGAACTATGGAGGAACCCAGACAACTACCTGGGCTTTGAAGGATGGCTAGGATTTTAATTGGTGATGATAGGGGGCAAATTGGGGGTGGAACAGTTATGATCTAAGGTGCAGGTCCTGGCCTTGGAGTTGATTTGAGCAGTGGTGCCAAGGCTCAAAGTATCAATGGAGGGAATGTGGAAGGAAGATGGGAGCAGAGGTGGGGTTTGTCCTCAAAATAAATCCATGACTCATTCTCAGAACTGATCCCCAAGCAAACACAAACACAATCAAAAACCACTCTAAGTCCACCACATTCAAACTTTTCCTGGTGGCTCTCCTTGGGCCCTTTTCCAGGGGAGTTGGGGGAGGAGAAAATAACCCTAGGATGTTAGATTTAGTGCTGAAAGAGACCTTAGACTAGGCTGTGGAGTCTAACACTCTCGTTTTACAGATAGGGGGATGTTAATTCTCTTGCTGGGATGTGTCTGAAGAGGGGATTTGAACCAAGGGTTTCTTGATTCCCAGTCTGGCTTCTTGGAGTCTTTAGGACTCTAAGACCCTCCTTGGAGAATTAAGGTGGAAGATTATTTTTCTTCCTGGAGGCAGCTAGAAGCTGACTAGATAGAGTTCTAAGCCTAGCATTAGGAAGACATGAGTTCTAGCTGTGTGTTCCTGGGCAAGTCCTTAATCCAATCTTTGCCCAGAAAGTCCCATGGACAGTACAGTCCACAGGGTGATGAAGAGTCAGACAACAAGAATAACAGTCGCTCCTTCACTAAGTTCCTTCTTTCTAGCCAGTGCATGGGAAATGAATGGATAAATGAGTAATTTACCTACTATACCATAATACACTCAGAAATATGTTCTCTCAGCAGGATTCAAACCTGCCCAAGGAGCCCACTTTGCATACTGATTTGGTAGTGGGGGTTCCTGGGTTCACCTCTATAATTGGTCACCTGTGTGACCTTGTGCAAGTCACAAACCCTCTGGGCCTTGGGTTCCTTATCTGGAAAATGAAGGAAGTGGACAAGATAACTTATAAGGTCCCTTCCAGCTCTAGAGGGATGATCCTTGCCCTGTTGTCCTTATGGTCTCTCTTATATATTTAGGATTACAATGATCATACATTTGGATCTGAAAGGGACTAAGAAGAATCTAGTCCAGAATCCTCATTCTCCAAATGAGGGACAAAGCCCTGGTAGATTAAATGGTTGGTCAAGGTCTCACAGATAGTAAGGGTCAGATCCAGGATGTGAGGTCCTGTCCTTTTCCCAAGGACAGTCCCTGATGGAATGGGGGTTTTGTGTTTGTAAAGAGGTTCACACAGAACCTACATCAGGGAAGGGAGTTAAACAAACCAGAGAACAATAAATTTGGAGTCCATCAGGTTCAGCATGTCCCCTTCCTCCTACCTCCAGTCACCTTCACATCTATCATACACAGTTGATTTGGCTATAGGTCAGACCCCCACATGTCCTCACATTCTCTCTCTCTCTCTCTCTCTCTCTCTCTCTCTCTCTCTCTGCCCACCCCCACCCCAACCACAGGCACCACCTCTGCAGTCCAGGGCTCAATCTTTGATCCATGTAATTGTACCGCTGTCTGACCAACTTGATTTAATTCTCCCCTGAGGCCCTCTCATGGCATAGTGAGAGCCATATATATTGTCTTTGAGGCAGCTTTCTGTTTCCCTCATCCTTCCCCTTGGCTGGACTCTACTGAGGCCCCCCCCTTTTTTTATCATTAAGGTGGAAGAATGAGAATACAGGATTAGGTTGGGCCTGGGCTGCTAATCCTTCTTGGAAAATTGGGGTAGGAGGAAGTGCTTCTCCACCTCCTGACTGTGGGTTCAGGGTCCTCTGCCTGGACAGGAAATGGATGAACGAATGCATAAACTTTGATTAAGCTAATACTACCCACCAGGCACTGTGTCAGGCACCACAGATACAAAAACAGCAATTGACAGTCTGTGCCTTTAGGGATTTTATATTCTAACGTTGGGATTAGGGCCAGGAAAGTGGGTTTTGGCTGAGAAGCAATAGGATAGTGGATGGTATCAGCCTTTCCATTAATTTATTACTAATCCCAGAATCAGAGCAAGTGATGGAAGGACATGGGTGTGGGAAATGGGGCATGAGATACCTGTGGGCAGGGCAGATAGCAAGATGCCTTTAGTGGCAAACTTTGGTTTCCCAGTGGATGACTTGTTGGGAATGAAGATTGTTAGGACTTGACTGGTCAGGGGTATCTTTAAAGGGGAGCAATGAAAGGAAAATTCATCAGTTATATTAAAGAAAGCATCAAGAAGATGGCATCTCTTTTCCCTGGGTCTTGGGTGTCTGGGCCTGATTGTGGGATAATCACCCATTCCTCCTGTCTCTATTACTTGGAGAAACCATCTCTATGTGAGATTGACTATGAAAAGGAGCTAAGGCTGGATAACTGGCCCAACATTTATTTTTTCATTAAAAAAAAAAATTGCTGGGGAACCTAGGTGGCACAGTGGATAGAGCGCCGGCCCTGGAGTCAGGAGGACCTGAGTTCTAATGTGACCTCAGACACTTAATAATTGCTTAGCTGTGGGTCATTGGGCAAGTCATTTAAATCCCATTGTCTTAAATAAATAAAAATCTAAAAAAATTTCTATGTGTGCTGGTGACCTGATATTGCTGGAGGGATGATTCTAGAATAATAAACTAGAATCATTCAGACTGGGTTCACATCCTGCCATAACACACTTAACTTCTTGTTTGATCACAGAAAAGTCACTGAAACCTCTGTGAACCTTAGACAAGGCTCACAATACTTACAGGGCCCACCTCATAGAGTTGATTTTCCCCCCAAAATAAATTAAACTGTTTGTCAATTGACAAACTTTTATTTTCTCTCTTTCCCATCCCTTACCTCCCATTGTAACAAATATATATAATCAAGGAAAACAAATTTCCACAGAGGTCAGTTACAAATGTTTGTCTCATTCTGCACCCTGACTCCATCACTACTTCTTTTTCATCACTGGTCCTTTGGAGTGTGGTTGGTCATTTTATTGAACAGAGTTCATAAGTGTTTCAAAGTTGTTTGTATTTTTAACCACACAGTTATTTTGTAGTCCTTAAAGGGCTATGGAGTAGGAGGGAATGATTTTCCTGTTTAGCTGGGAAGACCAAGTATACCTCAGACCCAAGAAGAAAGCTATTAGATATGGGTGTGGATGTGTGCCAGTAGACCTGCTGGAAAGGTCATCCAGATGAGTGTATGCTGGAGGTAGAAAGCATCCAAGGGAGCCCAAGGACAGCCAGCTGTGGGAGCCAGAAGGGCATGGCAAGGATCCTTAGGGAAGGAATTCCTGAACATCAGAATGTGATTGTAAGAGTTTGGAATTTTGAAATGCTTTTCAAAGGGCATCTGTGTGAGAGATAGAGGGACTTGTGTGTATCTTGCTGCATATGCTGTGTATGTGTGCATGCTTGTGAGTATTGCATTGACTTCTATCTATGTCTGAATGAGGCATCTGTGTGATGTGAGGGATGCGGGGGAATCTGTGTTAAATGGAGAGACTTGGGTTATCTCTGTGTTTTAAGGCTCTTGTGTTTGTCACTTTGTGTGCAATGGAACTTCTGTGTATCTCTGTGTATGATAGTTTATGTGTAGCTCTGTGTGTGTGTGGACTTATGAATGCATGTATGAATGAACTTTGTGTCTACATGTGAGACAGAGGGACTTGTCTGTATGTTATGTGTATTGGACTTATGAATATCTATAGGAAAAGGCAGTTAAGCATTGTGGATAAAACATTGGATGTGAAGTCAAGAAGATGGGCCTCAGACATTTATTATTTGTATGACCTTGGACAAATCTTTTTAACAAACTCTATAAGCCTCATCTATAAATAATAATAATAATAATAATAATAATAATGATAAAAATGATAAAGATGACTAGGTGGTGATAGAGTCAGGATAGAGTAGATAGAGCCAGGCCTGGAGTCAAGAAGACCTAAGTTCAAATCTGACTTCAGACACTTATTTGCTGGGCAAATCACTTAATCCTGTTTGCCTTATTTTCCTCATGTGTAAAATAAGCTAGAGAAGGAAATGGCAAATCACTCCCAGTATCTTTGCCAAGAAAACCCCAAATGGGGTCACGAGGAGTCTGACATGACTGAAACAACTGAACAACAGCAAAAAAATAGTAATAAATATTTGTAGATCTTAAGGACTATATACTTGAGATAGAGGGAATGTGTTTGAAAGACTGTATCAAGAAAAGGAACACTGTTAAGTGTTTAAAGGATTGTGTGTGTGTGTGTGTGTGTGTGTGTGTGTGTGTGTGTGTGAGAGAGAGAGAGAGAGAGAGAGTGTGTGTGAAAGAGAGAGAGAGAGAGAGAGAGAGAGAGAGAGAGAGAGAGAGAGAGAGAGAGAGAGAATGATTTATCTGTTGTGTGTGTTTCAGGAAAAGGGAGTATTTGGTTTTGTGACTGATGGGTATAACACTGGATATCAAGGGAAATTGCTGCGTGTGGTACTATAGATGACAGGAAAAGTGAAAAAGTATTAGGTGGATGTTAGCTTGGTGAAACAATACGTTTTATTTGATCAGTTTCTTGGTTTTCCCAGGACCCTTTTAGCCCTAGTATCATCCAACTCCTTGATACCTCTTGGATGGGGGAAGCCCCATGTTACACCTTTCTCTTTATAGTTTCCAAATTGCTTTCTGCTCCCTGGGCTTAGATGCTTTTCTTTCCTCTCATTACCAACCTCCAACCCCCCCCCCCCATTCCAATCTTCAGGTCCCATAGGATGTCTGCTTTCTGGGTCAGCATCTGACTGATCTCCATGTCTTCCAAAGCCTTTTGAAGCCTTCCCAACCCTAGCCACAGGACTGCCTTAACTTGCTCAGGGCTAGAAATCCCAGTCCTACCAGGCACCAGCTCTTTCCTTGGGATGTGGCTTGTGGGGAGTAAACATGCCAGGGCATGGGGCTGGTGTGTCCAGCCTCTGGGAATTTCAGGCAGAGTGGAAACCAAACCCTGAGAGCAACAGACACTTGTTCCTCTTCCTCCTCTCCCTCTGCCTGACATCACTTAGCTCTCTACTCAGATCACAAAACCCCAATTAGCCGGTCATCATCTCCATACAGAAGGATGGGAAGAAGATGTTCAAGAGCTAAGTCTTCAGGGTCCAGTTCTCTAACTACCAGCTTGCTCTATTTTGTTTTTCCTTGGGGCCTCCCACAGATAAGTACTCAACAGGAAGTGCCTTCTCTCTGATGTGCCCATGGGAATTCATGAAGTGTAACTTCCTCTCTGTTCATCTTACAGAATCTCAAAAGTAGGGCTGGGGCATCTAGGTGTCACAGTGGATAGAGCACTGGCCCTGGAGTCAGGAGTACCTGAGTTCAAATCCGACCTCAGACATTTAACAATTACCTAGCTGTGTGGCCTTGGGCAAGCCACTTAACCCCATTGCCTTGCCAAAAACAACAGCAACAACAACAACTAAAAAACAAAACAAAACAAAACAAAAGTTGGTAGGGCCCTCAGAGACCAATCTAGTTCAACCCATACATAAAGTAGACTCCCTTTCTACTATATCCCTGAAAAGTTAAGGATCCCGTGAGGGAGAGTCCATAATTCCTAGAAAATGCTCCCTTTTCTTTTAAACACCTCTTATTCATAGGGACACTTTCCTGTCATCAAACTTCAGGTTGTGTCTTTGCATCTTCTACTCATTCCTACTGTTTCTACTCATTTCCTGCTCATTCTTCTAGGGCTAAATAGAACCTATCTGATCACTCTTCTTACTTCCAGCCTTTCATCTATTTGAAGATGGCTATAATGTCCCCATAAGATTTCTTTTTTCTAGGCTAAACATCTTCCATTCTTACAATCTTCTTCATCTGATATAATCTTTAAGAACCTTTCCCATCCTCTCAATGCTTTCCATCTTGCCAGTTTCCTTCTTAAATTGTGCCCAGAGTCTGACTTGAGCAAACTAAAGTTAAACTCTCACCTCTTATTTTAGCCCAGCCTTCAGTAAATTGGCTTTATTGGCCACCGTATAGCCTAGTTGACTAATATTAAATTTTCAATCTGTCAGGCACAATCCCCTGCTACTGAGGAGGCTGAGGCTGGTGGATCATTTGAGCTCTGAAGTTCCATGCTATAGTGGACCAGGATGATTAGGTGTCTGCATGAAATCTGGCACTAGTATGGGGAGCCTGTGGGAGCAGGAGATCACCTGGCTGTCTTGACAGTACATAGAGTGCTGGGCCTGGAATCAGGAAGATGAGTTCAAATCCAGCCTCAGACACTTATGGCTGTGTGACCTTGGGCAAGTCACTTAACTTTTCTCTGTCTTCAGTTTCTTCAACTGTAAAATAGAAATAATAACACCTCCCACTTTGCAGGGCTGTTGTGAGAATTGAAGGAGCTAATATTATTATTATTATTTTTTGGAGCTGATTTAGCATAATCCCCTGACTCAGGAGAAGCAAACTGGATCAGGTTGGCAATGGAGCAGTTCAAAATTCCCTTGCTGATCAGTAGTGGGATTAGGACCATGAGTAGCTACTACACTTCTGGCCTGAAAGTAATAGGAAGATTCATCTCAAAAAGACCAAAAAACAAGCAAACAAGAATAAAAAAAAATTACAGTCCCCTAGGTGTCCTCCTTCACCCCACCCCTACTCTTGCCTGCTGATCTTTTTCAGACAAGTTGGTATTTAGTCATGTTTTCCCCATATTGCATTTGTGAAATGATTCTTCCAGCTTATGTGTAATTCAGTCTTGTCCTTTTTAGATTTAACCTAGAGCTCAAGATCTTTTTGGATCTTGAATGTCATCAAAGGGATGAGTTAGGGGCAACTAGGTGGTACAGTGGATAGAGCACCAGCCCTAGAGTCAGGAGGACCTGAGTTCAAATTTGACCTCAGACACTTAATAATTGCCTAGCTATGTAATGTTGGGCAAATTACTGAACCCCCTTTGCCTTGCCAAAATAAAAAGGGGGGATGTTATCCTTCCTGATTTGGTATTTTACACCATTGTTATAGTTATGCCCACGATGCCTTTATCTAAGTTGTCACCAACAATGTCAGCTACAATCAAGTCCCAGAGGCAGAGGGAATCCACTGGATGCTTCCTTTCAAATTGATACCAAACTATTAATGGCAACTCCAGGGACAGCCAGCTCTGAATCCTCCTAATCAGCACATTATCTCTCTATCTTTTCTGCAAGAATAGTATGAGAGATTTTGTCAAGTGCTTTGCTGAAATCTAAGCAAACAATGCAGACAGCATTTCCAGATTAACCCGTGTAATAATACTGCCAAAAAAGGAAATAAATGTAATCTTACATTACCTCCCTTATTGATGGGGGAAGAGATAAGCATTTAAAAAAATGCTTCCTATGTAACCAAAAAATGTGCTAAGTGATTTACAAATATCATCTCATTTAATCCTCACAATAATACTGGGAGGTGTGAGCTATTATTATCCCCATTTTACAGTTGAGGAAACCAAGGCATATAAAGGTTAGGTGACTCTCCCAGGATCATACACAATTAGTAAATGTCTGCAGCTGGATTTGAACTCAGGTCTTCCTGATTCCACACCTAGCACTCTGTCCATTGTGCCACCTAGCTTGCCTTATTGATGAAATCTTGCTGGTTCTTGGGGATTGACACTTTTCTAGATATTCACCATCTCTTTATTAATATATTCTAGAATTTTATTTGGAACCAAAGTTAAGGTCACTTTTTTCTTTTCAACATTCATTTTTAGGAGGTGGTTCATATGAGCCTCATGACTTGGACTTTTCAGGGTAGCTAAGTGCTCTCTTTTTATCTCCTAAATTATCCTGGGTTTCAGATGCCTAATAGACATTTTTGTTCTGTCCTTTCCAGTCCCAAAATCATTCTCCTTGACATAGAAAAAAGAAGCAATTCTACCCACGAGCATGTACCCAAGTGGCAGTCATATGCTTTTTATGATAGAACTTGTATAGAATCTTGTCTTCAGTGAAAGGATCAACTTGGACTAGATAGATGGTCTCTTAGGCCCCTTTCATCCCTGATATCCTATGTTCTAAGACTCCTTCTGGATCTAATGTTTTATGTTCTAATACTCTCTCTCTAGCCTTGACATTCTGTGTTCTATGTCCTAATAATCTCTGTCCTAAAGGCCTGTCCAGTCTTTACATTCTATGTTCCAAGACTCCTTCTGGACTTAACATTCTATGTGCTTGATCTCTTCCAACTCTGTCATTCTATTTTCTGGCTTGGATTCAGGTTATAACAGTAATAGTCTAGATTGTGCTATTATCATCAATCCATCAATAAGCATTTATTTACTTACCAGGCTAATCAATGGGCATGTTATCAAGATGGAAATGAAGTTATTACTATCCTTGAGAAACTTCGATTCTATTAGGAAAAGCAACTTGTACCTGAGGCTGACTGAAAATAAACACAAAATAAATGTTAAGTTAATGGGGGATGCTGGAAGGATCAGGGAAGGTGACCTCATGGAAAAGCTAGGATTGGGACTGAATCTAAGAAGTAGAGGTTAGGAGGAAGGCTATTCTGGGGAACAACCTGTGAAAAGTCATATAGGGAGGGGATGGAGGGTCCTTTGTGAGGAAAAACTAAACAGCCAATTTGACTGGAGTACAGGGCTAGTCAGGTGTAATCCACCTGGAAAAGGATGGCTGGAGCCAGATTATGAAGGACTACTTTACTTTCCAAAGAGAGGAGGAAGTCACAAAAGTTTCTTTCAAGGGAGTGACATAGTCAAACCTGAACCAAAGAAATATTTAAGAATATCTCTTTTGGCATGTGTCTGAAGATGGATTGGAGAGGAGAGCAACTTGTGATGGGGAGAGGGGAAGCCTAATTAGGAGGCTATTGCAAGAGTCCAGATGAGAAAGGTGATGAAGTCCTGAGCTAAGTTTCACTAAATAGTTGTATGATCTTGGTTGAGTCATTTCCCCCCCCAAAAAGAGTGGTTGATTTATCCCAGGTCATGAATAAAATCAGTGACAAAGGCAAAATCTGTACTGGGGTTACCTGATTATGAATACTGAGTCCTTGCCACTCCAAGGCCAATGGATGGCACAGTGGCTAGTGGTGCCAGACCTGGAGTCAGGAAGACTGAGTTCAAATCCAGTCTCAGACATCTATTAGCTGTGTAATCCTGGGTAAGTCATTTAACCTCTGTTTGCCTCAGTTTCCTTATTTGTAAAATGAGGGTGATAATTATAGCACTAACTTCCCAGGTGGTTGGGAGGATCAAATGAGATAATAATTGCAAAGCCCTCGGCACAGTGCATTACACACTGCCGCATACACACAGGACAGTTCTGTTCCATCTAACTTCTCTTGATCCCACTGGGGTTTTCTTGGCAAAGATACTGAAGCAGTTTGCCATTTCCTTCTCCAGCTCATTTTACAAATGAGGAAACTGAGGCAAACCAGGTGAAGTTACTTGTCCCAAGTCTTAGTGGATGCTATATAAATATTAGATATTATTAATGTCATTCTTTTGTGGTAGCTGTTCTTTCCATTTACTTTGTTGAAAGTCATTTTATCTATTGTTTTCTTGACTCCACTTAACTTCACTTTGCATCATTTTATGTAAGTCCTTCTATGCTTCTCTGTAGTCATGGTCATCATTTCTTATAGCACAGAAATCTTCCCTATTTATTATTATGATATCATGGTGTAGTCAAAAGTACACAAAGAATTTGTTCAGGTCCTGACTCAGCCATTTACATGTGATCTTGAACAAGTTACTCTTAGTTTAGGTTTATGGATCATTCATAAAGGGAGATTGGATTAAAGGATCCCTGAGGATCCTTCCAGTTTTCAAGCTTTGACTCTACTGCTCTTCCATTGGAAGGAGCAAGGGAAACAAAATAAGAGAGTTCAAGTTAATTTATTTCAGGCCCTGACTCCTCAGTGAATCTCTTCTATTTCTCCTAGATCAGACCAGCTGGTCATTTTGGCCATCTTTCTGTGTCACTGTTTTTCAGGCTCCTGGATTTTCTTTCAGTGGCAGTCAATCAATAAGCATCTATTCAGGGTCAGCTAGGTGATACAGCAGATAGAGTATCAGAACTGTGGTCAGGAAGTTCCATCTTCCTGAATTCAAATTGAGCCTTAAACACTTTCCAGCTGTGCAAGTCTCTTAATTCTGTTTGTCTCTTGGAAAAGATCCTGTATTAGTTTGCCATTTCCTTCTCCAGATTATTTTACAGATGAGGAAATTGAGGCAACCAGGGTGAAATGACTTGCCCAGAGCCATATTTGAACTCAAAAAGAGGCATCTTCCTGACTCCAGGCCTAGCACTCTATTTAGTCTATCATCTAACTGCATGCAGTTCCCCAGTTAATTAAATCGCAGGTCCAGTTCCAGTCTTCATCTCTGTGAGAGCTCTGAATTTTGGAATAGGAATCTGGAGATCTAGAATACTTGGGGTTCTCTAGTTTTGACTCTCTTCATCAACTTACTGTGTGAAGCTGTATAAGTCATTTATCTTCATACTCTTACTTATTCAGGTACAAGGTGCTGATAAGGTGACAATTTGAAAGGGATTAGGAAAAAGTATGCCACATGCTCTCTAAAAGCAGGGGAATTTTGTGGAGGATGGAGTGAATCCTCTAGGATTGCTAGGGTACTCAGGAGGGTCTCCCTTCCTCACAGGCAGCGGTGCATAGTAAAGAGGGATCAGCTGGGGTGGCTAGGTGGTCCGGTAGATAGAGCACCAGGCTGGAGTCAGGAGTACCTGAGTTCAAATTTGGCCTCAGACACTTAATAATTACCTAGCTGTGTGGCCTTGGGCAAGCCACTTAACCCCATTTGCCTTGCAAAAACCTTTAAAAAAAAAAAAAGAGGGCACAGCCTCTAGACACAGTAAACCTGGCTTCAAATGTGTCTCCCAAGTCTAATGTTGAAGCCATTTAACTTTCCTGCTTGTCAGGTTCTCTCCCTCATCCGTAAAATGAAGGGTTTGGAAGAAATGGCCTATGAGGGCCTTTCCAGGCTAAATTTATGGTCCTGTGATCCCTCAGCCAGAGTCAGCTAGCCCCTGGGGAGCCTGGCCCAGTGAAGGATCAGTGAGAGCGGTCACCTTTGAAGGACACTCCCTGGCTCAGCATTTCCTCAGTAAAATTATGAAGTTGTATAGAAGGTGCCCTTTGACTTTTTCTTTAAATGGCCATCTCCTTGTTGGACTCAATCTAATTCAATAAGCATTTCTCCAACACCCTCTATGTGCCAGGCCTTGTATTGGATTCTGGAGAAACAAAGACAAAAATCAAGAGTTCCTGTCCTCAAGTAGCTTACTTTCTACTGGGGGAACAATTTATAACTTGAAAATATATACAAAATAATTTCTAGAAGGAGGCTATACCTACTCTCATCTATCTATCTATCTATCTATCTATCTATCTGTCTATCTGTCTATCTGTCTATCTGTCTATCTAATACAAAGGGAAGTTTGCCAACAAGATTCCAGGGGCACAATGAAATGGGAGGAAAGAGTGTGTAAGGAGTCTAAGAAAAATGGAGCTGATTTAGTATCAGGTGACTTTGAGGAAACAGGGGCAGCTAGGTGGCACAGTGGATAAAACATCAAGTCTGGAGTCAGAAAGACCCAACTTCCTGAGTTCAAATCTAGCCTCAGACATTTACTGTGACTCTGGGCAAGTCACTTTACCCTACTTGTCTCTTGAATCGATAAAATTTGCTGCAGAAGAAAATGGCAAACCACTACAGTATCTTTGCTAAGAAAACTCCATGGACAGCTTTGGTATGCAATGGTCCTGGAAGTCAAAAAGAGTTGAATAGGCTTGAACAGCAACAAAAACGTGTCCATCTCCTGCCTTTCTATAGGCTGACACCTATGCTTAATCTTTCCTTTTCACTTCAGCTTCTTGGGATCTTCTTCATGTGCTACTTCCTACAGTCTATCTCCAAGTAGTTACTCTTCTTTCTGCAACTCCTATGTTCAAAATAAACTTTCTATATTTACATATTGTTATTCAGTCATGACAATTCTTTATGACTCCATTTGGGGGTTTTCTTGCAAAGATACTGGAATAGTTTCCATTTTCAGATGAGGAAACTGAAGCAAACAAGGGCTAAATGATTTGTCCAGGGTCACACAGCTAGTAGAGATCTGAGGCTGGATTTGAACTCAGATCTTCTCAACTCCTGGTACTCTATCCACCAGGGCCACCTAGGTGTCTCACATGTTACTTTTCATTGTTTGTACTGGTTTCCCCAGTAAAACCTGAACTCCTAGAATGCACAGATTATATTGGTTCTGTTCAGCCTTGCCCAGTAGCTGGCAAAAACTTGTTAGTTGAATTCCCTCAGGGCCCTGATCTCTGATTGCTGTCCTGAGGCAGAATTACTTGTTTAAGTGGGAAGAACTGAGAAATACAGGAACCTGGCTTCTGCCACAAACTAGGTGTCAAATACTGGGGGATCTGAAAAAATGAGAGGGTTGGACTAGGCCACCTGCTTGGTGGCTCCCTATTGCCTCCAGGAGCAGATACAAAGTGATCTCTTAGCTATTCAAACCCTTGTCTCCCTTTCCAACCTTTTTTTTTTTTTTTTTTTTTAGGTTTTTGCAAGGCAAACGGGGTTAAGTGGCTTGCCCAAGGCCACACAGCTAGGTAATTATTAAAGTGTCTGAGAACGGATTTGAACCCCAGGTGATCCTGAATCCAGGGCCGGTGCTTTATCCACTACGCCACCTAGCCGCCCCCCTTTCCAACCTTTTTACACCTTACTCCTCAACTCAAACTCTTTGATTCAGTGACACTGACTTCCTGGTTGTTCCACCAACAAGACTCTCCATCTCTAGGTTCCAGGCAATACTATCTGGCTGCCCACTTGTCTGAAATGTTCTCCTTCCTCCACTCTGACTATTGACCTCCCTGGCTTCCTTTAAGTCCCAACTAAAATCCCACCTCCTACAGCAAGACTTTATCAACCCCTCTTAATTTTAGGGCCTTCCTTTTGTTAATAATCTCCTATTTATCCTGTATACAGTTTGCTTTATATAAATTTGTTTACATGTTGTTTCCCCCATTAGATTGTAAACTCCTTGAGGGTTGGGACTGTCTTTTGCCTCTTTTTATATCCCCAGTGCTTAAATGATTGGCATATATTGTTGCTCTATCATCATTGACTCTTCAGGATACATCAGGTGCTTATCTTCCAAAGCCTGTTCAAGTTCATGTTAATCATCTCTGTGACTTTATATATCCATCCCATTCTCTTCTGACCCTTTTTGTTTTGCCTTCAATCTTTCCCAACATCAGAGTCTTTTCCAAGAAGTTCCATCTTCTCGGCTTCAGTGAATAATCTCAGTTAATTTTAAGTATTGACGATCTGATCTCCATGCATTCCAAAGGACTCTCACAAATCTTCTCTAGCACTACAATTTGTAAGCTTCCATTCTGTAACACTCAGCTTTCCTTAGAGTTCAGCTCTCACAGCCATATATAGCTACAGGCACATAGAAGGTGTTTAATAAATATTGATTGAGTTCATTGAATCAAATATATTGGCAGGGTGAAAGTCAACTCCCTTAGCCTCTCACCTCAGTTTTCTCCTTTATAAAATGGTATCAGACTGGATGGCCTCAGAAGTCCCATCTACCTCTAAATCTCTCACCCTACAATTTTATGCCTGTCTTCATGAACTCTTCCCACTCCAGATGTGATTGGGTTCTCTGCAGATGTGACTGACCTACATGTAGGTTTTAGGTAAGGCTCTTTGCAGAGCATCCCATTCCAACTGTGCCAGCTTTGCATTCTTGCCTTCTAATTGGCGCCTGGTCCCTTTGTGGAGAAGAACAAGAGCCCTGTCAGTGAGCTGCCATCACTCCCCCTATTCTCCACCTCTCCCACCCCCAACGCCGACTGGTGCTGCCAGGCCCCTTGGACTAGCCCCCTCACCAGTCTTCTCTTACTGTAATCAGACTTCGTCTGTCTGCACTGGTGGAGGGGGTTGAAAGAGGGGGAAAGCATGGGCCAAATGAGGCTTGAGTCTAGGCTATAAGCCTGGGTCTGGAATATTGGGCGGGGGTGAGGGGAAGGTGGGTTTGATGAGTGGCCTAGCAAGAGATATCCCCTAACTCACCACAGCTCCTTGGAGCTGTAAAAGAGTAAGTGTGGCTGAGGGTTGGTGGGGTTGGAATTGTCTTCTAGCTCCAGCTGAACCAGAGGGGCCAGGATTTAAAGAAAGCTGCTAATAAGATTAGCTGCCTGCCCCAGGTTTCCCTCTACTTCGCCTCTCCCCAGGGTCCAGTCTTCCAGGGGCTGAGGTTGGAGAAGCCTTTCCGGATTCCACTCAGCCAGGGAAGGGCTTTGAGGGAGGGCTCGATCCCATGGCTCCTCCCTATCCCCATCCCCCCTGCCCCAGACACGTGGGTAGATTATTCTCCTCAGGCTCCAGCCAGTATCCTGATAAACTGCCAGAGCTCTTGTCTCAAAAATATTTTGCAAGTGATCTGGCATATACCTTGTATATGATTCAAAAGGCACAAAAATTCCTCCCTCTCCCCAGTAAATTCAGTCTGAAAAACAGCTCATCTAGTTCCCTAGCATGGAGGGTGGGTGGGGGAAGACTTGTGTCTGCCCTTCATCCTCTCCCTCCCCCACCCTTTTGTCCTCCTCCACCCAGTCGGCTCCTTCTTCTACTCCCTCTCCTTTCCATTCCACTTCCCTATTCCTGGGAAAAACACTTCTGTGAAGAGCTTCTGTGTAGGCCCCTTTCCCCTTCTTTCCATGTCTCCTATTGACTACATTTTCCCAGCCAGAGGTGAGCACTCAGGAGGTGGGACAGTGTGAAGGAGCTGGTGTGTGGCCAAGTGGTGGTAGTGGTGGTAGTAGTAGTTTGAAGGCTGGACTTGCAATTCCTGGATTTCATACTCAGCTTGATGACCCTGAACAAGTCACTTACTCTCTAAATTATTTCCTCACTTGTAAAAGGTCTATAGCAACTCCTCACCTTAAAGAGCTCTTTAAATGAGAGCTGCTATTCTACTCATCAAAAAAAGATTACGTGAGCCCTTGAAAAAATAATGAACACAGTCTGTGGGGATCTGGATCTGGTAGTCTGGATGAGAGGTAGACTTTGGGAGAGAGACCCGAATTCAAATACTGCCTCAGACACTCTGTGATAGTCAAATTAACAATGCTAGACTTTAGTTCCTCATAGTTCCTGAGGTTTCTTTCATCTCTACATTTTTGTTTTGGTAACTATGGCATAGTTATTAAACTGAAATGAATTTTTATTATAGAATTTTACTTAGATTTTTAAAAAATGAAATTTCATTTTGTTTTTTTGAAATGGATATTATTTTTGTTGTTGTTTAGTGGTGTCTGACTTTTTCTGATCCTGTGGACAATATCATACCAATACTGTTCAGAGAGGTTTTTATGACAAAAATACTTAATGGGTTCGCCATTTCCTTCTCCAGGAATTAAGTCAAACAGGTTAAGTGACTTGCCCAGGGTCACACAACTAATAAGTTGTCTGAATTGGGATTTGAACTCAGATTTTCCTGAGTTCCATATCTAGTACTCTATCCATTAAGCCACCTAGCTCCCTCCATTATTTTTACTCCTTGGCAAAACTGAGATACAATGAGTTGGGTCTCAGGATCTGGGTTTCAATACTGGCTTTGTTGCTTGCATGTTGGTGTGCACAGTCTCAAATAATGGGATCCAGTTCAAATTTAACCTTTTGGTTTACACTATGAGTATGACCTTGAGTAAACCTTTTAATCTGTCTGAGTCTCTGTTTCCCCATTTGTAAAATCAGAGGGTTGGACTGGATAACTTTTTTTTTAAGCTTTTGCAAGGCAATGGGGTTAATTGGCTTGTCCAAGGCCACACAACTAGATAATTATTAAGTGTCTGAATCCGGATTTGAACTCAGGGACTCCTGATTCCAGGGCCAGTGCTCTATCTACTGTGCCACCTAGCCACCCCTAGGACTGGATAACTTTTAACCTTTCTTAGAAAATGTTCTTAGCTCCTTAGAAATCAAACCATAAGCTTCTACTGATTGTTTACAGTGTTCAAAGCACTCTCTGGAATACAAAGAAACGTAAAACAATCCCTGCCTTCATAGAGTATGTATTCTAATGAATGAATGACATAACATGTAAATAAACAGATGCATATGAGATACAAGCAGAGTAGATGGAAGTTAATTACAGAGGAGAAAACCCAAACAACTGTGGAGGGGATTTAGGAAAGGCTTCCTGGGGACTTGAGGCAGGGAGACCAATTTGGAGTACTCTGCAATGGTCCAGGTAAGAGATAATCAAAGTTTGAGAGGTTGTTAAAATGAAGACAATTTAATCAGTTAACCTTTGAGGGCCCTTTATTCTACATCTTGGGATTCACTGCTAGGTTGTCAGCTGCCTCATTGGAGGAGTTTGGGGAAGATACAATGAGAAATGTGAATTTCTGTGCCTTATGTCCCAAAGACTAGTAAGAATAAGGAATCCCCTTGGTATAGTGGCAGTGTTCAAATTTGCATTGCATTTTTCCATTGGCCTGGAACCAGTGACCATACAATTATAGCACTGAATAGTGCAAATGTTGGCTGGTAGGTTGGTTTCTTGTCCTTCATTATTGAAAACCAAAATGACATCACTATGTTTGAGACAAATTGCAATGTGTCCTACTGTGGCTGATCAGACCAATACCTCATATTGGTATGAGCTTGGGATGCTCTACCACAGGTTGGGCACAAATAGTCCATGTGAACACCTGGGGTGAGTACTCTAAACTTACATATGTCACATTTCCTTTGCTTCAATTCTGTCTTCCTCATACAGTGCAGCACGCTTATTGATGAGGGAATGCCATACTGGGTCATTCTGTGCTCCCATGTCTCCCATGCTGTACAATCAATTCTAAAGTTCTTCAATGAGACCTTTAGGGTGTCTCAGTATTGCTTTTTCTGACCCCCTTGTGAGTGCTTGCCCTGTGTGAGTTCTCCATAAAATAGTTTTTTTGGCAAGCGCATGTCTTTCATTCTAACATGTCCAGTCCATCATAGTTGCACTCTCTGTGGTAATGTTGGAATGCTAGGCATTGTATTTTCTGCAAATGTGAATAGATTATAAATAACCACCTTAATTATTCATACTAATTGAGTCCTAACTATGCTTAGTAAAGCATTGTACACATGTGTATTTTGATATTTTATCCTAGGAAAACCTTTTGAATATGGTAACACTGCTTTCATGGCCAAATTGTTCCCTTGAGTTTACAAGTAGAATTTATTTTTTTTTAGCAGTTTGTAGGTTTATACAGGTGTTGCAGGTGGAAACATAGTTGATGAGGGTCAAACAGGATAAGGAATATGAAGTGGTTTTTTTTTTAAATATGTGTTATACAAACTAATGTGATTTTTTTTTTTTGCCAGCAACAGGTAGTTATGGTTAATGGTCAACTGATGACCCACAGTATTAACCTGAGGGGATGGTTTATGTTTAGATTAAACCAAAACATCAGCATATAGATGTATGAGATCCTTCTCACTAGTCATAGAAAGTCAGATCTGAAAAGGATGGTTGAGCTCATTTTTATAGATAAGGAAATTGAGGATCAATGAAGGGATTCACCCAATATCACATAACTAATTAAGTGACCCAATCTAGATTTGAACTCAGGTCTCTACCTCCCTTTGCTTCCTTTGGTAGTGGAAACACAGGCCCTGCCTAAAAGGAGCATTCAGTCTGATGGAAAAGTATTCTTCAGGCCTCCTGAAGCAGCTAGATGACTCAAGTAACTAACCTCAGACACTTATTAGCCATGTGACCTTGGCTGAATCACTTAATCCCTCTCTGCCTTAGTTTCCTTATCTGTAAAGTGGGGACAATTACAGCAAGTACTTCCTAGGACAATTGTGAGGATCAAATAATTCTTATAAAGCACTTCACAAATTTCAAAGGATTATATAAAAAACTATTATTGTTATTTCTAGCCTGGTTTGGTGTTCAGCACACTTTAAGAACTCTGTAAATGTTTATACAATTAAACCAAATTGCTTATGTATGTCCTTATTGATTTCAATGAAACTTTCTGCCTCTTAAAGAGGGAATTCTCCTGTAGCTAGACTTACACAAATAATTGAATAGCACATAACCCCTTAGGCCACTGTTAAACATTAACCCCTTGTTAAGCACTAATGTGTGGTGTGGGTAAGTTTATTGTTCATCATGGTAGGAGGATGAGAAATGAACTGGAAGGAACCTCAGAGGTCATCACCAAACCCTTATTTTAGAGAGGAGGAAACTGAAGTCCAGAGGTAGTGACCAGGGTTAGGGGAGAAGTAGCAGAGTGGGGGCTTGAACCTACAACCACTCCTCCCACTATACCATCCTGCCTCCCATAGACTACTGATCTTAGTCTCAGAGAGACCTGGGCTCTGAGGAAGCTTGATGTTGCAACCGATAGTGTTGGACTTGGATTCAGGAAGCAGTTATTTGATTGTTTTTCAGTCATATCCTATTCTTTGTAAGTCCATTTGAGGTTTTTTTTGGTGAAGATATTGGAGTGATTTGTGTTTTCCTTCTTCAGCTCATTTTATAGATGAGGAATCTGAAGCAAACAGGGTGAAATGACTTGTCCAAGTTCACAGTCAGTATGTGTCTAAAGTCAGACTTGAACTTGATGAATTTTCCTGATTCCAGGCCCAGAATTCTGTCCAATGAGTTCAAATCTAACCTTAGACATTTACTAGCTATGTGACCCTGGAACAGTCACTTAGCCTAAGTTAAGTGGATCTGTTTCTTCATTTGTAATTGCAGCATCACTTCATGGGGCCCAAAGGAGGCAGTGTCTGTCTGGTGCTTTGCAAAGCACTACTTAAATGTTCATAATCATGGTGCTGCTCTTTAGGGTGAGCATGAGTTCCATGGGTCCTTTGCTTCTCCCACAGGGATCCTACTAGCCTTTGGGCACCTGCAGCCAGCTGCCATGGCGTCCCGCATTGGCCTTCGAATGCAGCTCATGAGGGAGCAGGCTCAACAGGAGGAGCAGCGGGAGCGGATGCAGCAACAGGCTGTGATGCACTACATGCAGCAGCAGCAACAGCAGCAGCAGCAGCAGCTGCCAGGGCCTCCCACCCCAGCCATCAACACGCCAGTGCACTTCCAGTCTCCACCTCCTGTGCCAGGAGAGGTCCTGAAGGTACTACCCACTTTGGATTAATTCCTTCTACCCTGCTAATACTGCTGTCCCTCCTGGGGCTCATGACTCTCTTGACACTATCTTTTCCTTTCTCTTTGGGGCTGTAGGTACAGTCCTACCTGGAAAACCCCACCTCTTACCATCTACAACAGTCACGAGACCAGAAGGTTCGGGAGTACTTATCTGAGACTTATGGGAACAAGTTTGCTGCTCACATCAGCCCTGCCCAGAGCTCCCCAAAGCCGCCTCCAGCTGCTTCCCCTGGGGTCCGGCCCAGCCATGTGCTCCCTTCCTCTGCGGGCAATAGTGCCCCCAACAGCCCCATGGCCATGCTCAATATTGGCTCCAATCCAGAGAGGGAGGTGAGTTGGACCAAGGGTCTACTTCCATGGACTGGTTGGGTTCAAGAGCCAGTATTGGGCTCCCTGGGAACATGGGAAGCCTTCAAGGAACAGTCAGTTTGATATGGACCCTCAGGGAGCTTCCAGTCCACTGGGAGAGTAGTATCTGTCTTCGGGCATCTACAATCTGAAAGGGGAAGACTTGGCCCCTGTCCTTGAATAGCCCCTATTTTGATGGGTTCCTAGGTTAAATAAGTTGTTGAGGATCACTGAGGAAAGAATGGGAATGGGGTCCCTTCAAGACCTTATATGACTGTCAGAGTGATGACAGTAAATTCACCTGGTTTTCCCAGCTGTGTTATAATGTCACTGCTGTGACAGGAACATGAAGATGGCAGCATTGGAAGGGACCTCAGAGTTGTCATCTAGTCCAACCTGGGCTTCAACAGAAACTCCCTCTGTAGCATCCCTGAGAAGTGGCCTCCAGTGATGGAGCACTCATAGCTATTGAGGAAGCTCATTCCACTTCTGGACTGTTTGACCTCTCCCAGGAGAATGGGTGAATGAGAACCATTTGTTCCAAGAGTCATGAAGAAGGATAAAGCAAGCACCTCAGAACTTGGTCAGACATCAAAGGTGCCAAAACATCCACTGCATCCCAGGTCATTGCCTGTCACCCTGATTTTTGTCCTGCCATTGAACTTCGATGACTCTGGAAGAGAGAGTGAGGCTAATGACTTTGTGCAGCTCTGCCTTCTTTATGTCCAATTAATGCACAAGTCAAGATATTACCCCATGATGTTGTCATTAGTCCTCTTTCAAACAAAGGATAAACAACAAAAATTTTAGGAAATTTTTCCTGAAATTGGTAGACAACATCTCCTGGCCTTGAAATTCCCTGTAAAAGTGATATCATAGGTTCAATTCCCATTAAGCAAAAATATGTCTCCATATACCCAGCTCTCCTACTTCTTCCTTTCCATGCTAAATAAAACATATCTCTAGTCTCTGTTCCTCCATCAGCTCCTGAGGTACTTGAGAAATGCAGTCATGTTTCACCTCTATCTCAGACCCCTCTTTGTTTTCATGATAAATATCCCAAGTTTCTTCAACTGATCTCACTCTGGCCTGGTTTTAAGTTCCCTTATTGTCTGAATGAATTTCAACTTTAATCTCTGGCTTAAAATGTGGTGCTCCAAACAAGACTACAACTGGGACCTGGCTTGGGAAGAAGATCCTATTCTCTGGGTGTTGTGTTTCCACTGAGCTTTGGTTCCCATCAGCTTATGGAACTACTGAGTCACACTGTTGAACTAGGACTGAGAACCTCCCCGCCTCAATTTAGCAAACAGTTATGATCACTTACTGTAAAAGAAAGGTAAATAGAAAACAAACTTGTATTAATCACCTATATATACCAGTCACTGTTGTAAAAACCCAACAAACATTCTCTTACTTGATCTTCACAACAGTCCTGACAAGATCCCACTTTACAGATAACGAAAATGAGGCAGACTGAATTTAACTGACTGGCCCGGTGTCATGCAACTAGTTAGTGTCTCTGGCTAGATTTGAAGATGGGTCTTCCTGACTGCAAGCCTATCTCTGTAGCCACTGCATCACCTAGTTTTGCCTCTGAGCAAAGCTCCCCTGGGGGAGATTGATTCTTATCCTTCCATTATCAAAGAGGACCAAAATGACATTATGTTTGTGACAAATTACAGTGTGACCAGCAGTGGCTGATCAGCCAATACAAGCTTGGAATACTCTACCACAGAAAGAGATAGTGTTAGGAGAAGACAGAGACTTTGCACTCATGGAGTTGAGTCTTCTAGGAGCTGTTAATCAGGGCACCTAGGGGTTGGAAATTGCTTGCCATACCCCCAGATTCCCCAAGTCTGTGCTTGTCTCTCCCCCTGGAGTTTCTTAGCCTTAAGGAGAAAGAAGTCAGGTTGGGTGGAAGAGCAACAGATCACTGACTGAGGTTTCTGGTCATTTTCTGTCCACTTAATTTCTGCTTTAGAAGTAGATCTCTGGCCTCTCTTCCTCCCAACTCCATACCTTATCCACCCTTTCCTCAAGTAGAAAATGCCAAGGACAGATGACTTACATGCACCATTTTTCTTCCAGCTCGATGATGTTATTGACAATATTATGCGCTTGGATGACGTCTTGGGGTACATCAATCCAGAGATTCAGATGCCCAACACGGTACTGACCACCAGGGTGGGAGGGACAAGCAGTAGGGTCTTCATATCTTGGGGGATACAGGAGCAAGATGAGACATAGATGAGATAGACAGTCACAGAATTTCCTAACTAGTTCAACCTTGTCATTTTATAGAGGAGGAACTAATGTCTAGTGAGGGATGTGACTTGCCTAAGGTCACATAGATAATAAGTGATCAGTGTGCTTCCTACCTCTCTATTTACTACACACACATAAGACAAACAGAGAAAGATACAAAATATAATTAAGTGGCTGATTATATGGCACAGCCTATAAATACTATTAGAATTATGAGAAGAAGTAATTCAATGAACACTGGAGGAGACCAGGAGGAGGCCTTCCCAGAGGAGGTAGGATTGAAACCCAGTCCTGAAGGAGAGGGAGTGAGGGTGAGGTATGGGAGAGAGAGAATTGGACAAAGAAGGGGACAGTATGAACAAAGACAAGGAAGCAGCATTAAGTACTGAGTTTCCTTGGTTCAGACAGGACTGGCCTACCTGTGTTTTTGACTAGGAAATCGCAGTTGAAGCCTTCATTATCTCTTCTTGGCCTGGTGGATAAATGGGTGCAAGTGTTCTCTTTGTGGGAGGAATGGGACATGAGTCCAGTCAGTCTCATGGGAACAGACCCTCGGGCAGCTAAGCTGATGAACATTCCTTCGGACATCCTGGGAGACCTGGATCCTCAAGAGAGGCTGTGTACTAGGTTAAGTCTGTACTAGGTTAAATCCTGGTTTAGGATTTAGGAGACTTGAGTTCTAGCCCCCACTTTAACACTAATTCCCTCTGTGACCCTGGGCAAGTGACTCTTTGTAACTTAATTTCTTATCTGTAAAATGGCAATAAATCACATCAACATATCTAGCCTGCCCCAGAGGGAGTTTGTGAGGCTCAAAAATGACAGGATTTGAAAGGGTTTGATAAGACAGCAACCTCTCTAGGAAGGTGAGGTTTTGGAATTCTCCCCTTCCTCAAAAACCATCCCAGCCCCTTCCTCACAGGTCTCCCCATCTCATTCCAGCTGCCTAAACTTTAGAAACGTAGATGAACTGGTTGTCCCCATGCTTCCTGGCCCCTGCCCTTGCCAGTGAAGGAAAAAATTTGATTGCTGTTAGAAGTAGTCAGGCTTAGTAGGTTAACAACTCAGAGCTGGCTTGGGCTGGTTTGGGCCTGAGCTGAAAACTAGGAGAGTTTGAGAGAGAGAGAGAGAGAGAGAGAGAGAGGGAGAGAGAGATTTTTGTGTGTGTGTGTGTGTGTGTGTGTGTGTGTGTGTTTTGTGTGTGTTTTGTGTGTGTGTGTGTGTGTGTGTGTGTGTGTGTGTGTGTGTGTGCCTGTCTGTGAACTGTGTGAGCTTGTCAGTGTAATCAGAAAGTCCTTAACCCTTGGAATTTAAAGTAAAGCCCAGAAATCCTTTAAAAGGATAACTCGGATCCTGAATTCTTTCTTGTTATTTGTTTGTTTGACCAGTTCTTTCTTGTTTTTTACATCAGTTACTTCCTCCTCTGCCCTCTTCCCCATCCACCTACACATGCACATACAGGCATTGCATCACAGCCAACCTGATGAGTTTAGAATTTAGTGCCTGAAATGTGACTTAGTTCATACCCTTAGATACAGTGCTTCCTTTATTGGGCAAAAATGGCAAGGAGGTCAAAAACAGAAATAAAGGTGCCCACAAATTCTACCTTGTGAAAAATGAAAAATAATTAGACCAAATCTACTGACACAGCAGGGAGTTTAGAACATATGTGCCTGTAGGCCCCTACCTCTCAGTCAGCAGGGAAGTATGTTTCCTTTTTTTTATCTTTTAGGACCACATTGGTCATTGCATTTGAGTTCTGCTGCCTTTTAGTGTCATTTTCGATTTGTGATTGTTACCATTGTGGTCACTTCCAGCTTACTTCTTGCCCCTTGCCCACCCCCCCAACCCCAGATGGCCTCCTTAGGGTAAAAATCTCCTTTGAAAGCTGACCCTTCCTTAATTTCTGACAAGTGAGATTCTCACCCATCTTTCTTTCCTTTATCCCACAGCTGCCTCTGTCTAGCAGCCACCTCACAGTATACAGTGGAGACCCTCAGGTCACAGCCTCCCTCGTAGGTGTTACCAGCAGCTCCTGCCCTGCTGACTTGGCCCAGAAGAGAGAGCTCACAGGTTGAAGACCCACTCTGCCTCCTAAATCCCTTTCCTACCTTGTTTTTCCACTCCTCCTTCCTGCACCCATTTTGCTGCTGATTACTCTTGACTCTCTTCTCTCCCATCTGGTTATAGATGCTGAGAGCCGAGCCTTAGCCAAGGAACGGCAGAAGAAAGACAATCACAACCTCAGTAAGTCCAACTGACCCCTTCTTCGATTTCCTTCATCCCATTTCCTTTCCCATTCAATCCATCCAAAAGTATATACTTGGGGTGGCTAGGTGGCGTAGTGGATAAAAGCACCGGCCCTGGAGTCAGCAGTACCTGGGTTCAAATCCCGTCTCAGACACCTAGCTGTGTGGCCTTGGGCAAGCCACTTAACCCCGTTTGCCTTGCAAAAACCTAAAAAAAAAAAGTATATACTCCTATTTCCTGATGTTACTTCTGGATGAGCTACTTCAAGTGATCTGTTGTTCAAAATAGGTTTATAAGATCACAAGATCATTCATAGGTCTAGGGCTGAAAGGGACCTCAGAGGCATCTACTAGTCTAACCCCCTCATTTTGCTGATGAAACTTGAGGTCCAGGGAGTGCCCAAGGTCACATAACTGGAAGTACCAGAGTCAGAATTTGAAGCTGAATCCTCTAACTCCAGAGTTCCTTTCTATTATTCTCTGCTTTGCTCCATGGTTTGATTTTTATTTAAAAAAAAACCAAACAAAAAAACAATGAGAGAAAGATCCCTTCCCTTCCCCCCTTCCCTTCCCAAACCTCCCATTGAGGGTTGAAATCTGAATCTTCACTACAGCTTTAGGGTTAACCATTATCTTCTCTATCTATTCCCTCCCCTCCCTCCCCTTTAAGATTGATGTCCCTTTGAGGTATATTAACTTAAGATCTTTATACTTTAGTTCAAATTAGAGTGTCAGATGACTTCTTCCTATCTTGGAGTATAGAAAAAAGGCAGTAAAATGAGCAACCTGGGCTTCATGAGGGAAGGGATCCTGCTGTGGGGTGAAAAACACTAGGCTGAAAGTTAGAAGGGCTGGTTTCTAATTCCATCTTTGCACTTAATTACCTGTATTACCTTGGGAAAGTCACTGCCCCCTTATAGACTTCACTTATAGAATGAAGGAATTAGACCAAATGATTTTCAAATTATTTTCTAACTCTAGTTTTCATTCTATAATTCTATGCTGAAAGGGAAAGAGAGTACATTGAAGTGAAGGGTAGAGGCAAAGGGGAGTAGTTGAAGATACTCCAAGTACTAAACAGCTTTGTATAGGGCCATCTTTGTCTCTGAAAAGATGGGGGGGGGGGTTACAGTGAATAAAATACTGGTCTTGAAGTCAGGAAGACTCACTTTCCTGAGTTCAAATCTGGCCTCAGATACATGTTAGCTATGTGACCCTGGGCAAGTTATTTAACCCTATTTGCCTCAGTTTCCTTATTTGTAAAATGAGCTAGGGAAGGAAAGTATCTTTCAGTATCCTCAAAGAGAACCTCAAATGGAATCATAGAGAATCAGTCAGCTTTGTATTGAAACCCCTTACCATCTTACTCTCTTGTCCCCTTTCTCCTCCCTTTGTGGACGTATTTGCTTTGGGATTGAAGCAAGGTCACAGAATATGACTCCCACTTTGGATGTGGCCTCTTCCTTACTTCTACCCTTCCTAGACTTAGACCCTATTTCCTCATCCATAAAATAAAAAGTATTGGACTCAATGAGCAGCTCTACAACTATGATACTTTTATCTGAGACATGGAGATTGGTTGTGTCTCATCTGGACCTTAAGGCTATGCTTCCCTTTAGTTTCAGGGATTCCCACAGTCAGACCCTGGGGCTCCAAGGTAAAAGATACCCTGATTCTTCCTAACTATTTGTGTCTCCCTCACCCCCTCTCATCGGTCTTTCATTCTTAGTTGAAAGAAGGCGAAGATTCAACATCAACGATCGAATCAAAGAGCTGGGCATGCTGATTCCCAAGGCCAATGATCTGTAAGTTCAGACTTTGGGAAGTGGGAATGGAATGGGAAAGTGGTGAAATTAGAGGAGTTAGAAGTTAGGAGAGCATCAGCTACTTAGGAAGTTGTATGTCTTGTGAACCTACTGTGAGAGACAGAAGACTGAGCATCAGGAGTCCTAGGGTCTGATTTCTGATCTTAGTTTTGCTAAATTTATTAGTTAGCTAAATTATTTTATCTTTCTTAGCCTCAGTTTCCTTTTTTGTCAGATGAAGACTGCATGCTCATAGGGTTGCTAAAGGCAAAGAACTTCTTAACTAGGAAAATTCACAAAAAATAAAGACTTCTCAAGAATTTTGTAAAAAAAACAAACCCTAAATGACCAGGGATCAACCTAGATCTGAGTAGGCCAGGCAAAGTCCTGGGTAGATTTTTTAAAAATGATGACTATCTACAGTGTGTGTTGATTAAGTATAAGTTTAGTATTATCATACCAACAAGATTAAAATTAGGTGGTACAGGGGATCAATGATTAACGTTGATGAAGCCAGAACTTTGGAGGACAAGACCCCTGATTGTGGGGAAGACAAAAAAGAATGAATCATTGTCTTTACCCACACAGAGATTATAGTTTAGGTGGAAGAGCCAACCATCCATCCATCCATCCATCCATCCATCCATCCATCCATCCAAACCAAGTACTGGAAGCTCATTGTCTAGAGTATGGCACCCAAGTAAATTTTTGGTGGCACAGTGAATAAAGTGCCAGGCCTGGAGTCAGGAAGACTCCATTTATGAGTTAAAATCTGACCTCAGACACTTACTGGCTGATTGACCATTTTTGCCTCAGTTTCCTTATCTGTAAAAGGAAACCTGATTTGTTGCTTACAACAATCAAGTGAGATAATACTTGCTAAAGCATTTAGCACATGTTTGTCACACAGTGAACCCTATGTAAATATTAGTGATTATCAATTATGATCACAGGAAGTAGTCAGAGAAGGTTTCATGAAGAGCATGGGACTTGGGGGGAAATGACAAAAGGGGTTGGGAGGTAGCATTCTGAGCAAACATGCAGGGCCTGGATTGCCCAAGCCTTGGGTAAATAAGGTAGGACAGATTGGAGAGGTAGTTTTGAACCAGGCTCTCCAAGGCCTTGAATGCCCAATTGATGAATTTGGCCTTGATCCTAGAGATATTAGGATTTTGAGCAAGAGACTGATAAGTTCAGAGATCTAGATCTACTTTAGGAAGACTAAAATGGTTACTATATGAAGAATTGTTTTGAGAAGGAAGAGATTAGAGGCAAGGAGACCAGATAGAAGCTTATTAGAATATTCTATGGAGCAGGGACAAGATTCTGCTTCTCTACCCCTCCCAAGAGATGGGAACTGGAAACAGGGATTAGAAGTTTCTTATAAGAGGAGGCCTGCTCTCAGGATCATGGAGGACAAAAGTGATTTGTGACCCTCTCTTGTTTCAGGGATGTACGCTGGAACAAGGGGACTATCCTGAAGGCCTCAGTGGATTATATTCGTCGGATGCAGAAGGATCTACAGAAATCCAGGGACCTGGAGAACCATTCTCGACGTCTTGAAATGACAAACAAACAGTTGTGGCTTCGCATTCAGGTCTGACCTCCTGATCTTTAACACTGGGGTGGAAAATCTCATAATCTTCAAAATGTGGGCCTGTGACTTTTGGGGTATAGGGCAAGCAGGTGCCAGGCCTAGAATTTGGAGATATGGATTCTAGTCTACTGGCTCTGACACTTGGTGGCTGTGTGACCTTGGCCAAATCACTTTCCTTCTCTGGGACTCTGGTTTCTCCTCTCTTACTTAAACTAGAATCACATGGGCAGCTAGGTGATGCAATGGATTGAGCACCAGCCCTAGAGGCAGGAGGATCTGAGTTCAAATCCTGCCTCAGACACTTGACACTAACTAGCTGTGTGACCTTGGGCAAGTCATTTAACCCTGATTGCCCTGCATCCAGGGTCATCATCTCCAGTCATCCTGATTCATATCTGACCACTGGACCCAGATAGCTCTGGAGGAGAAAGTGAGACTGATGACCTCTCACAGTACCCCCCCCTCACTCAAATCCAGTTCATGTATTTGTCATGGCATCACCTCTCTGATGTCACAATCCTCCTCTAGAACAAAAGACAAAGATCATCATCATCATCAGAATCACATGGACCAGGATCACACCTGTAGAGATTGGAGGGGATGTCACAAATCCTCTAGTCCAACCCTGTCATTTTACAGATGAGGAAACCAAGAGAGGCCTAGATGACTGATGACTTGTTCAGGGTCACACTGTTTATGTCAGAGATGGGATTTGAACCTGTGTCCTGTGGCTCTTTCCATTGTATTCATCCTACCTCCCCCATCTCTACCATTCTGTAGAAGAAGGACTGGTGTCTTGGGTGTGCTGCCCCAACCCCACTGCTCTTTTCTTGCAGGAGCTGGAGATGCAGGCCCGAGTCCATGGCTTACCCACAGCTTCCCCATCTGGTGTTAACATGGCAGAATTGGCCCAGCAGGTGGTGAAACAAGAGATTCCCAGTGAGGAGGGCCTGGGGGAGTCCTTGCTCCCCACTGCTGAGCTCCCTGACCAAGAGCCTTCTCTAACCCTGCCTCCTCAGCCACCCCCACCACCCCCACCATTGCCCCCACAGTCTCCATACCAACTGGACTTCAGCCAAAACTTGAGTTTCAGTGGGAGTGAGGGGCCCCAGGGT
The DNA here is from genome assembly GCF_037893015.1 of Macrotis lagotis. Classification (NCBI taxonomy): domain Eukaryota; kingdom Metazoa; phylum Chordata; class Mammalia; order Peramelemorphia; family Peramelidae; genus Macrotis; species Macrotis lagotis. Next base: position 18,102,204 of record NC_133662.1, on the reverse strand, counting down.
TTCCCTGACCCTCTGGGGCCCGAGCATGGCTCCCTCTTCCCCTCCCTGTCCAAGAAGGAGCTGGACCATCTCATGCTTCTGGACGACTCCATGTTGCCCTTGACCTCTGACCCCCTCTTCTCCACCATGTCACCTGAGGCCTCCAAGGCCAGCAGCCGGCGTAGCAGCTTCAGCATGGAGGAAGGGGACATGCTGTGACCCCAGCCACCCCCCTCCCACCCCCCCCAAGAGCTGGGGAGGAGGGACAAGCCCTGGGAGGGTTGGGAGTTTGGGATGTATGATGGGGAGTCCTCCCTTTCTCCCACCTCCCTCCAATCTGCACTCATGTGTGATTAGCGACCTGTGTGGACACTGGCTCCCCAACTCCTTCCTCTCCCCACTCTTCCTAACTCTGTGTTCCCAACTCTAGGCCTCCCAACCCAGCCAGGCCCCTGACATGCAGGACGTGCTTCAAGGGACTGGGAGCTGGAGCTCTCCCCAGGGTGCCCGAGTCTCATGGGGTGCCACCCTGGCCCCCAAGACCCTATAGTTCCCAATAGCACTCTTCCCCTCCCATTACCCCTCTCTGGGGATGAAGTATGCAGGAGTAGACAGGAGGCTGTCTGCCCTTGCACAGATAGGGCTAGACCCTGTAGGCTGAAATCAGCTTGGATGGGGTGGGGTATCTGATATGGGAGAAGAGACCCAACGTGCCAGGCCTTCTTGGAGTTCTGAAGGCGCTTACAGCTCCTATCCTAACCCCTTCCCACAACCAGGCTACAAGGGGAGTGTGCATCTCCTGGGAGGGTCTCCCTGTTCCCCACCCTTAGTCCCTACCAATGGTTCAGCAATGCCCTGGTCCCATGGACCCCCTTATAGAGAGGGACTGGAGCCTAGTGCCCCTCTCTCCTCTTGCCACAGACCTGAAGTGGCCCCCCACTTTGGTGCTAACTGCCTCCTTTCCCAGGACCTTGTGAGGGTGGGGCCACAGGGGCTGTACCTTGAAGGCACAGCTCCTTAATGGGGGCTGGTGCCAGGGCAGGGGGTGAGGGTGGGGTGAGGGTACGCTGTCAGGGGCAGCCAGGCTCTGGCCTCCTCCACCTTGTGCCTTAGTAAACACTTTGCTTTGTATATCCCCTGTGTGCTGTGTCTCTGGGGGGGGGGGCTTGACAGGGCAATATCTGCTCCCCATCCTTCTGGAACTGGTCCTGGAGGGAGAAGATGCCTAGAGAGGAGGGTGGTGGACACCTCTGGAATTCCCTCTTACAGCTCCTGGTATTCAAAACTCCAATTTATGAAAATGGGTGTGAGGAAGGAAGCCCTCCTAGGACAGGGAAGGGCAGGATCAGGAACCCGTGACCCACTCCTGGTCCTATCACCTTTCTTCTGTCCCATGTCCAATTCTTTCCTGTCCCCACTCTCCACTTCTCTAGCAGAGACATTTGAGAATAGTAGATGCTTTTCCCCAAAGTAGCCGCAAGATGGCACTGCTCCTATGTTAGTCTTGCAATTCCAGATGTTGGAGGGGATAAAAAGAAAAAGGGGAGGGGGGCTCAAAGGATGCAGCTTGGGATACTAAGCTAATTCTATCCTCTAATGCTCCTTTACTGGGAAATCCTTAATTCACTTTATCTAATGGGGCTGTTTGGAGGAGTAAGGGGGGGACCCCCTTCCCACAAAGGGAAGGGAACAGATAGGGTTACCCTATTCCTCACTGGAAATTCAAGTCCTATCTTTCAGTGTGAGACCATTCTTGATTTTCTCCCCTGCCCCCCCCCCCATCAAAAGGACCACCAATGCTTGACATAAACCTTCTGGAGGAGATATTGTAATCACTTTCACTCCCCACTTCACTCTTTCCTAAAGAAGACTTGTCCTAAATTAGCTTCCTCCATTATGTCAGAAACAACAGAGCTGCCTTGATTCCCCCTAGGAATTGGGGAAACTATTATTTGGGTGGGAAATAATTTAGGTTTGTCTGAGGGAACTGAGAGGAAGAAAATGGGACCTGGAGAAATGACCTGGTCCTGGTTGTGATGGGGAACCTCTAGGGGGCATATTTGGGGACGGGGTGGGATGGGACAAGAAGCTTTTGCTTGTGGTCCCCTCACTCCCAGTTATATACTTTATCCATGAAAAGATCAAAAATGACTTCTTTCCTAAAAATTGCACAGCCCCTCCCTCTCCATGTCCCTTACCCCCATCCCTCCCCAATCTGGGCCCTGAGAGGCTGAGGGGCCTAATTAAAAAAAAAAAACAGGAGGAAAATGGAGCAATAAGATGACAATTTCCTCTGTGTGGAATAGGGAGATCAAATCAACGTTGAGCAATTAATGTGCACTGGGAGAGAAGAAAAGGGGGCGCGAGGAGGGGGTGGAGGAGTCGAGTGAGGAGGGGGTGAGCCTGCGGAGGAGCCTGTGCTAATGATGGCTCAGCTCGGGTGGAGGCTCCGAGGATTAGTCTGAAGGTCAGATGGAGATGAGGATGACCTTGTGGAACCAGAGTGAGGGAGCTGAAGCCTCCCAATTAGTGGGCCTGGCAGAGGCCCCACCAACACCTGCTGCCAGGGTCCAGTCCCTTGGAACCAGGCCTTGCTGAGGGTGGAGGGCTCCAGTTCAGGCTCAGACTGGAGGCTGAGCAGATAAGTGAAGACAGATACATTTATGTTAGGACTGAAGGTGGTGGGGTTTGGGGGAGCCCTAAGACTGTCTGGAGCCTGCTTTAAGAATCCAAAGCTGTTCTCTCTCCACTGCTTTCTGGGTCTCTGCCCCAGTTTCTGCCTCTGATTCTCTCTTGTTCTTTCTGCACTTGCTCGGGGTACCAGTGGAGTTTGATAAAATGTCTCCTGATTAGAGACCCCCTCCTCCCAAGCTCTTCTAGTCTAGGATTCTGTAGCTCCCCTCTCACCCCTGGTTCCCCATTCCTCATCCCTCTTTCCTTTCCCTTTAGCCTCTGGGCCATGGGGCTGGGGAGGAATCCTCCCTGAGAGGTCTTAGTAGTGTGATCTGACTCCATGGCGGGTCTACCGGTGTGTTCAATTCTGGGCGAGGGACACTGGGCAAGAGTGTGAGGCTCCGGCAAAGTCTGAATGCTAGGGAGGAGGGACCCAGTGTGTAGTGTTAGATGCTTCCCACAGGAGGGTGCTGCTGTCTCCCAATCCTTTTCCTGATGAGGCTAGCAGTAATCAGCGGGAAGCCTTGGCAAAACTAGGGAGGATGAGCCGCAGTTCCTTCTGGCTCCACTAGGGTGCAGCGCAATCCAAAGAAACCAAGGCAATGGGACCAGGTGTTTGTAGGGGGACTTTTGAGTCCTGGTCTTCAATTTAGCATTATCACTGCCTTCCCATTGTCCTATCATCTTTTCTCCATCCCTCCAGGCCGCTTTTCCACCCATGGATATGCCCCTGACCTCTGTGTACTCCAAGGGAACTAGGGTCTTATCCGAGCTGCCCTGGACTACAAGAGTCTGGGTCCAATTCTACTACAAATCAACACCCCTCCCCCATTTCATTTTATTTAGTAAAAATGGGCCGTCAGTTTTCTAAGGTCCCTCTCAGCTCTAACATTCTAAGCTCTAACCCTAGGAAGTGAGGTAACCCCTTTATCACATACACGCACACCAGACTCCTCATGTTTCCCCCAGACCATCATCTCATAAGGTGTTGTCAAAGATGAGAGCCAGTAGTGTGTTATTGGCCTAAAAATAGCTTATTGGCCATTGGTCATCCCAGCTCGAATAAAAATAGAATGGAATTGAAATTAAACGTCAGACTTTCAAATACTGAAGTTTTCAAATTTTCTGAGACCCCTTTATGTAAGAACTACTGGTGGTTAAACTGAACTCTTCCTGTTGGGGTTGCCTCAGTCAGACTAGGAGACACGCCAAAAGAAGTGTACTGATAAATGTTTAACAATCAGCTCTCCATAAACATATATATAATAAACATATACTATATAATGTACCTTATTTATTATACAGCCTATCACATGTGACACATTTAAGTTTAATCTGCATTATTAACATTTTCTCTATCGCTTTCTTGGTCTAGACAATCAACAAAATAAATCAAACACTAATTTGTAGAACTGAGGTGTAAGTGTTCACCCTGAAAATATAACAATCAGCTATTCCAGTTGAGTTGTCTTCAAGGTGCCCTTCAAGGACAGAAGGGGAGCAAAAGCTTATCCTTATAATGTCTCTGATTCTGGAATAGACACTGCTGTAGTCTTCATGTGGATCAGGTCCATTCTCTCAACCCCGTCTCCCTCATCCATTCTTTTTTTTTATAACAAAGATTGTAAATTATTTTATTTTTCCTATTATATATCATGAAATTTTTTTAACATTCATCCACTTGCATATTTATAAGTTACACATTTTCCCATCTCCCTCTCCTCAGAGGCTAATGCCTCTGAATAGTCTGGCAAAAGTTGTACATGTACATTTGTGTTTAACATGTTTACATATTAGTTATTTTGTGTATGAAGAATTAGGACTAAGGGAAAAGAAAGAAAACCAGGGAATAAGAAGGAAAGGCATAAGAGCAGTATTAAAAAAGTGAACATAGTCTCTATTCAGATTCTGTGGGGTTTTTTTTTCCTGTCATCCATTCTTTCAACTCCACTTTATTAACAGAACTCAAGAGTTGGGAGGAGTTTGGAAGCCAAATAACAGAACCCCCAATTCAAAGCACAAATCCCATCTGCAGCCTCTCCAGTTAGTTGGGTTGTAGATTTAGAGATTCAGAGCTAGAAGAGACTCCAGTGATCATCTAGCTCGACCCCTTCCACTTACAGATGAGGAACTCAAAGCCCAGATAATTAAAGAGTCTTTCTCAGGGTCATCTAAAGAAAGGATAGAGATTGGACTAGTAATGTAGCCCTTTACAGTTTTAAGGCATTGCCTGGAGTACCAATTGGTCAAAGGACTTGCTTGTGGTCATACACAAAGTCAATGTGCCTCAATCAAAACCTGAAATCAGAGCTCTATCCATTATAATGTTGCCTGCCTGAGCCCTTCTCCCCAGTCAGAACTCTCCAAACCTCCCTACTCAACCCCTTTTTTCTTTGCACCTTCTCTCTGAATTCTCCACAGACATTGCAACCCTGGAACCTCTCAGCCTTATCTTTGCAGATCAGTCTTCAGGGATCATGAATCTTTGGCAGGGAGAGAATCCCCTTCAACCTGCACCCCTATATGTCTGGTCCTTCATCCTAAAGCACAGACCAGATCTGGACCCAAGCTAGTCCTGTGCTTCCCCACCCCCCCTACAGACTTTGACTCCCTATGCCTCTCTTTTTTTCTTTGCTCTCTCTTTTCCAAGGGGGCAGTGGAATTTATACAATATTTAAGCAGCCAAAGCTGAGTCCGGGAAGATATTATTAATGTAAAAGGGACGGGCTGAAAATGCACTTGAACCTGGTTACAATTAGAGGGTGATTTTTCTAAAGGTCAATGAATTCAGATAATATCCACAGGGGGGAGAGAAATTTAATACCTTTTTAGTGAATTAATTAATTATAATATTATATCGGCTTGGGGTTCTTTTCCAGAGTGATTAAGGGAGCGATCTGTCTTCTGAGAGGCCAGGGGGAGCCGGCGCCCGGGAGCCAGTCTGACACCAAGCCGGGGACAGAATAGGGCCCTTTTCATTCTTTTCAACCTGCTCCCCCCCCCCCCCCCCCCCCCGGCCCAGGCTCCTCCTTTGCAGGAGCTGAGGGAGTTAGAGCTACTGGCTTTAGGGAAAGGAGGGGAAGAAGATAGGGAGGGGAACAAATGGAAAAAGGTTGGGGGCAGCAAGGAGAACTGACAGCTTTAGGAAGGACAAGGTACTGTCCCCAACCATCTTAGTGAGTCCCTGCGGCATCAGAATTCTGCCTTCACTTCTCCATGCCCCTGCTCTTCCATTTTCATATTCAAAGACAGACTAGGGACAAATGAATACTCCAAAGCTGGAAAGATACCCCTTCCCCAACACATTTCTTCCACTTGCCTGAAGAACCATGATTAGAAATTCATTCTTTGGAGGCTAAGACATTATTACTCTTTTCTGACTCCTGCAGTGTAGTGGAAAGAGCCTGAGAGTTAGGAAAACCTGGTTTGAGATGGAATGATTGGTTGTATGTTTTTTGACAAATCATATCCCCCTTTCTGGATTCCAGTTTCTTCATCCTGTAATATGAGGGGCTTGAAATAAAAGGTTTCCAAGGAATATTTCAACTCTGTATGATTTGTTTTTATATTCCATGGTCTGACATCTTTCTATGTCCGACATCTATCCTGTGCTCTAGGTTCTCATATTCTATGTTCTAAGGTTCCTTCTGGTCCTAACATGCTCTATTCTATGTTCTCACATTTTATATTCTCTAAGATTCCTCATTCACCTGACATCCCTATGTTCTATGACCTAACATTACAAGTTTTAAGGTCCTTTCTAGTTTGGTCATCCTCTGTTCTGTGTTCTCACATTACATATTCTCTAAGTCCTCAGATATCTGACATCCTCTGTTCTAAACTCTCATATTCCAAGGTTTTTTTTTACAAGGCAAATGGGGTTAAGTGGCTTGCCCAAGGCCACACAGCTAGGTAATTATTAAGTGTCTGAGACTGGATTTGAACCCAGGTACTCCTGACTCCAGGGCCAGTGCTTTATCCACTATGCCACCTAGCTGCCCCCTCATACTCCAAGTTTTAAGGTCCTTTATAATTTGGTCATCCTCTGTTCTAAGTTCTTACATTCCATATTTTCTAGTGTTCCTCATACACCTGACATCATATGTCCTATGTTCTCACATTCCATGTTCTGAGTTCCCTTATAGCTTGAACATGCTTTTCTGTGTTCTTGCATTCTGTATTCTAAGGTCCCTTTATATATCTGACACCCTCTGTTCTGCATTTTATTTATATTCTATGTTCAAAGATCTCTTCTAGTTTTAGTATTCTATGTATTATGTTCTGACATTTTGTGTTCTTTAGGTCCCTTCTAGTTTTGAAATTATATACTGTGTTCTGAAGCCCCTTCCTTCTCTTTAATGTGAAGGCCTCCAGGATCAGTATCCCTGAATGGCAGTATGAATGCATACTAGCTGAGTACCCAAAGCTAGATCCTGAGATGAGGCAATAAGGAGAGTACAGATCAATGAAGATAAACATTCCTACTGGTCCTGGACTTACCCATACAGACAGACCTTACTCCCTCACCCATTCCCCACTGCTGGTGTTTTCAGATTTGTTTTATGCTGCTAGGATCCAAATCCCACTGATAAAAAGGTTGTAGACTCTGAGAATGGGAAGAATCTCAGAGAAAAGTGGGGAAATTACCCATATTTATGAGCAGTAAGGATCTTAAAGGTCATGTAGTTCAACATCATCATTTTATAGATAAGGAAACTGAGTTCTAGAAAGATAAAGTTACTTGAACAAGATCACATAAGTTCTGAGTAGCAGAGGAGGAATTTGAACCCAGGGCTTTGACCTTCAGATCCAGATCCCCATACTAGGCCACATTACCATTTATATGATATTTTGATAATACTTCATTTTTCAGTCAAGTATATCTCTTCATGACCCCATTTGGAGATTTCTTGGCAAAGATACTGGAGTAGTTTGTCATTTGCTTCTCCAGCTCATTTTACAGATGAGGAAACTAAGGTAAGCAGGGTTAAGTGACTTGACCAAGATTATTCAGTGAGTGTCTGAGACCAGATAAAACATAACTCTTTAAGATTTGTAAATGTTTTACATATATTATTTCTTTTAGTCCCCACATCAACCCTGTGAAATGGGTGCTATTATCCCCATTTTGAAGATGGAGAAACAGGCACAAACAGATTAAATGACTTTCCCAGGGTTATACACCTGATAAATATCTGAGGCAGGATTTAAGCTCAGATATTTCTGACTCATACTTTTTGCTGCATATTGAGTCAAGTTATAAAAAGGTTGTCCAGTTTTAGAATCAGAGGCCCTGCCTTCAAATCCCAGCTCTCTTCCTTACCTACTCTGGACTGTTCACTTCCCTGGGGATTAGATGGGGCAGCTTAGAGTACCAGACTTGAAATCAGGAAAACTAGAGTTCAATTCCAACCTTAGATGATTACTTACTGAGTGACACTGGGCAAGTCACTTAACCTCTCCTGTCCAAGTTTCTTTCTTTATAAAATGGGGCTGAGAGAACCAGAAGAACACTATACACACTAACAGCAGCATGGAGTGATTCAACCATGATGGACTTGTTCATTCCATCAGTGCAATAATCAGGGACAATTTTAAGGGATCTGTGATGGAGATCACCATCTGTATCCAGAGAAGGAACTTTTGAATTTAAATGAAGATCAAAGCTTATTATCTCTGATTTTTAAAAGTATGCATTATATAATTTTGCTACCTCTAATGTTTTATTTCTTCCTTATGAATCTGATTCTTCTCTTACAACATGAACAATTTTAATCTACACTTATTGTGGTTTCAAATGTAAAGATTGCCTTCCATTGGGGAGGGGAGAGGGAAGGGAGGGAGAAAAATTGTAAAACTCAGAAAACTTGCAAAAAATGATTGGTAGAATCTGAGAAAATGAAGAAAAATAAGGCATAATATGAAAAAATTAAAAAGTAAAAATTTTAAAATTAAATTAAATTAAAAATAAAACAAAATAAAATGGGGCTGAGGAACACCTAGAGTTGCCCAGAATCCTGGTTCAGGGACTGTGCCTAGCTTAGCTAGAGAATGACAAAGCAAATAGGAAATATGAAGAGAGGCTGAAGAAAATAAGTGTCATTGTAATAGTTTAGGTCTAAACTTGGTTTCCTGAGGGATCTGTGGATGAGGTTGGGATCTCCAAGATCCCACTGAACTTAATGCATGAGAACTGGAGTATCAATGGTTTATCAGCATCATACTTGACTCTGGCTGTACTCAAACATGTACTCAATCCCCCATCTCCACTGCTAAATTCTGTACAGAAGTAAACACACACAAACACACACACCACCACCACCACCAACAACAACAACAAATGAACACAAACGCAGATTCATGTTCCTACTGAGGAAGACCCTAAAAACTGATTGATAGTTTTATTTTAGATTATATAATTTTCTTGTCCTTCCTTTTCTTTATCACCTTCCTAGGGTGTGGAGTGCAGAAGATCTTCATTTGGGCTGGCTTGGGAAGGTATTCTGTAAGAGGGGAGGGTCACTTGGAAAAAAACATTGAATGGGAGAAGGGAAGAGGGATGTTTTCTCTCTTCTCAGTCGGATCATAGAATTTAGGGTTGGAAACCATCCAGTTCCATCCTCTCATTTTACATGTGAGGAAAAGTGAAAGGGGGACTTTCCCAAGGTTACAAAGGTTAAAAATTAGGAGAGTTGCAATTTCAAAGCATCCTCCTGCCTACATAGCCAATACTGACCCATTATACCTGGCCTCTCGAAATTTCCTCTCTTCTCCTCTTCTTGTCCTTTATCATCTGGTCTTGTCTCCTGAGTTTCCAAATGTTTCCTCTCATCTCCTTCCCATCTCTCTTCACTCTTCTTTTTCTCTCTCTTCTGATTTCCCCTTCAATCCTGATTCTTTCTCCTTTTCTCCCAATTCCTCTCCTCTTCTCTCTATATCTTCTCTTTTCTCCCTCATCTTTTTCCCTGTTCTTCTCCTTTCCCCTTTCCCCTCCTCCTTCTCTTCTCTCCTCTCCCCCTTTCATGTTGACCCTTGTTTTCCCCCTCCTCGCCTCTCCTCCAACCTCTTCTTCGTTTCTCTCCTTGCCCCCATTTCTCCCTTCTTCTTGCTCCCTCCCCTCCTCATCTCTCTGTTCCTTCTCCTCCTCTTTCCTTTGACTCCTTCCTCATACCCTCCTCTCTCCTCCTTTCCCTGTTTTCTCCTTTTCTCTTGCTCTTCTCCTCTCCCTTCTTCTTCTACTCCTTTCCCTTCTTTTCTCCCCTTCTCCTCCTCTGGTCTCTCTCCCCCCTGCCTGCTCCCTCATCCCCTCTTTCCTCCTCCCTGCATCCCTCTCCTCTTCCCCATTCCTCTCCTCTTTCCTGCTCCTCCCTCTCCGTGTGTTCCTTGGCTGGAGAGTGCCTTCCCATTGTACTATCTTTGGGCCTTAAATTAAAATTGATGACATCTTGAAATGAGCAGTGAGGGTAATTTTGCTCCTGAGCCTGGATGCTAATGAGGCCCCTTAATGGCGTGAATGAGGAGCTGACGGGTCGTGTGTCACGGTGGCGGCTGCGCTGAGTGTAATGGCCGCGGTAAGTGGCGGTAATTACACCCTGTCTCACTGTATTTTGGCAGGCATGGTGGGAGAGCGGGGGCTCAATCACAGGCGGGAAGGAGGAGACCCCCCTCAACACCTCCCCTGGCTCTGACAGAGCTACCTCCCCCATCCCTGCCCATCCAGGCCTAGCTGGGGCCTCAGGCCTGGGCCCCCTTCTCAACCTTGCACCTTGGAGGTCCAGACCTGAACTTCATGCTCATTCCCTGTGAACCCTCTGAACATACACAGAGGCATGTCCAGGGCAAATACAGACATGTACACACTCAACACACATGTGCACATGCATCTATGCAATAGATATAGAATAGGATGGGCTCATATATACACATGCAAATTGTCCACGTGTGTATAGACATCTACACCCAAAGCTAAACACTGTGTACAAAATTTACTTGGACCATATACAACACAATACACACAGCATACACCAATATCCATATATATACCCTATGAAAATACACAAACATAAACATTTGTACTCTAAATACTGAGCTGTACATAAAAAATCCAAGGACGGAGCTTGGTACAATGCAAGGAGTCCTGAAGCTGGAATCAGAGGACTTTGATTCAAATTCTGTTTCTCTCTCTCTCTCTCTTTCTCTTTTTAAGATGTCTGACCTGGGAGAAATCATTCAACCTTGGGAGGTTCCATTTTCTTTTTAGACCATGAGGGCATGGACTTGATGGCTCAGTGGATAGAATATGGCAGTCAGATTTAGGAAAATCCAAGTTAAAATTCTGTTTCATACACTTCCTAGCAAGTTGCTGATCTCTACTTCAGTTTCCTCATTTGTAAAATATTAATAATGATGATAGTGATAGCACCTACATCCTAGATTTTTTTGTGAGGATCAAATGAAAAGTTATCTGTAAGGTGCTTTGCATGCCTTAAATGCAAACTATTATTATAATAATACAATCTTATAATAGATTATATACATACATGAAAGCATGGATATATGTGTGAGTGCATATATATACATGCACACAAACATATTCCTATGAATTTCATATTCTGCAAAATAAAAGGTTTATGTCAGATGATCTTTTAAGGTCATTTCAACTCAGCCTATGAGTTTATGGATGCTGCAAACACACACATAATTTTTCTGTGCTTATAGAAATTTATATTTATATTTAAATACATGTGCTCAATATGTGCAAATTTACGTATGTACACATGTGTTGCACATAGCCACATTACACACAGGGCCATTGTACACAGGTTTGCACAATGAAAACATGGATGTATGCCACAGCTTCTCATCTTGCATACACAGATTCATAACATGCTGAAGTGGTTAATGTGTTGGACTTGACATCATGTAGAACCTGAATAGAATTGTTTGGCCATTATTAGCTGTATGACCTTGAGAAAGTCCTATGACTGGTGCTCTGGAGCTGAAAAGGATCTAGAACCCCTCTAGTCCAGTTCCTTCATTTTAGGTGAGACTACTAAAGCCCAAGGTGGTTCAGAAGTTTATTCAAGATCACAAAGGCAGTGCACACATTCATGCATATGCAAACATCTGCTCATACACATGCTCACTTCCTTGCCAAACAATTTACACTTAATACACATCTATTTGCTCTTAAAATGCATACAGTATAGCACTGTGCAATGAATAAAGGACTAATCTTGGCAGGACAGGTACAGTTGACAGGCTCATGAGCTTTGCCCTGTCCTCTGTGATGGGATGTGTGCCTCTCTGTCTTGAGTCTCAGACAGCAAAAGAACCTCTAGTACTTCAGGGGTCTGTTCAACTTCAGGCAAAGCTTGGGGAGCAGAAGTGGAAAGACTGGAAAGACTGAGAACAATAAACTGTCACTCAAGCTTGAAACTCAGGGTCCCATAGAATCTTAGTTTGAGAGGTTCATCTAATTGCTTCTGCTAGAATGAGAGTTCTTCTGTCATAGCACTTTTCATTAGATCACAGAGCCCAAGGCCTTTATCTTCTTCCTTCTAATACTCACCACTTTCCCTTGTTCCCCATTATTCTACCAGAAGGCAAGAATCTCTCAGAATCAGGTTTACTAACGCTCACTAGAAGTCTAGAATTCCCCAGAGACCTCCTAATTCCCAAGAATAATTTTTTTCCCTGTGTGGGGGGGGACAAAATAGCCAGGTGTTTAGAGCCAGACTAGGGAATGAAGGAGTCACAAATTCCTCCATAACAGATGTCTGAGGATTTGGGTTCAAATCTGCCTTTGTCACTTATCACCTCTATGGCGTTAGGAAAGTTGACTTATTTGAACCTCACTGTCCTAGTTTATAAAGTGAGGGGACAGCATTATATGGTCTCAGAAATGACTCCTAGTTCCAGAGCCATGGTTCTCTATTCTTATAATCTGATGATTTGGTTGACTAGCCTTAGAACACTGGGTGTCCCAGAAAAATAGGGTTAAATCATACAAGCATTCAGATTAACTACCTTCTATGTGTTAAGTAGTGGAGATCCATTACCAAGAATGAAGTAATATCTATTTTTAAGGATCTTATATTAGAATAGGAAGACAACAATTAACATTTATAAGTATATAGAGAATAAATACAAAATAGTTAAACACAAGGTAGTTTGAATCTACTTTTTTTGGAGGACAGGAAATTCTTTAGGACTTTAGGTCCCCCCAAAGTCCCATCTTTTCCTGAGAGTGGACCTAAAAACCCATGTCTAAACCCAAACCCTGGCCCTTATTTTATCATGATAATCCATGAAGCCCACCTTCAATGAAGCAATAACATTCTCAATCTCCAAAAAAAATCTCATCAGGCTAGAAAAAAGAACTGAGTCTATAAGTTGAAATTCAATAGATATAGGTATAAAATCCTATATATGAATTGAAAAAAAAACACCTTGACAAAGACAAAATGTGGGAAATTTGACTAGATAAGTTTTTCTAAAGGAGATCTGGAAGACTTAGTGGACTACAAGCCTAATAGAAGTCAAGGGGAGGTCACTAAAAAAGCAAGGACAATTATTGGCTATAGTAAGTGAGGAACATGATGTTGTTTTTTGTTCACCATTCCCAATGAAGACCGCGACATCAGAGAGGTAATACCTTGACAAGCACATAAATTGTGCTGTGTTAAATCACCAGAGTCATCTGGGTCCAGCGACCAGATATGAATCAGGACAACTGGAGATGACCCTGGATTCAAGGCAATCAGGGTTAAGTGACTTGCCCAAGGTTATTCAGGTAGAGTCAAGTGTCTGAGATTCAGGTCCTCCTGATTCCAGAGACCCACTGTTCCCTATCCTGGCCAGACCATATTTGGAGTATTATTGAATGTTCATTCCTAGTGACCACATTTTAGGAATAACATTTATAAATTGAAGCAAATTTAGAGGAGGATGAAGAGTTGACAAAGGACTTCAAGACCATTCCAAACCAGGATTAAATTGAAGGAAGTGGATATGTTCAGAGTGGAGAAAAGAGCATTTAGTGTTAGAAGGAGCATGATGATTGTAGCAAAGTTTTTGAAGGGCTGTCATGTGGAAAGGGGGCTGAACTTATTATATTTGGCCCCAGCGGACCAAATTAAGAGTGATGGGTAGAAACTGCACTGCCAGTTAAGTTTCGTATCAGGAAAAATTTTACCTACAATTTAGTTACAGTTCACTTGTTTCAGTCATGTCCAACCCTTCATCCCTCCAGCAAAAATGCTGGAGTAGTTTACAATTTCCTTCTCCAGTTTGTTTTACAGATGAGGAAATTGAGGCAAATTAGGGAAAGTGATTTGTCCAGGGTTACACAGCTAACAGATATATGGGAGACTAGACTTGAATTCAGCTGTACTTACTGAACCATTTTAGCTGCTCATCTAACAATTAGAACTATTCACAAATAGCCTGGACTGCTATGAAGAGAAGTAGACTGTCTTTTGTCTAAGATTGTCAAGTGAAGGTTTGTCGAGAATTTCATAGAAGAGCTCTTTGTTCAGGTACAGTTTGGACCTCTGAGGTCCTATGGAACTCCAATTAAGTGAAGGCAAAGATTTTTCAATCAATTGATTTTAGACACTGTACTACGCTCTGAGAGTACAGGACAGACATGAAACAGTTCCTGTCTTCAGGAATCTTACAGCACATTTTATCAGGGAAATCAGTATGTTATCTATATATGTATATACAAAAGGTATATAAAATACTAGGTGTAGACCTCTAGGTGGCATAATGGATAGAATTAGGTCTGAAGTTAGGAAGACTCACCTTACTGAGTTCAAATCCAATAGCAGACACTAATTGTGTTACCCTGGGCAAGTGACTTCACCCTAGTTACCTAAGTTTCCTCACCTGTAAAATGAACCAGAGAAGGAAATGGTAAACTATTTTTTGCCAAGACAACTTCAAATAGGGTCACAGAGAGTTGGATCTACTGAAAAGATTAAACAAAAATAAAATTGTGCAAGTGTGTGTGTGTGTGTGTGTGTGTGTGTGTGAGAGAGAGAGAGAGAGAGACAGAGAGAGAGAGAGACAGAGACAGAGACAGAGAGAGAGACAGAGACAGAGACAGAGACAGAGACAGAGACAGAGACAGAGACAGAGAGGACAGAGAGAGTGGTGGTGGGAGCTATAATTTTCAACTCCTCAGCAAGTTAGGCTAGTTTTTCCTTAAAAGGCATTGAAGTCTTCCTTTAGCCTTGATTGGCTCAGTCTATTGATGTTATTTTCTCATTGTCTGAGTACAAAGCAGTCACAAGTAGCTCCAGGCACATTCTTGAAAGCTTGGTTGGTAGAAAAATGATAGATGACTCAGGTAAAGGAGCATTTCTTAGCTGAATCATTTTGTTGTATCTTCATTGCCTAATCTTAGTTGAATATTCTGTATTGCTAAATAAATCTCTTTCTGTTAACTTTTGAATAATCTATGAGCAGCTCATTTTATTCCAATATTTAACTCAAATTTCCAGGGGACCAGCCCAAGAAAGACAAGCTCAGATTGGAAAAGAGTAGGGGAAGAGTAAAGCCTAGATTCTAATATCCTGTGCTCTCCATGTTTTTCCACCAAGTAGTAAGTAGTCTTGGAGCCCATCAACTTGTGGGGCTTCTGAATTGGGATGCCCAAAACCTCTCAATTTAATTCAGCAAACAATTATTAAACACTTGTGAAGGGAAAAGAAAGAAGAAAGGGAAAACCTACTGTGTATTAGTTTACAAATATTACAAATTATAATAAATGTTACAAATTTTTAAGTTGTTCTTCACAATAACTGTGAGAGATAGGTGGTAGGTGGTCACAGAAGGTCACATGTAGAATGTGGTACTGGAGTTGATGAGCTCTAATGGAATCTAGGAAATCTAACAGGTGGAGTAAGGTAGTACCTTCCTGACAGGCAAAGGCAGCCTGACTAAAGCAGTAGAGCCTTTTGATGGAGAAAAAGGAGGTGACATATAACCATAACCAATAGTTCACCAAGTCACCATTACCCATTTGATTAACATTTCCCATCAGATCCTAATAAAGGAGATCCAAGACCCTGAATCCAAAAGTCTTGGGAATAGCAATATTTCCAGTCCAGTGTCTTCTGCCATTATCCTGGGAAGCAGCCCCTCCTGCAGATGCTTCAGTCATAGCTCCTGAAGACCCAGGAAAGAAAGCTCTTGTCGCCAAAGTCCTCAGCATTGTCAAATGGTTCATGACCAGAAACTGAAATGAGGCATTGACATCTGCTTTATACCCAAACACCATGAGATCTTTCCATCTGATTTACAGTTGAAACGTTTTCTCTATGTTGGCTTCATTAGAGTGCGAGCTTCTTGAGGACAGCAACTGTTCCACTTTTCTATTTGTTTTCCTAGTACTTAGCTCTTTACACATTGTAAATCTAATAAGTGCTTTATTCATTCATTCATTCATAGCAAATATGGGGCTGTGCAAAGGGACAAATATAGAAGATGGAGCTATTGTGAGGATTAAATGAGAACATATTTGTAAATCACTTTTCAGCACATAGACATTTAATAAACACTTATTAGGCAGCTGGGTGGCTTAATGGATAGGGCACTGGGTCTGGTCTTAGGAAAACTTCATGAATTCAAATCTGGCCTCTATGTTACTATGTTACCAGCTATGTGTCTGGGCGAGTGACCTATCCCTGTTTGTCTCAGTTTCCTCATCTGTAAAAATGACCTGGAGAAGAAAAACTGCCAAGAAAACTCCAAAATGGGGTCACAAAGAGTTGAACATGACTAAAAAATAACCAAACAACAACAACAAAATCCTCATTTCTTTTTCTTCCCTTAAGGAATATAAAAGAAAGCTAATTTGACTGGATCAGAGAGTTCATGAAGAGGTGGAATTTATAATGAGGCTGGAAAAGTGAGGTTGAAGTCAGGTAATAAAACAACTTAAATGTTGAACAAAGGAGTTTGTATTTGGCCCTAGAAATAATAGAGACCAACCAGAGGAGGACATGATATGGTCATACCTGTACTTTGAGAATATTACTTCGACAGCTAAGTGGAGGATAGATTATGAGAGGGGAGAGACTTGAGGAAGAGAGATCAATTTGGGAACTATTGAAATAGTCCAGGTGACGAGAGCCTGAGTTAAGGGGGTAGTTATATGAACAGATAGAAATGGTCAGATATGAGAGATTTTATGGAGGTAGAATTGACAAAATTTGGCAACTGATTAGATATATGGGATTTAGGAGAAAAAGAAGTAGAGAATGAAACTGAAGTTAAAAACTGAAGTGATGGCAAGGATGCTCAGCAGAAAGGGAGAATTTAGGGAAAAGGGTGGGGTCTAGGTGAAAGATAATAAATTCACTTTTGACCAGGTTGAATTGGAAGCATCTCTGGGACATACAGATGGAAATTTCCAAGACAGTTGTTTATGTAGAACTAGAATTCAAGAGAGAGACCGGTTTGGTACATGGATCTGAGAGTTTTCTGCTCAGAAATAATGATTAAATCCATGGGAGCTGATGAGGTCACCAAATGAAAGAGTGTAGAGAAGAGAAGAGGACCAAGGATAGACCCCTGGGAAGCACTCTTAGTTAGTGGGCATGACATGGAGGATAAAATAGCAAAAGAGACTGAGAAGGAGTAGGTAGAACCATTGTCACAAAATACAGAAAAGGAGAAAGTCACCAACTGGAGAAGTGGCTCAGTGGTAGACCTGTAGTCAAGAAGACCAGAGTTTAAAGCTAGCCTCAGACACTTACTAGTAGTGTGACCCTGGGCATGTCATTTAAATTCTGTTTGCCATAATCCATTGGAGAAGGAAATGGCAAACCACTTAAAAATTTTGCTAAGAAAACCCCCAGGGACAGCATCAGTACGCTACGATCATGAAGAGTCTGACATGACTGAACAACTCAATAACAACAACAATGTACAGAAAAGAGTATTTCTTAGTGTCCAATGCTTCAAGAGAGGTCAAGAAGGATAAGGAATGAGAAAAACCCATCAAATTTACAATTAAAAGGCCACAGGGCAGCTAAGTGGAGCAGCAGATAGAATATTGGCCCTGGAGTCAGGAGGACCTGAGTTCAAATCCAGCCTTAGACACTTAATTGCCTAGCTGTGTGACCTTGGGCAAGTCAATAAATAAAATTTTAAAAAAGATTAAGAGACTACTGGTTTCTCTGAAGAGAATATTTTCAGTTGAAAGTAAAGCCAGATTCCAGGTAAAAGTTTAGAAGAAAGTATCAGGAGAGGAAGTAGAGAAAATAAGTCAAGGATTTTGTTTATTAAAAGGAGAGATATAGGACAATAACTTGGTGGGGATGATTTAGCTTAATAATTTTTTTAAATGGGGTAGGCCTGGGCCTATTTATTGGCAGTAGAGAAGAAACCAATAGAAAGGCAATTGTTGAAGGTTAGAGCAGGAGGATATTGGGGGCAATCTAATGGAGATCAGAGAAGAGGTTGGAATCAACATGTAAAGGGATTGGCATTGGCAAAAAAAAAAGAATCACATCTTCATCAGAGACTAGAGGAAAGGAAGAGAGAAGTAGGGTAATGTCAAGAGGTTCTGAGATATAGAGGGAACTCAGGCAAATGTCCCTTATTTTCTCAGTAAAGTACAAAGGGAGATCATCTGAGAGTGTGGAAGGAAAGGGGAGGTGTTAAGAATCATTTAAGGAGTAAAAGGATTATCTTGTTGTTGTCGAGATTTTAGTGAACTCAGTCATTTTTGTGACTTCCTTCAGCCACATATGAATAGGCACTGAGGAGGCAGATAATAGTATTCCAGGGTTCCAAGACAAGAGTGACAACAAAGCCAGAAGGCAAGGGATTCAAAAATATTCAAGGAAGAAAAGGCACTCTTATTACCCAAATACTAAATTATAGGGACAGTTGGGTGGCACAATAGATAGAGTGCCAGGCCTAGAGTTAGGAAGACTCTTCTTTCTGAGTTCAAATCTAGCCTCAGACACTTTACTAACTGTGCAACCTTGGGTAAGTCATTATGTGACAGAGGCTAGAGGTAAAGGGTCAAGGCCACTCAGTGGAAGATCTGGAACTAGAATTAAGAACCCACCCTAAATACCCATCATGGGCAAGGATGCACAAAGCATAATATAGTTCTTGCCTTTGAGTTTTTAATCCAGCTAGGGATACAACATTTCCACAAATAAACATATAGCAAATCACACAAAACATTACATGTTAAATAACTGGCAAGTTATATAACCAGTCTAAGCTCCAGAAAATCAGAATAGAAAGGGAGATTCCTGTCAGCCAAGGTAATCGGGGAAGGTTTCAGGGAATTGAGCCCCAAAGGGAGAAAAGGGCTCAGATAAAGGGAGAGAAAGGGGAGGGTGCTATGGAGAAGGAAACAGCATGTATGTCAGAAATGGAGAACAGACAAGACCACACGCACAGATGCCTCACTCCCAGAGGACTCTGTACATTAGACTGTAATTGTTTTCAGATAATGAGCAGGAGGTGGGGGTGAGGATAATGACCTAATTGATGATGTCTCTTTTCATAAATACCTAGGACCTCACCAAGGGTTTGGGGATGGTGCACTCACCAAAGAATGAGTGTAGATGAGCAGCAGGGGACAATCAGTGGCCTTCAGTACAATTTCCCACATCCCCTTGTTGCCTTCCCATTCCCTCCCTGTGTCAGAGCTCGGGGCAGAGATCTGACCTAGTTAGAAGAGGGGGTAGCAGCCTGGTTTGGAGCAGTTGGACCTGAGGGACCAGGCATAGTTCTTAGAAGAAGACCTGGGGAGATGAAAAGAAAAGGGGAGGGAGAAGAAGAAACAGTGACATAGGAAAAGCTGTAGAAGGTAACAGGCAGGGAGCCAGGAAGATTAGAATTGAAAATGTAGGAAAAAAGGTACCCAAATTCCTCATTCTGTTCTGCCCTCCTTCTCCAGCAACAATTTCTATTGTCCTAGGGGGCATCAATATGAACAATATGAGATTGTAATAGGAGTTTGAGCTTGACAGACTTGGAGATCATATATCCTTTTATTTTTTTAATTTGAAAAAGTTTCATCAATGTTCTTTTTTTTTTTAAATGAAATCACTTCCCAATGATTCTTTCCATTTTAGAATCCTCACTTTGTAACAAATAAGAGCTAACATTTATATAGTGCTTAATAGGCACTGAGCTAAGCATTTTAGAATTATCTCATTTTATCCTCAGAACAACCTTGAGAAAGTAGTACATGATATTTTTATTCCCAGTGTATAGATAAGGAAACTGAGGCAGGTAGAGGTTAAGTGGTTTGCCCAGAGTCATATACTCATAAGTGTCTGAGACTGGATTTCAACATTCCCCCCCCTCCCCCCGGTAAGTAGCTAGGTGGTGCAGTGGATATGGATGTAGAGTCAGGAATACTCATCTGAGTTCAAATTTGACCTCTGTCACTTACTAGCTGTGTGACCCAGAGCAAGTCATTTAATTGTTTCCTTCAGTTTTCTCAACCTTAAAATGAGCTGGAGAAGGAAATGGCAAACCATTCCAGTATCTCTGCCGAGAAAATCCCACATGGGATCATGAAAAGTTGAACACAACTGAACAACAACAACTTCCTGGCTCCTGTCCCAACATTCTATCTACTGAACCATCTAACTGCCAAATAATTGCAATCACTTAAAACAAATCAACAAACTGACCAGGTCTGAAAATGTATGTCTCCTTCTGTAACTACTGTCCACCATCTTTTTGCAAGGCAGAAGATCTCCGAAATCAAAATTCAAGTCATTTATTTGCAGAGGCCACACAAATGGTAGAACTGGAATTCTAATTCAGATTTTGTGAATCAAAATTCTCTGTTTTTTTCCTCCACATTCTTCTACATTCCTCTTATCACCTGACTCTGAGCTGCCCTTCAGAGACTAGGAGTTGAATTCCAAATTTGCTACCTCAGAAGGTTGCTTATGTTTTCTTCTAACTCAAGTCTATTTTGTACTCAACCATTTACTCCAGGCTAGTGATTGTTTCACTCATACATTTTTTGACCTTAGCCCAACCTACATCCCAGTTTCTCCTTCTTTAAATTAAAGGGTTTGATTACATGATTGCTAAGATTTCTTTCATCCCTTCCAGGCTATGAGTTAGGTTTTTTTCCCCAGTCTATGATTTCATTAGGGGAAGGGGTTTCCTAATGAGGAAACTCCTTCTGCCAAAACAAATGGTCACCTGCTCTGTAATTTATAGTCCTGGAGAATTATCTGAGGGCACAGAGAGGTTAAGTGATTTGCTCAGGGTTACACAGACAAGATGAATCAAAGTCAGGACTCAAACCTAGATTCTTCTGACTCAGAGGTCAACTCTCTATGCACTTTACTAGGCTGGCTCTCAGCAACTGACATGGCTACCAGATTTTTGAGTAGTAGAGATGAATAATATGAACTTCAAGGAGGAGTTTTACTGAGTGACAGAGGTAGGAAGGGAACTTGGAAATGGTAATGGGGAACAAACATTGAGTCAAGGGGAATGAGTGAAGGTATTACCAGGACAAGAAAGGGTAGCTAGGAAGGAAGACTGTCCAATTAAGAGGAAATCAGCTCTTGGTGATAACAAGAAGATGGATTTGGAGAAGAAAAGAGTTAGGTTGAAAGAGGTTTGTTGCCTATGAAACAGGCATTCCAGAAGGCACAATGGAAGTGGAAGATGGCTTTTGGTTGGTTGAAACGTTGGAACGAGAGGGTTGACGGGGATGGGGGTAAGGAATCAGGTGGTAAATAGGGTTTGGATGATGACCCACAAGTGTTCAGATTCACTGACAAATGTAGGTTATGTCAAAATGTGAGAATGTTCATCATCATGTGGAAGCCACCACTCCTTTTCCCAAAGAAGACAAGTGCAGCATGTACATGACATGGTGTTTCACTATTCTTTTTTTCCTTCTAAAACCTGGAGATTAGACAAGAATCAGGGTAGTAGGAGGTGAAACTAGGAGAAGGAAATCCTATTCCTTTCAATTTTTCTCTTCCCCTTCCCTCAAAGGACAGACACAGCTGGAGATGGAAGGGCTGAAGTCAAAAGAAGAGTTTCTTCTCTTTGCATCAAAAGTCTCCACTTCATTTTTAGGAGACTAGGCAGATTGTATGAGGTAGAAGTTGCCTTGTGCTGGCATGGATGGAAGTTGGTCCTGCCTGACCCCTTGCCACTTCCTTTGGCGGACATGAGCAACAGAAGATGGAAAGCATGTGGTTAGAGGAAAATTTGATTCCTCTTCTGAAAATTCAAGAAACAGCTAGTCATCCAGTCTGACTGCAAAGAATAGTGCATAGATGTGTTCTAGTGTGAAAGTAAATGTGAAATAAGGTCTGACAGAGATTTTGGAGGGTCTTAAACATCAGGCCAAGGAGTTTGCATTTCATCCTATGACCAGTGGGAGAACTACTGAATGTTTCTGAACTGAGGAGAGACAAGGTCATTCCTGTGACTTAGAAAAATTATTTTGGCAGCTGTGTGGAGGATAGATGGAAGAAGAAAGAGATTAGAGCCAGGGAGGCCAATTAAAAGGCTGCTAGAATTGTCTAGGTCAGAGACATAACTAGTAATTCTGTCACTTGAGTCAAGTACTGCAAAATGCACCTATGTCAAACAGAAAGACAAATTTAATTGTGTGTGTGTGTGTGTGTGTGTGTGTGTGTGTGTGTGTCTATGTGTGAAGAGACTTCAGCCCTAGAGTCATTAGGAGGAGACCTAGGGACATTAGGAGGGTGGGGCTGGGGAAAGAGCAGCACAGGTGGGGCCAGGCAAGAAAAAGAGTTCACCCATAGTGTTACAGAAAGGGGGAATGGAGAAGGAAACCTGACATCTGTACTTATTCTTTTAATTAATCATTCATGCTAAATAGGTGCTAATTTCAGCTGTTCCTAATACAGACCCTTTAGCACCCCCTGGTCCAGTATTTTGAGCCTTCTACAATTTGTTTCAGAAATACCTTTCCAGGGGCAGCCAGGTGGTACAGTGGATAGCCACACCAGCCCTGGAGTCAGGAGTACCTGAGCTCAAATCCAGCCTCAGACACTTAATAATTACCTAGCTGTGTGCCTTTGGAAAGTCACTTAACCTCATTGCCTTACAAAAACTTAAAAAAAATACCTTTCGTCTTTTTTTTTTTTATTTCTTCTCTGTGTCCTCTCTTTTCCACTTCAACTCCATTCCAACTCATCTGCTAGTTACTCCCCAAATATCAATATCCAGCCTCTTTGTTTTTGTTTTAGGGGTTCCTCCATGTTTAGAATGGCTTTCCCTTCTCACCTCTACCAGGTAGAACCCCCACAAAAGTCTAGTGCCACCTCATTCAAGAGACTTTTTCTGATATCTCTCCCCTCACCCTTTCTCCTCTTAAAATTACTTTATACAGAAAAGACACTGTAGCATGGTGATTAAGGAGAGCTAGGAAGAACTGCATTCTATTTTAGTTTCACATAGTGATGATACATTCTAGCTGTGTGACTGTGGACGAGTCAATAACCTCATAGAAGAGATGGAGAAAGGAAATAAAAAGCCTTTAGTTAACTTTATTTAGTGTGGCAGATACTATGCTAAAGGATTTCACAAATATATCATTTGATCTTCACAACAATCCTTTGAGGTGGGTGCTTTGACCATCTCCATTTTACAGTTGGAGAAACTGAGGCAAAGAAAGCTAGTGGCTAAGGTTGGATTTGAACTCAGCTTCCTGATTCCAAGCCCAGTGCTCTTTCCACCTGGAGACCTACCTGCCTTAGAGTGCCCAGACAAACCTCTAAAACTCTAAGTTATAAATTATGTCCATCTACATCAGTAGAAGATTCCTACAATAGGAGATATAACAATTAAAATTGAAAAAATAAAACAGAACATAAAGACCCCCATAGCTTTCTATATACTTTGTACCTTACATTCCAAGCAGGATTTAAGTTACTTGATGGAAGGAATAATTTTATTTGTCTTTGTGTTCTCAGTATTTTGCAATTATCTTGGGAGATGCTTAATTAAAAATGTGTTTAATCATTAAATTGAAGGAATTTTTTTGATTTTAATATTTTCCAATAACATGTAAAGATAGTTTTCAACAATCATCCTTTTGCAAGCTATTGAATTCCATATTTTTCTCTTACACTCTCTTCCATCCACCCTCTGGTAAAAGTTGTACATGAATGACCATGCTTAACATTTTCATATTAGTCATGTTGTGAAAAAGGAATAAGAACTAAGGGGGAAAAACCATGAGAACGAAAGAAAAAAAACATAAAAGAAGTTTTATAAAGTGAACCTAGTATGATTTGCTCTGCATTCAAACTGCATAGTTTTTTTCTGGATGTGAATGACGGACATTTTCCATAACAAGTTTTTTAGAATTTGTCCATCATAGTTGATCATTTCACAATGTTGCTGTTAATATGTACAATGTTCTCCTGGTTCTGCTCATTTCACTCAACATTAGATCATGCAAGACTTTCCAGGTTTTTCTAAAGTTCAGCTGCTCATGATTTCTTGCAGAACAATAGAAATGTTGAAAATTGTTTGGGTATTACCCATTATTTGAAGAAATTTAAATATTTTTAGAACCCCTCCCCCAATTTTGGTTTTCTTAGGCATCTTAGTATCCCTTTCCTCCTTACAACTCTGAGCTAGGCTAAAAGTCATAATGTCCTGAACAGGACTGTTCTAGTTGAGGGAAGAGATGGATGAAAGATATCATGCATATAAAATTGATCAGATCTGGGAGGAAGAGTGACTGAAAATCTAAAATGATGGTGGTGTCTCCAATAGATACAGAGAGGTTTGGGGAAATAAGGAACTCTGTAATGAGTTTGAAGTGCCAATGAGGTATCCAGGAGGAAGTTGATTCCTGACTGAAGTTCAGAGAGAGTTTGGGATTGGATATGTAGATTTGAGAGTCATGAGGAGATTATTTAGAGTCTACAGAGAGAAGATGGTCTAGTATAGAATTCTGGGAGATATCACTTCAAAGGTATAGAATTTGGGGGATGATCTGGCAAAGAACACTGAGAAGGGTTGGCCAGACAGTAGGAGCAGAACCAATAGAGATCAGTCACAAGGAAACCAAGGCAGGTAAAAGTATTCAGGAGAAATTATTGCTATTGAAAGAGATCTAAGAGAGCTAGAAAATAAGGACTAAGAAAAAAGCCTTTGGATTTATCAGATGGTTAGAGATGGTTGATAACTTTGGAGAAATACTGGAGAGTGATGGGATTAGAAATCAGGTTGTAAAGGATTGAGAAGTTAGTAGATAATAAGAAAGTGGAAATAGTAAGTATAGATAATTCTAGGAGTTTGATTGTGAAAAAGATAAATATATGATGAAGCAAGGTCAGGATGAAGTGAAGATTTTTTTTAAATTTTATTTTTAGTTTTTGCAAGGCAATGGGGTTAAGTGACTTGTCCTAGGTCTCACAGTTAGGTTAATTATTAAGTGTCTGAGTTCATATTTGAACTTAGGTCCTCCTGACTCCAGGGTTGGCACTCTATTCACTGCACAACCTAACTGCCCCCTAAGATTTTATTGATCAGATAAACCTGAGAGTGTTTGTAACTCTGGTAAAAGGGCCCATGGTTAGAAAGATATTGAAGTTGAGAGAGAAAATAATGGCTATTTGGGTAAACTATAGAGGAAGGGTTGGGATCAGGGACACAGATTGATTTTGTTGATGAGAAGGGCCAGCTCTTCCTCAGAGATAAGAGTTGAGGACAGATGAAGTTATAGAGAGAATTGGGGGATTTGGAATGAGGGAGAAGACCATCATGAATGATGAGTTCTATTTTCTTAGAAAAGTAGGAGGCATCAAGGGTGGCTAGTACAACAGATAGAGTTTTGGTGTTTGAAGACAGGAATTTGAATCCCACCTCAGAAATTTGATACTTACTAGTTGTGTGATCTTGGGCAAGTCACCTGATTGCCTCACATCCAAGGCTGTCTCTAGTCATCCTCATTCATATCTGGCCACTGGATTCAGATGACTCTGGAGGACAGAATGAGGCTTGTGACTTAGCATAGCACCCCCTCACTCAAATCCAGTTTATATGCTTGTCACGTCATCACCTCCTGATATCATGGTCTTCTTCAAGAATGTAGAACAAACATCATTATCATCAGGAGGCATCAACATCTGCTGAGAGATCTGGGATAACTAGGTTGCACAGTAGACAGAGTACCAGCCCTGCAGTCAGAAGGACCTAAATTCAAGTCCAACTTCAGACATTTACTAGCTGTGTGACCCTGGGCAATTCACTTAAACCCAATTGCCACCACCAAAAACCCCCCAAAACAACCATTTGTTGAGAGAGAGTTTGTGATGGGAGGCATGGAAGATTTGAGGAGAAAAGTTCTGGAGCAGTTACTGAGTGAGACAGTCAATTTGAGAAAGAATAAAATATTTGTTGGGTATCCATGAAAACCCCATTGAGATGAAAAAAACTTGGGTATGAGCAGAGAAGGTGAGGGTGGAGTTGAACCAGGGTTGAATTTTGGCAGGTCATGCATAACAGTAGCTCAAGGTAGTAATGGTTAGTTCAACTGGTCAGTTATAGTGGACCAAGACTGTGAAGAATGGAAAGTGAAGTCTTCGAAGAGATCATATTACCTCTTTTCTTTAGGAATAAAGAATGTCAAGGGGAAGCAAGTGATGTAGAAACTCAAAGGTTCTATTCTTTCTTTGCCTCCAAAAAGTAGAGGCAGAGATATTTATCTCCACCCTTATGAAATAATAGAACAGTGTAGTGTGGTACAAAGGGCTCAGATTTTAGAGTCACAGTATTGGATTTCAAGTTCCATCTTTGACTTACTGTATGATCATGAACAGGACACTTCAATACTCTGTGTTGTAAAATGAAGAAATTGGGCAAAATATTGTCTAACGGGCCATGGCATTCTATAAAAATCCAGGCATGTCAACAAACTAATAAGCAATGAACTCACCTTCTTCACCAGGACACAGACACTTCAAACAATGAAGATTTAAGTTAGGACCACTTGATTGTAGCAACTTGAATGATATCTGAGTTTGATCTCCCTTGTAAATGCATATCTAATTATTTACATTAGTTATTTACAGTAATTTAAAATTAATTATTCAAATTTTATTTATTCTGTACTCCCCCCCCCAAAAAAAACCCCATAAATACCTTGAGAATAGGGAATATTTTTCTCTTTCTTCTGATACCAATGCTTAGCATGGTGCTTATTGGGTCTGGCAAATAAATGTGACTGGTGACTGATTGATTAATTTCTCCCAATCATTTTAAATCCTACTTTTGTGGGCAAAAATCCTTCCAAATGGTTATGTGCTAAGTCAGCATTGGCACAGCAAAGGGGAGTGGAGAAAATTTATATATTAATACTTACATTTCTAAATGAGATTTATTAGAGGTTAATCTGAGCCTATTAGAGGCCCATGGCCTCTAGAGAACTAGAAATGGGAGGTGAGCTGAGGTCTTTTGAATCAATCCAGACTGAGGTGGTGGTATGACAGCTCCAATATAGACTCCCAACTTCCTCTTGCACAGGAAAATTCCCATCTCTGGCTAGTGAAAGGGGTACTCCTTCCTTTGGGGGAAATCAGAATGGAAATTAAGGGGGATAGCCAGGCATTTTATTATATCTGCTTCCAGACTATGGATTTAGAATCTTTAAGAAAGATATTTTATTGAAGGAATTTGAGAAAAAAGAATTGAATTGTTTTTCATCTTCTTGAGGTCTAACAAGGGGATATGGAGGATCTTATCTATGATCCCAGGGGCTGGGTACCAATTGGACCTAGTGAACACTTATCTGTAAAGTTATAATTGGAGTCATAGGAAAAGACCTCTTAGCTGGTTTTCTGGGTTAAAAAAAGAAAAGAAAATGAGAATCAATTACAATCATAGAGGTATACAAGATAGAAGCAAATTAATGTGATCATGAATCTTCCCAGGTAGTTCTGCCTTTAAATTGCCTGGTCATTATTAGGTGGATGGCTTTGGTTCTCTCAAGCCACCATCAAAAGCCCTTTCCTGGAAGTACTTAGACTTCCCTCATGGAACTCTATGTATGAGAATACTAACTCAAATTTTATAGGGGAGGGGGCAGAATACATATTTTCAATCAGATTCTAACATCAGGGGACAGATCTCAGTTGAGAATACAACTATGTATATATATTTTCTAGTGAGTGAAATATTAGTCCATTTATATTTCCTAGGAAGGATTCACTCTAGGTTACTAAATTCTGAGACAAACATATTCTTATGTCCATCATGAGAAAGATCATACAAACCACAAACCAGACACTATAAAATGAATCTCAGCAGTTACAGTTTAATGGGGCCCTGCCACAGGCTGGTGTATTGTGTGAGGGTAGAAATGATAGGATTTAAGGAAAGCATTGGACTGGGGAAAATGGGGGATGCATTTTAAGAAGGCTCTGTCTTGTTTCTCTATTCCTTTTGGTCCAGAAAGACTTCCTAGATTCTTCTTGAATGAAGGAAGAGAGAAGGTTTGTTGAATTGTGAAAAAGATTATGAAGTGTTGGAATATAGTGAGAAACAATAATAATATACCATATTTCTCTAATATTTTAAGATTTACAAAGAGCCTTCTTTACAATCTTAACTACCGGTTAGGATAAATATTAGTACCTCCATTATATGCATTAGGATATTATGACTCAGAAAAGATAAGAAACTTATTCATGGTCACCCAGTAAGTAACCAAGCTAGCCCCAAGGGTACTGTGGGGTGCTTAGGGCTTGATCAGGCGTGGAAGATGACATGATCATTCACCACATTCAGGACCATCACCTAACTTTTGACTTATCATCAGACTTCCATGACTCTGGAAGACAGAGTGAAGGTGATGAATGCTCCGCTCTGCCTCACTTAAATCCAATTTACACACAAGTTAAAACATCATCCCATGATTTCATTGATCATCTTCGAAAGTGAGGGACAGGGTGGATAGGTGGTGCAGTGGATAAAGCACTGGCCCTGGAGTCAGGAGTACCTGGGTTCAAATCGGGTCTCAGACACTTAATAATTACCTAGCTGTGTGGCCTTGGTCAAGTCACTGAACCACATTTGCCTTGCAAAAAAAAAAACCTAAAAAAAAAAAAGGAAAGTGACAGACAAACAGCAAGCCAGGTTTAGAATTTTCTGACTTTTATCATTTTTTTCCCTAATGAATTATGGTGCTTTTCTCAATCTTCCTGGGTATACAGGAGTACAGAAACCTGGGTTCCAGTCCAAAGTCATCCAGTGGTTTCTTGGGTTACATGTGGCAAGCCTTTCTTCTCTCAGGTTATTTCCTCATCTATAAAATGAATGGGTTGAAATAGACAATTCCAAGGGTCTTTTCCAGCCCTAACATTCCATACTCTCTGTTCTGAGTTTCCTTTCAGCAATATGTACATCCTTTTCAGCTCTAATATTTTATGTTCTTTAGGAAAACAGTAGTGTTTTTCTTAAACAAAATACAGGCTCCCTCAGCAATGGCTTTTGCTGTTGACAGATATGCATAATAAAATAGGTGGAGAACAATAGTCTTGCTTTTTTAGCTTATCTTTTTCTTTGATCTTCTTCTCAAGGGAACCCAGATTCTGTTCCTGGTACCAGTCCCTTTATCTTGCCTGTTGCCAGGCTACCATTTCAATTGTACATCTCCAAGCATTGCCATACATGGACCCTCTGCCACCTTCCTCTTCAACTCTATTTCCCTTCTGTGAACTGCCTTTTGTATTAGAATGTAAGCTCCCTGAAGACAAGGGCTGCCTTAAGTTGCTTAAGTTTGTATCCTCAGCACTGAGAACATGATAAATGCTTTTTCATTCAGTCATTGTTAAGCCTCAGATTCATCTGCATACTAATCCTGGGAGAAGCTTTGGAATTTCTAACCTTAAGTGAGGATCAGAAGAATTTAATCATTTTCCAGACTCAGGGGTAAAAAGAACACTTAATCTTAGACCAAACCTTTTTTAAAAAAAAAAAAAACTAGGTGCAGTAGCTATGAATAAAGAACTATTTGTATGACTTTTATTAGGGAGTATTCTAGCTAACAAGATGGAGTTAAGATGTCTGGCAGA
Organism: Macrotis lagotis; assembly: GCF_037893015.1. Lineage (NCBI taxonomy): Eukaryota > Metazoa > Chordata > Mammalia > Peramelemorphia > Peramelidae > Macrotis > Macrotis lagotis. The sequence goes on along the minus strand of NC_133662.1, from coordinate 18,072,466 downwards.
TTGCCCTGAAGAGATGGAACCCACAAGCTGGTAATAGGGAGCACCACCCAACAATTGCTGCCATGAGGTTCACAGAACTATGTTCAGCAAGATGTCCACTGGAGCTATGTGCTCACCAGAGAGACACCATGTCTAGTGGGGAACAGGTTCAACAAAAGCAGCACAGTGCTATCAGCAGATGACATAAGTGACATTAGGTCCTCTCTCTTTTTTTTTTAATTTTATTTATTTAAGGCAATGGGGTTAAGTGACTTGCCCAAGGTTACACAGCTAGGTAACTATTAAGTGTGCAAGGCTGGATTTGAACTCAGGTCCTCCTGACTCCAGGGCCGGTGCTCTATCCATTGCGCCACCCAGATTCCCTATAAGTGACATTAGGAAAAAATCACTTCTGGAGGCATAAGTTGTCAATCTCCCTGGAAATAGGTGCCCCCTTAGATATGTGCCCCTCATACATGATTTTGTCATGTGCCCACTCTCTGCACTGATAACTTGTGTAGAGAGAGTGAGGAGCCCTAAGGTTATGCGGACATGGCAGGTGGTTCAAATAGAAACAAGGACTACTAAATCGAGCATAAGGATTCCTTTGGGTGACATATTGGCTTCAAAAACTATATATTAGGGACAGTTGGGCCTCTCAAGTGAGGAGGACCTGAGTTCAATGTGGCCTTAGATACTTATTAACTGTGTGACCCTAGGCAAGTCACTTAACCCAGCTTACCTCAGAAAAGAAAAGAAAACTAAATATTAAAATATCCATGTTCAAGTATATTTTTATTTATTTTGTTAAATATTTCCTAATTATATTTTAATCTTAACTAGGGACTACTGGGCAGTGTTACTATGGCCCTGTTTTTGATCTTTTTGTGAACTGGATAGAGTTCTGAGCCTGAGGTTAGGAATTTTAATCCTATCACACATACTTTCTAGTTATATGTCCCTGTCCAAGTTACTTAACTTTTCTGAATTTCAATTACTTCATCTATAAAATATGTATAAAAATGCCTCAATTTACAGAGTTGTGAGAAGCAAATGAAATTATATATATGTATATATATATATATATATATATATATATATATATATATATATATACATACACATATATTTGCAAACCTTCCTTTAATGATTATATTATTGTAACTTTTGGGGTTTTTTTGTTTTTTTGCAAGGCAAATGGGGTTAAGTGGCTTGCCCAAGGCCACACAGCTAGGTAATTATTAAGTGTCTGAGACCAGATTTGAACCCAGGTACTCCTGACTCCAAGGCCAGTGCTTTATCCACTACGCCACCTAGCCGCCCCTATTGTAACTTTTCTTACAAAAGTCTTTCAGAGCCTGGTCTAACCCCATCTCTCTAACCTTCTTTTAAAGGTTAGAAAGCCCCAGTGAAACAGGCTCCTTGTTATTCCTCAAACCAGACCTGCATCTCTTGTATTCAGGAATTTTCTCTGTCTCTCTAGAACATTCTTCCTCCTCATCTCTACCTCCTGGCTTTGTGCAAACCTCACTTTCTTTGATGAAGTCTTTCACACTCTCTGATAGGTTGTGTGCCTTCCTTCTGATGACTGTTTCCTATTCCTCCTGAATACAGCTGGCTTGTACATAGCTGTTTACATGTTGTCTTTGCTTTTCTTTATATGCCCAGAATATAGCACCCGCCTAACTAATGTTATTTCGATGAAGTCCTCTGCTTTAAAATAATTGAACAAGATAAAAAAATTGATTGAGATTCATAAACTATGATTTTGAGTGAATGTGGATGACTGAATGATTCTAGAACCCCACATGTGAAAGGGGTGTGCCCTTACTTAATATTACATATGTTCTTGGGTCCCTCCTATTTCTAACATTCTATGATCTAAGTGTGTTAGTGCCTCCTACAAGAAGGCTGAGTCAAAAACATGACCAGACAAAGGGTGGGGTACTGAATGGTTTGTCTAAAAGAGAAGGAAATGAGGTCATCTAGGGCAGCTGGAGGGCTCAGAAGAAGCTGAGGAGGATGATCTCAGGTCTAATCCAAAGGTTAGAATGATGAGGGGTAGGGAGGGGCAAACATTGGCAGCAACAGGTGGGGGGGGGGCAGCTGGGATGGTTGAAGGAGGTTTTAAACTCTGTTTCTAAGTCTCTTCCCTACTGTGGCAGCATCCTAACCTTTTAGTTGCTCTGAAAATCCCTTTCTTCTCTCCCCAGTTAGTCATAGGATTTGGGGTTAGAAGCAGGGGTACACTGGAGCCAGCTCAAACTGGCTCCAGAGAGACAATTGCATTTGCATTCCAGAAATAGATAAACACTACAAATCAAGGTTTAATTAATGTGTCATTGCTTGTCTAGATTTAAGAAATGATAGCGAAAATATAATGCATATTTAAACTTAAAAGTGAATCATGCATATATTCATCTATCTAATCTATTTACCTACCTACCTACCTACCTACCTACCTACCTACTTATCTACCTGTCTTGTCTATCTATCTATCTATCTATCTATCTATCTATCTATCTATCTATCTATCATCTATCTATCTATCTATCTATCTATCTATCTATCTATCCATCTATCTACTTACCTACCTATCTACTTACCTTTCTGGTGATTAGTAGATCAGTCTAACTGTTTATCTGTCTAAATACAGCACACCTATGGGGATGTGACCTATTTCCAATCTCCTTATTTTTCATAGGAGGAAATTGACTTCTCTGCTGTCACAGAGGAAGAACAGGAATGAAAATCCAGTTCATCTGATTTCAGTGTTCCTTTAGGGTGGACAATAAAGGTGACAGCATTATTTATTTAAGGAAATAATTTTCTTAATGTAAGTAGGTCTAGTAATCCTGAGTACTTAAATTGCAATATATTCCCTTCTCAGCTAAGCTTCTTGAAAAAATCATTTGCAATCCATGCCTTGACTTGCTCCCCAGTCTTAGCACTAAGGATTTTTCATGTTCCTCCTCTGTCTTCCATAGACCTCAATTAAAAAAAAAGAATATGCATTTTAGTGTATGCTACACCATTACTAGAAAACATTTCATGTGCTACCCACACAGGATCCATCCCCAAACTGCACCTCACCCCCACCCTCATGCCTCAACCACTATCACCAAGAGGCTATCATTTGCACCTTTGAACTATCACTGGTCATGGACATCACTCAAGTCTGTGTTTTTAAAGAATTGTTAGTATTTGATATAATTGTGTCACCTGCAATACTAGTCATAATAATCTTATTCTATCCTTGCCCTTTTACCTTCTCCCAACCCATCAAATCTAGATCTAGGCAATAGTTAATGGATTCTTTTGGTTTTTCACCTTGCCCAAAGCCACTATGTTAAGAAGAGAGATGAGGGGCAAGCAGGATAGTTTTAGGGAAGAAAAAGTGTGAACAGGAGGCTAGAGCCCAAGCCTTTTGAGTAGCTTTTTGGGCCCCTCTTCATTTTTTGTTTTTGATGATCTCATCAGCTTTCTAAGTTAAATCATCATTTCTATATAGTTGACTCCCAGATCTATATATGTAATCTGAGTAACTATCCTCTTTGGATGTTGAGGAAACTATGGTTGGCTCTTCTGACCTTTGAAGAACCAGGTCCTAATTAGACTCATTAACTTAAAATCAGTAAAGAATAAAAACAAGAGATAAAAGAAACAGAGGTGACCATGTATTCACAGTGCCATGGTAGCCTAAGGTTCTTCCCCTGTCTGGAGGCCCATAGCAGTTTTTGCCTTGTGTACCACTAGGGTTAGGCCACCAACTACCTATAAGCATTTAAAATTGTATGCCCCATGAACATCTCAAAAAAAAAATCTATAGGGGCAGCTAGGTGGCACAGTGGATAGAGCACTGGCCTTGGAGTCAGGAGTACCTGACTTCAAATCCAGCCTCAGACACTTAATAATTATCTAGCCGTGTGGCCTTGGGCAAGCCACTTAACCCTTAACCCTTAAGCCTTGCAAAAAAAAAAAACAAACTAAAAAAAACCCAAATTTATGAAATTGAACTCAAGGGGCGGCTAGGTGGCCCAGTGGATAGAGTACCTGCCCTGGAGTCGGAAGTACCTGAGTTCAAATCGGACCTTAGACACTTAATAATTACCTAGCTGTGTGGCCTTGGGCAAGTTACTTAACCCCATTTGCCTTGCAAAAACATAAAAAAAAAATTGAACTCATTATGCTTTCTCTAAACTTAGTTCTCTTTCAAACTTCTCTATTACTGTCAAGGACACCTCTATCTTCTTCTAACCAGGTTCACAACCTCATTGCTATTTTTTGACTCCTTTTTTTCATAAGTCCCTTATCTCCAATTGGTTGCCAAATTATCTCCACATCTTAAGTGTATATTTTCCCCTTTCCAATAAATCAACCAAAACCTTAGTTCAGACCTTCACAATTAGACCAGAGATATCAGACCAGTTGGCCACATATAGCCTGCAAAACTCCCCATGTATGATCAAAGTCAGATTAAAATATAATTGGGGATATTTAACAAAATAAATAAAAATATAACAGAACATTGATAATGTTAATATATTACTTTCTAAATCAATATGCAATCCACAGAGATCTTTATATATGGTTTAGTGGTTGATGTTTCTATTTGAGTTTGACCTAGACTATTAGAATAGCCCAAATTTCTTTTTACTCTAAACCATCCCCACCTAAGCTGACAATGATTTTCCTAAAATTTATTATTATCTTGCCGTGTCACTTCCTACTCAAAAAATTCTAGTAGTTCCCTCTTACTTTAAGGTCCAAAAATATGGATATTTAATTGCCAAATACCAAAAATTTTGATATTTAAAACTCTTTAAAAGTCTTTCCCTTCCTATCTTTCCTTTCTTACACATTATCTCCCCTCCTTATACTCAGTGGTCCATCATATTGAGTTATTTTCTCTCCTTGCATATCATGCTCCATCTCCTATCTTGTCATCTCTGACTCTTAGAATCCTTGACTTTCTTTGAGAATCAATGTGAGCTTTACTTTCAAAAAAGCAGGGTTTTTGCAATCCTTTCCAATGGCTAATGTATTCCTTTCCAATATTACCGTATAAATACTTAGCAAGTATTACGTTATATTGAAATTTGTGTGAGTAAGGGGTTTCCTCTATTGGTTTTTACAAGGCAGTGGGATTAAGTGACTTGCCCAATATCATACAGCTAAATTTATTAAGTGTCTGAGGCCAAATTTGAACTCAGGTCTTCCTGACTCCAGGGCCAGTGGTCTATCTGTCCCTGGATTTCCTCTTTTGAAAGGCAAGGTTTTTTTGGCCAGAGGAATGATTTCATTTTTGTATTTTATACTTAGAAATTAACATGGGGCACTATCTGCCTGGCAAATTATTAAATAAATGTGTGCTGATTGCTATATTCTTGCTCAAAACAACAACAGCAACAAGAGGGAATGACCTGTTTTTTTAGCACAGATGATTATCACAGTGGGATCACAGGATTTCAGGCTGGAAGTCACCTTAGATATCATCAAGTGAAACTTCCTCATTTTACAGGAAGAGAAAACTGGGCCTAGAGTGGTGAAATGACAGCTTTTCAGACCTTTCTACTTTTATCTTTCATCTGACTTATCTAAGGCTACAGGTTGTAAATTGCAAGATCTGGATTTAAACCTTTGTAATCTGATTTCAAATCCAGTGTCCTTTCCTAAGAAGCAAGTTCGAAAGGCACTGTGTGTAGATTCCTGTGAAGAGAGTGGAATACAGTACCTTGCAAAGGGTTTATACACAGTGCTTGCTCAGTAAATATTTGATGAATAAGTATGGAGTTGTTATATGGGGGTGGATGAGGAGAAGGGAGATGAGGCTCATGAAATAGGACAAATCAAGCCTTGGGTGGCAGTCGAGGAGGAGAAGAGTGAGATGAAGTTTACTCCTCAGGAGAAATAACAATTCTATCTTGTAGTTATTGTGTATTAGTCAGTCAATAAACTTTTATTAAGCACCTACTATATACTGGGAACTATATTAATTACTGTACTGGGGCAGAGGTAAAGGCAGTCTAGGCCCTCAAGGAGCTCAATGGAGAAGTCAACAAACAAATGCATATGTATAAAGAGCCCATATACAGGATAAAGAGAACAAGCATTAAAAGAGGGAGGGCATTAGATTCAAGAGGGGATAAAGACTTTCTAGAGAAGACAGGACTGGTGTCCTTTTCACATTAATGTTCTTCTTGTGATGCTATATAATGGTGAATCACAGAATATCACATTGTTTGAAGAATTAAAGTTGGGAATGACTCATGGGGCAAGGAAAGCTAGCTGCTTGGGAGTCATGCAGCCTGTTACCAATGAAGAAATGTACAGAGATGTTAATACCAGAAAAGGAGGCAGACTAGTCATGTAGTGAAAAAAAGGAGCAACCTTTGGACATTCCACATGTTCCATTGGTATTCCTCCAATATTTAAATAGCTAGAGGAAGGACTCTAGCAAGTTGGGTGACTCCCCTGTGGAAGTAACAAAAGGATATGGACAAGAGTCTGGAAGATGGGCTGGGATCACAGATACTTTGAAGAATCAAAGATGATAATGATCTGATTCTGGGAAGTTACTCCCCTATAACAATCATCTGAGAGATGAGTCAAACAAAAAATCTACAGTTGTGGTTAGAACTGGTAACTTGAGAAAGGAAAAGTTAAGATTCATAATTATTGACTCAAACACTTCACAATGATTTCTGAAAGCAAGAAACTTTATGAGTTGCCTCTTAGACATAAGCCTGATTTCATATTTCTTGGTGGAAAGCATCACACTTCTATTCCTAGAGAATTTCAAACATTTGTATATGCCAATCATGTATTTATTTACTTTACAATGAGCATTCAGATGTATCACCAAAAAATATAAACATATGTATCACAAAACACTCTAAACATATGAAAAAGGAAGGATCAAAATGGGTGTTTCAAAAAGCCAAGACAATGTAAAGAGAAATATTATTGTTTTGATAATTATCAAATAAGTTCCATAACACATACACTTTTTGTTGTTGATTATTGTAAAGTCTTTTGCTAGTTTGACACTTATGGCTTTGTAGAATCAGACTATTGAGTATTTGATATCCACATGGAAAACTATTCTTTTTAAAACATGCCCCAAGCACAATAATGTCAAGAATAATTCATTTTATAAATAGAATTTTTCAGGGAGACAGTTTAAACCTGTTATGCTTATTAAAAGAATACAGCAGGGAAGGTTAGAACTATGCCTGCTCAGAAAAACTGCTGGAACAATGATGAATTTACTCCATTCTCTGCTTCTCCCATCTGTTTTATTACTACACACATTGGGCAGCATTGTTTATTACTAAATATTTCACTCTTCTAAATTTGCTTCCTAGTTATATTTTTAATGATGGTTTTTCTAGATATAGATAAGATCATTTTATTGTGTTCTTTATTAGTGTTTTTGACATAAGGATTGTGGATGGAGGATGGGGGAGAAGGTTGCCTAGAATCTAATTGGCTGGGAAATCTCATTTCTAACCTGATGGTCAAAGATCACCTGGGGGTTCAGAGCTTTATGTTAATATTTTGTTAATATTATGGATTTTTAAACTTTCTAAGTGCAGCAAATAGACAGTACTTTGAACCAGGACCCAATTGACACCCTCATACGCTAATCTTTTTATCTTCCAGATCACAGGTTGCTTTGAAAACAGAGACTTTAGACTTCCTTCTCCCATTCTGCTCCCTCTCTCCCTCTCCCCCTCTCATGCTCACCAAAGAAAGGTAGGTAGAGGGAGTAGGGTGGGCACCTCATAAGAAAATTATACCCTAAGCCAGTTCCAGTGGATGGAGATAGGTATGGTCAGGAAGAATCTGTTCCACCCCCCCCCACAGAGGTGGGGGAAAAGTGCTACCCAGAGAAACCACCCTCCACAGTGACTAGGTTATACACAGAGGAGGAAACAAATCTGAAGAGGGAAGCATCTTACTTAAGGTCACATAGTAACAAAGCCAGGGTTAGACTAGAAGCCTGGTGAATCCAAATCTCATTACTTTCCTCACTATACCACTTTGTTGAATGAATATCATTTTTTTTAGGTTTTTTTTTTTTTGCAAGGCAATGGGGTTAAGTGTCTTGCCCAAGGCCACACAGCTAGGTAATTATTAAATGTCTGAGACCAGATTTGAACTCAGGTACTCCTGACTCCAGGGCTGACGCTCTATCCACTGGGCCACCTAGCTGCCCCGAATGAATATCATTAAAGAGGGATATTGTCTTACATATCACTCTCTGGAAATAAAAAAAGAAGAAATGTGTCAGAGAAAGGACCATATTTTTAAAAAAAGAACCACTTCCTATCCACAATTTATTCTTTACTTTTGGGAGAGAAAAAAAGGTGTCTCTGAATGAAGGTCATTTTGGCAAACTGACACAACTTGCTGTTCAAGGAGAACAGGAGCAGTCAAATATTCATTCCTCTTTTCAACAAACTTTTTTTAAGCACCTCCTATGCAGGTTCCTCTATTAGGTGCTAAGAAGGATACAAAAGTAAATAAGACTTATCCATCATTTAAGAGCCAACATTAAATCTGAGTTTAGCATTATAAATATTATAATAAATACTGACTAGATGACTAGTCCCAATTCAAATTCTCCAGTTCTAAATCTAATACTTTCCATACTATATCACCTTGTGCCAGGCATATACTTGAGGGAAGTTCTATCTTGAATGGTGGGTGCATTGGATAGAGCATTGACTTTGGAGTCAGGAGGATGGGAGTTTGAATCCAGCCCCAGATATTTACTAGCTGTGTGACTTTGGTCAAACCATTTAACCCTGATAGCCTTGCATCCAGGGCTATCTCCAGTCACACTTATTCATATCTGGTCCCTGGATCCAGATGGTTCTGGAGGGGAAAGTGAGGCTGATGATTTAGCGCAGAACCCCCTCACTAAAATCCAATTCATGTTCTTGTCATGGTATCACCTCCCAGATGTCATGGGTTTCAGGAATGGAGAACAAACATTATAAGCTGGCAGAACAACCCCTACAGGTCAAAAATCCCTCTCCACCAAAGAGAAATAGTGAAGAATTGGCATTTTATTTAATATCCATCCATTTGGCAGACATTTATTAGACACTTACTATGCCTTGGAATGTATAAAAGATATATAAGAGGGGCGGCTAGGTGGTGCAGTGGATAAAGCAGTAAGGAGTAAAGGAGTACCTGGGTTTAAATCTGGTCTCAGACACTTAATAATTTCCTAGCTGTGTGGCCTTGTGCAAGCCACTTAACCCCATTGCCTTGCAAAAAAAAAGATATCTAAGAAAGGGTTGCTGACCTCAAGGATAGTATATCTATCTAGGATAGGAGAGGGGAGGGGAGAAGGGAATAAAGCATGTATCCATATGGAACATTTAGATAAGAAGATTTCATTCATAGATCTAGATTACCTCATATTTAATAACTTTGTATTAATTTTTATTTATTTTCTTATAGGTAGCTAGGTGACATGGTGGGGAAAATGCCAACCTGGAGTCAGGAGAACTGAGTTCAAATTTAGCCTCAGACACTTACCAGTTACATGACTCTGGGCATGTCTCAACCTCTGACTCATTTTCCTGAGTTCAAATCTGGCCTCAGACACTTACTAGCTATATGGCCTTGGGCAAATCATTTAACTTGTTTGCCTCAGTTTTCTCTTTTGTAAAATGGAGGGAAAAAATGGAAGACCATTTCAGTGTCTTTGCCAAGAAAACCCCGATTGGGTTTATGAAGTGTTGGACATGACTGAATAACAACTGAATACACAATGACAACTATGATGTAAAAAAAACAAAAAACCATTAACTTTCAAAAATTCATTTTAATTTCCTGATTTTCTTTTTCCAATCTCCCCTTTCCCCATCCCTTGAGAAAGCAAGAAACACAAAAGCTGTAAAATTCTTGCCTTAGTCATGCCCCAAAAAAGGAAGAAGGAAAGAGAAAGAGAAAGAAGAATGAATGAAAGAAAAAATACATTTTGAGTCCATCAGCTCTCTAATCTGGAGATAGCTTTTTCATCCAAGAATTATGGTTGCTTTCATTATGTTGGTAGGAAGATGCTCTTTTAACATCAAAGTGCTATAGAAATTTAAGTAGTTTTCTTCATTAGAAATCACCAGCCCCCAATGAATTGAGTGTCCACAGGGGTCAGAGGTTTTCCTGAGTCCATATGTAAAAGAAGCTATAAGGTTTGAGAAAGGATTGAGAGCAGCTGGGAAAAGAGTGGGATAAGTTCCTACAGGGGTTTGGGAAAAAGGGATAGGTAAAATTCATCTGCTCCTAGGACACTCTCCTCTCTCTCTCTCTCTCTCTCTCTCTCTCTCTCTCTCTCTCTCCCTTTCTTCCTTCTTTCCTCTGTCTCTTACTTTTTCGTTGTTTCCTCTCTCCTTCCTGTTTCTCCCTACTGTGGCCTCCCAATTCCAAAGTCCTTCCATTTCAGAAGCCTTCAGCATGGGGGTCTTTCAAGCTTCCCTGACAAGGGGGACTAATTAAATCTTAAGTGACACAGCACTAATTAGCTTCTTAATTACATGGAACCATATAATTAACTACACAGTCTACACTAATTGTTAATTAAGAAACCAGTCACCCCCCTCCCCACCCTGATTCTCTCCTTTCCCCCTCCTTCTCCTCTCTTACGAGGATTACTATCTGAAGGAATAGGGGTAATATCTGGGAGCAGGGTTGCTACCTATTAACTCCCTCCTGTGCCAGATTGTAGAGTCCCCAAATCAGTGAGGAAGGATGGACAATTAGTCCCTACTATGTGGGACAACACTAATCCATCAACTCCAGATCCTTAATTTTTAACCCTGATTCTTAACATAACAGAAGCCAACCTCTAATACTCCTGAGTCTCTGAATTAGAATCCATACCAATGATGGACTCTGAGTGGCAGTCCTGGAGAGGGAAGAACCATGTGGTCCAAATAATGGGAATTCTCAAATCCCAGCTTTCTGGAGGAGTGCTGATAACCTCAGCCTCTTAAATGGAGGGAGAGTTCTTGCCCAGTACAATTCAAATCCAGAACAACCATTTAGAGAGAAAGGGGAAAGTTGATGGGCAGGGTCATTTTCTGGTTGCCTCTCTAGTCATCTCAGGTTTGAGAATGCTAGGAGTCTGTATTCTAAAGAGAGGAATGGAGGGTTCCTGAGGAATGCGATGAGGCAAGGAAGAACAGCAAGGGACTCTGATCATAACATGGAGATAGTAAAGATACGTTGCAAAGATAAAGATCTTTCTATAATGAGTTTTTTGAATGGAACAGTTCTTACGGGAGAAGACGGAGCCTTTTTGGCAACTTCAAGTTAATTTCTTTTGGGGGTAGGGTGATTTATACTATCAGGGGAGCCCAAAAAGGCTCTATCAATCTCTTTCTTCTATAGGTCACCTGTATAAAAGTGGGACTCACCAGAATGTCAGGTGATTTCCTATGTAGAATTCTTAAGTTCATTTCTCTTCCAGAGGGGAAGTCTAAGACTCTTAAGACTAGATGCTCATATAGGTCACTACTAGATTATTGAGAGGTTCATCCTTTATCAATGCAAATTTTATTTCCCTTCTTTAATGGGAGCATAGCATCTGAATCACATTTCTTTCCTCTTACCTTTCTGTTTATCTGTCTGTCTGTCTGTCTCTCCTTTCTCCTCTTTCCCCTCTCAAGGTGCTGGCGGTAACCCTAGTCAGTGCCTATGTACTCTTGCTATTATACACTTTAATATCTAAGTTCTAGCTCATATTATTCCTATTTAACATTTTTTTTAGGTTTTTGCAAGGCAAATGGGGTTAAGTGGCTTGCCCAAGGCCACACAGCTAGGTAATTATTAAGTGTCTGAGACTGGATTTGAACCCAGGTACTCCTGACTCCAAGGCTGGTGCTTTATCCACTACGCCACCTAGCCGCCACCTAGCCGTCCCCTCCTATTTAACATTTAACATGAATTGTGTTGTCTTCATCAGAAACATTTATGGTTGTTGTTTATCCTTCATTCTTGAGGAGGGTTAGGACATCAGGGAAGTGATGCCATGAGATGCAATGAATTGGATTTAAGTGAGGGAGGGCTATGCAAAGCCTCATTTTCTCTTCCAAAACCATCTGAGTCCAGTGGCCAGATATGGATCAGGATGACTCAATGGATGCAGTGGGAGATCTTGGTTTTGCGGGAAGTCTTTAACAGGTCTCAGTTTGACTAAGACAACAGACATTCAGTAATTAAGGCAGATAAGAAATAATTGAAACAAAGAATAACCTCTTTTGATTAGGTTTCCCTGCCCCGCCCCCATCAGTCTGGGCGGGGAAGATGAATAGTGTCAGAACCAAGCAAAAGACAATGATAATAGTGAAACAAAAATAATATAATAATAATAATAATTCTAGTCATACACTTTCCTACTGAAGTCTTCAGTTTTTGTGGGAATAAAATGAACGCAAACTTACAGAACCAAATCAGAAAGAAGTACATGTAAAGGAAATACATGTGACCAAGGCAGTTCCTAACTTGATACTGTAGCTCCTGAGTCCTTTCTTTCTCTCAGGAAGGGTCTACTCAATGACAGATGGATGGGGCTGTTTCTCTGCAGGCTATATTGGCTTCTTTTTTTCCTAGTCTATTAAGATAGAATAAAAGGCAAAAATGCTTATGATTTGCCTACAGAGAGTTTTCAGAGTGACTCCCTGGGTTGGACTCTGAACAGTTTCTACTCCAAGTAGTATGTGGCAGTGCAGGGGAAAAGAGGCAAAATTTAATTTGTTTTGCTTGACTAGGCATATTTGTTATAAGGATTTTTTTAAAAAATAGGAATAGGGATAGCTTGGAGGGTTAGAGGGAGAAAGGGATTAGGGTTAGGATTTCCAAGGGAAAAAAACGAAAAGAAAACAGAAATAAGACAAAGAGGAGCAGCAGACAAATAGGACAGATTTGAAATGTATGTGTCAAATTTAAAGAAAAGTGAACTTTATACCTAATAGATTCAGAGCTTCAAATTCAATATTCTCCTTTTCTACTTATACTCATTCTATTAGCATTCGTTAAGTTTGGAATTTTAAAAATATAATTTTTTCATTCTTTTGTTTTAAAATTTAAATTGCTTTAAATTAAAATTTTTCTTTGTTTTTAAAAAAGGAAAGGCAAAAACCTGAGATTATGCCAGTCAGCTCTTCCAAGCAGCAGGTGGCAGTGTAACCTCTGAGGTGTCTTCACAGTTTTTCCTTAGATCAGCATTTCACTTTGAGCTTTTCTATGAGCTCTAGTCTTGATTCAGCTGGTGCAACCCTAATATTTCAAAATAGAATTTCTTCAATGACATGAATCATACCTATCTCATGGTGAGAAATAAAAATCTAATTTCATCTATAAAATAAGTTCCACTTAAGTCAGCAATATACAAATTAGACAATAGGAAACAGTCATCTTTACCCTAAGTGCCTTCCCCCCCATGAATTTCTTTTTTTTTTAATATTTCTATCATAACTATCACTGTATTATGCTTTTGCCCATACCTGAAAGGGGCACCCCTTTATACTTCCAATGGAGATGCAAAACAGGGTGTTACTATGAGTTTAAAAGATGGAATAAACTCTGAGGAGAATAATGAAATTCATTAGAGAGGGAAAGGGAATATTATAAAACTGTTTAAGGGTTACTGTACTTTATAAGTTTTACTCTTCTGCCCTCATCAGTAGAGGTGTTCCTCCATCTGCAGTCTAGTCTGTTTCCTTAAGAGTTAAACTCCCATCTCACTTTTCTCTCCTAATCCCTGTGATAATGAATCTCCAAAGGTTTAGGAGTAAAAAAAAGAACCTCTTCCTGGTCTCTCATTCCCATTCACTTCAACCCTACTACACCAATGATTCATTCCAGTTCTGTTCACTCTTTCTACTTTACCCTGAGATTCCCCATCCATAATGAGGGAAATACCTAATAATAACTTCTTTCCATCTTTAGGCCTCTTCTTTTCATGACCCTATCAACTCCTAGCATTTACTGAGGTTAGTCACAAGTTATTGTTGCTGCTCATTCATTTCAGTTGTTCTTACTATGCTACTTCAACCTACACTAGCCTCTCAGTCCCTCAGTCAGCTCAGTTCCTATTGAGCTGACCTAGTCTTCATCTCTACCTCAACTACACACAAAAGTGGTCAAACCCTTCTACATGCCACCACCCCACAAGTATTCTAATTTCATGATTAAAACTTCTGAAACTCCTTTATCTGATCATAAGCTCTTAGTCCATCTTTCTCCTTTCTTACTCTTCCTTAACCAATTCTTTATCTAATCTATGCCTTCCAATTCTTTCTTTCCTCATAACTTTGCCAAGTCCTGACCCTTACTCTGACTTAACTTTCCCCTCTTCCCAGTTCTTTTGGTCCCTTCCTTTTGCTTCATTTTACTCTATCATGTACTGTCCTATCATCACCCTTCATACCTTGTCAAACACCTAATCCTGGAATGCTCTCCCTCCTCTTCTTTGAATACTGACCTCCCTGGCTTCTTTAAAGTCCCAAATAATAGCTCATCTTTCTCTAGGAAGTCTTCCTCAATCCCTCTTAATTCCAGTACCTTCCCTCTGTTAATTATTTCCTATTTATCTTGTGTATAATTTGCTTCCATGTATTTCCCTATTGGATTATAAGGTCCTTGAGAGCAGGGACTGTTTTTTTTTTTACCTCTTTATGTATTCTCAGTACTTAGCACATGCTTGGAACATACTAGATGCATAATAATGAATTATCTTTTTAAAAAATTAATTAATTTTATTTTAAATTTATGGAATAAAACAAATAGTATCAGAGCATAGTATAATGAAAAGATGATTGCACATGTAACTGCAAATCTATTATGTATTAACTTGCTACTCCTTTTAAAAATATAATGAAGTTATTAAGTAAATTTCTTTTTTCTTTTTTCCTTTTTTTCTTCCATTCCCCCTCACCCTAGTGAATGGCTACCATTAGATTCAAATATACACACATGTATGTAAAATTATTTTATACATCTACTTATAAGTTCTTTCTCTGGATGCAGATAACATCTTTCTTCATATATCCTTTATAGTTAATTTAGGTATTTATACTAGTCATTGATTGATTGATTAATACTGCATTACTCTTACCATCATCCTCCTCTACCCTTACTCATATGCTGTTGAACATAGCTCTAGAAAGTCATGCGACCAATTCAACTGAGTCCACTACAAATTTATGTTTGTATTTATCTAATTTCAACTGGGGCTGGCCACAGCAAAGTAATCCTTCTAGTCCTTCCCTGATCTCCTATCCAATTTCCCAAAGAAGCTGTTCTTTTCTATCATTAAACCATCCACAACTCACTCTCCCCCTACCTTCATAGCTGAAGGTTTCATCTTGTACTTTACTGAGAAATAGAGGATATTTGCTGGGAGCTCTCTTCCCCCTTCTCTTCATCCCACAGATCATTGACATCTTGCTGCTTCCTCTTATCCTTTACTCCAAATTTTGATAGAGAGAGCCCTTTTCCTCACCAAATTCATATTTCTTTACCCTTTATCCCATTCTCATCACAGGTTACCCCCACAATCATCATCCCATCTATCTAATCATTTTTTTTCTTTCTATAGGCTCCTTCCACATAGTCTGTCTCTCCAGCCTTAAAAAAAGAGAAAGAGAACACAAGACCTTACTCTATATATGCAAGGATCTCTCCCATTTCTCATCCAAACTATTTTTTGGGGGGAAAGCAATCTACATTCTTTGCCTCAAATTCTCTAACTCTTTGTAATCTGGCTTTCCATTTAATCACTCAAGTGAAACTAATCTCTCCAAAGTTACCAAAGCTCTTTTAATCACTAAATCTGGTTGTCTTTTCTCAATCCTTATCCTTTTGCATCTCTTGACCACACTTCCTCTTGAATACTCAGTTCTCTGACTTTTTGTGACTCTGATTTCTCTATGACTGTACCTTCTTAGTAATAATTATAATGTTTGACCTTCATTTTTGAAGAAGACCACAATATCAAGGTGATACCATGAATTGCATTTGAGAGGTGCTCTGCTAAGTCATCAGCCACATTTTCTCCTCCAGAGCCATCTGGGTCCAGTGGACTGATAGGAATCAGGATGACTGGAGATGGCCCTGGATTCATGTTAAGTGTTAGTTAAGTGGATGCAAGTTATGTGATTTTTTTTTTTTTAGGTTTTTGCAAGGCAAATGGGGTAAGTGGCTTGCCCAAGGCCACACAGCTAGGTAATGATTAAATGTCTGAGATGAGATTGGATTTGAACCCAGGTACTCCTGACTCCGGGGCCGGTGCTTTATCCACTGCGCCACCTAGCTGCCCCTTTAAGTTAAGTGATTTGACCAGGGTCACACAGCTAGTAAGTGGCAAGTGTCTGAGATCAGATCCTTAGTATACTTTGCATGATCATCCAAATCCTATCTCCCCCAACTGCAGGTCAAGTTCTGTCTTAAATCCCTTTCTTTTCCCTCTCTACATTCTCTCTCTCTTAGTGATTTTATCCGTGCATAAGGTTTAATTTTAACTCTATACAAAGATGAATAGGAGATGGCACAATGGATAGAGTGCTGAATCTGGAAGATTCATCTTCCTGAGTTCACATCCTGTTTCAAACACTTTCTAACACTGTGACCTTGAGCAAGTCCCTTTACTCTGTCAGTTTCCTCACTTTTAAAATGAGCTGAAGAAGGAAAAACAACCCAGTATCTTTACCAAAAACAAAACCAAACTTAATGGGATCATGAAGAGTCAGACACAAATGAACAACAAACTATAAATTTCATGGAGAATTATATATTCAGAAGTAGTTTCTCTCCTGAGTTCTTGTCCATCACAAACTAACTACTGAACACTTTGAACTGAATGTCCCATAGTTATTTCATATGTAATATATCCAAAACTAAACTCATCTTTTTTCTAAAGGGGAAAAAACTTAACCCTCTTCTAAACTTTATTCTTTCTGTACAAGGTGCCCACTTCCTTCTACTCACCCAAGTTTGCAACCTCAATGCTTTCTCCAAATCCTCAGTTTCATTCATTCCATATATCAAATTAGTAGCAAATCTTGTTATTTCTACCTTTAAAACATCTCTCACATCTGTCCAGTCACACAATCTTTTTTCCAGGCTCACTATCAACCTTCTATTTGAGTCCCTCACCTTGACACCTCTTTCTTGGACTATTGCCCTGGCTAAAATTAATCTCTCTGCCTCAAGTCTTTTCCCACTTCAACTCAGTCCTTTACAACTACCAAAGTGATTTTTTAAATTAAACAATAGGGGTCTTCTTTTATCAACTACAGTAGCTCCCTATTATTTCTAGAGTCAAATACAAATGCTGTTTGACTTTTAAATCATTCAAAAATACCACCACAGCCTATCTTTATAGTCTGTTTATACATTACTCTCCTTTATCTCCACTATGATTCAAGCTAACTGGTTTTCCTACTGCTCCTCATATATAGGATTCCATTTTCCATTCCATCCTTTGCATATTCTGTTCCCCAAAGCTAGTAAGTGGCAAGTGTCTGAGATCAGATCCTTAGTATACTTTGCATGATCATCCAAATCCTATCTCCCCCAACTGCAGGTCAAGTTCTGTCTTAAATCCCTTTCTTTTCCCTCTCTACATTCTCTCTCTCTTAGTGATTTTATCCGTGCATAACTTAACTTAACCTTTTAGAATACACCACTTCCTCCAAGGCACCATCTTCTCCATGAAACCTTTCCTTATCCTTCCACTCTTTAATTAATTTGCTCATATTTTATTGTACTTTGCATGTGTACCACATTGTTTCCTCAGACTTCATCTCCCTAGCACCTAGCATGGTGCTTGGTACATATTGAGCACTTAATAAATGCTTATTGTTGATTATTTGATTTTTTTTTCATTTTCAAGAGAGTAGAATAAAGGCTGTCCTGTATCTCATGTGCATTACTTTCTTGAGTGCTTATATAGGTTCTGAGCAACAAACAGACATTAGGATTGAGAACTAGATTGGAAGTCAAGAAGTTCTGAGGGCTAATCTTTTCTCAGACATTTACTAACTTTTTTACCCTGGGGAAGTTACTTTATACTAAAGGCGCCTCAGTTTCTTTGTCTTCTAAAGGAGTTGGACTTAGCCTGGAGGCCATTAAGTTTAAAATCCTTCCAAGCTCAAAATCTATGATCCTATGACATTTTTACTTACATCTATGGTCACCTAGTCACAAGATTTATTCTATGATTTCCTAACAGAAGTTCTGGTTGGCAGCCAAATGCACATAAGGCTATGATTTGGGAGGAGTACCCTAAAATTGGATCTGATTCATGTAAGCTCAGATTCTACTGTTCTGAGGCATAGCTTACATACAAGCATATATATATATATATATATATATATATATATATATATATATATATATATATATATATTTGGTTTTCACAATGACTTTGTTGTACTATAAACATTATTTCCATCATTTTACAGATGAAGAATCTGAGGTTGAAAAGTTAAGTGACTTGCCCACAGTTAGCCAGTACATGTTGTTGCTGGGATTTGAACCTTTACCTGTTCTGACTCTAATTCTATTATGCTTCCTAACATATCATGCTGCTTCTCACTAAGCAGTAGCATGAGCCTTCATTAATATCTACTATTGTTCTGATGTTTCCTCAGCAGAAGTAAAACTTCCAGGGACAGCTCTGGGACACAATGAGTAGACCAGGAGACAGTAATTCCTGAGTTCAAATCCAAACAAAATTGTTGGCTGTTTGACTTAATCCATGTGCTTCAGTTTCCTAATCTGTAAAGTGGAGATACTAGGTATTAACCTGCCTCTCAGGAGTGTTGTGAAGATCAAATGATACAGGCGTATTTCTGAGAAATGAGTTCAGTTCCAGATCATCACAATAAAGTAAATATTGCAATAGATAGCACATGAAGTTTTTGATTTCCCAGTGTATATAAAATTATTTTATACTATATTGTAGCCTAAGTATGTGATAGTATTATATTTAGAAAAACAATGTACATACCTTAATTCAAATATTTTATTGCTAAAAAAATTGCTAATTATTGTCCAAGGCTTCAATGAATTGTAATCTTTTTCCTACTGAAGGGTATTGCCTCTTTGTTAATTCTCAGGGGTGGGTGTTTAGGTGTGTGTGTGTGTGTGTGTGTGTGTGGTGGAGGTCTCTTAACTTCTCAACCTCAGTTTCCTCATGTGTAAAGTGAGGGAAATAATGTTTATAGTATCTACCTCACAGCAAGGTCATTGTGAGAACCAAATATATGTATACTTGTATATAAGCCATGCCTCAGAACAGTAGACTCTGAGTTTACATGAATTAGGTCCAATTTTAGAGGACTTCTCTCAAATCATAGCTTTATGTTCCTTATGTGGGTGAGTGGGTGACTTGTCAGGGTTGTTGTTGAAGGTTGGGGTGGCTGTGAAAAAATTATTTTTTATTATTTTTATTATTTTTTATTTTATTTATTTTGAGTTTTACAGTTTTTCCCTTAATCTTCCCCCACCCCAGAAGGCAGTTTGTTAGTCTTCACAATGTTTCCATGGTATACATTGATCTAAGTTGAATGTGATGAGAAAGAAATCATATCCTTAAGGAAGAAAAATAAAGTATAAGAGATAACAGAATTACATAGTAAGATAATGGGTTTTTCCCCCTAAATTAAAGGTAATAGTCTTTGGTCTTTTTTCAGACTCCATAATTCTTTCTCTGGATACAGATGGTATTCTCCATCACAGATACCCCCAAATTGTCCCTGATTGTTGTACTAATGGAATGAGTAAGTCCATCAAGGTTAATCATCACCCCCATGTTGCTGTTAGGGTATACAATGTTTTTCTGGTTCTGGTTATCTTGCTCAGCATCAGTTCGTGCAAATCTTTCCAGGCTTCCCTGGATTCCCATCCCTCCTGGTTTCTAATAGAACAATAGTGTTCCATGACATACATATACCGCAGTTTGTTAAGCCATTCCCCAATTGAAGGATTATTATTTAATTTCCAATTCTTCGCCACCACAATGTGGAAAAAAGTTTTAAATAAGACAACAATGAAGTTTTTATTTGAACTTTAAAAAGCCATTTGGGAGTTATTAATTGGCCTAATTTAAATCTGGTGGTGTCTCATGGAGAGGGAGAGAGATGGGGGAACTGTGTGGAGCAGTTAGAACACAATATTTATTGATTAGACTCACTTTCTTATATGGGCTTGATTTGTGGCTTACCAAAACAATTGCAATAGTAACATCAAAGATCACTGATCATAGATCACCCTAATAGATATGATGAAGATGAAAAAGTGAAATAAAGCTAGAATGACCAAAATCTGACACAGAGACATGATGTGAACACATGTTGCTGGAAAAAATGACTTACCTGTTGTAGGGTGGCTGCAAACCTTCAATTTGCAAAAATGCAATAGCTGTAAAGCTCAATAAAACAAGGTACAACTGTATAATAGTTGTAAAGCACTTAGAGCAGTGTCTGACATAAATGTTAGGGATTTCTTATTGTTATTATATTGAAGAAGGGGGAAGAGGAGGAAGAGCCAGGCCCTTCTAGCTTGCTTCAGACTTCTTGTGATCCTATCATTGAACAACTGAATCATCTGTTGGCAGGAGATCAGGCAGTCAAGGTATATTACATTCTATTTAAACCATTCCTGGTAGATGATGATTGACAGCCCAACCAGCCAGGGGAGTTAACACTTTCTGGGTGTCCATTAGTACTGAATTGTTGCTTACAGTCCCAATTGGTTCTTCATTGTTCTTGATGATTATTTGGTCATACTCAGTGGTAGGCATTGTGAGGGACACTGAAGAAGAAAGAGACCTAATTCCTACTCTTATGAAATTTTATGTCATATGGAGGAAGAGACAGAATGGTTACTCACTCACTCTTCTCAAATAGGTGACTGAAATGAGATACCATATGCAAAGCACTTTGAAATCTTTAAAGTATATATAGCTGCTATGATTATTCTATTACCACAAGGAAATGAGAATATATATATATATATATATATATATATATATATATATATATTCAAAGGACTTTTAGATGGTTTTCGTATCACACCTCAGTTCTTTCCCTTGAGTGTCTATGTGCTTCTGGGATATGTTTCATGATGAATTCAAATAGGGGCAGCTAGGTGGTGAAGTGAATAGAGCACCAGTCCTGAAGGCAGGAGGATCTGAGTTCAGATCCAACTTCAGACACTTAATAATTACCTCACTGTGTGACCTTGGGTAAGTCTTTTTTACCCCAGTGCCATAAATAAAACAATTAAAAAAAAGATAAATTCAAATACTAAGCCTACTTGACTCTTCTCTACTTATATAAACAAGATTATGTATTTATGTATGTGTGTATATGCATGTGTATGGGGGAAGGTGATCATGGGACAAAAGCATAAAGTAATATAAACACACACACACACACACACACACACACACACACACAGGTGGGTTTCCTCCCTCTCATATACTCTTTACAGGGTCTGAATTCCACAGACAAGGTATAAGTTTCCATTATCCTAAGTGCCCCTTTGATGAAGTCTTTGTCCTGGCCCTGGCTCAAGTTGCTGGCTAGTTCACATACCTGAAATAAACCCTTGGACTTGATCTAGGAGATGAGGTTTGATAGAGAAACAAGGAGAGGGATAGATATGAATTCATGATTTCATTGGTAAGGAAACTTCTAGGTGAGGAAATTTCCTCTGAGAAAACTGCAGCCAATGTATTTCTTTGCAATTTAAAGTCTTAAAGTGATTTAGAGCACTTGGATGCTAACTGATCAGGGAAGATCACCCAGTAGGTATGTGTCAGAGTTAGGGACTGAATCTAGACCCACCAGGTTTGGAAGCTGTAGGGGATACCACAGACATATGAGAAGTTGGGCAAATTTCTTGGGAGAACCATAGAAAATCTTAGGAGTAGACTTGTCCAGTAGATAAACTGGCCAATAGAGAAAAAGACAGGGAATAAGAAGGGATGTTACCACTAGTCAGTAGAAAGAGATGAGAAGAATTTGGCAGAGGAAGAAGCCATAATGTGAAGAAGTCACTAGAATATAGCCTTCTGCTGGTACCATGAATCATGTGAACTGACTAGGCACTGATGGAAGCTGATATTAGGGAGAAGAGGTCCTTGACTTCTTTCTCAGCAATGATGAACAATTTTTCCTTGCAAGAGGGTCCTATCCAGGACAGGGTTTTATGTCTGAAGGACAATATAGGTCACTGAAGAAGGTAAAATTCCCATTCAGGAGGGTTGCTTGAATTCCTTGTAATCTTGAGTTCTTCCTTGTGGGAAAGCATGGTAGCACTTTATGTTTGGATGACTGCCCAGATCTTTTGGGAAGTAAAGACTCAATGGATATGAAAGGTGACTTGTAACTGCTTATGGGTTCAGATGTAAATCCTTCATGTTTTTATATTGGGTTAAATAAAATTTGTCCTAGATTCATTGCTTTGTTATCCTGAGTGCTTGCATGGGAGCTTAAGCTTCTTTTAAGCATAAGCCAAATTCTAATATTAACTTCAGAAACACTGAATAGATACATGAGCCAAAGAAGATGATTAGTGAGAAGTCTTCAGAATCAAACCCATTGGTGTGAGCCCAGGGTTTCCAAAATGGACCACAAGACCTGTATGCTGTTGTCTTTTTTATCTGAACCATACTCTTTTGGAGATGGGAAATGATCCTCAGACTCTTAATCAATAATACTCTATTTCCTACCCAAAGGAATTCTTCCCAGTGACCTATAGTCTGTGAACATGGTTAGCTCTAAGAAAGCAGTATAGTGTGGTGGAAATACCTGGGTTCAAATCCTGCTTCTGACATTAGCTACCTGTGTGTGTGACCTTGGGAAAGTCACTTAGGGCAAGGCTACTCAGTTTCTTCATTTATAAAATAAGAGAATTCCACTAGATAACCTCTGATCTATTATCTCTGGTTTCTACTGATTGTGGCAAAAAAAAAGAAATTGGGGGAGGGAAAGGATATGAGAAGTTTGCTGGGGTCAGGAAAGGGAAGACCTTTTACATTTTAACCATCAGCATAAGCAGTGTGTTAAAGATCTTTTCAACTAAAAAAACAAAACAAAACCAAAAACCAGAAAATCCTCAATCAAAGCAGGAAGGCAAAAAGACCTTTAATCTGAGAACAAAATGGTCAGAGTTTCAGAGTCCTGCCACTCATTCTTATCTACTAAAACATTCCACAGATGTAACTTAATCTCCTACTCCTGAGTATAAATTCTAATTCATAATAAACTCAAACTCCTTTGTGCCAAAGGAAGCTTCAAGAATTAAAAAGGTAGACAACTCAAGTTCCATTGGATAATATTTTCTTAGTAGTTCTCTGAATTGTCATACCTCACTCTGGCTCAAATATCTCTGTAATCAATACCCTAACCAAATTTTGAAGACATTCAGTAAAGGTCACAAGAGATCTGCTCCTTTGAAAATTATATAGGATGCCATTTTGGTCTAAGATGGTAGAAATAAAGCTAGATTAATTTTAGGCTATATCTTTGGATTCTTCAGTAATGTCTTAAACTTCTTTGGTCTTTCAAAATTTATAAAACTCTTCTGAAACTCTTCTGAAAGTGTGGATCAAACAGATGTGAACTATTGGAGTGTTCAAGAAATAGTGAAACAGAGAGCTCACTGTTTCAGTCAATTAAACTCCTACTGTGGTAGGCACTATGGGGTTTATAAGAAAGAGAGAAAGCATGATTTAAGGAATGTATAATCTCAATGGGGAGACCAGACACATACACATGAAAAAGAAAACAAAATATGATATATGATTGAATGCTAAACTTTAGGATGCATACACTGAGTGGCTCAGAAGTTAGAGAAGGAAAAAAAATTAGTAGCACCCAAGGGGTCCAAGAAGGCTTCAGGGAAAAGAGAGAATGTGAACTTGACCTTGAAAGATGACTATTTGAAGGGGATGACTGAGGGAATGCAGGAGTAATGTGTGTAAGGGTAAGCATAGGAAGGGGGAAGAGCAAAAACAGATATGGGAATAGGAGGAAGTGTGAAACATTTGTACAGACCAGTAGGAGACCTCCTATGCTCAAGACAGCAGCAGCATGGCCTCAGAGCCAGGAAGACCTGGGATCAAATCCTACATCAAACTGTCTTTGTGACTCGAGGCAAATCACTTAATTTCTTAGTGCCCCAGACAACTCTTTAAAATTGTTAAGCTGCAGAGAATGTGTTGACATATATATTGATGAAGGCAATTTCTCACCAATTATTACAAAATCTCAGATCTGGAAGGAAAAAAATTGCTTAAAACATTGAGATTACTCACTAGGAAAGCAAAGTCAATGATACCATCTGCCTTCTGAGTGGATACAATATGTATAGGGGATAAACATAGGATAATTTCAAGAGGGAGAGAATAGTATTAATTATAGGAATCATGAAATACCTCTTATAGAAGAGGATACTTATGCTGATATTTGAAAGTAGCAGGGGATTATACCAGGTGACCAACTGGATTGTACTACAAATGCATAATGGGGAATAAGGTCAGATTGTTGCATTAGGGCCAGATGATGGAGATTCTTGAATGCCAGAAGTAGCATGGAAATAGAGGGATGTAATTCTCCTCACCTGTCCTCTTGTCTTCTCTTCTTGTCATCTCTCCTTTCTTCTCCTTCCTTTTCCTCCTCTTCCCACCTGTCCTGCCTATCCTCTCCTCTTCTTTCTTCTCCCTTTCCTACTCCTCCTTTCTTCTACTTTCTCTGTCTCTCCCTCTCTCTAAAATTCTTTCAAATTCTGTTGGAAATTTTGGTGTGAGTACAGATAGTCTGGAGTCCACAAATTTGGACAATTACTGAGATGTAGCAATTGGTTTTGTCTTTTAGAAATATAAAAAATAGAAAGTACTCATTTTGCAGATGAAAGAGTACCAAGGAGATGAAGTGACTTGTCTAAGATTATAATGAGAAGAGTCAGGCATTGCAGTAGAGTCACTACTGGAACCCAGGTCTCCTTATTCCTAATCCAGTGCTTTTGAGGGACATTAGTCACTGCTTTATACCCTACTAAAGGATTGAGTACTTTGCAACTTCTGAGTCCTCTTAGCAGTGATCCTGGCAAGACTGATGCCACGGTCTTCTAAATCTTCTTACAGGAGACTGGTTCCAGCTGTTCAAGCCCTTTGGAAAGAAGTAAGTCAAGGTATGGGATAAGAAAGAAAAGAAAAGGATTTAGCTGAAGAGGAAGAGAGAAAAATAAAATGAGGATAAGTAATAATTTTTCTTATTTGATAAGTTTTTTTAAAATTAAGGTTCAATTATGACTTCAGATGTCTAATTGCGTTCTGGGCAGATTCCCTGACATGCTAAGTAATTACTGGCCAGGAATTCTATTAGGATGGAAATTTGGAAGAAACAGCTTATTAAGAAATTTGAATTCTGGTTACTTTAGGACTAGCCCATGATCAGGGAGCTGACTGCTTTATGCAAGAGTTTTAAAAGGAAGAGTCAAGAATTTGCCACCTTGTCTGTATGTCTGTCTGCCTGTCTCTGTCTTTCTTTTTCTCCTCTTCTCCTTTCCTCTTTTTCTCTTTTTTTAAAGTCAATATATATTCCATGTCTGCCTTCATCCTCTTTTCTCCTACTTTCCTCCTCATAATATCATATACTGAGTCCAGCATAGGGAAGGAACTTGGTAATAGATCTAATCTATAATCCTCCCATCTTATGAGAAAACAGGGAAGAGGAGGGTTTGGCAAGGCTCACCTAAATAGTAGGTAATGAACTGGGATCCAAACCTATTCTCTGAATAAATCCAAACTCAACATTCATTCCCCCCCCCCCCACTATTCTACAAAGACCTCTTCTTC
Source organism: Macrotis lagotis (assembly GCF_037893015.1). Lineage (NCBI taxonomy): Eukaryota > Metazoa > Chordata > Mammalia > Peramelemorphia > Peramelidae > Macrotis > Macrotis lagotis. The sequence continues at coordinate 18,046,596 of NC_133662.1, read as the reverse complement.
ACTCTCTTCGTCATCCTTTTCTTTCCATCTGTCTATATCTCCTTCTTCTTCTCTCTTCCTTTAATGAGTACATGAGTACTTGTTGTATGCATAGCTCTGTTTAACCAGGCTTCTGACCAAGCCTGAGGTGTTTTCCTTGTGACTTCATAAATAGAAGGAGCAATAACTCCAGATTGATGGGAGAATGCTGGGTTCAATGTTTTGTGCTTCGTGAGAGACTAACAGAATTGGTACCAGAACTTCTTAGGAAAGAGACATGTGAGTTTCCAGTGATTCTTCAAGAAGTACATAGATACAGAGAAACTGCAGACATGTAGAGAAGCCTAGTTTACCTCCCTAGAGTCTAGAAGGGACCTTCTTAGGTAAGATTAAACCCTCTCTTTCGGTTTGAATTGAAATCTTATCTTGTCCTTGGATAGAGAGCTGATTTATTCTTATACGTACTTTGGTATATTATAATCTTTGTGGCCTCTCTGGTTTCTATTTGCTTGGATAAATGAGTTTACTCACTATTTGCTATTTGTGATGGTCTTTTGGGTAATCAGTATTTCCTGGGGAGGAGTTAAGTTGGCAAGTATAAGATGAAGACTATTCCCCTCATCCAGAGAAAGAACAAGTACTCAGCATGGCTTCTCTCCTATTATTCTTTTTTTTTAGGTTTTTGCAAGGCAAATGGGGTTAAGTGGCTTGCCCAAGGCCACACAGCTAGGTAGTTATTAAATATCTGAGACTGGATTTGAACCCAGGTACTCCTGACTCCAAGGCTGGTGCTTTATACACTACGCCACCTAGCCTCCCTCTCCTATTATTCTTAAAGCAGAAATAGAAATCTCCCTTGGAGAGAGGTGATCTAGATTCCAAAGATATTGGGAACCATGCTTCTATATTTAGATAATCCATATGGGCATATGAAATATTTTATATGAACATATATATATTAAGACTGTTCAGAAGATACAGAAGAAATATAAGAACTATTTCCTTCTCTAAAGAAGACTAAATCTCATATACTTGAAAGTTGTTTAGTTAGAGAAGTATCTGTTTAATTGTATAGGAAATGGTACCAATAATAAATGATATAATGAATTCAAAAAGGGAGGTAGGTGTGAGAACAATAGCATGATAAAGAGTTTGGAGTTGGGAAGAATCTTAGGGTTTGGGGGACAGTGAGAAGACTATCCAATATCTACCTTTAGGGGAGTAGAATCATGAAATGTTGAATGTCAGGGGAGGAAGAAATCTTAGACAATTTCTACTCCAAATCAGTTCTTAGAAAAGGCCTAGAGAGACAATATACCTTGCTCACACATTATAAAGGAAACTGAGACTTCTCAAACAAGATGGTGACCACCTTTGAGGAAGTAATTTTACAGATGAGGAAATTAAGACCCAGAAAGATAAATTGCCTTGTTAAAGAATCACATGGCAAAAAAAAGAAGAAAGGAGTCACATGGGTAATAAGTAGTGAGGTAGGTGAATATGCACTTGAACTGGTAATTCCTTAAGAAAGAAATGCTCCCTGTTGAAGAGAGGGAGATGGTATGACTGACTCAGGTTAGAATATAAAATGACTTTCAATTCAACTCAATAGGTGATTGTGAAGCACCTTTGTACCACATGATATAGATGTAATTTTTTTTAAAGGAAGCAGTCCCTGTTTTCAAGAAACTTACATTCTGTTAGGTGACTTGGGAAGACACCAGGGTAGAAGGAAGGGAATGGAATCTCAAAGAGCCAGTAAGTCTCTTTAAAGAAATTTTACATTGGAAGAGAGATTGAAGAAAACCCAAAAAAAGGACTACTACTGAGTCAAATGTCTGAAGTAATGAGTCTTCTAGAGAAGCAGAATGATAAACAAGCAGGCATTTAGAGACAGAAAGAGAAAAAGAGGCAGAGAAACAAAGAGAGAAGAGAAAACAGTAGACCATGTTGAGTTGTAGGATATGGGAGGTGTAACTCTGGAATCATGATTAAGGAGATGAATGTATACACCAGAAGAAAGGCTAGTCATGGGATTCCCCTGCACAGAGGTCAGTGGACACTAACCCAGTCACAGCATTAAGTGATTGAATGGAGAAGAGACCCTAAGCCAAAAGAATAGACCTAAAGACCAGATGGGAAAGGATTTAGTTTCTTTTATGACATAAGGGACCATCCATGCCCAATCAGAGCTGTTCATGGCAGTGGGAAAAGATAATAATACTAAGGATTCAGGGTTAGGGAGTGGACTTTTTGACCATCAGGGATCATCTGAAAGGGACTCTTTCTGGTTTCTAAATCATATAACAAGTCATTCAAAGCATAGAAGTTGGTGCAATGTGGTATGATTTGTTATTGTTGAGTGCTAATTTTGGAATCAAAGACTAAGATTCTTTCCTATACTATGTCATCTATGATCCTGGATATTAGTTATGGGCCTCAGTTTCCAAGTCTGTAAAACAAGAGTATTTGACTAATTTGCCTCTGAATGGTCTTTGGTGTTAAATTCTATGAGTCTGTGAGTTTATAACTTAACTCTTCTGTATAGTTTCTACCCAAGATTACCAAATGGGAAAGTTGGAAGAATATGCATGTTGGATTCCAGTGAGCAGGATGAAGATTTTTAAGAGAAGAAAGATCTAGGAGGCTGGTTTTAGTTAAGTCAACCCACTCTGGACCCTCAAGTGGTAGCAGCAGAAAATTATTTCAGGCAAGTGGTAATAGTAAAGCCTATTTGGGAGAAGTTTTTGGTTATGTACAGGAGAGAAGGTTGCCCTACTAGGTTAGAAGGGATTGGGAGGATGAGATTTAGGTCCTCTTTAACCTAAATGTGGTCCATGACATAGATACTTGAGAACTCAGGAGGGTGGATAAATGGAGAACTGGGAACTGGAGCAAGGGGAAATGAACTTGGGGTAGCAAGCAAAAGGTCTGCTCCCCATTCATCTGCCACATGGCAATTATTGTTATTGTTATTATTATGAAGCGTCTTGCAGCTCCCAGCTCATCCTGGCCTGGCTGGGCCCCCCTAATGGCTTCATAAATCCTGGCCATAAAGAGTAATGGGGGGAGACAAATGAGATAATTAGGAATAAATCTCAGCAAGTTCTCTATTCATCAGCATCCCCGGAACTGGCCAATCTTCCAAACCATTAGCGTGGCCCCTAATTAATGCCAAGCAGGCTTAGCCCTAATGAGGCTCAAGGGGTATAAGGATTTGGTTAGGAAGCAGCTTCCCCCTTTGGTCCCAACTACTGGGCTTTCAGAGGTAAACAAATGACTGAGAGTCTGCATTCTCTCTCTCTCTCTCTCTCTCTCTCTCTCTCTCTCTCTCTCTCTCTCTCTCTCTCCCTCTCTCTCTCTCTCTCTCTCTCTCTCTCTCTCTCTCTCTGTGTGTGTGTGTGTGTGTGTGTGTGTATTTGTGGATCTGAGTCTGTCTCTCTCCTCACCTATTTTCCTGCATCAAGGTTTATTTGTGTCTCTGTATTCCTATGGGTTTCTATCTCTCTGTGTCTTATTCTGTGATTTTTTTCCTCTTTTTGGTTTCTGAGATTCTCTTTTCTGAAACTGCCATTGTCCCCATTATCTCAGGATCATACAATCCCAGAAGAGACTTCAGAAACCATCTAGTCAACCTCCCAGACAATACAAGAATCATATCCCTGACAGAGAATCATCCAGTCTCTGCCTGAACACTTTCAATGACAGGGAGCTCACTGGTTCACAAGAGAATCTATTCTATGATTGGATAACTCCAATAATTAGGAAGTTCTTACTTCTATTGAGCTGAAATATCTGTTCTTACTGTTTCTGTGTTCTATGGATACACAGGACAAGTCTACTCCTTTTCCCCCAAGCATTCAAGTATTTGCATATAGCTTGCATATGTCCCCCTAAGTCTTCTCTTCTTTGAGAATGGGAACTAAAAGTATTTAGCCTACAGAAAAAAAGTCTTGGTAGAGGACAGGTGGGAAGTAAACCTGATGGCTATCTCCAGGTATTTATAGCTGTCATATGCAAAAGGGATTAGACTCATTTTTCCTGGCACCAGAAGGCAGAATCAAAAACAATGAGCAGAAGTTTCAGAAAGGAAAATTTTGACTCTACACAAATAAAAAACATCTTAACCTCACAATTAGTTCTGTTTAAGGGTAGAATGGGATATTCCAAGGGTGACATTGAGTTTCCACATCACTGAAGGCTTTTAACTAGAAGCTGAATGCCCATCATTTGCTCCCTTTTTGTGGAAATGATTCCTATCTAGTAAATTTAACTAGATGACCTCTGAAATTCTTTCCAAATCTAAGATTCTTGTGACCTCTGGGGTATCTTGCCACAGGTTCTGTTCTATATGAAAATCAGTGTATGTGTATATAATTTTATTTTTTAATGAAAAATTTTATCTCTATCCTTTCTCCCTTCTATCTTTTATAGGAAAAAGAAAAAAGAAAGCTCTTGTAACAAATATACATAGTCAAGCAAAATAAATTTCCACATTGACCATATCCAAAAACCATATTTGATTTTTTATTTGGATGAAGTCATTCAAACAGCGATAAATGCATTTAATCATACTATCATACTACTTCTAACCCAGTATGCTGGGAAAGAAAAGGAACATGAGGCTAGCCTAGCCAGGCATGATTTCTTAGTGAACTCTTGCTGGCTCTTCTCAAATACCAATTTCTTTTCTCACAAATCATCTGTTCAGTAATGTATTCTAGAATTTTTTTCCAGAGATTATTGTCAATTTGACTAGTCTATAACTTATAACTACTGGGATCAGCCTTGAATACTTTTGGAAAACTGACACTTTTGTTTTCTATAATTTTCTGGTCCCTCTTTTATGCTCAATGATTTCTAAAGATCATCAAATGATTCTGAGCTTTGATTTAGAGATTCATTTGTTTGTGCCAGAATTCTTCTTTAAATCTCCGTTCTCCCTATGACTCCAGAGGAATTGCCTTTTAGATTTTTGACTAGAAGCAATTGATTGTCTCCAGGGGCCTATGACCAGCAGCTTCTTTCCCTTCATAGATTTTACAGCTTTAATCCCAACTTCCCTAGGACAACCTCCCTTTAACTAACTGGATAGCTCCCCTTACAGGCTGCCCTTGTTTGTTTAATGACAGAACATTTATAGGACTTGTCAAGTGTGGTCAGAGGGTAAGGCTGGGTGAGGGGCAGAGAGGCAGTCCTCTTCTGATATACCCATTGTACTCCTTTGCACCCCCTCCCCTTAAGTAGCTCAATTAGAATCACCCCTCAGTTAGGAGCCCTCCTTTCTTCTTCCTAAATCCTTTTGGAGTTAACCAGTCATCAAGGTGAAAAGAGACAGCAGGACAGCTAGGTGGTGTAGTGGATAAAGCACCAGCCTTGGAGTCAGGAGTGCCTGGGTTCAAATCCGGTCTCAGACAGATAATAATTACCTAGCTGTGTGGCCTTGGGCAAGCCACTTAACCCCATTTGCCTTGCAAAAAACTAAAAAAACCCCAAAAAACAAAACAAAAAGAGACAGCAATGTGGATTTTATAGATGAGGGAACTGAAGCTTAGAAAAGTTGAGAGATTTGCCCTTGGTCACTGGACCAGTAGATGCAGATTACAGAATTTTACAGAACTGATCTGAAGGCTCCATGTCCTTCATTCTTTCAGGAGCATCATGCTGCCTCTCTGACAGGAGTTCTATAGGACCTCATTATCAATAAGGAAGAAAACCCCTTCCCTATGTCCTCTGCCCAAGCCATCCTTTATTACAGTGACTAAGACCTATGGTAAGCCTGTGTCTTCCTGTTCAACATCTTGCTTGTTACTGATAATCAAAACAGAAAGTTAAATGAGATAATGTATATAAAAGATTTTACAAGTCTTAAAGAAATATAAAAAGATTAACTCTGAGGTTGCATTTATCAAAGGATTTTGTATGATCTTAACATATGGAAGAAGGCTCCCTAGCACAGTGGATAAAGAACCAGCCAAGTATTCTAAAAGATCTAGGTTCAAGATTTGCTTCTGACACGTACTTGTTGGACCCCAAGTAAGTAATATAACCTACCATCAGTGTCTGAGGTTAGTAACAGATGAACTAAGATGATACAGTGCTAGACTTGGAATCAGGAAAACATGGGCTCAGATCTAGCCTCAAGCATTTCATTTGTATGATTTTGGATAAGTCATTTAAAATCTATGAGACTCAGTATCCTCATTTGTATTGTTAATGCAATAATAGTACTGACCTTATGGGGGTTTTGTTAAAACCCAGTTGGATAATAATATGTAAAGTACTTTGCAAATCTTGACAAAACATTATATAAATGCTAGCTATGATGGTGGTGGTGAAGTTTCCATATAAATATTTTCTTACATGGAGGAAGTCATAGGTCTGGATGCACCTTACAATCATTAATAGAGACCCTTTAAGAACATATTGGTTCTACTACTCAGATAATACCTTTTAAAAATTTGGTCATCAACTGTATACTGTATTCTCCATGACTGTGAAGATGTCGTATATTTGAAGAAAATTCCCTGTGAAAGCCTGAATATTTCCTTTTTTCATACTGAGGCCCCCAGTGAGGTAGGATACTGTACTCACTCACTGTTCTAGACCCAGGAATGGGTTTTGAATTTTGGTTAAGTCTTGGAAAGCCTTGTTTCAAATGGAGAAATGAGACAATACTCTTTGACTCATTCAATCCCCATCTGAAGTCCTGGGGAAAAAACTGCTTTACAGTACAACTCATCTAGAATTCCTCCCCCTCCACCAAGGAAGTGAAAAGGTACTTAATGTACAAAATGAATCAGTGATAAGACAGGTTAATTATTCCTATTTACAAAAGAAATACTAAGCATAAACAGTTCAGAGAAATTCAGCCATTCAATTTATATCTACTGTTAGAAGCTTCTAAGAAGTTGATACTTAAACCTCATTAGAACATAAAGTGGTTTTTGGGACTGCTACATGGGTATTTTACATTTAATTTCAACTTCATATTGTCAAAAGGAAGAAGAGGAGGAAGAGACGAAGAGGAGAAGAAGGAGGAAAAGAAGAATGCTCAAGTTGGCACTCAAATACTTCTGCTTATTAAAGAAAATGTTGCTTGGTAGATCAGTCTCATACTGGCAGTAATTAGCCCTCCCCCAAAGTTTGGAGGAAGCATGGTATTTTCTCTAGAGTCATAGCATTTTCTCTGGAGACATAGAACCCAAGTTCAAATATCTTTCCATTCAGTTATGTATCTTATAAAATGAAGAGGTTGGAAAACTTGACCTATTTGGTCCCTTCCATCTATACGATCCTTAAGTCACAGGTTTGTTTCTCATGGGGTCAAGGAGTCTGGTTTCACTGACTTCTAATACTTAAGATGATTCCCACATATGGTTCTCCCTCCAGCCCACATTTGCGGCACATCTGTGGATTAGGAGTAGGGCAACATACCACAGGATAGTTGGGAGGCATTGATTTACTGGACCAGGAAGATTCCAACTCAAATCACTGTGGTCTCTAGAGTTCAAGTATAAGATTGACATTTCAGCTATTTACTAGTCTACAAGGCCTGAACAAAATCTTCATAGAATCATTTTGGGGGAAGTTTGGCTCATAATCATCAATTACTTAGATCAGTGTATAGCATGAAAACAATGTAAAGATTAACTACCTTCTGTGGGGGTGGGATGGGAGGAGGGAAGCAAGATTAGGGAGAAAATTGTAAAAATCAAAAATAAATAAATAAATTAAATGATCATCAATTAAGGATAGGGATAGAAAGTGGACCTGTGATTTCCTTGCTGGAGGAAATTCCCAGGAAAGGGGGCTCTGTAAATCAGTTCAGAGACAGCACTTCTCTAAAACTCAGAGAGTTGACTAGATCACTGAAATTAAAGTGATTTGCCCAGGGTCACACAGTCAGAGACCAAGTCTTGAATCAGGTGTTCCTGGTTTTAAGGTTAACTCTATTCATTACACTATGCCACTTCTCCCTAACTAAAAGAAATAACCAGGCATGACCATCTCAGTGTATCAGGAGATATTCAGAACATGAAATAAGTGGTCTGGGATGTATACTGACAAAAAAACACACACAGAAAAAGTAGGTTAAAAATATCATTTAAAATAATAGCAGTGAATTAAATCTTTGGGATTTAGCTGCTCTTATTCCTCTTCCTCTTTTGACCCTGACTGACAGACCCACCACTTGTTTTCCAGGTACACACTGTTTTCCAAGAGTCCCTGCTCACTGCTTTAATCCTCAGTATGTTGTGGCTCAGACTTGGCACTGCCATGTTGGATCCATCTATCATTCCTTATGGTGAGATAGTATTACATAACATTCATATTTCATAATTTGTTCAACCATTCCTTAATCGTTGGGGACATATTTTATTCCTAGATTTTTGTCATCACAAATAATGCTACTACAAATTATGTTTGTTACATATGTATCTTTTCTTTTTGTTAATAACCTTCTTGAGTACAATTGCAGTTGGAGGATATCTGGATCATGGAGCATGCATTATTTTATAATTTTGCTTGCATAATCCCAATTAATTTTTCAGTAGATAGTTCCACCCAAATTTAATTCATCTATCTACCCTCCCTTTGACACCTCTCAGCATTAATTTTTTTCCATCTATTTTTTTCTTCTGAAGATAGTGAGGTGATAATTTGGATTTTTCTGATTTTTAACAATTTTAAATACTTTTCCAGGGCATTGCTTTTTTTTTTCTAATTTTTTATTCTCATTTCGTACAAATGTTTTTTTTTACATTAATAAAATATACTTGTTTACAAGTAAACAAAATACCCCTCCCCCCATGAATATAGATAGACTTGCTTGGGCGAAAAAGTAAAGGGGAGAGAAAAAAAATTAAAATTAAAAAAAAATAATAGTAATAATTGTAGGTATGGCCAGGTGGCGCAATGGACGAAGCACCAGCCCTAGAGCCATGAGCACCCGAGTCCATATCCAGCCTCGTAAACCCAATAATCACCCAGCCATGTGACATGCAAGCCACCCGATCCCCACTGCCCTGCAAAAACCAAAATGAAGAAAGAAAGAAAAAAAGACCCAAAATAAAATAAAATAGTAATAATAGTAGGGGTGGCTGGATGGCAGACAGAGCATTGGTCCTTGAGCCAGGAGCACCTGGGTCCAAATCCGGCCTCAGACACTCAAAGATCATTCTGCTATGTGGCTCCAGGCAGGCCACCCAGCCCCACTTGCCCTGCACCTTCCCCCAAATAATAATAACAAAAAATGTGCTTCAGTCTTTGTTCCAACACCATCAACTCTGTCGTGAGTGGATCACATTCTTTATGATAAGTCCATCACAAAAGTTACTTCCATATTTTTCCAACGTTGCCATTGCTGATCGCAACTCCCTCCTTTCTTATTTCTCCACTACCGTGTACTATATTTTCTCTCTCCTTTCACTCTGACTCTGCTGTAGGGTCGCTGAGTGGCGCAGCAGACAGATCCCTGGTCCTGGGGCCAAGAAGCCCTGAGCCCCCATATCACCCCTTAGGCCCAGAATCCACCTGGCCCTATGGTCCTGGGCAGGCCATCCAATCCCAGCCCCTTGCAAGAAGTAAAAAAGAAAATATGTTATATCTGAACACTGTCCCCCCATGATCCATCCTCTCCTTTATTCACATCCCCACCCCTTCCCCCTGCTCCCCCCTCCTTCTTACTCCAGATGTCTATACCCCATTGAGTATATTTGCTGTTTCCTCTCCTAGCCATCTCTGATGAGAGCAAAGGTTCCCTCATTCCCCCTTGCCTCCCCCTTCCATATCATTGCAATAGCTCATTGTAATAAAAAAATCTTATTATATGAAATATCTTGGACTATTCCCCCTCTCCCTTTTCTTTCTCCCTTTCCATTTCCCTTTTTTTCCTATTGACTCCATTTTTACACCATATTTTATCTTCAAATTCAGCTTTCTCCTGTGCTTCAACTATAAAAGCTCCCTCTACCTGCTCTATTAACTGAGATGGTTCATATGAATATTATCAGTATCATTTTTCTATACATGCAGTTCATCCTCATTAAGTCCCTCATATTTCCTCCCTCTCCTCCAATCTCCATGCTTCTTCACCTGAGTCCTGTATCTGAAGATCAAACCTTCTGTTCAGCTCTGGCCATTCCAAAAGGAACCTTTGAAATTCCGCTGGTTCATTGAAAGTCCATCTTTTTCCCTGGAAGAGGACATTCAGCCTTGCTGGGTAGTTCATTCTTGGCTGCATTCTAAGCTCTTTTGCCTTCCAGTATATTGTATTCCAAGCCCTACAAGCTTCCAATGTAGATGCTGCTAAGTCCTGAGTGATCCTGACTGCAGCTCCACGATATTTGAACTGTGTCCTTCTGGCTGCTTGTAATATTTTCTCTTTGACTTGGGAGTTCTGGAACTTGGCTATAATATTCCTAGGGGTTGGTTTTTTGGGATCTCTTTCTCAGGGGGATCAGTGGATTCTCTCCATTTCTGTTTTGCCCTCTGCTTCTAGAATATCAGGGCAATTTTCCTGTAGTAATTCTTTGAAAATGATGTCAAGGCTCTTTTCCTGATCATGACTTTCAGGTATTCCAATAATTTTCAAATTATCTTTCCTAAGTCTGTTTTCCATATCAGTTGTTTTTTCAATGAGATATTTCACATTTTCATCTAATTTTTCATTTTTTTGGTTTTGAAGTATTAATTCCTAATTTCTGGTAAATTCATCAATCTCCCTGAATTCTATTCTTTGTCTGAAGGATTTGTTCTCCTTAGAGAGTTTTCTTATCTCTTTTTCCATCTGGCCAATTTTGCTTTTTAAAGCATTCTTCTCCTCAATAACTTTTTGAACTGTTTTATCCATTTGACCTAAGCTGTTTTTTAGCATGCTATTTTCTTCAGCATTTTTTTGGATTTCCTTGACTAAGCTGCTGACTTCATTTTCATGTTTTTTCCTGCATCTCTCTCCTTTCTTTTCCCAGTTTTTCTTCCAACTCCCTCATTTGATTTTCAAAGTCTTTTTTGAGCTCTATCATAGCCTGAGCCCAATTTCTGTTTTTCTTGGAGTCTTTAGATGCAGGAGCTTGTGCTTCCTCATCTTCAGAGTGAGTATTTTGATCCTTCTTGGGCTCATTTGCAAAATATTTCTCAATGGTCTTCCTCTTGTTTCTTTGCTTGTTCATTTTCCCAGCCTAAGCCTGTTTTTTTGGGGTGCTTCCTGAGCTTTTGGGACACTCCCACAAGGATCTCAGTGTGTGAGGTTCTGTCCTCCCTCCTGGTCTGTGAATGACCATAAGTGCCCCCCTCTGCCACGGGGCCAAGGTGGGGGGGGGCCCTGTTGTTCTATGGGGGGGCCTAGACTGGGATCAGGATCTGAATGTGGTCAGAGCCCCAGAGTCCTGTTCCAGAGGCAGAGGACAGAGCTCTGCAGTCTCTCTCTCTCTTCACTCCCCTCCCTCAGCTAAATGGGCTCATGCCCTGGGGGCTCCTGCTTACCACCTCTGCCTGCTGGCTGTGTGCCCTGAGGGCTGGGCTCCATGTGCTCACTCTGGCAGAGGTCCCCCACTGTTCCCCCACTTTGTGCCCGGTGCTCCCCGGGGTGCAGCTCAGGAGACTCCCCCGCTGCTGTGAGCTGCAGCTCCCAGTGCCCTGGGGCTGCCTCCAGGAGGCTGAAGTTCTTTGGCTCTGGTGGGCCACCCCTCTGGCTGGCCACCCCTCCGACCCAGGGGAGCAGAGCCTTTCTGCTCTTTTCCAGGTTACCTTGAGTAGGAGAACTGCCTCACTGGGTCCCTTTGTGGGTTCTGTCTCTTGAAAGTTTAGTTAGAGTCCTTAGTTTATGAGTTTTTATCAGAGAGCTCCTAAGACTGGATCCCTTCATGTCGCCATCTTGGCTCCGCCCCAAGGCATTGCTTTTTAATAAATTCTAGACTACAATATCTATTTACTTCTTAATCTTACTTATTTAATATATTTTCCTATTTTTACCAAATAATTTTAACAATTCCTACTTTATAATATTTGAGATATAGTAATGCTAATCAGTTTTCCCCCACTTTTAAAATTTTTTTCATTAATCTTCATATGAATTTTGTCATATGAAATATATCACTCTTTTTTCACTTGAAAATTTTCTTCTTGGCATTTTTGATTAGTACTGTATTCAATCTGCAGATTAATTTGAGTAATATTATTGTCTTTATAATAGCAGAGGTAAGGCATAAATATCTAATACCTTTATAAATACTGGGTATTTCTTCATTTTCATACAAGTTGTTTTATGATAATATTTATATAGGTGGTATTGTTAGGATAATTCCCAAGGATTTAATACACTATTATTTTAAATGCTATTTTTACCCACTCTTCCTGGTTTTTAAGCAATATATATAGAAATGTTGATTTTTGTGAATTTATTTTTATACCTTACTGCTATTTTGATAAGATTATTTAGCATCCTGATTAAATGTTTTTTTGTTTATCCTCTTGGGTTTTCTAAGTAAACGATTATGTCATCCATAAATAAAAAAGCTGACAATTGTTTTCTCCTAATTTTGTTGCCTTTTTGTCTTATTGCCAGTGACTTACTGTATTTTGTCATTTGTTGCCTCAATAAATATACTCATCACCAGGTGGGCCATAGAAAAATGAATTTTTTAGAAAAGCGACTCCCTACAAACTTCTTTTTTAAGTTTTTGCAAGGCAATGGGGTTAAATGGTTTGCCCAAGGCCACACAACTAGGTAATTATTGTGTGTCTGAAGCCAGACTTGAACTCAGGTACTCCTGACTCCAGGGTTGGTGCTCTAACCACTGCACCACCTAGCCCCCCCCCCCAATAAACTTCTTTAAAGTAATAGAAAGATTGCCAACTACAGCTATGGAATCAAAGCACACACTTGACCAAATTATAGGCCATTGGAGTATTACAGAAAAATTATTGTAGCTACTCTTTTTATGTTAAATAATATTGTGAGAATTAATATACTTATTTAATATATTAATATCTTACTGGGAAAATTTCTAACTTCAACATCTCAAATGGTGCTTGCCTTTAAGTTAAACATTTTCAGTCATTATTAAAGTATTGCCTTTATTCTATGCTTTCTATTTTGTTTATTATTATATCTATCTATTATTATTCAATTCTATTTCTAAAGAAATGGTTGCTTTGTTTTGTCACTTTTTCTACATCTATTGATATAATCATATGATTTTTGTTGTTTTTCTCTTAATTTATTATGAAACTAGCCTTCTAAATGTTAACTCATTTTTGCATTCCTTTTATAAATGTACCCTTGTTATAATGAAAAATGTTTCAGAGATATCGCTATCTCTTCTCACTATTTTATTTAGTATTTTAGCAACACTATTCATTAATGGTATTGATCTATACTTCCTCTCTCTGAATTACCTTATCCTCATTTAGGTAGTAGGACTATAACCACATCAAAGAAGGACTCTGGTAAAGTACCTTCTTCCTTTTTTTTTTTTTTTTGAGAACAATTTAATACAGAGACTATTTGTTCTTTCAATATTTGCTAGAGTTCTTATACATCTGTCTGATCTGAGAATTTCTTTCCATAGGAGTTCATTTATGGCTTACTCAATTTCTCTTTCTGAGACTGAGTTTTTGGGTTCTCTATTTCCTGTTTTGTTAATCTTTATGTTTTGTTCAGAGAGTCATCCATTTCATTTAGCTTTTCTGTTTTATTAGCAAATAATTGGATTGGGCAGTTTCTAATTTTTTTCTTTCCATTCATTATTAATTCTTCTTCCTTATGAGTTTGGTTATTTTTTTCTTTGTCTGGTCTAAACTTACTTCCAGGTGGTATTCTAGCTTTCTCCCCTTTGATCCCTGTTATTTAGTTTGCTCACTGTTTTCTATTGTTTCTCATTCTTATATATCTAATCTATTCCATTTTGATTTTCCTCTTTTTTAACCATTTACCAAATAATTTTGTTGATTATTTCTTTATAATGCAGTTTAAAGTATGGTCATGCTATGTTCTCTTCCCCTTTTGATCTTTTTATTTGTTTGGGTTTTTTTAAGGCAAAAGGAGTTAAGTGGCTTGCCCAAGGCCACAAAGCTAGGTAATTATTAAGTGTCTGAGGTTGGATTTGAACTCTGACACTCAGGTACTCCTGACTTCAGGACTGGTTCTCTATCCACTGCACCACCTAGCTACCACCCCCCCATTTGATTTTTTTAATAGTCTTGTGAGGTAAATAGTATATTATAATGTCCAGTTTAGAGATGAGGAGCCCAAGATTTAGAAATATAAAATGATTTGCCTAAGTTTTCTCAGCTCGTGAAAAGTAAAGTCAAGCTAGACTCCAACGCAAATCTTATTTCAAGTTCAGTTCTCTTTCCTGGTCAATAAGGGAGATAGATACACATTTATAGAAAAAAGATCCAATTCAACAAATAATCCCTTAAGTGCTATTATGTACAAAGCACTGTATGAGAAACTAGAAATATAAAAACCTATTGAATCATAGACATCATTGGAAGAAAGCTTAATGAAAATCTGATCTAGCCCTTTTATTTTAAAAATGAGAAAAGTGAGTCCAGTGTGACTTGTCCAAGGTCATAAAAGTAGTAACAATTGGGTATAACACAGAACTTTCAGATTTGAAGAAGGGAGGGATGGAGACATACACAAATAACTATGATGCAAGGATAGTGTGCTAAGTGCCAGAGAGAAAAAACTAAATGTGAGCTCAGAGGCTGTCTAGTCTAACCTTTTTTTTTTTCAGATGAAGAAACAGTCCAGAGGGGAAATAATTTGCTTAAAATCACATTGTCATTATCTGAGTCAGATTTCAAACTTAGGTCCTCAGTCTCTAGATACAATGCTATTTCGTTTATCCAATATGTAATATTTGCATACAGGTTTATCTAAAACTCTTAGGAGTCTTGGATGTCAATATCATCAAGAGTAAGGGTTGTTGGATATCCTTTATACCTCCAATACAAAAAATATTCTAAATTCCTTGACTGGTTCAAGAGGTGCTCACTTTGGTATTATTACTGAAGACTGCTGCTAGGTGGCAAATCAGATAGTATGCTAGACCTAGGCTAGGAAAGATGAGTCCAAATTCAGTTTCAGACACTTTCTAGTTGTACTTAACTTCTGTCTACCTCCACTTACTTAACTGTAAAATAAGTAATAATATCTACCTTCCAGAATTGTTGTGAGGATGAAAAGAGATAAACACTCAGCATAGTGACTGAAATATAATAGATAATTGATACATCTTTGTTTCCTTCCTTCCTTTCTTCCACCTATAACCCTATGGTAAATGGAAGGAAATCAAAGGATCATATAATTTAAGGCTGTCAAGGACTTTAGAGGTCATTTCATTTTATAGAGGCTCCAAAGAGTTTAAGTGATTTGTCCAAAGCTATGAAAGTGTCTGAAGCAGGCACTATGGAGCCTTAATGGGACTTAAAACTTGATCACCAAGGAAGACATCAAGGTCATCCACTCCCCCTGGGGCCATTGTTTGCTGTCTTGACTTTTGTCCTGCCACTGGACTTCCATGGCTCTGGAAAAGAGAGTGATACTGATGATCTTATGCAATTCTGCCTCACCTAAATTCAATTCATGCACAAGTCAAAGCATTACCCTCAGATATCATTAGTTCTCTTCAAAATGAAAAACAAGCAACTAGTGACTGGTAAGATTCCAGCATAGTTCCTCTGACTTCAAATTCAGTGCTCTTTGCATTCATCCAGCTCCTTCTCAGTATGAATGTGATGACCAATGGAATAGTGGCTTGATAAGACTTAGGGGTAGTCAACTTACCTATGATAGAGTAAGTAGGAAGAAGGAAGCCAGCCCTTGTCTCTCTGCTGGGAACCACCCCTTTCCCCTCTGCTTGGATGCAGGGATACTGGTTAGTCTTCATTTTTCTAGCATCAAGGGCACCAACCAATAAGGGGAGGGTATTAGCATATCTGAACTATAATTATTGGATCATGGAGCTGTTAAAACTCAGAAAAAGCTTCAAGATCTAAAACAAGCCTCTCTGCCTTACAAAGATAAGGGAAATGAGGTGATCTGATTTGCCCAGGTTAATTGATTGAGTCAATGGCCAAACTGGGCCTAAAATCCAAAAGTGTCCTAACTTATTAGTCTTTTCCTTTCACTACACTTTTCCATGATTGTCGAGTGACAGTAGACAACAGAAGGGAGTGAGAGGAAAGATATCCCAAGTTCTACAGTACTTTTAATCAATATTCAGAATCCAATACAATTATCTGGGTGTAACATTTCTGCCCCACCTCCAAAAGTTGTTTGAGGGTTCAGGACAGTTGAATCTGGGGATAATGAAGAAAGGCAGCAATGGGTGAGTGTGGCTCTGGAGAGAGGAAGGATCTGAGGAGGGTAGGGAGTTCAAGAATGGGATTTCTAGGATTCAACAGTAGAATTTATCCTTTGAATCAGCAATATCTCCACAAGACTTAAAGCCTGGAAAAGTTTATTATTGTGACAAGTATTATACATAGACCTCGTTCTCTGGTGCCCTTGAATTATATAGTTGAATGCTGCTATCTTTAAGTTTTACAGAAGGAAAGAGATTGTATTATCATACCAATTCTATAGTGTATTGTCCATTCAAGTTAGGTGTGTTTACATGTGGATCTCAGGGAGACTTGAATAAATATCTCTAGAGCATGTGTGTCTAACCCATGGCTCTTAGGTCACATGTGGTCCTCAAAGGTCATTCATGTGGCATTTTTACATTTTATTATTATACTCATTGATAATATGAGCTATATGATGGTCATAAATAAATTTTAAATTCTCCATGGGGCCTTTGACAAGTTTTTGTTGGGCAATGTGGCCCAGAAAAGCTTAAAGGTTGGATACCCATGCTCTAGAGAGTTTCCTCTACATACCCTTCTTCAAGGGAGACTCTGATTCCTGACAGCAGAGAAAGCAGGATATTGGGATCATGAGACTAGTTCTGTTCTACTCAGAGAGAGGATACAGTGCAGAATTATATCTGTTCCCCCTTCACAATACTATTAGACTAGGAAAAATAATTTTTAGATTTAAATCATTATTCTGATCCCTGATTCAATTTATATCCAATAGCTTGTCTCCCTATCAAATACCAGTTATAAAAAGACTACCATATATTACTCTACCAAATAAATACATTTTATAAGCCTATAGAAAACAGTAATTAGAGATGTTCCACAGATGTTATATTGGACAATACACAAAATGAGCCATTCCACTAAGAGTAAGATAGCACAATCAAGTAAGACTCTTCAATATCACCCATGGGGGAATGTCCCTAAAATCTCTAGGGAAACAAGTCTGGAACACTGATTATTCTTAATTGGCTTCTTCCAACACTCTATCTCTATCTGGGAAGAGCCTAGAATAATGTATGTCTTTTATTGAGGCTGGAAGTCAGAAGAACTCAGATCTCTCCTCTCTCTCTCAAGCTCTAGCCAAGTCCATCCCTCACATAGGCAGAGAAAATTTTGAAATTATTCTGCATAGGGGAGAGTCTTAGGCAAAATAGACTTGAGTCCCAGGTTACATTCCTCTTCTGGGCTGAAACTTTTTGCAGTCCCTTGCAAAATCAATTGGGCTAGGCTTGAGATCTGAAACTATACATATAAGCATAAACAATTCTTTAAAATAACAATAATGATTTTTTTCATGGTACCCTGAGTAACCAACGTATGCTACCATAGAAAACAAAATAAAAAATGTTTGCAGTAACAGTACAGGCAATAGATATGGTACTATGAAGAGTATCATCTGAGAGGGACAATTGTCCTAACTACATCCATCTCAAAAGGACATGTATATTTAAAATACAGTACACAATCATAAACAATAAGGTATTGGAACAAAACAAAGCTAGCTCATTGCAAAAATAACATGGTTAATAAGCCTATATTAAAAACACAGTATATCGACAAAGCAACAGTCATGGCTATAGCATGAACATGATACAAAGGAGTCAAATAAATAGAATAGCAAAATAAAAAAAAACAAGGATACACAAACTCTCAGTAATTTACACTTGGAGCAATAAATATAAGATATTTTTCACAGGCAATCTCTAGTATTGTCACCGATGTAAGTGTATGGCTATTTCTTCAGGTTTACTTGTAACATTACAATTTATCCTAATGACCAATCTAATTCTTTTCCTACTGACTAATCTCTTCTTTTTTCTATGCCCAATCTCTTAGGAACTTGGTATGAGTTATTTTTCTATCAGTCAACTATCTTACCAGACTCTCAAACACCTTTTATTCTCCAAATAAAATATCTTAATTGCCCACCAGATGGCATTATACTTGAACCATCAGCCTAAGGATTTCATCAGAGTCTAGCACAGAGACAGGATAATCTTTCTAAATTTTTCTACTCCCCACTGGCCATCAGAGGCTGTAGATGCCTAGACTAGTCTTCCTATTCCTGAGTTTATGACTTCAAGCAATAATATTGTCCGAGTCCAAAATTAAGGGAATTGAAATAAAATATTCAAAATGAAATATAAGCACAGTCCTAAAGCCCCTACCCCATCTGACTGAGTTTTCCCTAGTTAGGTCACAAATCCTCTCAAACTCACAGGACTCAGGTACTTAACATATTGGCATTACAGTTTATTGAGCCTAGGGACTATGAAAAGAAATAGGTCATGCACCCCCATATGGTGCCATCTGCTTCCAGCCTTCTCCTAAACCTCTTCCCAATTGTCTTCTCAGTTTCTCTGGGGTACAAAATGGAAATTACTTAACCATATGTATCCCAGGCAAGGGGAAGGAATAAAGGAAGAATAATATGTATGAGTATCGATGACTCTGTCTTTGGTTCAAGGACTGTAACCAGGAAAAGTAAGGGAAAGAATGTTGAAAGAAATCTCTTCTCTTGTATCCAGCACAAATCAAAATAACTGTCATTCTTAGTATGTGGGATCATTTTGTTTTGTAGAACCTATATTCAATCTCAGGAATCAGGTTCTTCTCAGCATCCAGGGTCTTTGACAAGTCTTGCTTACTGACTAATAGACTTGAATTTTATCAGTAGTGGCAATTAGCAGCCACCCAAGTCCAATCACCCACAGGACAATCAGCAAATGAAAATCTTAAGGGTTGTAGAAGGAAGGGAAGAAGTCTAAACTGTATGCTAGCATCCAGATTGTGTACCTTTTTGTCCTACCACAAAGCTTTTTGACCCAGGATAGTCAAGTTTCCTGGTCCCCTCTCTTTCCTAGAGAGTACTGACTCCATCTCACTTTCGAATAATTTATAAATTCTATTTCCTTCTATGGAAACTTTTAGGGTCCTTAGTTTACTACAGTGATGAAAAAGTGATGATGAAACATCAGCTACCTAACATTTTCAGTTTACCCATCACTCCTGTCTATATTTTCTTTTTTTCCTCTGGCATACTTTCTATCTAAGGATAAACATGGGTGCTTTTAGCTCTAATGTTCTATGAATTTCATATTGCTGGGGTCTATGCCTTTTGTGACTCCACATGAAGTGAATTGTGTTTGAGTGACTGAGAATTGCTCTTCTGTCTTCCTAGAGACATTGCTCTGAGTCTCATAAATCAAAGAAGGGTCCCAAGTATAAGGTAAGAGTTAGAGGTCAGAGAAAGAAGTTATATGGTTGCTAGGAGATGGGGGACCAGGAGAGAGACACTTCAGAATAGGTAGAAGAGATTTTGTTGGCTTGAGGGTTGGGATATGAGTCATAGATTGGACCTAAGAGGAGGAGAGGGATTTCTTTGAAGAGTTAGAGGAGAAGGACACAGACCAATGGCCAATTGTTGTTGTTGTTGTGGTTAAGTCATTCAGTCATGTCTGACTTCATGGACCATAGCACGTCAGTACTGTCCATAGAGCTTTCTTGGCAAAGATACTATAGTGGTTTGCTATTTCCTTCTTTAGTGGATTAAGGCAAACAGAGGTGAAGTGACTTGCCCAGTTAGTAAGTGTCTGAGACCAGATTTGAACTCAGGAAGATGAATCTTCTTGACTTCAGGCCTGGCACTGTGCCACCTAGCTGCCCTTTTCTATTGAAGACACCACTATCTTCCCAGTCACTCAGTTTCTCAAGTCTGGATAGCTATTTTCATTCCTATTTAGACTGGGAAACTGTCTGTCATTCTCATTACCTTACTGGGGTAACATTATCCATTATGTTGTAAATCCTGTCCATTCTGCTTCCTTAATATCTCTCATATATGAGAGGATTTTATGCCATCTGAAAGCTTCCACTCTGGTCCAATTTGTCCTATCACACTTGCCTTCTAGTTGCTCTCTCTGCCTCAAGTTTCTCCCCACTCCAAGCCAGTCTCCCTTCAACTATTAAAGTTTTCTTAAAAACTGACTTAAGTCTCCCTTACTCAATAAATTCCGGTGTCTCTCTATGATCTCCAGGATAAAATATACAGTCCTCAGTTAGATCTGTCCTGTTCTTGTCTTCACAATCTTTGTAAACCTTACCCTTTTTTTCTGTAGTACTGTTCCTCCCACAACTCTCCATCTCTGCCTATAATTTTTTCCTTCCCTTCTGTATTTCCTGATTTCCTTCAGATCCCACCTAAAATCCCAGCTTCTGCAAGATTGATTAGGATGTCACTTTCCCTCTATGGATTATCTTCTATTTGTCCTTTCTATATTTTATTTGTGCATAGCTGTTTTTGTTCCTGTTTAGACTGGGAAAGCAGGAACAATCTTTTTCCTTTTTTGTACTCCCACTACTTAGCCAGAACACACAGTAGGTACTAAATAAATACTTGCTATTGATGTAAACTCACTCCACTTAGGCAACCATCCAGTACATTTCCCAAATCTTCCATCTCTGCAGGCTAGGCCATAATCAGACTACACTTATTTGCCCAGCAATCATCAAACATCTCTGAAGTTCAGACTTCCCAGTTTTTTTGGAATTCTAAGTTTCTTTTATTGGTTCATGCAAATGAGTGGATGAGAGAAAGCAGAAGCAGTCGATGGCTTGGGGCAAATTTATTGTCTCTGTTGGAGTACAGATGCTTTCCTGTTTTTTTCATATACAAATGAGCCATTAAAAACAAGGTGCAAAGTAATCCACTCAAATCTGAAAACTCACCTTTTACTAGGTGCCAATGGAGTCTCCACATAGCATTACAGAAAAGAATGTAAAATGTCTTTTAAAAAATTAATTTTTTATTATAATCTGAAAATAACCTATGAACAAGGTGGATCATAAAACAGAAGACGTTTAATTAAGGCAGAATGAGGTGAATAATAAGGAATTGAATCATACAGGAAATGTTTCTTGCCCCTATAAATAAAATGGTTGCCATCTCCCATGAATCCAGAGAAGCTGATACTTAAATTCTCATTTAATCTCTTTAGATTCCCACTATTGTGGAGAAGGACATAGTGTAAAATCATAGCATCTGTGCCACCTGGTTCTTGAGTTTCTCTCCAGGCTCAGTTGGACAGACTTAGAGAGCACTGATGGTGACTGGCAATCACAGAAGCCCCCAGACAGTTCTGGAAACATCACTCCATGCGTGGCCAGGTCACAAGGCATCCTCCAGTGAATCCTGCCGACAGTTTGCATCTGCCAAGCCCAATCCTGAGATCTGTTTCCAGAAGCCTATTCTCTTTCATCACAGAGTCAGGTACCTCTGAGAAGGACCATAGCTTGCTAATGACTTCTCCACTATTTGTCCACATCTGAACCTTCTGCCCTCTCTCAGATTTCTTAAATCCAATACAGTGAACTTCCCAGGACACCCCACTGTCTTTTCCTTAAGGCAATGTGGTATCTTCAGAGCAGCAAGTTCTTGACTCTGGACCTTTCTCACTCCAGAGTCACACTAGTAATCACAGAAAAGCAAAATAAAACCTCAGGGAAAGCTAGTTAGGAAATGGACTTTGCAGTCTCTTTAAGATGTAGAAAACTTGGGGCAGCTAGATGGTCTGGTGGATAGAGCACCAACACAGGAGTCAGGAAGACCTGATTTCAAATCTAACCTCAGTCACTTAATACTTATTTAGCTGTGTGACCTTGGGCAAGTCACTTAACCCCATTGCCTTGCAAAAATAAAAAAAAAAGATGTATAAAACTTAAGGGGTGCTAGATGGCCCAGTGCATAGACCACCAGCCCTGGAGTCAAGAAGACCTGAGTTCAAATCCAGCCCCACTCTGACCCTTGATACTTACTATCTGTGTAACCCTTTGCCTAGCCCCCCCCAAAGTAATAAGCTCAAAAGGTTTTCATTCTTTACAAGATTAAAAAAACCACCAGTTATTAAGTTAAAAGCCTTGAATTCAAATTCCTCCTCTGATTCTTCCAACCTGTGTGACCATGGACATGTCATTGAAATTCTCTGGGCCTGTTTTCTTATCTGTAAATTGTGGTTGAATTATATAATCTGTGAGTCCTTTTCAGATCTAAATCTATGCTTCTCTGGCTCATTTGTTTTTCTCAGCCTTTTTCCTTGAAGTAGCTGTTGTTGTTTAGTTGTGTCCAATAATGTGCCCCATTTGGGACAGAGATATTGGAGGGGTTTACCATTTCCTTTCCAGCTCATTTTACAGATGAGGGAACTGAGGCAAACAGAATTCTGTGACTTGCCCATGGTCACACAGCTAATAAATGTCTGAAACCTGATTTGAACCTAGGAAGATGAAGACTCCAGGCCCTGTACTCTATACATCCTGTCAGTTGCCTAAGCAGCAAAAATCCTTAGAAAACTCTCAAGTGCCCATGGGCTTATTTAAGAGACATGTGGGGAAATGATAAAGAGACAGACAGACAGAGACTGAAATGAGAGAGAAACAGAGATACAGAGAGAGACAGAGAGACAGACAGAGACAGAGAGATAGAAAGACAGAGAAAGAGATTTAGACAGACAGAGAGAGAGAGACAGACAGACAGATGGAAAGAGAGAGAAAGAGAGAGACAGACAGAGATAGAGGGCAACTGCTTTCTGGTTTTCTAGGTCGGGGCTGGGGTACAATAAGTTCAGATCAACATATCTAATAGTAGCAATTAAGAAAAAGATGAGCTAGTGCTATTTAGCATTTAAGTCTCTTCACAATCTGGACTTTTCTAGTACTGCTGTTATGCCTTCTGAGAACCAGCCCTGCTGACCTATTTGCTGTCCCCCATAGAAGACATTCTTTTGGGGGGGGGGGCAATGGGGTTAAGTGACTTGCCCAAAATCACACAGCTAGGTAATTAAGTGTCTGAGGTCAGATTTGACTCAGGTCCTCCTGACTCCAAAACTGATGCTCTATCCACTGCACCACCTAGCCACCCTGAAGACATTTCCATTCTGGTCTACTAGCTCTCTTTCAGGACTGAAAGGCAATCCCTCCCCACCTCTGTCCCTTGCAATCCTTGGTCTCCTTCCATACTTGACTCTAAAAATCTATATGAAGGCTCTTCTAATTTCCTCAGATACTAGTAGCTTCCCTTCCCAAACTATCTTATATTGATTTTGTTTATATTTTATATGTAATCTCAAAGTCCATTTAAGACTCTTTTCTTTGGTAAAGATTGATTACTTAATGTTCAATACTTGGATGAAGGAAGGATGGAGCTGGGAAGAAAGTACTGGGTCTTCTGGTTTCTAGCTTTGAGAGAGGAGACGTGCAATTCCACATTCAGTTCAGGTCCCAAAAGGAGGAAAGAAGACTGGGAAGAAGTCAACATGTAGAGAAGCCAACATTTCATCATGTTCATATTTCCAACTTTTCACACTAGAGATTTCAGAGAATTTTCACTTGGGTAAGATCTGAACCTCTTTCTTTTACTTGAACTGAATTCTATCTTTTCTCATGGGAGAGTTCATTCACTCTGTATTGTCTAGCATATTCTTGTATAAATTCTTTCTCTGATTTCTATTTCCTATTGACTTGGATAATGCATTTATTTATTATTCACTCTGTATACTTTTTTGTGGAACTGGTATTCAAGAGGAAATAAGTCAAACCTTTTTTTTTATTATTATTTTTTAGGTTTTTGAAGGCAATCGGGTTAAGTGGCTTACCCAAGGCCACACAGCTAGGCAATTATTAAATGTCTGAGGCAGGATTTGAACTCAGGTACTCCTGACTCCAGGGCCTGTGCTCTATCCACTGCGCCAAATAGCCACCCCAAGTCAAACCTTTGAGAAATCTATCATCTGTCTAACTATCCACTATCCAGCTTATCAGCCATCCATCCATCTATCATCTATCTATCTATCTATCTATCTATCTATCTATCTATCATCTATCTATCTATCTATCTATCTATCTATCTATCTATCTGTTGTTTTTCTAGCAAAAATAATTTTTAGGTTTAAGCTGAATTCTTGATTGTTCTCCCTTAATGAAGAAGAAATCCCCCAATACACACATATATACTTAACACATATCTATATCTATCTTGAGGGGATATATCAGGTATATAGTTTGACATCCCTATATATATATATATATATATATATATATATATATATATATAATCAGATATATATCTTGGAGGCCTTCTCTATTAAGGGATAACAATCAGGAATTCAGCTTGAACCTAAAAACTATTTCCTCTAGACCTACAATAAAGGAATAGATAAATATAATTTTATCCCAGCACTCCATCACCACCCCACATTACACAAGGAGAATAGCATTGTTAGGCTTTGGCCTCAATATCCTGCTTCCTTTCCTAGCAGGAATCAAAATCTCCCATGGTGGGGGGTAGATAGAGGAGACTAGAATTATCTATTCTTGTCTCCCTTCAAGCTGCATCTAGATGGACCCATGTGGGCACATGATTCCAACATATATGCCACTAATCATATTTATATCTATATATGTGTATACTTATATATGCATATACCCACATACATGCTTATGTGTTTATACATGTGTGTATATATACAGACATATTATATAAATGTGTGTGTGTGTATATATATATATATATATATATATATATATATATATATATATATGTCTGTACCTTTTTTCTTATGAAAACTTTCTGAAGGCAGGGACCTTTTCACTTTTGACTTTGTATCTCCAGAACATAAATGCAAACATATTAAATAATTAGCAAACTCTTGGGGATTGATGATTGCTGTCCCTAAGGCAATGATGTCAAAGAATCACAATAATAATGTCTGTCCTTCATTCTTTGTTTTTTTTTTGTTTGTTTTTTAAGGCTTTTGCCAGGCAAATGGGGTTAAGTGGCTTGCCCAAGGCCACACAGCTAGGTAATTATTAAGTGTCTGAGGCGGGATTTGAACCCAGGTACTCCTGACTCCAGGGCTGGTGCTTTATCCACTATGCCACCTACCCGCCCCTCTGTCCTTCATTCTTAAAGAAGACCATGACATCAGAGAGATGATGCCATGACAAGCATATGAATTGCATTTTAGTGAGGGGATGCTGTGCTAAGTCACCAGCCCCACTCATTCCCGCAGAGCCATTTGATCTGCCAGATATGAATCAGGACAACCAGAGGTGGCCCTGAATATGAGGCAATCAGGGTTAAGTGGCAAGTATCTGAGGTAAAAAGTTTCAACATAGAACCAATGAGGAACATCAAAAAAGAATAAGAATAAAAAATGGCATCAAGAAAATGCATGATAGGAAAAGAAGATGAACTGATTAATGGGAAGAGCAAGAGGTGACAGATGTATGGCCAGAATGTTCTATTGGTATCCTCACAATGTTAGGAGAAAACAAGAGACGCTTTTAGTACATTGAGTTGATCCTCTACAGTGAACTTATGGGAAAACATGAACAAAAATCATCATAGAAAGGGTAGCCATGGAAAAATTTCAATATCCAGCAATGAAGGGAACCTTTAAATCAAGAAGATCATAAATCTATTTGAGTATCTATGAAAAGTCTTGATCTCAATTGCATGGAAACAGACCAGAGGGAGTCTAGTGGGGCTCCAGTGGCAGCAGGGATTTTTATCTAAAAGATAGAAAAACTAACT
Organism: Macrotis lagotis; assembly: GCF_037893015.1. Lineage (NCBI taxonomy): Eukaryota > Metazoa > Chordata > Mammalia > Peramelemorphia > Peramelidae > Macrotis > Macrotis lagotis. The sequence goes on along the minus strand of NC_133662.1, from coordinate 18,020,648 downwards.
AACTAAACTAACTAAAAGTTAGAAAAACTAACCTGTGGTGATTTTTTTAATTTTATGTTTTTCATTCTTTTAAAACAGTTGTATTCATTTAAAGCTTAAATACAATATGAGAAAAAGAGGGAAAAATAACATTTTCATGTACATAGCAGAACACGAGAGAATTCAATATAAAACAACAAATTTCCATGTCAAGGAAACTATATTATAGAGACTACACATTGCTTTCAAAATTACTCAGCTTTTTTGTGTTTTCTTCTAGATTTTCTTACTTTTTTCTCTCTCTCTCACTTCCCCCATCCACCCCAGTCCTAGAAAAGACTACAATTACACTCTAATTATATGTGTATGTATATATATATATATATATATATATATATGCGCATCTATAAACATAAAAATGTATATGCATTTAAGTAAGACCATATTATGCATCTCTCTGCTGATTTTTTAAAATCTTATTTTCCATTTTCTCTAGTTTAAGCTATTTTGCTCTACTATGACATTGAGTTCTACTTTACTGAAACAATTGGATCTAGCAGAACTTCAATGTAAGATCAGAATAGCACCAATAAGTAATCTCAAACAGAATACAAGAGAAAATTTTGTGATGTGATTGATTGTCCACCTATGGAGGAGCAGTCTTTTTAACATGACCTAGTATGCAGTACACTCATTGTATTTGGGAGCACATTGTCACCATTCATTAGTATTAATGTAAACCGAACACACCTGGAAAATAAAGAGCTACTAGCTGAGAGGCTGGGGAGTGATGAGGATGGGGGCAGGGAGTGGGAAGATGCCTGGTGCCAGAAAGAAACAGTTTCTGAGAAGCATGTGAATTTAATGGCAAACAAAATTTCTGATGAATTCCTGAGTGCTGTTAGAGCTGATTCATTCAAACAAGATATTTAGAAGTGTATCAGGGAGTTGTTCAGGACCTTTTTTCTTTACCCCAACAGGATAATAAAGGTGTTTTAGATAGGATATTCATTTGTATGCCTTCCCAGATGGAGCTCCAGTTCACAGGGTTTAAACTCTCTCTTCTCTGAGTTCCTTATACCACTCATGGAGTGTTTAGGATAATACATTTTCTATCGTTATTACTTACCTTTTCCTGCCTCTCCTATTAGATTGTAAGCTCCAGGATTGTAAGAGCCTTATCTTATAAAATCATACCAATAAGAATTTATTGAACACCTATTTTGTACAAGTCACTATTTTAGGAGTCATAAGGAATATGGAGCAATAATAGAAACTACTCCTTGCTTTCAATAAACTTACAATCTAGTTGAATATGTACTTTTATGTGCCACAGGTCTTGGCACTTAGTTGATATTAAATATATACTTAGAATTATAGGATGTTAGAGCCAGAAGAAATCTTAGAGACCCTCTAGTCCAAGAGTTTGCAACCTGGGGTCCAAGGACAAATTTCAGGAGGGTCATAAATTTGGATGGGGAAAAAATTATACCTTTGTTTTTATTATTAACTCCTAAATGAAAATGAACATTTTCTTCAGTTTTTGAAGTATCACTTTAAGAAAAGATCCCTAGGTTTCACCAGACTGCCAATGGGATCCATAACCCCCCCCCAAAAAAAAGGTTAAAATCACCTCCATTATACCATAAAGTCATATGCATGGTTAACTTAATGAGAAATATGGCTGAGGTTTTGTCACCATTTTATGTAGTGATACTAGGCAAGTCAATTTCCCTCTTTGGGCCTCAGTTTCTTCTTTTGTAAAGATCCCTCTTCCCACCCTAGATTTGGATTTGTAAAGGTCAGTGCCATAGAAGTATCTCTAGTCCCTGTCTGGCAATTTGATATAGCAGACAGTGAATTATGAATCAGGAGACTTGCCTGGGTTTGTCCCTGCCACCTGCCACCTGCCACTGTCTCCTGAGAACCTGGGTTTCCACCTCTGTAAAAAAAGTGGGGGGCAGAGAGGAACTTCCAGGGCAGAGCTAAGATGTCAGTGTGAAGCTAGCATATTCCCACAACTTTTCCCTACACAACTCTAAATGAAACTTCTACACAGACATTAAAGCTACAGATCCCACCAAAAAAAAAAAAGACAAGATAGAAACAAGTTTTCAATTGTATACATCAAGTAGGATCTTCAGTGAAAGTCTGTCTCTTTGAGGGAAAGGAGAAGTAAAACCCAGCTAGGTGGGAGAGCAGAAAAGTCAGCAGGAGGTTTTTAGCCTCAGTGCAGTCCAGGTCCAGACATCTTGACAACATAGGTCCCATAGCAAACCAGCAACGAGGATCCCAATCCCAAACAAAGTCAGAACAATGGGGCAAAAGACAAGACTGGGTTAGGAACAAAACACCATATAGACAGAACCTGGATTTAAAGCAGGAAACAAACCTCTGCAAAGGCAACACCTGGGTTGCATAGGCAGCATCTTGACCATGGATCAGACCCCAGTCCCAGAATAAAAACTTTGGGTCTATACCCCCTGTACCCCAGGAGCAGAGCTCAAACAATCAAAATGAGCAAAAAAAAAAAAAAAAAAAGTGAAAAGAGAATTAACCATAGAAGCTACTAAGCAGATAAAGATGATAACCATGCCAACTCAGAAGAAGAAAATAGTGAGAAATTATCTACAGAAGTCACAAAGGAGTCTATGAATTGTATTCAAATCCAAAAGCTCAGAGAAGGAATTAAAAATAATTTAAAAACAAAAGAAGAGGGGCAGCTAGGTTTCGAACTGGATAAAGCACCAGCCCTGGAGTCAGGAGTACCTGGGTTCAAATCTGATCTCAGACACTTAATAATTACCTAGCTGTGTGGCCTTGGGCAAGCCACTTAACCCATTTGCCTTGCAAAAACCTAAAAAAAAAAAGAGAGAAGAAGAAAAATGGAAAAAAGAAATTCATGAAGAAAAATTAAGAAAAATTGACCAAAGAAATCAACTTCTTTAAAAGTAAAAATAACCAACTGGAAAAAAGAATGTAACTCTTCCAAAAATTAAATTGACCAACTGGAAAAGGAATGCAATTTATTTAAAACTCATATCAAACAAATGGAAAGGGAATACAACTCAGCAAAAAGTAAAATTAACTGGAAATTAATTTTACTGGAATTAAACTGGAAAAGGAAATACAAAAGCAAACTGAAGAAAATAAAACTAAAAATCAGAATTGGAGAAATAAAAGTCAATGAATCTCTAAGAATACAAGATTCCATCAAACAAAGTAAAAAGGTTGAAAAAGTTGAAGAAAACTTAAAGTACCATTTGGGGGAAAACAAATGACCTGAAAAACAGATCCAAGCATGACAATTTATGAATTATTGGACTACTAGAAAGCCTAGGTCTAAAAAAATAGCCTAAAAAAATATCTTTCAGGAAATCAACAGGAAAAACTGTCTAACTACACTAGAGCAAGAAGACAAAATAGCCATTGAAAGAATACAAAGGGGGGCAGCTAGGTGGCGCAGTGGATAAAGCACAGGCCCTGGAATCAGGAGTGCCTGGGTTCAAATCTGGTCTCAAACACTTAATAATTACCTAGCTGTGTGGCCTTGGGCAAGCCATTTAACCCCATTTGCCTTGAGAAAGAAAGAAAGAAGGAAGGAAGGAAGGAAGGAAGGAAGGAAGGAAGGAAGGAAGGAAGGAAGGAAGGAAAGAAAGAATACAAAGAATACTTCCAAAAAGAGATCTTGGGATAAAAACTCCAAAGTCTATCATAGCCAAATTCCAGAATTCTCAAAGGAGAAAATACTGCAAGCAGCAAAAAAAGAAGCAATTTAAATACAAAGGAACACAATTAGACTCACACAGGACTTATCAGCTTCAACATTGAAGGACTGGAGGACCTGAAATACCATATTTCGGAGGGCAAGGGACTTTGGATAACAACCAAGAATTTACTACCCTGAAAAATTTAGCATATTCTGTCAGGAGAAAAGATGGATGTTCAACAAAATAGAGGACTTCCAAAATTTCTTGATTAAAAGGACCAGAACTGAATGGAGAATTTAATCTCCAAATACAAGACTCAAGAGATGCCTATAAAAGGGAAAGGGAAAGGGGAAAAACAAAACAAAACAAATATTAGTCAAGCACATTAAATTATATACAACCTACAAGGGAAGAAATAATACTTGTTAATGCTTGAGAAATGTATTTGTTTTAGGATAGTTAAAGGGTTGAATATAGTTGACGAGATTGGATTTAAAGGTTATGAATATGGCTGGTTCTTGTCTTTTTATTGAAGAGGACCAAGATGACATCACTATGTTTGAAATAAACAGCCCAGGTGAAAAACTAGGGTGTTTACTCTAAACTTAAAGGTTTCCTTTGATCTACTTTAATTCTGTCTTGCTCATAGAGCTTAGCACTTTCTCTGATGAAGGCATCCTCTGGCTGGGCTGTACTGAGCCAGTGTATCCCATACCTTACAATCAGTTGTAAAGTTCTTAAGACAGACCTTCAGTGTCCCAGTACTTAGAGCACTTGGAGATTCTAAAGTTAATTAAATCACTAGGGACTTTACTAGATATTTAGAGGTTTCTAGTACCATAGGGGCAGAGGGTGGGAATCTACTTAGAAGGGTTGGACATAAAGAGATTAGGAAGTGATTTTATCTTAATCCACATTTTAGTTAATAAGGGTTTAAGTACCACGACTGGGGCATTAAAGTGAGGGAGTGTGGGAGAGAGTTTGGGGGGGGGCAGTACAAATGGTTCATGAAATGATTTGATTTTGTATGATGCTTTGGCTCACAAGGATTTGGTGTCTATGGAGGGTACTTGAAAAGAGGTTATAAAGATATAAAGAGGTTATAATTTGATGTGATTCATGATTCTTGAGAAGTATATTTCTGATGAGACAGAAGAGGGGAGGGTACATAGTGACTAGGAGGCAATGATACTTATCATTCAATCAATCAATCAACTTTGATTGTACATTGATTGATAGTATTTTGATCTTATCAAGCAATTATGCAATTAATCAACTTTTGATTGATTGTACTTCTTTCAGGTCAGATAAAAGGAGTATAATTTGACAAAAGGGATGTAAGTACAGGACAGGGTTAAAACAATAAAAACATAAGGCTAGGCATTAGTGGATAATTATCACTAGCTAAAGAGGCACAAAATTCTATTATAGTAGAGGGAAAAAAGGAAGGGTGTGAACACTGAGTAAATCCTATTCAATAGATTTGGCCCAGAGAGGGAATAAGATATCTACCCATTTGGGTTTAAAAATCTATTCTACTCTACAGGGGAGTGGGGGGAATGGGTGGGGAAGGGAAAGAAAAGGGGAGAAGGGATCAATAAAAGGAATGGCAAAGGTATAAGTGAAAATAAATTGAAAGTTAAAAGAAAAAGTGAAAGGGGAAAGGGAGTAAAATTTTGGTGAGAAGGAATAAGGGAAAAGGAAAGAGAAAAATATAAATGAGGAGAGATAAAAAGGAGTGAAATGCAGAATTAGCAATCTTAACTGTAAATTGAAAGGGATAAACTCACCCGTAAAATGAAAGTGAATAGCAGAATGGATTAAAAAGTCAGAATCCAACAGTATGTTTTTTACAAGAAACATATTGGAAGCACATTTAGAGAGGGTAAAGGTAAAAGGCTGAATCAAGGTATATTATGCTTCAGCTGAAGTAAAAAAAAATCAGGGGTAGCAATCCTGATCTCAAAGTAAAAACAAAAACAGATCTCATTAAAAGGGATAGAGAAGGAAACTACATCTTCTTAAAAGGCACCATAGTCAATGAAACTATAGAATTATTAAACATATATATGCACCTAGTGGTATATTATCTAAATTCTTAGAGAAGAAGCTGAGTGAATTACAAGGAGACATTAGACAGTAAAACTTTAATAATGGGGACTTCAACCTCCCTCTCTCAGAACTAGACCATAAAATAACCACAAAAATAATCATAACCATAAAATATACAAAAAAGTAAATTAGGAAGGGGAATAAAATCTTTGAAAACTTATATATAATAAATCTTTGTAGAAAACTTAATGGAGATAGAAAAGAATTTATCTTTTTCTCTGCAGTTCATAGCACCTATATCAAAATTGACCCTATACCAGGGCATAAAAACCTTACACTCAAATGCAGAAAGGCAGAAAGAATAAATACATACTTTTCAGATCATGCTGCAATAAAAATTACATGAAATAAAGGACCATGTAAAGATAAACTAAAAAATTAATTGGAAACTAAATAACTTAATTTTAAAGAATGAGTGGATTGGATCAAATAATAAATCATAGAAATAATCATTTCATCTAGGGAAATAATAACATGAGACATCATACCAAAATTTATGGAATGCAACTAAAGTAGTTTTTATGGGAAATTTTACATTTCTAAATGCTTATATGAATAAAATAGAGAAAGGGAAGGTCAATAAATTGAATATTCAACTTAAAAAGCTAGAAAAATAACAAATTAAAGATCACCAATTAAATACCAAATAAGAAATTCTGAAAATCAAGGGAGAGATTAATAAAACTGAAATCAAGAAAACTATTGACCTGATAAATAAAAGAGTTGGTTTATGAAAAACCCAATAAAATAAACATTTAGTTAAAAAAAGAAAGAAAGAATCAAATTATCAGTATCAAATATGAGAAGGGTGAGAAAAAGGCTTTTAGGGGAAAGATCATCTTACAAAGAAGTAAAGGGGGAGTTGCTCAAAGTGGGGTGTGAAAAGGATTAGATGTTATAGTTTCTAGAGGCTTTCAACTGGCAAACAGGTAATAAAGGGAGGACATCTGTAGACACAATAAGTCAGACCACAAGATTACTTAGAAAGTCCTAAGCAAGTTCTTGAATCTGAAGCTTCTCTTCAACGTTACTGCTCAAGGCTGGTTCTGTGGTTTCTGGCAGCTACAGGCATCTCCAAATTCAGTCAGAATTCATTTTCAAACTGGTATGTCAAGCAATTCTGAGCCTCAAAGAGTCTTCTAATTGGCTGGTTATTATGTAACTCCATTGTCCTGATCCCCAGTGAAGAAGGGAATTACAAAATTCATGTTAAGGAGTTGTGAGATGAAAGGGAGGAGGGGAGAGAGAGCTCAGAGAGAATGGCCTTGATTCTTTCAGTAAAAGGTTTCAGGATTTCATTTGAACCTGTAGGGGAAGAGGGTGTCATGGAAGATTAGGAATAGAAGAGAAGAAAGTTTGTTATTGTGAAGAATGGGATAAAGAATCAATTAGGGGTATATAAAAGGAGGAGCTAGTTGAGATGACCTAAAATACATTTGGGGTAGACCCAATTAGTGTAGTATTGTAACTTTCTCTAGCTCATTTCAAAACAACTCTTCAAATCACATATGGTAAAAAATAATTTAGAGTTAAGGTTTGACCATGCAACATAGTGAACTGCTTGTATTCCTGTGTAGGATGATGATACTGATAATTTATATGAATCTTCTCATTTATTAGGGCAGTTAGAAGGAGGGAGTTGAATTTGAAGGCATAATTTATTAAAAAGATGGAGTTAATGGGGGTAAAGGAATCTGCTGGGAGAAAGGGAAAGGAAAGGTAGAATGGGGTAAGTTATTTCAAATAAAAGAGGAAAGAAAAAGCTTTTGCAGTGTAGTGGAAGAGGGGGAGGTGAGGGGGAGTGAGTGGGCCTCACTCTTATTGGAAGTGGCTCAAAGAGGGAATAACATACACACACACACACATACACACACACACACACACACACACACACACACACACACACACTCACTCAATTGGGCGTAGAAATCTTTCTTACCCCAGTGGAAAATAGAAGAGAAAATGGATGGGGAAAAGGGGATGGGGGAAGGGAGGGAGGTGTAGGTGATAGAAGAGAGGAAAGTCATGGGAAAGAGTAATCAGATGAAGAACACTTTTGGGGAGGGACAGGGTGAAAGGAGAGAGAGAGAATAGAATAAATGGGGGTGGGGGAATAGGATGGAAGGAAATACTGAAGCAATTTCTCTGATGGACTTTTTATATAGAATACTATCCATCCTAAAGACAACTGATCATGTCTGAATACAGACTGAAGCATAAAAAAGAGTGGCATCATAGGAGCAGCTAGGTGGCACAGTGGATAGAGAACAAGCCCTGAAGCCAGGAGGACTTGAGTTCAAATCTAGTCCCTGACATTTGACACTTAATAACTGTGTGACCCTGAAAAAAGTCACTTAACCCCAACTGCTTCACATACAAACATAAAAAGAGTGGCAACAGAACAAAGAAACAAGGGATTTGAGATTAAATTAGGAGGAATAAAGCTTAGGGAGTAATGGAATAAAAGTAGTTTTTGATCAGACAAAAAAAATTTTAGAGGTTTTCATGATGGAACATTTGTGGGTAATGTCTTGATGAAGAGTATGATAGTCATCCCTATGTATAGTTGAGCTGGACCTACTTTTGTAGTGAAGAGATTGTAAAACCGGGAAGTTAGAGTTTTTGAAGTTGTGTCAATATGTTTATTGATATATTATGAGGACAGAAGTTGGAATTTAAAGGGAGATTTTCAGTGAGTAACTGAACTCAATGAGAAAAGAAGAAGGAAAATGTGTTGGATGGGGGAGCAGATATCAGCTACCAAATAACAAATGTGTTTAGATTGAATCTCAAAGGAGTAGAGGATGCTGAGTGATGGAGTAAAGGGAGAGTGTGTAAGTGACAATGGGGACCAAGGAATATTCCCCCTCTACCTCTAGAACCAGTAAGTCAGAAAGAATGAGGGAAGATAATGGAAAGGAAGGACAAGGGGATCCAGGTTTCAATCAGTGCAAGATCGAAGTGGTGCTCTAAGGTCCCTTTTAGTTCTAGCATTTTATGTACAAATATTCCTTCCAGCTCTGACATTCTATATTCTAGAGCCTTAAATTATATTTTCTAAGATTTCTTCTAGATGACAGTCTCTATAATAAATTCCTTAGTTATTAACTTATTTAGAGTTCTCCTAAATCTTACATTTTATGTTCTATGTTCTAAGATCTCTATGTTCTAACATTGTATTCTAAAATCCCTTCATATTCTAGCATTCTAAATTCTACTCTTCTACCAAATTCCATACCATATTCCAAAGACTCTTTTGGCTTTGATATTCTATGACTATGACTCTCCTTGGATATTACATCCAAACCCTAACTTTCAGCCAGCAGAATTCCTTATAGCAGTTTAGTAAACTTTGTCAGTCACTATTTCTCAGGATAAATTGAAGGGATGAGGGTCAGGAAAGAAAAGGACTGGAATCATGGAGACAATTGGAGGCATTTGCAGCAATCTAGGAATGTGAGATGAAAGTGACTTGGGGTAGGAACACTAGTAGAAATGGAAAGGAAGGAGATAAGCTGATTTTTTTTAAAGGAAGAGTTGACAAGACTTTGTGGTGTGATGACGTGGACTTGGTCACTAAAACCTGTAATGCTAAACCCAAGATGGGGAAAGGGAAAAGACTCTTTCTTGAGCCTTGAAAAGGATGAATTTAGGACAAACAGAAGACATCTGTAGTTTGATGGACAGAGCACGGTCTTAGTTAGCTCAGACCTTCATCACCTCATGCCTTTTTTTATTACCATAGCCTGCTGGTGGTTCCTTCCGTCTCTAATATCTCCCCATTCCAGTTCTCCTTCATCAGTCACCAAAGGTGATTTTCCTAAAACAAAGTCTGATCATGTTATCTACTCAATTCAATAAATTTCAGTGGCTACCTATTATATCCAGGAGCAAATACAAAAATCTCTTTTGGCATTCAGTGCCCCCTCCTACCTTTCCAGGTTGCTTACACCTTATTTCCCAACATGTACTTTTTGATCTAGTGACACTGACCTGGCTATTTCAATAACAAAAAAACTCATCTCTTGCTCCTAGCATTCTCTCTGGTTATCTCCCTTACCTGAAACACCCTCTCTCCTCTATTTTGACCATTGATCTCCCTAGCTTCCTTTAAGTATCAACTAAAATCTCACTGTCAACAGGAAGTCTTCCCTAACCATTCTTAAGTCCAGTGCTTTCCTCTACTAATTATCTCCTATTTATCCTATATATAGCCTTCCTCTTATATATTTGTCTGCATGTTCTCTCTATCTATTAGATTGGGAGCTCCTAGAGGGGAGGGATTGTTTTTTGCCTCTTTTTCTATCCCCAGCACTTTGCACAGTGCCTAGACGTCCACCTTCCACTAAGAACAGACAGAAGCATGAGAGTGCCAAGACTGGTTTTGAAACCATCAGATTTAGGTTCTATCCTCTATCAACTGAATATTCTTGGGCAACATATCTACCCCTAGGGTGAGCTAGGGGCACCATGGAAGAAATCTCAGCCCTGGACTCAGGAGGATCTGAGGTCAAATCTGCCCTTAGACTCTTAACAGTTACTAGCTGTTTGACCCTGGGCAAGTTGCTTAACCTTGATTGCTTCACAAATAATATATATATATATATATATATATATATATATATAGCTACCCTTTATGGACCTCAGTTTCCTCACTGTAAACCAAATGGTCTCTAAGGTCTCTACCAACTCTTAAATATTTGTAAGACTATGAGCCTCTGACTTGGGGGAATGTCAGCACACACTGATTTTCTCTTTCCTGACCTTGGTGGGAAAGGGCAGGTATTGGAGATAGGAGTGTACAGCAACCCTCAGTTTATTAAATCTCCATATTCCTAGACCATGTGAAAATAGAGGCAGCAATATTTCTCTATTTCTTCTGAGAAGCTTTGCCATCTAAACCCATGGAACACCTCTCCCCTGGCTTACATTGGCTGGGATACAGAAAGAATCTTACAAATGGGTAGAGTTGACTCTCACCTTCCCAAAAGCATTTCTCCAACTTGTTTCACAATTAATGGGTACCTACTTTGTTTTTATTTCTTTGCTATAACAAAAAAGTACCCATAAATATTTCTGTGGTCTTACCTTTCTGTTATTGTTCAATCATTTCTGTCATGTCCAACTCTTCGTGATCCCATTTGGGGTTTTCTTGGCATAGATCCCAGATGATTTGCTACTTCCTTCTCCAGATCATTTTATAGATGAGGAAATTAAGATTAACAGGGTTAGGTGACTTGCCCAGGGTCACACAGCTAAGAAGTGTCTGAGGCAGGAATTCAACTCAGAAAGAGGAGTCTTCCTGACTTCAGCCTGGCACACTCTCCTTTGTGCCTCTACTCTCCCACATAGGCCTTCTTCAACAACAGAGGTGGAACAATATCTCCAGAAGACCTCAGTAAAAATGACCTGGGAAGTAGAAGGGACCTAGGAAAGTTATTTCCCTCCCAAGAACACATTTGCAGAGTTGAAGTTAAGTAGATAAGAAGTCAAAGAATGCTATCGTGACCAAATATCTTAGATTTTATATAATCCAATCCTCTGACTCTCCCCATTTTACAGATTAGAAAACTGAGATGGAGAGAGGAAATCCATTTGCTTTAGTGGAATTAATGGCAGAGCAGGATTAAAGCCAAAGTTTCCTGACTCCAAGGCCCAGTATTCACTATGCTACATTGCCTTCTTTGTTAGAAAGGAGGCAGTGAAGGAAGAAAGGTCTATGGAGGTCATGGAATCATCAAATGCATTAGACCAAAGGAAATTTGGAGATAATCTGGTCCATCTGCCTCCTGGTCCATATGAGGAAGTGGTTTCAAGGAAGGAACTTTGCAGAATCATAGAGCATTGAGCAAGAAATGATCCAAGTCTAATATTTTATTACAGCTAAGGAAAAGTGGAAGGGACTTATCCAAGATAACACAGTTAAGGTATGAGAAATGTGCTGGTTGTCACATCATAAAACAAAAGACAATGCCTTGAGCAGAGGTAGGGGGATGGATGGAGAAAGAAAGATCTAAAATAGGAGTTCTTAACCAGGAATTCATAGATTTGGATTTTTTTTTAATGTACTTTAAGAATTCCACTTCAAGTAATGCCTTGTATTTTAATCTACATAGTTAAAAATATTATTTTGAAAAGCGGGGCCCATAGGCTTCACCACACTGGCAAAGGGAGGATCCATGACACAAAAAAATTAGGAATTTCTGGTCTAGAAAACTGTTGGCTGCCTAGATGGAAGGAGGGGCAAGTCAGGAGCTCTGGGAAGGGGGGGTGGTTCCTGGCAATCTGGAGGAGAAAGATGTCTCTGAAAGATGGGGGGTCAAAGACAAGTTTCCCTGTTCACTGGTTTGCCCAAGGTGGACTCTGTGGATGGGGCAGGGGAGAACCAAAAGATGTCTTCCAAAGGTCACTTTGAATGTAAGCACAGAAGGCATGGTACATCAGTCTTTCCAACCTTGTGCCCACACAAACAAGGACCTTCAGTAACATCATTCTGCATATGAAAGATGCCATTACCTCTTCTGCCATTACCTTGCATTAATTCCTCACCCTCCTGTCTCCTAGATGAAACTCACTTCACCTTACCACACCCACTTTATAAACTCAAGAGAAAAACAGTTACATGGGCAAAGCTCAATCATTCTGTGTTGGGTGTGTATGTTGTTCCTTGGGTATTTGTGAGAAATGCTTATTTATTCCCAGGTCTCTTCAATGGTTCAGCCATATATTTCTTTTGTTGTTATTGTTGAGTCATTTCAGTTGTGTCTGATTCTTCATGACCCCATTCAAGTTTGAGGTTTGGTTTTTTTTTTTTTGGCAAAGATACTAGAGTGGTTTGCCATTTCCTTCTTCAGCTCTTTTTACAAAAGAGGAATTCAGGCAAACGGAGTTAAGTGACTTGCCCAAGGTCACACTTCTTGGAAGTAACTGAGGCTGGATTTGAACTCAGGAAAATGAGTTTTCCTGACTCCAGGTATGACTCTCTTCACTGTACTACTTAGCTAGTCCAAATTCCCTTCCTTGCTCTCAAAACCTGCGCTAAACTTACCTCTTCCAAAAAGCCTTCCTTTTTAAGATTCCTTCTTTTATTATCTTAATAAATTTCTCCCCCTTTGGGATTGGGAGGCCCCCCCTCCTCCAAACTAAGGCTTTCCATCACACACAAAACACCAAAGGACATTAGACTGAAAGCTTTCCTAGGGCAAGCTCTTTTTTCCTCTGAACGTCCCCAAAAGATCAGGTAGTAAGTTATAGGACTCAGCAGCCAGGGAGCCATCATTACTGTATTACTATATTACTTCTGCTGTGTGTGTGTGTGTGTGTGTGTGTGTGTGTTTTCCTTCTCAATTCTCCTGGATTCAATTGCCCAGTCCTGGCCAGAGTTGCAAGGGTTACTTAAAAATGTGTCTTGCAGATTGGTGCGGGGATTGGTAATGCATGCTGTGAGACCCAGTGGGTGGTCCCTGGTTAGGGTAAGGCCCTATGCATGCATGTTGTACCTCTGAAGTATATTTAGGTATGAGTGAGCTCCTGAATTATACCAATGCTTGTTCACATACCTGTATGTCCATGAATGTCCAAATTCCAACTAGGTATAACATAGTAGAGAGAAGGCAGGAAGACTCATCTTCTTAAGTTCCAACCTCAGGAACTTATTAGCCAAGTGATCCTAGGCAAGTCACTTAACCCTATTTGCCTCAGTTTCCTCATCCTTGAAGTGAACTGGAGAAGGACATGGCAAACCACTCTAGTGTCTTTGCCAAGAAAACCCTGAATATGGTCACAAAGAGTCAAACGCAACAGAAAAATGACAATGAAAACAGCTAGTTATGTAACCCTGACCAAGTCAGCTTCTCTGAACCTCAGGTACCTTATCTGTAAAATGAGAGCAGACCTTCTTTGACCACATACCTCATAGATTTATTGTGAGGAAAGCACAATGTAATTGTGTGCTGTGATGATGATATGTCTATGTTTTGTAGTATATTTATAAGAATATCAATGTGTTTGTGAGTTTGTGGAATTAGAATGAGAGGGACTGAGTCTGAAGCCTAGGTTATCCAATTTACTGCTAGGATCATTTAATTCCTCTGGATCTCAGTTTCATCATCTGTAAAATGAGGTCGTTGCATTAGATCTCCTTTAAGGTCCCTTCTAGCCCTGCCAGTCTATGCTTTGTATTCTAGTGTACCCTATTCTAAGGTCCCTTCCAGACCTTATATTCAGTGTCCTGGCTTCCAGGGTAACTCCCAGCTTAGACACTGGTTCTGAGGAGCGTGCTTGTGTATGAGTATCTTTCCAGTGTTGTTGGATGTGTACCCCTTTGGGATTTGTGGGTCTTTTTTCTATCCTCCAAGAATCTTCTGTGACTCAGTACTGTGTTTCCAAGATTGTATTTGCTGGAGGGTATGTATGATTGTGTGTGTGTGTGTGTATATGTGCTGACCCCCTTTCACCCCCCCCATGAATCCCCCTAGTTCAAGTCAGCCTCCTTCCCCTCCCCCTCCTGGCCTCTCTGGTTTCAGCCACCATCCTAAAGAAAACAGCTCTGAGTCTGCAGCAGGAAATCACTATTTGGGCTGCAGAGGTGCCTCTTCCTGAGGCTGAGCTCTGAGCAAAGGCCTGCCCCCACTCACCATTCCTCTCTGAGTTTCTGGCCTGGGGCTGGGGTCCCAATGACCTCATCACTGACCCCCAAGTAGACCTGAAGGTTTCATATCAGCTTAAAGAACAGACCATTCAGTCCCTCTGCCCATTAAACTCCCTAAGATTGGCGGGGGGGCATAATTTTAGCTGTGAGATCCAGAAGGAAAGTGGAGAGGAAGGTGAGTCTCAGAATCCCTTTGATACTACTACTTCTTTCAGACAACTAGCTGGTACAGTGGGTAGAATGAGGGGCCTGGACTCCTGAAGATTTGATTTCAAGTCTGAATACATCCACTTACTCACTAGGAGATGAACAAGTCACTTAACCTTTGTCTGCCTCAGTTTCCTCAACTGTAAAATGAGTCTAATATCTTACAGGTTTGATAAGAGGATCAAATGAGACAATATTTATTTTTAAAAATGGCACATAGTAGTTTAAAGTTTAAAAAATGCTTATCTGCCTTGGAGTCAGGAGTACCTGGGTTCAAATCCGGTCTCAGACACTTAATAATTACCTAGCTGTGTGGCCTTGGGCAAGCCACTTAACCCTGTTTGCCTTGCAAAAACCTAAAAAAATTTAAAAAAATTAAAAATGCTTATCCCCCCATCCCCTCACCCACATGGGAGTAAAAAACTGTGTGGTAAAGTTGAATGAACACTTGAATAGGAATCAGATGTGGCTTCAAATCCTTATTCTGTCAGTATTTCACTACCTGACCATGGGTGAGTCCTCTCTGGACATCAGTAGCCTCATATTTTGTTGTTTGATCATTTCAGTTGTGTCTGATTCTTCCTGACTCCTAGTTGGGGGTTTTCTTGGCAAAAATATTGATGTGGTTTGCCATTTTCTTCTCCAGCTCTTTTTATAGATGAGGAAACTGAGGCAAATGGAGTTGAGTGACTTGTCCAGGATCATAGAGCTAGTAAATTTAGAAGGTCAGATTTGAACTCCGTTCCTTCTGACTCCATAGTCTGGCAATCTATCCACTAAGCCACTTCTCATCTGTATTACTAGGCCATTAGACTAGATCAAGTGTTCTAAACATGGGGTCTATGCTCTTGGTTTGTAAAATATTTTGATAACCATATGAATATATAATTGATTTCATTTGTATTTTATTTTCTGCATTGTCAAGCATTCTGAGAAGGCATCTCTAGGCTTCAAAAGGTTATCAAGGAGTACAAAAAAGTTAAGTATTCTGGTTCTAGAGCTCCTTCAAACTCTAGGATCCTAGTATTCTGTGTTTGGCTCTGGAGCTCCTGTGAGACTGGAGGAAGCCAGGGGAGTTTTTCTCTAACATAGCATCTTCTCTCATCTTCATTTTTGTCCCTCTCATCTGAATCTATAGTATGATGTCTCTTTCGAGATTGAATAGAACCCAAATGTCTAAATCCTATTCATCCATCCATCCATTCATCCATTCATCCATTTATTCATTTGATAAGCATGTATAATGTCTTCATTGTGGGAAGCACTATCCTAAGCACAGAGGACCATCCATCCATGAATATGGCTCAAACCCTGCTCTCCATGAACATACATACAATCCAATAAAGAGAGAAAGAAATATACAAATAATGATGATGTAAGAGAGAATTAGATAAAAGGAGGTGACATGGTGGGGAGGGGGAGTCAAATCCCCTGTCTGCTATCACCTGTATGACCTTGAGTAAATCTCAATCTCAGTTTCCTCTTCTGTAAAATGAGTGCATCAGACTTCATGTCCTCTAAGCTCTAAATCTATGATCCTAAGTCACTTAACCTCCCTTGACCTCAGTTTCCTCATCTGTAAAATGAGGAAATTTCAAGTTAGCCACAGAGGAGATTGTGAGCTCCTTGAGAACTCAGACTGAATGCCAAGAACAGGAATTATTACTTTATTCAGTAGGCATATGGAGTACCCAAAGAAATGATGTGATCAGCACCATTGCATCTTCCCCATGCCTGTTATGGAGGTAGCAACATGAGGGACAGATTTAGAAGGGCAGACCAGTTTGGAAAATCTGACTGGGAAGAAAAAATGCAAGGAACTGTGCTAATTTATATGTATATAATATATATGTATTTCATGAATATATAATATTTTAATAAATATTATTATATTTGATCCTTATGATAATCCTGGGAGGTAGGCACAGACAGAGATTAAATGATTTGTACAGGGTCAGCCACCTGGGAAGTGTCTGAAACTGGATTTGAATTCATATTTTCCTGATTCCAAGCCTAGTTCTCTATCTACAGCACTACCATCTGCCTCTAAATCAGACTAGTCTGGATGAGAAGATGTGAATGTAAACTCTCAGGTTTGTTTAGTTTGGCTTTGTACCCCAGGGTCTACCTTAGTGCTTTGCACATGATTGGCTATTAACAAAAACTTTTTTATTTTAATTTAATTGAAAAAAAGCAGTGGGAATTGAGAGAAATCAACAGAGTAAGGACCTGGTTCAATCCCACCTTCTATATGAAACCTTTTCTATTTATCGTTAACTTGTTCACACTAACTCCTATCTTCTCTGAGTTTTCCTATTGCCAGAATCAGTTTAAAGTTTGTTATCTCAAATTATTTCATATTGAGTTAGATTATAAGCTTCTCTGTATCCCCATTCCCAACCCTCCCCTCCTTTGCTCCCCCCAGAGAGTCAGTGAAGGTTACCTTTAGTAACTTTCTCTTTTCTATGTTGAATAGTTCCTATACTTTTTACTTTTTTTCTGAGCTAACTCACCTACCAGACCCAGGTTATCACTCAAGGGTCAGGTCCTTCTGGGTTGGGGAATTGGGAATTCTATCCAGAGTGGATCTCTCTTCCTCATTAAAAAAGAACATTTCCCACCACTTTGAGAGTATCTTCTAAAAGAGTAGAGGGTAGGGGCAGCTAGGTGGCACAGTGGATAGAGAACTGGCCCTGGAGTCAAGAGTACCTGAGTTCAAATCCGGCCTCAGACACTTAATAATTGCCTTGCTGTGTGGCCTTGGGCAAGCCATGTAACCCCATTGCCTTGCAAAAACTAAAAAAAAAAAAAAAAAAAAGAGTAGAGGGTGGGGATTTTTCAGTATTTCCACTCTCACACATGCCAGCCTTCCTATTCCTAATCCCAGTCGGGTACAGGGGCTAGTTAGGTTGCCAGTCTGGAGCTTTAGAGAGGGTGCCAAGGCAGGGGTCAGTCACGTCTATAGGCTCTATTCCCCTGCTGGCATGGAAATTGCTTCTTGCCTTGGAAGAAGGCATCCTAGGGAACCGGCTCTGAAAAGTTGGAGTCAGCAGGAGATTAATTAATAGAAACTGAACACATCTGTTATTAATTAATTTCCATGCCAGGGGTTAACTCCTTCTTCCCAGAACCCCTGAATGTCTGCTGTGGCCAGACCCAATCAGAAATATTACTTTTTGTGGAAGAAGGGAAAGGGACCATGGGCATCCAGTTCTCTGGTCTATCAGATAGAACTGGGATTGGAGTGATGAGCACTCTACAAAATAGAGCATTTTGTCTGTCTTGCAAATATAAAGAATCCTGATCTTAGAGTCAGAAAACCTGGGTTGGGTTCCAGCTCTGTGACTTTCTAGCTCTGTGACATTGGGGAAGCCTTAGTTTCCTCATCTGAAAAATGAGGGAGTTGGGCTTAATGATCTCTCACACCCCTTCCAGTTCCACAGATCTGATTCTGTAATGACACACTAGGAAAATGTGAATCCGAAAAGATATTTATTTACAGCAACTAACAGGCCTGACCCTCCCCATCATTTCCCTCCCACCACCCCTTCCAGTCTCTTCCATGTGTTTCCCTACCCCCTCCCCTTTCCATGTATTCTCTCTACACACCTAATCTCTAGGCTTTGCCTTACTCTCCTAGGCCATTATTCAGGTTAGCATCCTAGGGAAGCCCAGGAGAGGAGAAAAAACAAAGGAGGAAGAGGGGATGGGGATGTACCCCATTTGAAGTGTCTTTTTTTCTTCACATTTAGCTGCCCCAGAGACTGGGACAGAGTCAGAGAGAGTCTGGGGCTAGGGGTGGTGAGAGGTAGAGAAATTCAAGACTTCTTTTCTGTCCCTTTTTTCTTCTCCACCACCTTCAATCCAGGACCATCCAGCTCACATTCTAGGGAGCCCCATCCACCCCCCCCCCAGCTCCTCAAGCCCAAGATTATTGGAGGCTAGCAGGGTCCCTTCCTCCCCAAGGCTCCTCTCCCTTGACTTTCACAGTGTACTGAATGAAGCCTAGTCCTGAGGGCTCCAACACAGGGAGCTCGGTCTTGTCCAGGGTATGGTCCCTTCTAGGACTTCTCAGTTATATTGATGCAGGGGCAGAGAACGGGCCCCTAATATCTTAAACTAATAAATACTTACTGATTGATTGGCTAACTGTCTGGGACCCCTGGATCTCTAAATCGGTTATCATGTGGGATTATCCCATATCAGGGCTCCATGCTTAGTCCAGGGTGCTAGGTATTGAGGAGGAAGGGATAGGGGGAAGGGGATGGTTACGGAACACCCCCCCCCCCCCCGCCATATCTCTTTCCTCCACTGGCTCTAAATTGGAATTGTCTCTGCCCACAATGCCAATGGACTCCAGTTGAATTCTTGGCAAGGACACATATTGATTGGTAGTGGGAAATGTGTATGTGTGTGTATAGGGGGGATGGCAGTTTGGGCTGGGAGCTGCTCCTCCCCTCCCCCCCTTCCCCAGCAAATCTCCTGGGGCTAGGGGCTAAGAGGAGAAGCAAAGCCCACAACACTCCATGCAGATCTCCAGGCAGTCAGCCGACTCGCAGCAGGCATCAATGATACCGCAGTCCATGTCGCAGGGCAGGTCACAGTCAGCACACTCCCCTGATCCTCCACAGCAGCAACAGCAGATGCAGGAGTCCTCAGAGCATGAGCCGCATGTGGCGCAGTCCAAAATAATGTTGCACAGCGTTAAGAACTCGCAGAATAGACAGGAGAGAATGCAGTGTACACAGCAATCTGGTGAGGACAGAGAAGAAAAGAGTGAGAAGGAAATGGAACTAGAGGAAAAACCACAAATGAAATGCCTAAAATCCTAAGGTCATAGCTCTGGACCTTCAGGGGACTTTCTAACCCATTTAATCTATCCCCCCTCATTCTACAGATGAAGAAACTGAGACTCAGAAAGAAAGTGACTTGCCCAAAGTCATACAGGTAGCACATGGGAGGACTGGGATTCAAACCCAGTTCATCTGACTCAAGGTGCAGGTAAGTAGATAGAGTATCCAACCTGAAGTCAGAAAGACTCCTCTTCCTGAGTTCCAATCAGATACTACCTGTGTGCCTGAGTAAGGCATTTAGCCCTGTTTGCCTCAGTTTTCTCATCTATAAAATGAGCTAGAGAAGGAAATGGCAAACCACTGCAGTATCTCTGCCAAGAAAATCCTAAATGGGGTCACCAAGAGTTGGACACAACTGAACCACAACAACTTCTGACTCAAAATCTAACTCTTTTTCCCCTTGTATCCTTCTGCTTCCCAATTCTAGTCTCAGGGCTCATTAGAGCTGGAAGGGCTCTCAGAAGTTGGCTAGTCTAACCCTCTCATTTTATAGGAAACTGATGCCCAGAGAGGGGAGGTGATTTACATAAAGCCACACAGTGGGTCAGTGGTAAAGCCAGGAGTAGAAAACTCAGACTTCCTTGCCAGAGCAATAACCAGTAATTTTGGTAAGCAGAGCAAGCTTCAAACAACACAGCTGGAGTCAACTGCACAAAACATGTCCTCAAATCAACTTTTTAAAAACTAAGTTACTTGATTGGGAAGAAACCAGAGAAACTCTACTGAGGAAGCTTCTTTGGGAATGAGAATAGAGGGGAGAAGGCTGGGGCTGGCTTGGAGCTCACTTTGGTTTTAAGCAGGACACCAGGGGAGGGATAATGGTTTCCTATTTTAATTTATTATTCTTACTAATTTGAGGACACAGATGATTCTGCTGTTTATTGAAAGTGCTATTTGGAGCCCTCCAAATTTTGGTACACTGGGAAAAAGCCCCAGTCTCCTCACCCTAGTTCCAGATTGGCTCTTGACTCCATTCTTAGCTTGGGCTAAATTTTTATTGGAATAGCTGTTGTACTTTTGCTTGGGAAATCTAACTGTTCAAAGGACTCCTACAGGGAATACTTCCTAAAGGGCCTGACTGATTTTTTTTTAGGTTTTTTGCAAGGCAAATGGGGTTAAGTGGCTTGCCCAAGGCCACACAGCTAGGTAATTATTGTCTGAGACCGGATTTGCACCCAGGTACTCCTGACTCCAGGGTCGGTGCTTTATCCACTACGCCACCTAGCTGCCCTTGTCCACTACGCCACCTAGCCTCCCCTTTTTTTTACATTTCTGAACCTCAGCTGCACTTATGTTCTGCTACTGGGCCTCAAATTCAGTCCTTGATTCCACACTGCTATGTATTGTTCATTGATGATTTTTCTCCTATTAATCTTGTTATGGAGGAAAAGAGGGGGAGATCTAAGCATTTATACAGTGTAATGTACCAATCACTGTATTATGCACTTTACAAATATTATTTCATTTGATCTATTAATAACTGTGCAAGGTGAATGTTATTATTATCCTCTTTTTACATTTGAAGACACTGAGATAGGTAGAAGTGAAGTGACTTACCCAAGGTCACACTGCTAGTAAGTATCTGAGGACAAATTATAACTCAGAACTTCATGACTCCAGGCCCAACATTCTATCTACCAAGCTACTGCTGCCTCAAGGGCAGAGAATCAAATCTTCCATTTTTCCCAGAAGTCCAGCAGGACTAAGCACACAAGAAAATGTTGGTTTACTGATTCCACTGATTTCCAGTTGGCTTCAGGTAGAATAAACTGATAAGAAGAGGGTGACACATGAATAATATAGGGTTATGTTAAATACAATTGTACTTATGTTAAATACAGGAATTATACTGATGTTAAATAGAGGAATATGTTAAAATACAGTTGTACAATTATACCAGATTGTTCATTGCCATGGGGCAGGGTTAGGGGGGAGAGGGGAGGGAGGGTGGTAGACAGATGCAAAGCTCATAAACTTGCAAATGGATGAATGTTGAAATTTTTGCATATAATTGGAAAATAATTAAATTAAAATTTTAAAAACTGATGAGAAATGGGTGACAGTCATAGGGAAAGAGATCTTAAACCAGAAAGAACTTCAGAGATTACTGTCCAACCCCCTCATTTTACAAATAAGGAAACTGTGGGGCAGCTAGGTGGCATAGTGGATAAAGCACCAGCCTTGGAGTCAGGAGTACCTGGGTTCAAATCCAACCTCAGACACTTAGTAATTACCTAGCTGTGTGGCCTTGGGCAAGCCACTTAACCTCATTTGCCTTGCAAAAAAAAACCACCTAAAAAAAGCATATCAAATAAGGAAACTGAGGCCCATGGAGCTTAAGAGACTTTCTCAAGGTCAAAAGGATGGTAAGTAGCAGAAGTATATTTGAAATCAAGTACTTACTATAAGGGGAAACTAGATGGTAAATGGAAGAGCATTAGATCTGAAGTCAAGAAATCTGACTTCTGACAATTTACTAGCTGTGTGATCCTGGGCAAGTCACTTCACCCTATTTGCCTCAATTCCTCATTTATAAAATGAGCTGGAGAAGAAAATGACAAACTCCTCTAGCATCTTTGTCAAAAAAAAAAAGCCCAAATGGGGTCTTGAAGAGTAGAACACAACTAAAAACAACAACTATGATTCCACATCCTACTCTCATTACATTGTATAGTATTTAAAAGTTGAAGAGGGCTTTGGATAATGTTGAGTTAAAGTGCTCCTTCCCATTTTTACAGAGGATGCTAAGATCACAGAGGGTGTGTGACTTATCTAGGGTCACATAATAAAGACCAAATTCAAATCAGTTCTACCAATCCAGTACTCTTTTCCTTATACTTTAATGGATCAGAAAAACCTATTTCTCATGACCCTGGTCACAGTGTAATAACAGCAGGGTAATTGGGAGCATAAGGGTGTCCTTCACTAGCACCCCTTTCAAACAACTGGTTACATAGAGTACCATGATTTATCTTTTCTGAAAGAGTTTTGGAGTAAAAAAATATTTTTTACCTTCTTGCGCCTCAATGGGGATCTGAGAAGCCGATGACTTTGTGCTTCCTTTGCTCTTTTTGCTGCCCTGGCTGGCGAATGATGAGTGTGGCTGCAGCTTCCGATGCATTCTGGGGCCACCCAGTGTGCCGTTCCCTGACTTCTTGGGGCCACACACCTCCTTGGAATGGCCAGCACCATTGGGCAAGAGTGGGGTAAAGCTGGAGGACCCAGGAAGTCCCCTTGGGGAGTGAAGCCCCTGAGGCTGACCTGGGAAGAGAAGGAAAAAGGGAAGGGGCTAGGGAGCCTCCAGAAGCCCCCATGGGCCCAGGATGCCAAATTAGTTCCTGGGAGGGTCTTCTTACTTAGAAGTCATAGATTTATAATATCATAGAGTCCTAGAATATTAGAGCTTGGATGGAACTTATGATATTGAATGTTCAAATAGAATCTTAGAATACAGAATATTAAATATAACACAATGTCAGAGTTAGAAGGGACCTTGAAACACCTAAATTCTAGAATCCAAAATACCTGAACAGAACTTAGGATATAGAATATTCAAATACAGAATAGTAGAACAACGAATGTTTAAATACAGAATGTTTGAATGGGAAGGGACCTTAGAATACATGTTACAATGGAAAGGGGCCTTAAAACACAGAATGTTACAACCCAAAAAACAGTAAGGCCTCTGACTTTGATGGATCTTAGGAGACAGCATATCAGAACTATATACAGACTATCAGAACTGAAAAAGATCTTAGAATATAGAATATTTAAACACAGAATGATGGAAGGGGAAAAGGACCTTAGAAGGCAGAATGTTAGAATACAAAATGCAGCATGTCAGAACTTAGATGGACCTTAGGATATAGAATGTTCAAATGCAGAATTGTGAAACTAGAAAGGACCTTAGAACACATAATATTAGAACCCAAACCACAGAATATCTGAGCTTGGAAGGATGCTTAAACATAAACAATGTTTAAATTTAGAACATAGAATGGGGAGGACCTAAGAATCCGTCTAATCTAAGAAGAGAAACATGAAGCCCACAGAGGGAAAGAGACTGACCCCAAATCACAAGGCGGGTTCACCACAGAATTTGGACTTCAGCCTAGGACTCTTGACTCCATTTTAAGGTTTTTTTGCATTATTCCAGGCTACCTCATGCCCCAAGATAAGTGCCTATTTGGCACAATGGAGATAAGATACTTCCCCTTGAAGTGCACTGACCCACTTAGGCTGTGTCCCCAAGATTGGCCCTTATTTCTTGGGACCACAAGTGGCCTTTCCTGCTCAGAGAACTAATTTCTCCTGTGAGGAGAGGAAAAGGTCTGAGTTCTCAGAGGATAGTGGAGAGAAATAGGCACAGAAGCAGTTAAACAACAGCTCCTCCCTGCCCCTAAACCCCCAGCCATTTCTGCCCTTTCTGTGATTAGGGGGGTAGTTATTGGAAACATCTGTTTGGAGAGCTTTCCAGTCTGGCCCTAGAACCTAGAAGCTGCCCCATATATGCTTTCTCCCTCTCTCCTCTGTCTCCTCTCCTTCCCCCTTTTTCCTCTTCTCTCCCATCTCCCTCTCTTCCTCCCTCTCCCTCTCCCTCAGCTCTGGAGATGCCATGAGCCCCTATCCCAACCCCTAGACTGCTGCTTGTCCCTCCAGCATCCCACCCCACCCTCATGGCACCCACTCTTCCTTTGAGGTTAGGGAAGAAGGGGTGTTGTGGTTAGGGGCTAGAAAGCTTCTCACAAGGGGTTGGAGGCTTTACAGAGCTCCCAGATCTCTGCTTGCAAAGGCTTTCTTAGTTCTGGGGCAGATAATCCTCTTCTCTGATTTAGGAATTTGGAACCTGGAAAGCTGATCTACCTGAAGACATAAGATAGATGGCATCCCCAATATTTGTTGCTTAGTTCCCCACACACTCCCTGTTCAAGGAGAGGTGGGGACTAAGGGGAAGGGTTTCCCTCTGAGCTAGTTTCCAAAAGCTGAGACAAAGGGGATGGTGAGCCAAGAGATTAAGAGATAAAGTAGAGAATAAAGGAAAGGGGGCTAAGAAATACTTAAGTGGGGAACTATAGAACAGACTGTAGAGGACAAATGACTAAGAACCCCAGATAGGGACAGGAGAATAGCAGATAGATGGGAAGAGAGAAGAGATCTGAGATTTGGGGAGAGGACTGAATAAAAAAGGTACCTGAGAAACAGAAGAATAGTAGAGATGAGGACCCCAAAATAGGGACAATAGAACAAACAATGGAGAAGAGGAAGCTGGAAGTCACTAGAAGCTAGAAGACACTGGAGGAACATGATACCAGACAGATTTCATGCTGGGTGTTCTTTTGGGGGGGATATATGTGTATATATATATATATATATATATATATATATATATATATATACTACTCATCTGGAGTTCTCAGCCCTATTCAGGACTCTTGTCCTATCCACCTTGGTGGGAACTACAGCCCAGAGTCCTTGAGGGTTCTAACCCCTGCCTGCCTTCCAAACCACAAATCTCCTTGGAACCCAATGTCTATGTGGCCAGGGCTTGGGTGGGAGGAGGTGAGGCTGTGGGAAGGAGACAGAAGCAGCCTTTGCTTTTGGAGGTGGGGATGGGGGACAGGGAGGGACCTGAGTCACAGAGAAAACACCACAGCCCACTAGACACAAGAGACATCTGTCTAACTTTGACCCTATGTTACCCTTCCCGTGCCCAGAAAGCTGATCTCTTTCTCCTTCTGTCCATTGTTCATGTTTGAGAGGGAACAGGGAGAGTGATAAAATCCCCTGATTTCCAGAATGCCAGCAAAGCCTTAGATGTCCTGAGTAAACACTCCACCCCCACCACCCACTCCCCAGCCTCAGGGGGAGTCCTTGTCTATCCAGTGCATGTGGACTAAGGACAGGAATATCTCCTTTCTACTCCTCTCCCCATCCCCTTCTCCCTCATCATGAACCCTCAGGATGAAAGAGCAGGGTTTCACTGTTCCTTTATCACCAACTTCACATACAAAAGGAAAAATCTTATTATATAAGTATAACTTTTATGTATATTTGAATGCATGCTTGCTATATAGTTATAAATACATTTTAGACAATCTGTGATTTCATTCATATAGAGAAAATTTCATTCATATAAAGATTACTACCTGCTCAGTAATTTATGGTCTTAGAAAATTTTTTTCTCTGTAATTTATGGTCTTAGAAAATTTTGTCTCAGCAAAGTCATTGTCTGGAGCCACAAGTTTTAACTATGTAAATATATGTATGCATGTGTTTGTGCACATATATGTGTGTGCATGCGTGTATGCATGCATATACATCTGTGAAATATTTGTACATGTGTGTTGGGGAGGGATATATCTCCCTAGCTAGCTTTTAAGCTCTTTAAAGGAATATACTTTGTTTTCTGTATGTCTTCTATCCCCACATCATAGATGAATTATACACATAAGAGGTATCCCATAAAAGTTTGTTGAATTCATTTGCATCTCTCCCTCCTCTAGACTCACATGTCACAGCTTCTGGAGAGATGGCAGATTCAGTGCTTTCCTGGGCCTGGGGGGGCCCTGGTCCATTCCCCTGGGGCATAGAGGGAGCTTCTTCCTTTAAGAGGTCCTCTTCTGGTATTGCCTCTGAAAAATGTGGGGGTGGAGCTACCTCCAGTTCAGGCAGGAGAGATGGAGAAGAAGATTTGTCTTGGGCTGAGGAGAGAACAGAGGACTCAGAAACATTGTCCAGGGGCCCCTGGGAAGAGATGCATTTTTGTGGCTCCCTGGAGGCCCCTTGCCCAGGGTTGCTTTAGGGTCCTTATACTCCCATCCTTCTCTCTGTTCTCCATCCAACCCTTCCCTGCCCGCCAGGCAGCACCAGTCTCAAAATAGAACTGTTCCCAAACCACATTGTATGTGTTATGTGGAGAAGGTGGGGGCTGGGACTGTGACCCAGCAGAGGGGCTGCAGTTATACAGCAGAAAGACAAAAGATAGTTTCAGAGTGAAGAGGAGACAAAAACAGAGCAAAAGGGTATCCCAATGAAGAGAGGGTGAGACAGGATAAACTCTGGCCAGAGAGGAAGGAAGACCTGGTTCTGGTTCTTAATCTGCTGCTTATTGTGCATATGAACTTAGATAAAATGGTCTCCCAAAGTCTCTGTTTCATCTGTAAAATGAAAGAGAAGATCAGACAGATCTAACAATCCAGAAGTCAGTGAGACACAGACTCTAAGACAGATCCACAGACATATATGTAATGACTTTAAAAATGTTTTTGAAAACATCTCAAAGTGATCAGTTTCTTTTGTAAACTTATACATTTTATTTTATGCATTTAAAAATTTTATCCTGAGGGAAGGCTAGGTAGTGTAGTGGATAAAGCACTGGCCCT
The DNA here is from genome assembly GCF_037893015.1 of Macrotis lagotis. NCBI lineage: Eukaryota > Metazoa > Chordata > Mammalia > Peramelemorphia > Peramelidae > Macrotis > Macrotis lagotis. The sequence goes on along the minus strand of NC_133662.1, from coordinate 17,993,755 downwards.
GGAGTCAGGAGTATCTGGGTTCAAATCCGGTCTCAGACACTTAATAATTACCTAGCTGTGTGGCCTTGGGCAAGCCACTTAACCCTATTTGCCTTGCAAAAACCTAAAAAAAAAAAGTTATCTTGAGGATTCCCCAAACTACACCAGTTAATCAAAGGGATCCAGGATAGAAGTGAGAGACTGACCCTGATGTTCCTTCCCCTTCTGAGTCTATGTCTAAGATAGAAACAGTTAGAGAGAGAGAGAGAGAGAGAGAGAGAGAGAGAGAGAGAGAGAGAGAGAGAGAGAAGAGAGAGAATTTTGGACCAGATGGTCTCTGGGTCTACGTCAGTACTAGTTAGGTCTATGACCTTGTGATTCACTCTTTAAGACAGACACTTTTAGGTGGATGTTGCCTCAGTCAAACTGAGACCTGGAAAAAAGGCCAAATTGCCATCTGCATCTGAGGCCATCACCAGTCATTCTGACTTATGTTTTTGCCACTGAAAACCTATGACTGTGGAGAAGTGAGACTGATGACTTTATACAAATCTACTCACTTAGTTCACTTTCAAATCAAGACATCACCCTCCTGAGGTCATTGGTCCTCTTTGAGAACTAAGGACAACAAACAACAGCAAGACAGAGAGACAAAGACACAGAAGGCAGAAAGAAAATAAAAAGCAGGAGACATAAGAGAAAAAAATCAGTTAGAAAAAAAGAGACACAGAGATAGCAAGTCAAAGAAGAAAGGGAGTGAGACAAAAGGGAGAGACAAAGGAGAGGGTTTGCAGAAGAACTTGAGCTGCCATCTATAATTATAGAGAATGACCCTTTGCACAGTGGGAGGAAGTGGGAGAAACAGAGCCACCCCCAATCCCACAATTACAGTGGTTGGGGCAGAGATCCTTGGAGTGGAACCAGCCTGGAAGACAGAAGAAAAGAGGGCTGATTTTCCACCCCAGAGCATGAGAAAGGTCTCTGAGTGGAGACTAGAAGAGGGGTTGAGCAGCCAGCAAAGCCAGTGGGCCAAAAAGGATCACCAGAGCAGCAAGGAGGGAATAGAGCAGCCTGGTCCCCCTACAAAGCAAATCACTAAGGAGCCTCTGGATGTCAAGGACTTCCAAAGGGAGCTCTTGGACACCCCTCACCATTTCTTTTATGGGAGAAGGGAAAGATACACCAAAGCACAAATTCAGACAGACCCATAGTACAATTCATAGGAGTCAAAATGAGACACAAAGACACTAGGGTTAAAAGAAAGACCAAGAGACACAGATATTGAGTCAGAGATAGAAACTAAACCAGAGCAGACCAGTAGGGCTCTTGCACTGTCTACCAAACTTTGACTAGCCTCCAAGCACAAGAAAAAAACAGGCAATTAGAAAAACTGAGGAAGAAAACAGGATCAGGCCACCAGTTCCTGGCAGTAAAAATTTGCCTCAGCAAGAGAGGACAAGTTTCATTGAGATTCAATGTCCCTTACCTGTAAGCAGTTCCTATGTGGACTGAGGGACTCCCGATTTTCAGGGATCCCTGGGATGTCATTGGCCTGAATGAAGGCTCCAGCGCCCAATGGATGGGTAAGTAGAGCTTAGAGTAAGGCAGGTATGGCTTGACATGTTCACACTTGCCCAAGGCAAAAGACCATCCTGCCCTGAGATTTGAGAGCTGGGGTGAGGAAGCAGGGTGGGAGGGACCTCTGAGCTGGTCAGGCCCCCATGCACTGAGAGTGAGCCTAGTGAATCTAAGCCTTGCTCCCGGAGCTTAATTTTCTTCTCCTGGATTTTAAGATGGAGGAATGTGTGTGGGTGGGAGGAGAAGGGCTCTCATTCCTTTCATCTTTGGTTGTACTATCTCTAAAATGTGAGGTCTGTTCTCTAGGGAGAGAAGGAAAATTTCTCCAATTATTCCTTCAGTCCCTCAAGATTTGTCTGAGGCCTTTCTTATAAGAGAAAGAGGAAAAAGAAGTATGGGTTGTATGGTGTGTGTGGCGGGGGGAGGAAAACTCAAGAGGTAGGAATAGTCAAGAGAATCAGGAAGGAAGAGGACAAGAGGTTCCTCATGTAACAGTAGAAAAGTTACTGGCTCTGAGTTCAAACACCACCTCTAAAGCCTACTACCTAAGTGACTATGGACAATATATTAACTCCCAGGCCTCAGTTTCTTCATTTGTAAAATTATGGTATTAAACTACAAAGTCTTAAAGGTCCTTTCTAGATTTAGTTCTACAATCCTATGAATGCCAGATAGGAAGGAAAGAAAAGTGTGAGAGGTGTACTGGTCATCACCAAATACAGTGGGTGAGTAGTGATTCAGGGGTGGAGATGCCTTTTTTTCCATTCTGTCCTGTAAAGTGAAATAGTCCAGCCTGCATGCTTATGATCCTGCCTTCTAAGGCAATGACGTTTCCCCAAGCCAAAGCAGTGGTAAAGCCAGGTCTGGGTTGAGACCTGGCCACAGGGCAGAGGGAGGGCAGCTGGAACTAGAAACTGGACTAGACTGGATGCCATCCAGTGAATTTATTTACATTTAGTCTGAAATTAATGCATGAGAGCTACAGGGTCAGAGAAGATGAGTTGGGAAAGAGGGAAGCAGGAAGAGAGTAAAGGAGGGAACAGGAGAAGAGAAGACGTAGCTGGGGTGGGGAGCAAAAGTAGAAGGAACAAATACAGAGAGAAGTGGGGAGAAAGGCAAAAGGAAAGGAAGGAAAAGAAGGAAAAGAGAGTGGAGTGAGAGACAAGGAGAAGAGAAAGGGAGAATGACAGGTGATAGAAAAGAAGGAAAGAAAAAGGGAGAGTAAAGGGTTAGAGATAAAGAAAAAAAGGATAAAAGAGAAAGGGAGAATGAAAGGTCAGGGACAAGGAGAAAAAGGATGAAAGAGAAAGGGAAAGTGATGGATTGGAGGAAGAATGAGAAAGGAGAAAAGGGAGAGAGGAAGTTTTGGGAGAAAGAGAGAGTGGGAAAGAAACTGAAAAGGGAAGTGAAGGATAAAAAAATGAAGGAAGAGAGAAATGGAAGGTAAAGAAGTATAACAAAGAGTGAGAAAATATAAAAGACCAGTAATAGGGAAATAGGGAAATGGAGGGAGATAGAATGTGAGAAAGAATAAAAGAGGGGGAAAGTAATCATAGAATGATAGAGCTACAAGGGATCCATAGAAACAATAACTTCCGCTTTTTTTTTATATTTTGCAAAACATCTCTTTTACAAGCAGCGCTCAAAGATAGAGAAGGCAAAAATGATTCCATGGCTCAAGGACTTTAGATGATTTGTCCCAGGCCACACAGCCAGTAGGTGGAGTTAGCTTTTTTTTTTTTACTCTCAATCTACAAGCGAAGGTTGGAAGTAGTAGAGGTCAAAAAAAGAAGAAAGACAGATAGTCAGAGAGGGCAACAAGAGAGGAAGGAGGCAACAGAAAGGAATCTAGGAAAAGAGAGGAATGAGCAAGTCCAGCCCCAAAGGCTATAGTTTTGCTGATGATTCTTATAAAGATTCGGGGTATCAGGTCTCCAGAGATGTTAACAGCTTTGTTGAATTGTATACACACATTATAGATTAACTGTTGAATGTGATGACCACTGGGTCTCTCCCAGGAAAGGTCCTCCAGAGACGATCCTTTGGCAAGGAAAGGGACAAGAAAGGCACCAGACCTGAGGAGCGGAGCAGAGTCAAGAACAGAAAGCTGACTGGATGAGCTAGAGCCAGGGTTTGTTCCCTCTCCTTCCTCTCCATCCTCCCCACTCCTCCCTCTCCTCTTTCCACCTCCCATACACAGAGGGAGGGAGCAAAATAAAGTCCCAGAGAAGCTAAATGGCTTTTCTAAATCTACTTTTAAAGACCCAAATTTCAGAAAACACTAGAGAGCTGGGATTGCAAGAGGAAAGGGGGAGGGAAAGGGAGCATCCAAGAAATAATGACACAGTCTGGTGGATAAAGACTCTTCCAGCCGAGCTGAGGCCTGTACCCCGCCAGTAAAGTTCTTTTAATTGCAAAGACCAAACCGGCAGAACAGGGAAGCTCCTGAGCCAACTAGAAAGTCCTAGCTGGCTTGTCAAACTTTTTGAGATGATGGGGGTCTCTTGAACCTTAGAATCACCTTCAGAGTGGACATGGATTTGCAGCTATTACAGGTTCTATTCCTCCCTGCTTGTGTCATTTCCCCCCATCTAATGTAAACTCCTTGAGGACAGACACTGTCCTTCTATTTTCTTATATTTATATCCCCAGCTTTAAAAGCTAATAAATGCTTGTGGTCTTCCTACTTGCCCAATCTGGCTGAAATTTAGGCTTTTGTTTTTATGGCCAAGGGAGGCAAGGCAGGGAACAAAAGTCTGGGGAAAAAGCAAAACTGGAGAGAGAAGGAGCTGAGTGTAAAGGAAAGAGATTAACTCTGGGGTCAGAAGAGATAAGTTCAAAACCTTTCATCTGGGGGGCAGCTAGGTGGCATAGTGGATAGAGCACCAGCCTTGGAGTCAGGAGTACCTGGGTTCAAATCCAATCTCAGACACTTAATAATTACCTAGCCGTGCGGCCTTGGGCAAGCCACTTAACCCCATTTGCCTTGCAAAATAAAAAAACCTAAAACAAAAAAAAAACCTTTCATCTGAAGGATTTTGAACAAATTACTTAACCTCTCTGGAAGCCTCAAAATCCTTCTTTAAAAAGGGATAGGACTAGCTGGCTTCTAACGTACTTTGCAACTTGAAACCTCTGATTCTATAGTCCTTTATCCAAGATTTCTTCAGTGTCCTCCTCAGTCCAGGCTCATATTCATCGGATTCAGAGACTTGGGTAGGAGCCCTGGAGATCCAAGAATCATACAATGGGAAATTCAGAGGAAGGGACTTTAATAAGCTATCCAAGTCCCCTCATTTTACAGAGCAGGAAGCCAAGGCTTGAAGTGACTTATTTGAGATCACAAATATGGCAGATCCAAGATGTTCTGACTTCAAAATGAGTTATTCTTTCTATGGATCCCTTAAAAGCTTATTGTGTTCTAGGAACCAGGCTAAGCTATTGCTCTTTCCACAATATCTAATCTTGAGGTTTATAACTGAAACCTCTTACCTCGCCTGGCTTCTCTTCCTACTCACAGGAAGAAGTCAGTCACAGAGCTGAAGGAAACTACCAAGGGAAGACTCAGGAGAGAACACAAGGAAAAACATTTGGAAGTACCCTTCAAGGGAAGAAAGTCTCCAGAAGAAATGGTAAAGGAGTGCTGTTGATACTTCAGGAAGCAGTACAAAGATCAGAAAGCAACACTATTCCTAACAGCTTGGAGACATAGGAAGTAAAGGAGGAAGTCTCCAGGAAGAACTGATGAGCACACAAGAATGCTGCCAGAACCCCGATTCCAGGTGGACTAAAGTCAGTGCCTGGGAAGAAATGGAGTTGGGGAAAAAATTATAAAACACAACTGACCAGAAAAGAGAAATATTTTCAAGTATCTACATTTTTCTCCCCTCTTTCCAAGAGACATCTATAAAGGTAGAGAAGACAGAAATATCACATGAAGTCCCATATATTTTAAGTTTTCCAAGGGTCCTGGCTATGATAGGAAAAAAAACAACACAATGAACATGATTGTACATCTATCAGATTACTCACTGTCATGGGGAGGAAAGGAGGAAGGGAGGGAGAGAGAAAACTGTGAAACTTAAAAGTTTACAAAAAAGATGAATGTTTCAAACCATTTGCATGTAATTGAAAAAATAAAAATAACATTCAAAAAAGGTTCACACAAAAACTACTTTTATGCTTTGATGTTCAAGTGGGTTTATAATGTCAGCTATTCAGAGAAAGGGATGGGTAGGGAACAAGATGCCATGGAGCAAAGAATCATGAAGGACTACACTCCCTGACCCAAAAGACTGTGTCCTAGTAATGGACCAGAATTGAAGACCCTTCAAGATCATCTAGATGGGAAACTGAGGTACAACTTGTCCAAGGTTTTGCAGATAATTAGTAGCAAAAGTCAGGAGTGGAACCCAGATCACATGACTCCAAATCCAGTGCTCTATACCTCAGTGCTTTGCCTACTTTTTACCTGTTTCAGCCTTCCACTACTTTTCTACCACTACTCCTGCAGTCTCCTACTCTGATTGGTGAGTTCTTCCTTATACTCTCAAGTTGAGAACCATATCCACTTCTAACCTGGAACATCCCTGATTGAGTATTTTTCCACTTTGACCCTCCCACCCCATATAGGAACTTTTCCACTCTATTCCTCTATTTATGTCTTGTCTTTCTTCATTAAGACCCTTCAATATTGTAAAGACAAACAACATTGAAAGACTTAGGAACTTTGATCAATACAAGATCAACCACAATTCTTTTTTTTTTTTTAGTTTTTTGCAAGGAACATGGGATTAAGTGGCTTGCCCAAGGCCACACAGTTAGGTAATTATTAAGTGTCTGAGACCAGATTTGAACCCAGGTACTCCTGACTCCAAGGCTGATGCTTTATCCACTACCCCACCTAGCCACCCCTACAATTCTTGAGGACTTATGATGAAACATGGTACCCATTGACAGGTTTTGGAGTGCAGATTGAGATGTATATATTTTGGGACATAGTCAGTTGGGAATTTTACACACACACACACACACACACACACACATATGTATATATATAATATATGTACATATACATATATTATATATATAATATATATTTGTGGATATTTGTAACAGTTCTTGTTTTCTCAAGAGGGAAGACTGGATATAAGAGGGAGAGAATGTAGGTCTAAAATAAAATGAAATAAAATTTAATTTTAAAAAATTTGTTAAGAATGTAAGTTCCAGGGTAGCTAGGTGGCACTGTAGATAGAGCACCACACCCTGGAGTCAGGAGGACCTGAGTTCAAATCCAACCTCAGACACTTAATAATTGCCTAGCTGTGTGGCCTTGGGCAAGTCACTTAACACCATTGCCTTAAATAAAATATTTTTTAAAAAATTTTTAAATAAAAGTCAAAAAAACTTTAAAAGACAAAGAATGTTTAGTTCCAAAAAAATTTTTTTTAAAAGAATGTAAGTTCCTTCAGGGAAGTGACTGTCTTGCTTTTGCTTATATTTCTATTACCACTACTTTAAGAAATAGTTTATAATCTTGCTGAGAAATAGCAACTAAAATTCTGAATTTGGTAGTTAAAGTTCTGGATTTGAAGTCAGAAGACCTTGGCTCAAATTTTACCTCTGCCATGTCCTACCTAGCTCTGTGATCCTAGACAATGTTACTTAATGTCTATGTTCCTTAGCTCCCCCATCTGTAAAATGAGGGGATCTGGACTACACCTCTCAGAGCCCTCTCAACTCTAAATCTGTGACTGTGTGATCCTAGGATAAGTTCCCAAGTATAGAGAAGACCATTACTCTACCAATCACCACATAATCTGGACTGATTCCAAGCTCTCCTTACCAATGGTGAAAATGGTCAGCCTCAAATTGAATTAGAAAATCCATCTTTAAGAAGATGGAGTGAAGGTGATACTTCCAGTTTGACTATAAATGTGTGTAATAGGAATTTTGGATTTCTTGCTTTCTCAATGAGAAAATGGAGGAAGGGGTGGTGGGAAGGAGAGAAAGTATATATGAAAATAAAATAAAATTTAATTTAAAAGATTCACTTTTAGGGGCGGCTAGGTGGCGTAGTGGATAAAGCACTAGCCTTGGAGTCAGGAGTACCTGGGTTCAAATCCGGTCTCAGACACATAATAATTACCTAGCTGTGTGGCCTTGGGCAAGCTACTTAACCCCATTTGCCTTGCAAAAATCTAAAAAAAACAAAAACAGAAAAGAATTTTAAAAAAAGATTCACTTTTGGGGCGGCTAGGTGGCTCAGTGGATAAAGCACCAGCCCTGGAGTCAGGAGTACCTGAGTTCAAATCTGGTCTCAGATACTTAATAATTACCTAGCTGTGTGGCCTTGGGCAAGCCACTTAACCCCATTTGCCTTGCAAAAACCTAAAAAAAAACAAATAAAAAATAAAAGATTCACTTTGTTGGGAAAGAATTAAAAATTGAGGGCAATGCCCATCAATTGGAAAGTGACTGAACAATTTGTATTATATGATTATAATGAAACTGCTATAAGAAACAATAAGCAGAATGCTTTCAGAGAACCCAGTAAGAATTACATGAACTGATGCAAAGTGAAGGGAGGAGAACCAGGAGAACATTGTACACAGTTACAGCAACACTGCACTATTATCAATAATGAATGACTTAACTATTCTCAGTCATACAATGATCCAAGACAATTCCAAAGGATTCATGATGAAAAATGCTATTTACATCCAGAGAAAGAACTGATGAAGTCTGAATGCAGATTGAAGCATGCTATTTTTCACTTTCCCTAATTTTTTGTGGGTTTTTTCTTGGTCTGTGTTTTCTTTCACAGCATGACTAATATGGAAATATGCTTCACATGATTACACATGTACAACCTTTATCAAAGTGCTTATAATCTCAAGGAGAGAGGCAAGGAGGAAAGGAGAGAAATTGGAACTCAAAATTCAAAAACTTAATGTGAAAATTTGTTTTTTATGTGATTTGGGGAAAAATAAAATATTCAAAAAATTCATCCTGTTCACCAAGCCACAGAGGGCTTTAAATCTTTAGTGGGACAGGGAGTATCCATGGGAATGAAATCTTGGATCTTAACAGAATCATCAAATCTCAGAATGGGAAGGGAACCAAGAGACTGTCAAATTCAATCTGTTCCTTGACCAAGAATCCTCTCTAATACATCTCCCAACAAGTGGGCCATTTAGTCTCTTTTTGAGGACTTCCAGTAAAAGGAGACCCATTACCTCCCAAGGTGGCACATTTTACTTTGGGATGGCTCTAAATGTTTTTATAGGCAACTTTTTCTGACATCAAGCCTAAGTCAACCTCCTTGCAACTTTTTTTTGCCATTTCTTGGCCCATGGGGCCAAATGAACAAGTTCTGGTTGGACTCCATCAGAAGTCCTAGGCACTTCATTTTAAGAGGGATATACTTGAAACTAGAAAATGTTCGGAGAAGGGAAACCAGAATGAGAAGTTAATGCAAATCCCATCAGAGAAGCAAGCACAAATTGAAGATACATCAGGGAAGTTTTACCTAGTCCAGAAATGACCCAAAAGAAGCATATTTATAAGCTTCAAAACTGGAAGGGATATCTGAGACCATCTAGTCCAACCCATATGAGAGGTTGCCCATGGTCACACAGTTAGTAGACATTGGAGAAATGATTTGAACCCAGGTCCCTCGACTCTTAAAAGAGTCAGTGCTCTTTTGACTGCACATATCCTATCAAAATGGGATTTTATTCATTTTGCTTGGCCTAGATGATGGAGCTAGAAGCAATGGCAAGAATGGCAAGGAGGCTGATTTGGGTTTTATAATCAGGAAGAGCTGCCTAATGTGTAGAAACATATCAAAATAGAATGGGGTGCCACAAAAGCATTCTCCCTTTACTGGAAGTCTTCAAAAAGGATTCTTGGTCAGGAGAGGTTTGAACTTGATGACCTCTTGGGTGACTTCCAATTCTAAGAACTGGCAATTCTGTTAAGAACCAAAATTTAATTTCCCTGGATATTCTCTCTGCCACTGAAGATCCAAAGCCTTCTGTGGCTTGGTAAACAGTTTTATGAGTTGCTGAGGCCAAAACAATTAATCACCCCACAGGCAAAAACCCTAGTGATATCTTTCCATACTTGGCTAGACTGGACTTCAGACAACATGGGGCCTACACCCAAAGCCTTTCCAGTTTCAGAGGACAGGATATTCCAGAGTTTGTATCCTCTTGGCAAAGCCTTGGAAAGTTCATGGGCATCTCTATGCCCAGATAAAATATTGGGACTTTACTGCATTAGAGGAGAGGATTTAATACAGTATTTAAGTACAGGGTTGTGGCATTTAAGTAGAAGAGCCCTAAAACTGGATTCAAGAAATTTGATTTTCAAGTATTAGCTCTGTCACTGACTCACTGGGTGAACTCTCCATTGTAAAAGAAGGAATTGTATGAGCTTGCAAGATCCCTACTGGTGCTGACATTCTGGAGTCTATGAGTCTACAAGGAAAGGGGAGGGGAGGGGAGAAAAAAGGGAGACTTTTCAACTCCCCAAAGATGCTGTCTTCTAGACTGAAGCAGGAAGGTGGGGATCCATTGGAATAAGCCTCCCTGGGCCCTGAGATTTGTAGGATAAAGATGTAGATATGAGTTATTAGGAAGGACCATTTTTCAAAATGGACCATTGGAAGAATCTAGGCAAATCTGTTTCCCATCTCTACACCTTTGCACTGATTGTCTCCCATGCTTGAAATGGACTCCACTCCTCATCCCCAATCTCTGGTTTCTATAAGATTCAGTTTAGGCATTACCTTCTACATCAAGCTTTTCTTACTTCCCCAGCTGCTAACTTCTCAGATCCTCCCAAGGCCATGTCTCTCATGTGTTCTATTTATATTTGTAAAGGGTTATTGCCTTCCTGGTTAGAAAAAAGTCTCCTGTGAACAGGGACCACTTTTGAAGTTGAACTCCGAGCATCCAGCATGATGTTTGTCACTTAGGTGACTGTTATTAAATGATTGTTGACTAATTAAATGGAGAGCTCCACTTTGAGCTTGAGAAGTTCCCATAGAAGCTAAGACTTTCATAATCAGGTTGAGGGCTGCCCTATTTGCTTTATACTTTGTTTATATTGAGGGGCAGTTTTTTTTTTTGTTGTCAGTCTTTTCAGTTGTATCCAATTCTTTGTGATCCCATTTGGGGTTTTCTTTCCAAAGATACTGAAGTGCTTTACTTTCTCCAGCTCATTTTACAGATGAGGAAACACAGCATTAAACAATTTGCACAGTCCCAAGCTAGTAGGTATCTGAGGTCAGATTTGAACACTTCAGGCTGGGCATTTTATCCATTGCTGCTTGAAGCAACAGTATATAGAACACATGGGTTGGAGTCAGGAAGATCTGAGTTCATATTCTGTTTCAGACTCTTAGTAGGTGTGTGATTCTGAATTAATCACTTAATTTCTCTCAGTCTCAGTTATCTCATCTGTAAAATGAGGATAACAATATCATTGTTGTTAGGATCAAATGAGATATTTGTAACATACAAACTTCAAAATGCTACATTGTTAAAGCCTTTGTTTTGTCAGAAGGATTGCTTTCAATTGTCTTTTTCTACAAGATTCAGCTAACAGTTAAGAAACTGAATGACCATTTCTGAGATAAGCTACAGAGGGAATTCTGTTTATTTTTAGGTTGGCTTAAGTGACCATTATAATCCTTTCTAGCCCAGAAATTCAATAATTTTGTGAATTCACTAAGTTATAAGGTCAAGGGGAAAGGAGAAGGCAAAGTTTTATTTCCAACAGGTTAAACTACTATAGTGATCAGAGAAAAACAAAATGTCATAGCAAATAGTCCTGCCGAGTCCATAATGTGGACTAAAGGAAATGAGGAAAAACTAATTAATTTTGCTGAATTGGTTCCCACCCCCTTCAAATTCTTTGTTCCAAGGGATAGCTCTCTTAGAGAGGGAAGGACAAGAGTTTTATTTAGAAATAAAGGTGAGTAGAACCTAGAGAACACTGTATACAATAAAAGCAATATTCTTCTAAAAACAACTTCAAATGATGATGCCATTTTGAGGCATAAATGAACTTTAAATGACTTATGAAGGAAGATGCCATCTACATCCAGAAATAAACAGAAGTATGTATAAGTATGGCATTAAGTATGACTCTCTCTCTCTCTCTCTCTCTCTCTCTCTCTCTCTCTCTCTCTCTCTCTTACACCTAATGATAATCTTTTCCATGAAAGAGTGGGAAGGGAGGGAGATAAAAGCAAAAAATACACAGTAGAGAACAAAAGAAAACTTAGAAGAAAGTAAAGAAAAGCATGGTAGCTTGAAAACAATGTCAAGTATTTTATTACATAGTTTTTCAGAAAAAAAAGTAAACAGTATGAAATGGAAATTCATGGTTTTGCATTGAATCTTCTTTGTATGTTGGAATGTATAATGAAAATGTTCTTTTTTTAAGTTCAAAATGAAGAAAATTATTTTAAAGAAATAAAGGTGGGGCGGCTAGGTGGCGTAGTGGATAAAGCACCGGCCTTGGAGTCAGGAGTACCTGGGGTCAAATCCTGTCTCACACACTTAATAATTACCTAGCTGTGTGGCCTTGGGCAAGCCACTTAACCCCGTTTGCCTTGCAAAAAAAACAAAAAAATAAATAAAAATAAAGGTGTGTAAAGATAAAATCTATCAATATAATGTTAAGGACAAAAAGAAAATCACAGAAAAATGTACCTTCCAGCACTGGGTAAGAGGATGGAAGAGAAAAATAGAAGAAATAAAAGTAATGACAGAGTAGCTTCTTTGAAATAGCTCTAAAAAAACCCACCCAGGAAGTTAGAAAAGTTTTTGATGGCTGATAAGAATTTGCTGGCAAAAGGTCTTGACTTAAAGTTGAGAAAGGAACTGATTCCAAATGAAAGTTTCAGGGTGAGGCTGGGGATGAATGGGGAGGGGGTGGGGATGAATGGGGAGAGGGTGGGAGTGGGGGACAGGAAGTATTCTAATGATAAGAAGCAGCATCATGGAAAGGAAAGAATGAATCACTTGTAGTCAAGAAGAGTCAAATTCAAATCTTCCTCAGATGATTCTAACTATGGATTACAGTTTGAGCTCTTTGGTCCTTTCCTAAAATAGGGATAATAATGCCTGTTCATGTCTATCAAATGATATGATGGAAGTGAAGTGCTCTGCAAAACATTAAGCACTATATGCCTATCAGCTATGATTACTTTATGGGGTTATTAGGGTTAAATGAGATGACAGCTATAAAAGACACTGGGCACTATACATTTTGATTGTTGTTCAGTCATTTTCAGTCATGTCTGACTTTTAATGATCCCATTTAGGGTTTTCTTGGCAGAGATACTGGAGAACTTTGCTATTTCCTTCTCCACTCATTTACAGATGAGGAAACTCATCTTATAAATGAGATTTGAAATCAAGAAGACTCCACTGTGCCACTTGATTTTCTGAGCATTATATATAAATGCAATAACCTTATAATGGCAATAACATTATTGTGGTCAGGTTAAGCAGTTTAATTGGAGGTCCACTGGCATAGGTTAGCATGTTATTGACACTCTGTTAGAGTGGAAAGAGAACTAGATTTGGAGATAATGGTCTTGGGTTCAAATCCTACCTTTGGAGCTTGCTTTGCTGGGTAATCTGATAAATCATGGACTCTCTGTGCCTCAGTTCCTTCATTTGTACAATGAAGAAGTTAAATGAAGTGACCTCTGAGGTCCCTTCCAGTTCCCAGTCCATGACCCTAAAGGGAAGTATTTCATAGAAAAGAAGCCCATAGAAGAGAACTGTTATTGATAAAAAATGCCATCATCAAGTGTCCTGACTTCCCTTCATAATATTAACAAGGTTAGAATGATCAGAGGATTCTATCTTTTGCTAAATTCCTTAGATTTTATATTAATGGTCTTCCACAATCTATCTTATGTTCCTGGGCTCCACTTCCACTCTGATCAGTCTGGCTTCTCAGCCTCCTGAGATGTCCCTCTTTTGTATATCCAGGTTGAGTCCTTGTCCTGGAAGCCTGTCCACCTCCTAGCCATCTATCTAAATCTCACCTTAAACTTGGGCACCGTAGCAAGAGAGTTGGATTAGGAGTCAAAGGTTCTGGGACTGGGAGAGGGGGTTGAATCCTAGCCTTGAACTATTTTATTTATGACCTTGGATATGTCATTTCCCCTCTCTAGGCTACAGTTCCCTCTTCTGTAAAATGAAGAGATTGAACTCAAGGTTCCTTCTATCTCTAAATATATGATCCCTTATAATACTTACCTCCCACTTTTTTGGCACAGCCCATATGGCCTTGGCTTGTTACTGACATATTTATGTGGATCATATAGCTACATATCTTACATTCTCAATGGGCGATGCCCCTTACAATGGGAAAAGATAGTGTCCTCCACTTCCCTAAATCCCCCATAGGGCCTAGTGCTATGCAAACAAGAAAAACTGAAAAGCCATCAGAGAAGAAGACTGGTAGAGGGAAAGGCTCCTTTCTTCCTTACAGCCCTCCCCTTTCCTATTTTCCTATTCCAGATGAGGAAACTGAGGCAGAGTTAAGTGACTTGCCCAAAGTTATATAATTGGTAAGTGTCTGAAGTCGGATTTGAACTCAGAAAGACAAGTCCTGACTCCAGGTCAGGAAATTCTACCAATTTAGTAAGTCCTATATAAATGCTTATTCCCTTCTCCTATTATCACCTTTATCATGTATTAGTATATCCTAGCTCTCTACCATGCTTTAAGTTTCATGAGAGCAGGGACTATGTCTTTTGTAAACTTTGTGCTTTGGACTGTGCTCTTCATACTGTAGGAATTGAATAAAGGTAGAATTGATGTAAGAACCCAAATGGTAAAGGAACAAACCAAAGATAAGGATCACAAGTGCCTACTGGACAAAGTTAGAGCTCTGGGATAACTCCAAGAAGGCAACCCAGTGATCACATATAATCATACTAATTATTAAAGACAATTTTTTGGATGATCTCTGTTTAATGACCCAGCCAGGTTTAAGGCTCAAGTTCAGGGAGAATGGAGAAGCCTTCTTCTCCCCAAGAAGCTTATTGGAGATCAAGGTCAAGACTGTGAACCTCTCCCTTGAGAGGCCATAAATAAAACCACAGATCTGGAGATAGAAGTACTTTTGGGTTCTTCCATGTCTAAATTTTCATTTGGACCTTTATTTATTTATTATTTTTGCAGGGCAATGGGGTTAAGTGACTTGCCCAAGGCCACACAGCTAGGTAATTATTAAGTGTCTGAGGCTGGATTTGAACTCAGGTACTCCTGACTCTAGGGCTGGTGCTCTATCCACTGAACCACCTAGCCTCCTGCATCTTTATTTTGAGGCCACCCAAAATTAAGTGCCTTGCATAAAGTCACATAAGTGACATAGCTAGTGAATAGCAAGCTCTCTAACTCCAAAACTAGTCCTCCTTCTGCTATACCACAAATAATAATATCCTCTTCAGTTTTAGGGATTTCCTCACAAAAATTCTGGGAGATAGGTGGTTATTATTTATTGTTCTCATTTTATAGATGAAGAAACAGAATGATAGAGAAAGCAAGTGATTTGTTCAAGGTCATATATCTAGCTGGGGTAGAGTCCAGGTCTTGGTCCATTGGTTTTTTCCCCTTACATCCCATGCTGCCTTGGTGTGGCAAGCAGTTCTGTCTATGATCTACCTTTCATCCCATCTGCTGCATTCGGAGCTCTGAGTCACAAGATAGTGGCTTGCTGGTAGCTCTCACAATGTCAATGACTCTGTCCCTTCTACTTTCTCCCTCCTTTGTTCCACTTGAACACTTAGGAGTGTGTCACTAGATCTACCTTGCTCTCTTTGGGCCTGAACTTGAACCCAGGTCATAGACTAGAACTTTCACCATTATACTATGCTGCTTCTCAAATTCAGGAAAGCCAAGATATTGAGTGGAAGTATGGTCTATGGACCTGAAACACAAACCCTGAATGAGTTGTCTTGGGAGGATGGATTCTGGGTCCCTAAAATGTAAGGGTTTGGGGAAGCTTACCAAGTGAGGAATGGAAACCTGCCATCTCCCCCAAAATCATGGAGAAGTCTTTTGCTCCTTATAACACTTGGCTAATTTCAGAGTAAGAAAAAAGGAGCCTCTAATTGAGGTGAGGGTAGGGAGGAGGAGGACCAGGGATTTTGAATACCTGCCTGGTTCAAGGGTGGGGTTGGGGTGAACCCTGGGGAATCAAAGTGTTGGGACCAGTGTTTTGTCAGTCTTCTTGGGCGTGGGGGATTCTGGTCCAGGATTCAGGCGTCTGTGGGGTTTTGGCTGGGCCTCCTGCGGTTTGGGCTTCCTGGGCAGCTTATTCGTTCTCCCAAGGCTTGGGCAGGCATCAGTAAAGCCAGCCCTTGTACTATGAAAGCAGCATTGTCTGGGTCCATCTGGGGCTTGGGGAGGGGGCATATTTGGTTATGAGGGAAGAGGAAGGTGGGGGTGAAGGGGAGGACTGTGGTCTGAGTGCTTCAGGTTGCAACTGGAAGTCTAACTCTGGGGATGGTTAACTCTGGTCCCCTGGCCCCTAGCCAGTCTCTCTTCTTCCTGCCACCAAGTGAGTGGAGAATGCAGCTCAGGCGAGGGGGTGAGGGGGTGGAAGAAGGGGTGGTCATGGAGAAATAGAGGGAAGGGGATGAGGACATTAGAGTAAAAGATGAAGGGGAGGCAGAAAGAAGGAAGAAAGGGAAACTGATAGTTCTCTGGGGAAAAAAAAAACAGAGGAGGAAGGGGACCAAAGGGGGAAAAAAAGGAAAATTAGGGCAAGGGATAGACTTGAGTGGAGAAGGCTGGTGCCAGTCCTCTGAGGGATAGCAGTTCTTCCCAGACTGGGAACCTAGAAGTAAAATACTCTTCATCTTTCTCTTCTCCAGACCCAAGAGGTCTAATTCGTCAAATGTTTGTCTCCCAGATTACTTGCCTCCAGATATTTGAGGCCCAGCACTCAGGGCCCAGGGAGAGATAGAAAATTACAAAATTAGAATCTTAGAATCCATCATGTCAAAAGACCACAGGACTTTGAATCAGAAGGAACCTTCCAGATCAGACAATTCAATCTCCCTCATTCTTAAAGATGGAGAAATTGAAGAAGCCAACCAGAAATCACACAGGTATCAAACACCCATGATTTGAACACAGATTTTACAAGGCTCAATTGAGGTCTCTTTCCACTAGACTAAACTACCTCTTCAATTCTATCATTTCACACATGGGAAAATCTGGGCACGGATCTAGGGAAGTGACTAGTCAAAGATAAGTCTAGAACTAGAGTCACAAGATCCCCTTGGCCAGAGCTTATTGAAAAGAGAGCAAAGGAGAGAACTATTGAAGGTGTTTCAGAGAAAGGAAGGACACGAGGATTACTTCACAGAAATGAGGGAGTGGGAATAAAAATTTTGAAAGCAAAAATTAGACCTACAAGTCTTTCCCACCCTCCCATCCCCATTGCTTTTTTTTGTGAAGGTTGCAAAAGTCCCACGGAGGGAATCAGTCCCGTCCAGCTCTCCTTGTTCCTGCCCTCCTCTCTCTCGGGTCACTTAGAAGTGGGGCAGCAGGTCACAAGGGCTGTGGGACAAGGAACGTCTCTGCTTTGCAAAGAATCTGTTCAGTGAGGGGCGCCAGGAGTGAGGACGGCTGGGGAGGGGTTGTTTGCGGAGCAGGAGAGGTGCAAGCGAGGTGAGCGAATGGTGGGCTGTGGCCGGGGTGGGAGTGGGGGGGGGGGGGCTGGACCAGAGCCACAGCAGGCGGCTAGGGAAGCGAAGAGTGGGGGTGCGAGCGAGGGGGCGGGGTCCTGGAGCCGCGGCGGCCGCGGGGAGGGGAGGAGAGGCCGCTGGAGCAGACAAAAGTTTTCGGGAATAGCTGGGCTCTGGCGCGGCGGGGGAGGGGAAGGGAGAACGGTAGACACAGACATACCCACACCCCAAGGTGTTTACCCTGGACAGGCACCGGGGGTACACGACCCGGGAGAGGACGCGGGGAGGCAGTCGGAAACAGACAGACGGGGGCAGACAGGCACAAAGAGAGGGTTTGTTATCTCTTTCTTGGACGTGTGCGCGCGTTTGGGAGGAGGGCGGAAGAGCGCGGGAATGATGGAGAGAGACTGGTGCTGCCGGACCCCATCCTCCCTGGGATCCTCCCGGCCCGGATTCCCGCCGCCTCTTGCAGAGCCCACAGTTTCCCACCAGAACCAAGTCCGGAGGGAGCACTCGCGGGCCAGATTTTAACGGTCCCCCTAGCCCCGAAATTCAAGCTCTTCGACTTGCAGCCCCGTCTCAGTCCTCCAGACCCTGGTCCCTGGTCCCCAAGGAACCCCACCCCACCCCACTTATCCGGAATTGTCCCCCCACGCCCACCCTCCCCCTCCCGGCTTCGTCTTCTTCCAGTGCTCCCCCCTCCCCATTCTGCCTACCTGAGATTGAGTCCAGGACCGGACTGGGGGGTCCACCCAGAATGGGGGCTCCATGGGGCGCGTTGTCGTGACGGGGGAGCGAACCGTTCACCTGGGACATCTGCCCGGGACCTGCAGAAGACCGAGCTGGAGCGGGGGGCGGGGGAAGTCGCGTCCCGTCCGACCCCTACTCTCCCCTCGCTTTCCCCAGCGCCTCCACAGGACCAACCAGCCACTTGGGGCGGGAGAAGGGGAGGAGGCGGAGGGGGGCACCAGACGCCGGGAGTGGGGGTGGGTCGTGGCTCGCAGTCCGTCTTCCTTCCTCCCCCTTTCTGTCCCCCGAATTAGTGGCAAACTTACTAGACTTCACAGAGCTCTGCGTAGCCACTCCAAGGGACCAGTGTCAGACTGGGGCCGACCTAGCCATGAGTTCCCCAACTCTACTGCTCACCCAGGGATTTGGACAAGCTTCTTTCTTCTGGTTCCCTTTCACTCCCTTCCCTCCCCTCTTTCCTCTTCCTCCTCCTCCCCCCTTCTTCTCTCCTTTCTTCCCTCTTTCCCTTCCACCCCCACCTCCTTGCTTTCTCCTCTCTCCTTTCTGTCCCTTTCCTCTCGCCCCACTCCTCTCCCCTCCTCTCTCTTCCTCTCCCTCTCCCTGTCTCTGTCTCTCTTCCCCTCCCTCCAACTCTTCTCCCCTCTTATCTGCTCTCTCCCTCTCCCCCCGCCCCCCGTAATCTTGGATCCTTTCTCCCACTTGCCTTGCTGGCTTTCCTGGGACGATTTCCCTCTGGGGCCCCGGTTCGGCCCCCCTCCCTCCGCCCTCTTCCACGGGTCTAGGACCGGACACGTCTGTGCGCGGGGCCGGCCCCGGCCCGGCGGTGCCCCGGGCTCCCACAGGAAGCTCCACTAGGTCCGTTTCCTCCGCGCTGCGGAGAGAGGGGCCCCCGCCCCCCTTCCTTCTCCCCCTCCTCTCCAACACACACCAGTCCACCACCGAGTCTGGGAGCTGAGCCCGGATGGGGGAGGGGGCTGGTGGCTTTCCCCTTCCCCCACTGAACGAAAGTTTGCAAAAGAAAAAAATTGGAAAAGAGGAAGGGAAAGCGAGAGAGAATAATGGGGGGGGGGGGGCAATCTCCTAAATAGAAAAGTTGACTTTAGTCTTCTTTCTATAGAACATTTGCCCAGGTAATGCAAGCTGCTGCACGATCTTGGCCATAGGATAGGGGGATTTAGGATACTGCAGGTTTAAGTGCTTGAAATCTGTGCTCTGAAACACCCTACTCTAATCCCCCTCCAGCCCTAGAAAGGATGTTCAGAGGTGGGGATGGAGCTGGACTGCAAAAATTCATCAAGAGACAGGGGGGAATTCTTCAGTGTGGCCCCACTCTCCTCCCTCGCCAGTCCTTACCACTCACATTCCCTCACTGCACTCCCCTTACCCTTCTCTAAATGGGAATCCTTAACTCCCGCTCCGCTTACATCCAGGGGAGATGGAGTGGGGAGGGATGGATAGGTGTGTTAGATTGGTACTTAGATCAGTCACCAGTGGAATCAGTTACGACAAGGGTTTCTGGGGGGGGGCGGGATATGAGAGGAGGGAGAGGCAAAAGGAGACCCAGTAGCTTAGTCTGGTTAAACGAGGTCGGCAGTGGAATGGGAGAGGGACTTTGCATAGGGTTAAGAGAAAGACCAGAAGAAGACTAGGTTAGGGGAAAAGGGGATTCAGAAGGAAATCTAACGCAAGAAGGAGCCAGTGGTGGAGCACATGTGGAATTGTGAGCTGGACCAATCCCCTCTTGGGGAGCCTTGGGTGGTGAGGGAAAGGAGGGGAGAAGGGTGTTTGGTGAGGTGGCATAGAGGAGCATCGGTGCCCTGTAGATCTGAGTAAGTGAGGTCTGACTGGGTCAGTGTGACAGTCCGCACCCCCTGGAAGGGGTGTGTTTGTGTGTGGCGAGGAGCGACATTCCCCATCTGGGACTGAAGAGGCTATTCCTGCTGGGTTGGTTGGCAGACGGAGGCGTCCTGTCACTTATAGGGTGACCGTCTGAAGACTCCAGCCCACTGAGGATTGGGGGAGGGGGAATCAGGACTTTTTTCAGCTCAGCATCTCGTGTCCTTAATTACAGTAGCCGACTCCTCCAGACAGAGTACTTAATTACTCCAGAGGAGACTCCTAGAATCGCTCACCATTAACCTAACTTTCAGAGTTCTAGTTAGCTCGGCAGCCGGGGCTGGACTCAAGAATTCCGGGGTTTCTCCGTGGGATTGCCCCTGACTCATGCTCTCCCTCCCTTGCTGCGTTTCTCCTTCCCAAGGTCACCAAGGGGGCCTGGGTACTTACGACTCTTGGAGATCTCCCGCAACCGTTTAGCTCTGGCAGCTGGGTCACCGTCTGGGGTTCTTTCCCAATCAGTCCCGAGAGACGCAGACCCAGCGGAGTGACCTGGATGGCTCCAGGGTCTTGAGAGAGAAGCGGTAACAAGACTGGGGGGGAACAGAGAAGAAGGGGAGTCCCGCCCCAAGACCAGGGAGTGCCGGGGCTGTGGACGGCCCGGGGCAAGCGTGGCCCCCGACCCCGAGTCCTAGGACCCGGCTGGCAGGCGAGAGAAGTTGTCCTGACTGGAGAGAGACTGGGGAAAGGGGGCGGATCTTGTGTTTCCTGGCAGTGTCTGAGTCACCTGGGAGGCCCAGCCACGCCGGGCTCGGTTTCTAGAGCATTCCTGCCGGCTTACCTGGGACACATGTGTTGTGCCTTCTGCCCCTCCTCCTTCTTGAAGATTCTCTGACTGAATATTGCAGATTGGATTATTCTCTCTCTCTCTCTCTCTCTCTCTCTCTCTCTCTCTCTCACACACACACACACACACACACACACACACACACACACACACACACACACACACACCCTCCTCTTAGAGATGTCTTTCTTCTGACCACCACCTCCCTCAATCTGCCGTCCCTTCTATTAGCCCCCTCCTTTTCCCTTTTACTTCCCCCCTAGAGATGTCCTTCCTCTGTCATTTCCCTTTGCAAAGATTCCCTTCCCCCTAGGGTCACATAACACATTTTTAGCCTGAGTAACTTCCCCTTCCTGGACCTCAGTTTCACTCCTCTGTAAATAAGAGAATTTGGCTAATTACTTCTTGGATCCCTTCCTGACTCCATCAGGGTTCCAAATCCTCCCACCTTTGTTGACCTCAAGACTTTGAGTAAGGATCCATTGGCATATTTTGAGATTTTGCTATCTTCCCTCTCATCAACAATTATTCTCTCTGTGAAATCTAGTTTAAAATATCAGAATTTCAGATTTGGAATGAATGTTTAAAACCCATCTAATTCAAGGGTTTTAGCATGAAACCATGAACTTTTAAAAATATTTTGATAAATGATTTCAATATAATTGATTTTGTTTATAATTCTGTGTATTTTATTTTATGTATTTAAAAACATTATTCTGAAAAGGAAACCATGGACTTCATTAGCCTATCAAAGGGGTTCATGACAGGAAAAAAGGTTAAGAACCCAAATCTACTCCAGCCATTTTAGAAAGGAAGAAATCCAGGAAGAGGAAGTATCCTGTGAAGGATACAAAGTAAGTGACATTCTGAGCCAAGACAAGAAGCTAGATCTATTGCCTTCTGGCCTGGTGCTCTTTCAGTCAAAGGTGAAGACTATTCTGCATCATTCTGCCTCAGGGATGTGTGTGAAAGGGTTTATGTATCAAAGAGGGCTGTTGCTAATGCTAGTCCTTTCCCCCAGCCTATTGTATTCACTGACTAGACAAAAACCCCTCAGGTCTTTAATTTAATTCCAGTTCAGCAAAAATTTACTGAACACTGTGTTGAAGATACAAAGAAAAAAAAATAATAATTCTTGCCTTCAAAATGTTTACATTCTACTTAGGTGTTTGTGGTAGTGGGAAATCTATATATAAATAATTAAATGCCAAGTATTTTTGTTTGTTTTCAAAGAGGATCGAGGATCAATCCCATGTCTTGACTCCCTTGGGAATTGTATTTAAGTAAGGCAGAATTTCAAGAAGTGGTCAACCTCACTCTCTCTACCAGTAGTCAGATAAAAGTCAAGATGACTGACTTTGGCCTGGGATACAGTGGATGATGTTGGTATCTTCAATGCCTGACCAAGATCTAAGTGTTTCAAAACATCTTCTTTAGTCACTCTTATGGTCATTAGAATAAATTATTCCTTCCATTCCACTAGGGGAAATCTTCACATGTATGGAGTAGATATCCCCCTGACTCACTGATGAATTTGAGACCTAATAGTCACCCTCAGTTTAATTTAGCCTTTATCAGGGTGTGACCATTGCTTATGCTACTGCTTCTTGGAGACACAGAATTGAATGATAGGTAGACACCAAAAATGGATGAGCAGCTCTGAAAAGGACTCATTCGGCCCTCATACCAGAGATGCAAGTCCTCCTTGAACACTCCATGCATCCCAGTATAAGTACATGATATTTTAAGGAAAAATAGAATACAGTAATTTGAGGGACAACTTTTTTTTTCATAATACCATCCTTATGGCATTCTGTTCTCCCTTTGCCCCAATTTTTGGCTTCCTACTTAGTTTGGTTGGAATGGAGGGTCACAACTACCAATCAGTCAGTTGTACATTAATAAAAATTCTGCCAGAGGCCTGAATCCCTTAGTCCCTCTCCCCACTGGTCCTTTACTCTGTCCCTGGACCTTGCCTAGCCCTAACTCTATGAGAGGAGTGCTGAAGCAGTTGATGGAAGCAGACAAGGTAGGAATCACTCTGATATCCACACATCAAACCAATCAATATCTTTATTACACACACACACACACATCAAAACTCTCCAGAGATGGAAAGAAGGTGGCTTATAAGACTATTGGAATTAGAACTTCAAAGGACATTAAATAGCATCTAATTATAGATAGGAACTATGTCTTATAACTCTATATTTGAAATGGCACCTTGAGCATAGTAGATATTAAAAAAGTTCTTGTGAGTGAATGAATGAATGAATGAATGAATGATGAATGAAATTACAGGGTTAGAAGAGTTTTATCTTGTCCTATTGTCTTCTGACATCTTGTGATTGGGGGGAGAATCAATTTTGTTTGATTGAGAGGTAAAATATCTATAGGGTATCCTTTAAGCTCTGTAACTCATTTACCAGGAGCCCAGGGAAGATCACTGGCCTGCTATGTGCCTAAATTTTCCTTCACTTCCCTATCCTAAGAGTTTCATGCCCCTAATGGTAATATATCCTTCTTCATGCTTTAATACAGACTACAACCTAGCTTATTATGTCTTCTTCTCTCTCCTCTTTCTCTCTCAGTTCTGCCATGCCATCTCCCAGGTTGATTCTCCCAGGCTTACTTCATGTGTGTAAAGGAAAGAAAGGAGCTGAATATAAAAAAGTAAAAGATGAACTATTAGATGATGAAATTTGTGCTCTGCAAATAACAGTACTAACTGAACATTATCTATTTCAGTTAGCCTCAAAAAAATAAATAAAGTAGGGGTCCCTGGGTATGGAAGGTTACATATACCATTAAAGTTAGTGAGATTTTTGGTCCTTCAGAACTTTAAAAAAAACTTTCTTTTTTCATTTTTTTTAACTTTTTTCATACAAGAGCTGGTTCTCTAAGTGGGGGGAAGGGATAAATTTGGATATGAAGGTAATATAATAACAACAGAAATTGAAGCAAAAAAAATATAAGGATAAAATTATCTTGAGACAATACTGGAGAAGAACCAGATGAGCAGGGGAAGTATTCCTGGGAACCCTGAGGGCAGGAATGCAAGAATTATAAAACTGGTAGGAATCTAAGAGATGATATAGTCTGGCCTCCTCATTTTACTAGGGAGGAGACATTTGGGACCAGAGAGGCTAAGTACCTTGGTCAATGTCACACAGTGTTAGTGAAAGACTAAGAATTTGAGTCAGTCTCCTGAGTTTCAGTCCAACTCTCCTGCCATGGAACCAGGAGTTCCTTGTTCCCCTAGAAAGGCTGCCAGACTGCAGCTGCCTTTTCTCTGGAGTAAACAGCTTCAGAGAACTAGAGGGTCTCCCCACCCCTCTCCAGACCAATGTTCCCAGTTCTGGGCTCCTTTCCCCCACCTTCCACCCTGCAGTGTGGTTGTGGTTGTAGCCCCCATCCTGGCATACTACCCACATGTCCTGGCTACCCTCCAGACCAAAGGGCCTGGCTCTCAGCCTTCATCAGCAGTCTGCTTCCCCACCCCCATGCAGCGTCTGGCCTGCATGCAGATCGTTTTCTTGCTTCCTGTCTTAGGCAGGCAGGCAGGCGGGTGACTGGGCTGCTACAGCTGGATGCCAGCTGCTGCCGTTGTCTCCCTAGGGAATGATGGCAACCATAGCCCTGGCCAGGAAGAGGCCAAAAGGCAAGTTTCCTGTTCACCTCTAACCATCCTCTTCCCTAGGGTAATTGTTAGAGATACTATAGGTTCACCTTCCAGCAGTCCTCAACTTGACCCTATCCCCAACACAAACACAGATCATGAAAGACCTTAAACTTAGAGCTAAGATAGATCTTAATGACTGACTAATCCAAACCCTTCCTTTTACAAATGAGAAAAGAGGACCAAGTGATTTGCTCCAAGTCACACAGGTATTGTATGAGCTTGGAACCCCCTGGTCTTCTGACTCTAGACTCAGTGCTTTGGCCTCTCCAAGAGTAACTCTGATTCTTTATCAAGTGGGATAACTCTAGTGGGTGGAGGATAACTTAGATCAGAGCCCCAAAAGAGGAGACAGGAGGTAGGGTAGTGTCATGAGAGGAACAAACACACACACACACACACACACTCTCTCTCTCTCTCTCTCTCTCTCTCTCTCTCTCTCTCTCTCTCTCTCTCTCTCTCTCTCTCTCTCTCTCTCTCTCTCTCTCTCTCTCTCTCTCTCTCTCTCTCTCTCCCTCTCCTGAGAAAGATTTTCTGGGATACTGAGGACCCTTCTTTTTCCCTCTTTTATAGCCTGGCCCTCCCAAGTACCTCAGAAATGATGATGTCTCTAGAACTGAAGACATGGCTACTCTTGCCCCATTTCCTTGGTGCTTGGGATATCAAGGTTTCTCCAGATCCATTCAGTAAAATAATAGTAACTCATATATATTCCTTTGTTTGATACTTCAAAATTCTAATAAGAAAGATGGTGAAAATACTGTTACCTTCATCTTATTAATGAAGAAACTAAAATCCAGAGACAAAGGACCCTTTAAAGACAGAGGATTAGTTAAATATTTGTGCAAATTCACACCTGTGTCTCTGGACTCCAAATCTAGTGTCCTATCTACCACCCTTCACAGAGTTAGTCAACCCTTGATCTCACCATAACTCACTTCTACCTTCTTGACCTAAAACTCTGAAATTCCTTCACATAATCATACTCTCCTCTCCCTCCATCTCTACTAGTGCCTCACCTTTCCTAAATCTAATTTCCTCTCACTCAGTGATCAGTGCCTCTGTGTCCTCAATCTTGAACACTTAAACCCCACCTACCATGACATCCCTGTGCAATCCTTCCTTTCCCTGACCAACTTTCAACTTATTGGCTAAACAACAATGGCTCTCAACCCACTGTGTTGGAAAGAATGTGCTAGATTAATTCATGCTATGGTGACAAATAATGGCTCAATATGTTGTGTTTCCAAGGGCAAGAGTAGCCATGTCTTCAGTTCTAGAGACATCACCCTTTCTGAGGTACTTGGGAGGGTCAGGCCATAAAAGAGGGGAAAAGAAGGGTCCTCAGTGTCCCAAAAAATCTTTCTCAAGGGAAAGAGAGAGAGAAAGAGAGAGAGAGAACCAAGTCTTAGCAGTCCAAAATAGTAAATTTAAAATTTATTTTCATTTTAAATTTCTACAAAATGTAATATAGAATCAATTCTTGGTGCAGTTAATAATATAATGCTCTTAGTAAAATCAAATTACACTAAAACTTTTGGGACATACAATATTAGAACTGGAAAGGATCATAGAGATCATTCTAGCTTTTTATTTTTAGGATAAGGAAACAGATCAAGAGAGGGGAATTGACTTGCTTAAGAGCATGCCACTAGTCAGTGGTAGAACTATGATATGAACTCTGGCCTCTTGACTCCCAGTCCAGTATGTTTCTTGGATACTAGAGACTTGGATACTGGAGACATATCTCCACCCTTCCCATATCCAAACCAAATGAATTAAGATAATATGAAAATCATATCTCTGTTTCCCTTTGGATGAATTTCAAAAATTTACTTAAGTTTTTAAAGCAAAGATATGCTTGCACTATTCTACAAGTTAGAAATCTAAACAAAGGGCTATAAAACTCTTGCTTTTCATGAGCAATCCTGGAAATTTCACAATTAAAAAAGTATTAAACTGAAAAAAGATAAACGGATTATGAGAAAATGTTCCTAATTAAAGATAACATTGTACTATTTCCATAGAACTCCTGAGCAGCTATGCAATAGCACTTTGGTATAGAAGTCAGAAGACCTAGGTTCAAATCCAAGCTCTGCTATCTGTGTCTTCTAGGCAAATCATTGATCTTCTTAGGGTCTCACTTGCTCTTTGTGAAAGTATTTGGACTAAATGATTTCTAAGTTTCTTTCTAGCTTTAAGTCCTATGAGATACTAGAATAAATACAAAGCCTCCTCAGGAAAATTCAGAGTAATGGGAAAGAAATTGATTTTAATACCTACATTAGAAAAACAAAGTGGATGACAAATATCTTTCCAAGAATATCACTGCATGCCCTACCAATCAAAATTCCAAAAAAATTACTTTAATGAGTTAGAAAAAATTGTAAGTAAATTCATATGGAGAAATAAAAAGTCAAGAATTACTAGGAGCTTAATGAAAAAAGGGCGAAAGAAGGTGTCTTAGCCCTACCTGATCTAAAATTCTATTATAAAGCATCAGTCATCAAAACTGTTTGGTATTGGCTAAGAAATAGAGTGGTGGACCAGTGGAATAGACTAGGTGTAAAAGCAGGAGATGATTATAGTAATCTGCTGTTTGATAAACCCAAAGAGTCCAGCCATTGGGATAAAACTCCCTCTGATAAAAAACTTCTAGGATAACTGGAAGTTAGTATGGAAGAAACTTAGATTAGATCAACACCTCACACCCTTTACCAAGATAAGATCCAAATGGTTACAGGACTTAGACATAAAAAACAATACTATAAGCAAATTAGAAGATCAAGGACTAGTCTACCTGTCAGATCTATGGAAAGGGGAACAGTTTATGACTAAGGAAGAGTTGGAGAACATCACCAAAAACCAATTAGATGATTTTGATTACATTAAATTAAAAAGGTTTTGCACAGATAAAACCACTGTAACCAAGATCAAAAGAAATGTAGTAAATTGGGAAACAATCTTTACAACTAATGATTCTGACAAAGGACTCATTTCTAAAATATAGAGAACTGAGTCATATTTTTAAAACAAAAAGCCATTCCCCAATTGACAAATGGTCAAAGGATATGCAAAGACAATTTACAGATGAGGAGATGAAAGCAATCCATAGCCATATGAAAAAATGCTCTAAATCATTAATTATTAGAGAAATACAAATTAAAGCTTCTCTGAGGTACCACCTTACACCTCTCAACCTGGCCAATATGACCAGAAAGGATAATGATCATTGTTGGAAGAGTTGTGGGAAATCTGGGACACTATTACACTGTTGGTGGAGTTGTGAACTTATCCAACCCTTCTGGAGAGCTATTTGGAACTATGCCCAAAGGGCAACAAAAATGTGCATACCCTTTGATCCAGCAATACCACTACTGGGTCTATATCCTGAAGAGATAATGAAAAAGGGTAAAAACATTACTTGTACAAAAATATTTATAGCAGCCCTGTTTGTGGTGGCAAAGAATTGGAAATCCAGTAAATGTCCTTCAATTGGGGAATGGCTTAGCAAACTGTGGTATATGTATGTCATGGAACACTATTGTTCTATTAGAAACCAGGAGGGACAGGATTTCAGGGAAGCCTGGAGGGATTTGCATGAACTGATGCTGAGTGAGATGAGCAGAACCAGAAAAACACTGTATACCCTAACAGCAACATGGGACTGATGATCAACCTTGAAGAACTCGATCATTCCATCAGTGCAACAATCGGGAACAATTTTGGGCTGTCTGCAAAGGAGAATGCCATCTGTATCCAGATAAGGAGCTGTGGAGTTTGAACAAAGTTCAAGGACTATGCCCTTTAATTTAGAAAAAAATAGATATCTTATTGTCTGATCTTGTTACCTCTTAGACTTCTTGTCTCTTCTTTAAGGATATGATTTCTCTCTCATCACACCCAATTTGGATCAAGGTACAACATGGAAACAAAGTAAAGACTGACAGATTGCTTTCCATGGCGGGGGGGGGGGGGGAGTAAGATTGGGGGGAAAATTGTAAAACTCAAATAATATCTTTAATAAAAATAAATTAAAAAAAAAGAATATCACTGCAAGTGGATATGATGCTGGGTTGGAGGTTGCAAGTAGTCCTATTTCATCTACAGGACTTGAGTTTAGGGTCTCTGCCTTAATCCACAAGAATGAAGCTCTATCAGTTCTTTACTGCCGCCTAAAAACATGCTCAGGTATACTTTATCCTTAAAAATAAACAAATCTCATTTGAGATTTATTGTCTCTTAAAAATAAATCGACCAGTCTTCTCTGACCTGCTGGCCCAGATGCTTGGCTGTTCTTTTATCTCCCTCTCTCTCTCTCTTTCTCTCTCTCTCTTTCTCCCCGCCTTCTCCCTACCTATCCCTTCCTATGTGTTGTAACTTCTTTTAATAAATTTTTGTTTTATTTCCATCCTTAAAAAAAATTGGGGTGGCTAGGTGGCGTAGTGGATAAAGCACCGGCCCTGGAGTCAGGAGTACCTGGGTTCAAATCTGATCTCAGACACTTAATAATTACCTAGCTGTGTGGCCTTAGGCAAGCCACTTAACCCCGTTTGCCTTGCAAAAACCCTAAAAAAATAAATCTCATTTGATTCTGTCATTTTCTCAATCTGATATATGTATATGATCTAGGTATATGTGTATATGTATGTATAAGGTGTCTTGCTTGTATTTTCTCACCATCAGGAGTTTGCTGGAACCAGTTCTAACTAGAGTACTTGTTAAATTTTCAGTGTGAACATTTTCATAGAAATTCACAATATCTACAAATCATGGTTTGATTTATTTATTAATTGTCTAGTCTTAAGACCATGTTAATAAAGTAAATTAAACTTAAAAGCATGAGTGCATGCATTTTTTTCCTGCTAGAAAGTCTGATTGTTATACATTTACCAGCACTTCTCTGTTTTCCTCTAAAAGTATTGCTTAATCTTAGCAAGTGTATAGCAGAAGGATCAAGCAGAGGGATCCACCATTCTGGAGGCCTGATAACTGTATAACAATAATAGCAACACAATTGGCATTTCTATAGATTTTAAGTGCTTTATATTTTTTACTTCATTTCAGTCTCACATTTCACCCTTCTTGATGATTGAGAAACCCTGAGGGTCTTACCCTCCCCCAGGTTAATTTTTTTTTGGGGGGGGAAGTGGTCATTCTTGATTTGTTTGCCTCATCTCTGTCTTACCTAAGTCTTAATCACTGAATGGGTGTTGCCTCAATCAAGCTGTGACTAGAACTAACTTTTAACAGGTCAAGATCTCCCACTTATCTAGGGTCATCTCCAATTGCCCTGATTCAGTTTGGCCTCTAGATAAAGATGGGAAAAGTGAGATCTGTGACTGTACAACGCTCCCTCACTCAAATCCAATTCGCTTGTTTGTCATAGCATCCTCTCCCTGATGAAGATTTTCTTCAAGAACAAAGAACAAACATCATCAATCAATCATCAACCTCACAACACCTCAGATCAGCAACTTCACTTATCAGTTTCTTATAATCTGGCTTCTGATCCTACCACTCCAATGAAACTGTTTTCTCCATAGTTTTTCAACCATCTTTTTCAACTAAATCCAATTTCTCTTTTCTTCATACTCTAGACCTCTATCATCCCCTTCCCTCCCATACAGGTACCTTTTCAGCTACCTTTTATGTTTTGTTCCATTTATGTTTTATTATATGTCTCCATTTATGAACCATTTATATGCTTCCCATTCTAAGCTCATTGAGGGCAGGGACTGTCTTTTTGTTGGAATTTATATTCCTAGCACTTAGCATAGTACCTCACATCTAGTAAGAACTTAAATTCTCATTGACTC
Organism: Macrotis lagotis; assembly: GCF_037893015.1. Classification (NCBI taxonomy): domain Eukaryota; kingdom Metazoa; phylum Chordata; class Mammalia; order Peramelemorphia; family Peramelidae; genus Macrotis; species Macrotis lagotis. The sequence goes on along the minus strand of NC_133662.1, from coordinate 17,963,531 downwards.
AGTTGATGCCTTGATTTGACTTCTCTCAGTTCTCATCCTTTTTTGACCTCTTTGGAGCTTCTGATATTTTGGATAACCCTCTCATCCTGATCACCATTTTTATCCCCTACAATGCTCTCTCCTGGTTCTCTCATCTGCCTTATTGGTTCCTTCCCAGTCCACTTTGCTGTTTTATCATTCATGTTCTTACATCAAACTGGGAGCTTTCCCAAGATCCTCTCATCTCCACCTCTTCATTTCTGCCTTTCCTCCCCTTCCATTCCTTCCCTTGTCTTGGCACACCTTCCCTTCCTTTCTCTTGTTTTGGCATGTTTTTCCTGTCTTCTTTTTTCTTTTCCTCCTACTCTCTCATCATTATCAACATCATTGCCATCTTCTTTCTCCTCCTCTTCCTCCCCTTTCCCCTTCCTCTCTTACTATCCAAAGGCTATAAAATGTCTCCTTAAAAAATCTCTTCATGACCCTATTTGAGGTTTTCTTGGAAAAAATAATAGTTGTTTGCCATTTCCTTCTTCGGCTCATTTTACAGTTGTGGAAACTGAGACAAACTGAGACAAACAGAATTAGGTGACTTTGACAGGATCACACAGCTAATAAAATGTCTGAGGCCAGATTTTACTTCAGAAAGATGAGTCTTTCTGATTCCATGCCTTCTACTTTATCTATTGTATCACCTAACTGCCCTCATCTTATATTTAACATGTATGTCAGAATTAATTAACATGTAAATCAGAAGGAAAAAACCCATGTAAATCAGAAATCATTATCTTCACCACTAAACCTATCACTCTTCCAAAATTTCCTACTTCTTTGAAGAGCTTCTAATCAAATGTTCATAATCCAAAACTCATCCTTGTCTCTTTTCTCTCCTTTTCCTTACATAACCAAGTCTCATCAATTTTACCTCCATATCTCTCAAATTTGTCCCATTATCCCCACTCTCACATTCATCTTACCTGCCGTGACCCTCATCACCTGTACCCTGGGCTTCTACAAAAGCCTCCCAATTGAACTTCTTGATCCGCCCCCCCACACACACAGAGTAGTCAAAATAATCTTCTATCTCTTGTCTGCTCAAAAATCTTCAATGTTTTTTCATTAACTTTAGAATAAAATATCTGTTGCTATCACTCAGCAACCTCTTTAAACTTAGCTTTAAAACCTTTCATAATCTGGTTCTGTGCAAGGTGCCCTTTAGACAAATTTCTACACCCTGTAATCTTATCACTTTGATTGGGTCCACTTTGGTGTACCTGTATATCACCTAGTTACTAGATTCCAACAGAAAGTAGGCTCTGTGAGGTCAGGGAGGGTTTTGTTTTTATTTTTATATCCTGTACCTAGGACAGCACCTGGCATATAGCATATACAATAATTTTTTCATGGATTGAAGTTAAAGAATTAATAAAAATGGAAAATCAATGGCAGGATTTAGAATAAGACAACATAAATCTTCAGTATTCCTGTATATTACCTACAAACACCCAAAAGAAGAGCTAGAAAAAGAAATCTTATTCAAAATAACCATAGAAACGATAAAATATTTGGAGATGTATCTACCAATATATATCTAGGAATCATATGAATCCAACTATAAAAGACACTGGGTAGTTTAGTGGCATACTTGATAGAGCACTGAACTTGGAATCAGGACATTTACTAACTGGATGACCCTGAGCAAGTCACTTAACCCTGTTTGCCTCAGTTTCCTCATCTGTAAAATGAGCTAGAGAAGGAAATGGTAAACCACTCCAGCATATTTGCCAAGAAAATTCCATAATGGAATTATGAAGAGTTGGCCACAATTGAAATGACTGAACAATAAATAAGACACTTTGAAGAAATGTAGAATGAGGTAATTGGAGAAATATCAATTACTCATGAGCAGGTCAAGCCAATATAATAAAAATGACAATGCTACCTAAATTAATTTACTAATTCTATTCTGGGTCAATCAAATTCTTTCACAACAAGCTAAATGGAGAAATATCAATTATTCATGAGCAGATCAAGCCAATATAATAAAAATGACAATACTACCTAAAGTAATTTTCTAATTCTGATCTCAGGTTACCACTCTGAGGTTACCACAATCCTGGTGCTAACTCTTATCACCATACATTTGGTCCATTGCAATAGGTGATTGATCTGCTTCTCTGAATCTCCCTCCACCTCATACTTTCTATTTAATTGTCAAAGTGATCCTTCTACATTCTGACATCTCACTTCCTGTTCAACGAACTCAAGTGGCTCCCTGTCACCTTCAGGATCAAATCCTCTGTTTGGCATTCAAATCTTTCACAACCTGATTCCTTCCAGCACTGCTCCTTCACATAAACTTTACAAATCTAGGGACACGCCTTGCTTTAATGACAACCTTCTTACTGTTCTTTGAACAGACATTCCATCTCCAGACTGTGGGAATTTTTGCTGGCTGTCCCTTATGTCTAGATTACTCTCCCACCTTATCTCTACCTCCTGGTTTCCTTCATGTGCCAGCTAAAATCTCACTGTCTATAGGAAAACTTTTCTAATTCCTCTTATTTTTCATCTTCCCTCTATTATTTCAAATTTATCTTATATCTATAGCTTGTTTTTACATAGCTATTTCCATGTTGTCTCCCCATTTATACTGTGAGGTCTTTGAGAGTAGTTACAATATACAGTAGTAAATGGTCATAATAATCTAGTATTTGTTAAATCCAATGATTCAATTTTGGGGACAAGAACTCACAATTTGACAAAAATTTCTGGAAAAACTAGAAAGCAGTTTGGCAGAAACTAGGTATAGACCAACTTCCTACAAGATAAGGTCAAAATGAGTACATGATTTCAACACAAGGGTGACATCATGAGCAAATTAGAGGACTACAGAAAATTTTACCTCTCACATCTATAAATAAAGGAAGAATTTATAACCAAACAAGAGATAGAGAAGATCACAAGAAATAAAATGAATAATATTGATTATATTAAAAAGTTTTTGCACAAACAAAACAAAACTAATGCAGTCAAGATTAAAAGGAAACTGGGGGGGGGTTGTTAAGAACCTTTTTCAATTGATAATCAAAGGACATGAAAAGGCAGTTTTCAGACAAAGAAATCAAAGATATCCATTGTCATATGAAAAAATCTAAATCAAATCACTATTGATTAGAGAAATGCATATTAAAACTATTAAGAAAGAACCTCACCCTATCAGATTGGCCAAAATGGAAAAGGCAAGTTGGAGAGAATATAAAAAAAAAAATGGGACACTAATGTACTGTCAGTGGAGTAGTCAACTGGTCCTATCATTTTTTTTTCAGGTTTTTGCAAGGCAAATGGGGTTAAGTGGCTTGCCCAAGGCCACACAGCTAGGTAATTATTAAGTGTCTGAGAAGGGATTTAAACCCAAGTACTCCAGACTCCAGGGCCAGTGCTTTATCCACTGCACCACCTAGCCACCCCTGGTCCTATCATTCTGAAGAACAAATTTGAAACTGCTACTGCTACTGATGTTTGTTCTTCCCTCTTATCAGGGAGGTGATGCACATGAATTGGATATGAGTTGGGTGGGGGGTGGCTTGCTGTAACAAGTCACCAGCCTCACTTTATCCACCAGAGTCATCTGGGTCCAGTGGCCAGATATAAATCAAGATGATTGAAGATAGTCCCCACAGTGAGGCAATCAGGGTTAACTGACTTGCCCAAGGTCACACAGCTAGTAAGTGTCATGTGTCTGATACTGGATTAGAGCTCCTGTCCTCCCGACTTCAAGACCAGTGCTCAATCCACCATGTCACCTAGCTGCATTTGATGCTATATCCTAAAAGGCTTTTGAACCTACCCTTTGAACCAGCAATATTACTACTACTAGACCTATAATTACAAAGAGTTCAAAGAAAAAGGAAAAATAACTCTAGGAACAAAAATATTTACAGCAACTCTTTTTGTGATGGCAAAGAATTAGAAATTGAGGGTATACCCATCAATTGAGAAATGCCTGAACAAGTTGTGATGGAATACTATTGTTCTATAAGAAATGGCAAACAGAATGGTTTCAGAAAAACCTTGGAAGACTTATATGAACAGCAGAGTAAAGTGATGCAAAGTACAGCAAGAAGAACCAGACGTGAATGCAGTAAGAACAATTTTGTAATGATGATCAACTCTGAAAGGCTTAGCTACTCTGAGATAATTTCAAAGTACTCACAATAAAAAATGCTATCTACCTCCAGAGAGAGAGAACTGATGGAGTTTGAGAGTAGATTGGAGTAAAATAGTTTTTCTTTATTTTTCTTGTGATGCTACTAATATGGAAATATGTTTTGCATGATTTCATTGCAAAATTATATCATATTAATTACTTTCTTTTTGGTTTTGAGAGACTTACAGGGGAGAGAGAATTTGGAACTCAAATTTTAAAATTATTGTTAAAAATAAAATAGAAATAAAGACATCAGGATTGTCTTCCATCTTTCTTTGTAATCCCCAGTACTTAACACAACACATGTGTAGGTACATGGTAGATATCTAATAAATGTTTGTTTACTGATTGACTTACTGACAAAGGAATATTTTACAGAGTAAGGGTAAAAACCAATTCATCTGAAAGAACAAAATGTCAAGAATTTCAGTGGTAATAATGGAAGAAGTGGGGGAAAGGAGGGGAAAGGACCTAGCAGTACCAAATCTCAAACTATATTATAAAGTAATAATCATTAAAAATTATTTGGTACTATACATTAACAGCAACATTGTGAGATGATCAAATATGATGAACTTGGCTTCTCTTGGTAGTTCAGTGATCAAGGATAACCCTGACAGACCTATTATGGAAAATGTCATCCACTTCCAGAGGAAAAAGCTATGGAATCTGAATGTAAGCAAAGCATATTATGTTCACTTTTAAATTTGTCTTTCATGTTTTTTTCTTTATTTCTTATATTTTCTCTCCAGTTCTATTTCCTCTTTCACAACATAGCTAATATAGAAATGTGTTAAACATGATTATACATGTATAGCCTACATCAGATTGGTTGGAAAGGAAGGGAAGGTAACAGAAAAATGTGGAACTCAAAAGCTTATAAAAGGATGACTATTGAAAATTATTTTACATGTAATTGGGAAAATAAAATATTAAAAAATATGTCAAAGGAATAAATACATATGTTGGAGGGAATGTGGAAAAAATGGCATACAATTTCACTGTTGGTGGCGCTATAAAGTGGTCCAAGCATACTGATACATCTATATATGCATATATGTGTGTATGTGTATATATATTATGCATACATATATACATACCCAAAGTGGTACATATTCTTTAACTATACCACTAATTCATATATATATATATATATATATATATATATATACATATATTATATAGATATATTCTTTGACTATATATACCATCATTAGACCTATATCCCAAAAAGATCAAAGAAAGAAAGAAAAGGACTATGTATAAAAATATTTGTAGCAATTTTTGTTTTTGAATTTGAAAACTATTTGAAAAAATTTGAAAACAAAATTGAAAACTAAGGATTGTTCTTTTGGAGGGAAATGGGTAAACAAAGTAGCATATATAAATGTAATGGAATGTTATTGTGTCATAAGGGAATGACAAAATAGAAAATTTCAAAGGAAACTGAGAAGATCTCTATCTTTATTTGATGTAGAGTGAAGTGAGAGGGACTAGGAGAACAATTTATGCAATGACAACAATATTGTAGAGAAAATTAACTTTAAAACTTTAGGGCAAGGGGCAGCTAGGTGGCCCAGTGGATAGAGCACCAGCCCTGGAGTCAGGAGTACCTGAGTTCAAATCCAGCCTCAGACACTTAATAATTACCTAGCTGTGTGGCCTTGGGCAAATCACTTAACCCCACTGCCTTGCAAAAAAAAAATCAAAACTTGAGGGCAGCTAGATGGCATAGTGTATAGAGCACTAGCCCTGGAGTCAAGAGGACTAGAGTTCAAATCAGGCATCATCAATTAATAATTGCCTAGCTGTGTGACCTTATGCAAGTCACTTAACCCTAATGCCTTAAATAAAAAATAAAAAATATTAAAAATAAATAAAATATTCTTGAACTCCAATTAATACAATGATAAATCATGAGTCTAGAAGAATGAAGATGAAGCAATAATGCACCTACCTCCATTGTATCAATTGACTTTCAGTCAATTTGTAAAACATTAATTAGCATAGTGCCAGTTACATCCTAGGTGTTACATAAAAATTTATTCCCTTCCCTTTGCTTTGATTAAGAAAACTTACCTATCTGTGAATCTTTCTCTTTCCTTATTTATTTTCAGTAAGCTCATTTCCTCTTGTAAACCATTGATACTAATCTGTATAAGTTCTTTAATTTTTGCTCACTACTTATTCTAATGGAGAGATTAATACTTCTCAGTGATTGCTTTTTGAGTAACCAGAGTTTAGTGAAAGGGAGTTAAATTAGTGAGAGTAAGCTCAATGTTAACCTCCTCAGGAGAGTGATCAGGGAAAATGATAATTATCTCAAAACCAAAAGAATCATACTCCTAGACTACCATTATGTCTGGCATGGTAGACAGATATAATTCTAGCTTAATTTTCCTCTTAGAGAGAAAGAAGTAAAGGAGTAAACATTCACCCATGGCCCTCCTCTTGCTTCCCATACTTCTCTTAGGGATGAATTGGAACTCATCCTAGATCAGCTAACTTTCTGTGCCACATCAGGCCAGTTATTTTATGTTACATGTATCTACATCTATATTAAGAATCATAGGGGCAGCTAGGTGGTGTAGTGAATAAAGCATTGGCCCTGGAGTCAGGAGTACCTGGGTTCAAATCTGGTCTCAGACACTTAATAATTACCTAGCTGTGTGGCCTTGGGCAAGCCACTTAACCCTGTTTGCCTTGCAAAAAATAATCATAAATGGTAGAGAATTGGGGCTTCTATAATCATTTCAACTTTCAATTATGATTAAGAATCATAATAGCTCAGGATAGCTCAGTGGTACACTGGACAAGCACCAGTCCAAGAGTCAGAAGGATCTGAGTCCAAATCCAACCTCAGCCACCTGACATTTATTAGATGTGTGACCCTGGACTAGTCACTTAACCCCAATCATTGTAGATTAATTCATTGATTTTGGATTTCCAGAACTCACAAGAGAGATATTGTGTATAGATCTCAACCTTACTATACTGTAATTTTACTGAAGATAATGTTCGTGTTTTATTCTATTTTTTGTATACTGAGAACATTACTGATGATTTTAATGCTTCTTGAATTAAATTTAACAGCCTCATGGAGTATGTGGGTCAAAGACTGTTATTGTCACTTTACCAATGAAGAAACAAGGTCATAGAGGGGAAATAGATAGAATATTGAATTTGAGTGTATTTGATCTGAGTTTGAATCCCTGTGTGACCTTGGACAAGTTGCTTCACCTCCCTGGTCTTCTATTTTCTCATCCCTAGATTGAAGAAGTTGGACTCGATACCTTCAAGTTGCCCTCCCCTCTACCCACAAACACCCTAGTTTTAGATTTATGATCCTGTTAAGATTTTTAACACAATCTATAAAGATAGTGGAGGACAGAAGGGTCTGGCATCATATGCTGAAGAACAACATAGATGTCAGAAACTAGGAAGGATTTCTGACTTATTACACCATACTGCCTAAATAATTGTGAATACAAGTATTGTCATTGCCTTTGTTTTTGTTTTTGCAAGGCAATGGGGTTAAGTGACTTGCCTAAAGTCATACAGCTAGGTAATTATTAAGTGTCTGAAGCTGGATTTGAACTCAGGTTCTCCTGACTCTAGGGCCAATGCTCTATCCACTGGGCCACCTAGCTGCCCCTGTCATTGCCTTTGAATAGTGCTTTATACTTTTCAGGACACTGTCCCATACATGAACTCATTTTGTTCACAAGCCACTTGTTAATTCTGTTATCCAAATGAAGAAACAAAATGTAAAGTTCAGAGAGGGCAGAGATGGTTTTTGTTTTTATTTCCTGATCTGTGTCTAAAGATTTCCAGCAGTATTGCTGAAGTGAATTAAGCTGTTTTTTCAAGGTCACAGAGCAAGGAAAGATTGGGATTAGAACCTGTTTGTATTCTTAGTTCAATACTATCTCCACTGGACCCTGTTTCTTGAGAGTAACTTGGTATCTGAGCAACAAAGACAGTTAATGGATGGATCAAGTAGAGGCAGTCCCAGTCCAATAAACTCTGGTCTCCTTTCCAGGTAAAGTTCCTGCATAGTGAATTCAGAGGCTTCCCTTTCACATATTTGTAGGTTCCCTAGACCATAGGACTAAGTCTGCTCTGGTCATCCTGGGATGGAAAATGAACCTAAATAGAAGAGTTACTTCAGGTTGCACAGAAATCTGAATAATTAAGGAGGTTCCTTCCACCAGGGTTTGTGAAACGGAGGTAAATGAAAGGGTACCAATTTAGATTTAAAAAAAACTAATGAAAGAGATTCAGCTCTGTTCCTCAAGGATTTCCCAATTTGATGGGAGAGACACAGTCCCTGCCTTAAGGGAGATACTAGCAGGTTGGAGAAAGAATAGACTTCCATATACATTTTAATAGAAACTGAATTTCTTGAGGAGGCCATTATATTTTTTGTTGTTTAATTGCTTGTTTTTTGCTTTGTATTTAATACAAATACTGTATATATATATATATATATATATATATATACATATATACATATGTACATAGGTATGTCTTCACTTATTCACTTTATATTTATATTGTCTATATTTTATATTCCCTTTGTCTGACCCATTAGAATTTTTCTTGCAATCAAAGACTACTTTATTCATTCAGTTTGTATCTTCAGTATCCAGGATAGTACTTGGTACGTAGTAGTACTTAATAAGTACTTGTTGGGTGATTCGTTAATTTATGTCCTCAGTGCCTAGCTCAGTGTTCAATACATAAAAGACACTCAAAAGCTCATTAGTGAATGTCATTGAATTGAATGAATAAATTTCATATAGCTTTGGGGAAAAAAGAAGTCTGACTACCTAAAGGAACAGACTTCTTCTCCTCCTCCACCTCCTCCTCCTCCTCCTTTTTCTTTCTTTCTTTCTTTCTTTCTTTCTTTCTTCTTTCTTTCTTTCTTTCTTTCTTTCTTTCTTTCTTTCTTTCTTTCTTTCTTTCTTTCTTTCTTTCTTCTTCTTCTTCTTCTTCTTCTTCTTCTTCCTCTCCTCCTCCTTCTTTCTTTCTCTTTGATTCTTTCTTTCTTTCTTTCCTTTCTTTCTTTCTTCTTCTTCTTCCTCTCCTCCTTCTTTCTTTCTCTTTGTTTCTTTTTTCTTCTTTCAAAAAAATCTTTAGTTCTTTACAGATCTGCACAGTCCAATGTCTAGAGAAAGAATTTTTAAAATCTATGTCAAATGTATCCCCAAAGGAAGGAATAAAAAAATACTTAGTCTACTCTGTGGATCAGGTACAAGACAAATGTATGTTTACTCCACCTAAAAGAAATTATAAATGCAAAGACTAGCAAGTGCTTTTTGACAGACTTAAAACAGGATGTAATAACTTTAAACTACTGTCATACTCTCCTGGGTGGTTGAAACTTATACATCTTAAATATGAACAATTTATAGGAATACTGAATAGACATTTTACATTTCATCTGGGCTCTGTGCTGTCTCAAAATGTCCTTCCACGTTCATTTCTTCTGGTAAACTAGAGCAGTTAGTTGTCTTTTCATTTGAAAAAATCTCTTCTGCTTCACCATTTGGATGAGTATGGTTAAAGATGATAGAACCTGAGAGAAGGCCAAGCTCAGGAGAAAAGGCCCTTGTCTATATTTATATATGACTTTTTGTACACAGACATGATCAAGTCAAAATCTGGAGGTCATTGAGTAAATACTTATGTAGGGAAGGGAACAAACATATTTAGTGTCTTTTATGTATCAGGCAATATGATAAATGCCTTATAAATATTATTTCATTTGATCCTCACAACAATTCTGGAAGATAGGCATTTTTATTATCCCTTTACAATTGACAAATGAGGCAAACTGAAGTCAAGTAACTGACCCAGGGTCACCATAGTAAGTGTCTGAGAACTGGATTTGAATTCAGGGTTTCTTGTCTTCAAGTCCAGTACTGAACAACTCAGTAAAATAGTTAGGCAACATCAATTGATACAATTATTTGTAGTTTTCTATCCCCATAGTATCAAACCAATAGAGGGAGATGTATTTATTTTCTTCTCCAAGGTCAAGGATGATCATTAAAATTACATAGTATTCAGTTTGGACTTCATCTTATTACTCTTTTTGTTTACATTTTTCCAATCTTTGTGTAAATAGTTGTCCTTATTCTATTTCACTCTGTTTTAGGTTTTAAAAGATTTTTCATCCCTCTCCTATTCCTTATACTCAATATTATTTATGGCAATTTACCTTAAAAAAGCCTAAGTCTCTCAGTCAGCAAGCTGGAGATTATCTAGTAGCACAGTAGATAGAACATTTATCCTCCTGAGTTCAAATCTAGCCTCAGACTAACTATATGACCCTGAGAAAGTCATTTAACCCTGTTTGCCTCAATTTCCTCATCTTTAAAATGAAGTGGAGAAGGAAATGGCAAACTATTCTAATATCTTTGTCAAGAAAACCCCAAATAGGATCATGAAGAGTCAGACACTCCCAAAAAAGAACTCAACAACAACAAAAACGTCACTCAGTTCAGGCCCTTCTGGGATTGCTGGAGTTCCCTCCAGGCTCTCAGGTACAGAAAGAGAACTTTTCTTCAAATCTCACCACTACCTACTACTCAGACAAATCTTTTTATTCATAAGGATAATGAATAAAAATAAGTTGTACAGGACTTGAATGAAAACTCGTTTTAAAAACAGATATTTCTATTATATTTTAAGGTTTTCAAAGTGAACATATGTTAACTCATTTGATTCATATAATAACTCTGGGAGATATGTACTAAAAGTTTTATTCCCTCTCTCCCATTCTATAGATGAGAAAATTAAGGTCCAAAGAGATTAATTGACTTCTCCATGGTCATAGAGCTAGTAATGATCAATAACAGAATTAAATTCAGATCTCTTCTGAATCCAATTCCTTTATTTCTTCCATTATACTATATTGCCTTCCAGATCAAAGAAATATCCACTGTTCTCCTGTCAAAATTAATCCACATCGTTCCTCGCTTTTCCAGTGACTTTGTAATATATAAATGGAGCTTTAGAAATCATTTAAAACAATTCCCTTATTTTACAAATAAGGAAAGTGGGGCATAGAATTAAACTCAGCTTCTTAGACTCTAAATCCCATGTTCTTTTTACTTTCTACTATACTAAGTTGCCCCACTGAGGGAGCTGTACATCACATCATGTTAGACCTTCAGTTCTATATATATATATATACATCTATGTATATATATGTTAATTATCAAATAATCTTTATCCTACTCCTCAGAAAACATATAAGGTACAGTACCCTAGAAAAGACCACTTCAAGTCTTGTCTTCAACACCTCTTCTTAGTATCCCTAACTTCTTTCCCAGCCTAGTTCAGGAGTTACCCTACACATGAAGCCTTTTCTGACCCCTCTTTTGAGTGCCCTCTCAACTCCCTAAATTATTTTTAGTATATACATTATATATATATATATATATATATATATTAATCTTGTACATATTTTTGTAAGACTAGGGCCTATGATTTCCTTGGCATAGGGAATTCCTTGGTGAGGAAAATCCCTCTATAAATGTAATTTGCCACTTTATCTAAAACATATAGTCAGAAAGTTACCTGGAGCCCTGAAGGGTAAAGTGATTTGCCCAGAATCACACATGTAACATATATCAGAACATAGGTATTCTTTGATTCAGAAATTGACTCTCTATTCACTATTCTGCCTATGCTTACACAAACTTACATATACATACACAGGTGCATAAATATGTATATATATATATATATATATATGAATGTATATATAAATCCACCTATTTATATTGTACATATTTATTTACATATGTGTTGTTTCCTATAGAATCAAAGATAATTTAAGACACATTAGATAGAGTACAAGATCTGAAGTCAGGAAAATTCATCTTCATGAGTTCAAATCTGACCTCATACATTTATTAGCTATATGACCCTTGGCAAATCACTAAATCTTTTTGCCTCGAGTTCCTCGTCTGTTAAATGAGTTGGAGAAGGAAATGGCAAACCACTCTAATATCTTTGCCAAGAAAAGCCCAAATGAAGTCACAAAGAGATGAACATGATAGAAAAACTACTGAACAACAACAACATGGGCCAAGAACATATAAGGTATACGGTTTACAGAAATAAAAAAGAAATAGTTACCGAATGAGATTCTTGAGGGCAGAAACTATTTTATTTTTGTCTTTCTATCCCTAGCACCTGTTGAATGTGTGGCACATAGTAACTATAACTAGGTAGCACTAGCCCCGTAGTCAGAGAAACCTGAGTTCAAATCTACTTCAGACACTTGCTAATTGTGTTAAATGGACAAATTATTTGACCTCTGCCTGCTTCAATTTCTTCCACAGTAAAAATGAAATAAATATCATCTGCTTCAATGGACTATTGCGAGAATCAAATGAGACCATGTTTATAAATGTACTTAACATAGTGTGTGGCACATAATTTATGTCTAAATGCTTCCTTTCTTCCTTTTTAAGTAATTATTGATTGGTTGGTTGATTGATTTTTTTCCTGTGTGTCCTTCACTTCCCCAAAACTCTATGGTCTGCCATAATCAAAAGCACCATCGCTTGGGTTCCCCATCTATGAATTTTGACTGATTTGATCCCCTGATACTATGGCGAATTCGAGAGTTACACTTTCACCTTGGAGACCCTTATAGACATCCAGACTTAGGGAAGTATTCTGAGAGTTTGGTCTTGCCTAGAAGGAAACTACTTGAAGATACTAAGCAGGTAACTCTCTTATCTTGAATCTTTGTTCTCCAAATAACCCAGTAGAGAATAATAGCATAGAATAAAGTCCAGGTCTATCACTTCTCCATATCATGAATTAGATTCCTCTGCTGCTACTACAACTTCAGATCCAGGTACATTCCTCTTTTCTCTGTGTGAGTCTAGTCCTTCCTAATAATGCTTCTTATCTTTCTAGAAGGTTAGGTTTCAGAATTCCTGAATCTGGGATTGCTCCCTAGGCAACTCAAAACCGATGCAACCCAGGAACTTCTTTTCTCTTCTGAAAAGCTGGATTTCAGTATCATTATACAGACTGGGTCTCTCCTCTATCTAAAAGATGGGTTCATGAACTCTCCCCACAGAAACCATATGGTTCCTCTCTCCATGGCTCTCACTTTGTTGAAAGCTTGTGTGTTGGGGAATATTTGATTTTCCCTTTCCCCCAGTTCATTGAATTTAATAAAGGAAAGAAAAGGGTAGATAATGAAGTTAATGAGGTGTTAACATATTAATGAAGTGCAAAGACCTTCTACACTCTATTAGCCCATCTCTTTTCCAAGAATGAAAAAAAGTAAAAGTTCACTAATTGAATTGGAAGAGAAGCTTGGCATTGGCTGGCAAAAGATTGGCTTCACTTCTGGAAGACTTTAAAAAGCTAAGCCTGCCAAGCCCTCAATACAGTAGTAGAGTTTGAGAGATTGAGACAGAGGGCAGCTTTATGGAGTCACTTCTACTTCAACAAGATAAGGATAGTGAATTTTCCTAGCAGAGACACTCATCTGAGATATTGTGCTGGGGAAGCACAAAAGAAAGGAAATGGAAAACCTGTGGTACTGGAGGTGTGTTTCCTTGACCACATGCATTCCCTACACTTAAGCCTGACTGCCAGCACAATGTAAGTTTATGTTCACTCTTTTTACTAACAATGTATGTATTTGCAAGAAAGTATACATACCAGGTTTATGGGGGGTGGGGAATGTTTTATAGCTACTATTCTAACTATACTAGTCTCGTAAAAAAAACCTAGTTGTGTCTACTGGCTGACAATTACATGTCTAGAGAGACAATGACTTGTCCAGGAACACATGGCTAATAGTATCTAAAGCAGGATTCAAACTCTGACCACAAGTCCAGTAATCTACCTACCATACCATTTCATTTCTTTGCTGAGCCTATCAACCTTTTTGCTGTTATTCAGTCATTTCAGTTAGTCTCAAATGAATTCCTTGAGAGCAGTAGAAATTGTCATTTGTTGTTCAGTCATTTCAGTCATGTCTAAATCTTCATGAATACATTTTGGGTTTTCTTACCAAAGATACTAGAATGTTTTGCTATTTTCTTCTTCAGGTCATTTTATAGATGAGAAAAATGAGATAAACCAGGTAAAGTGACTTGCCCAAGGTCTTCCAGTTAGTAAGTATCTGAGGTCAAGTCTTTTTTATCCACTGCACCACTCAGCTGGCCCAGTCTTAAATTACCCTTATTATCTTACCTTGGTACTTTACCATTTATCAAAGCTGATAGTGATAATCTTCTAAACTGGATAAAAGACACCAAAATTCAAAAATATTTCAAAAGAATGAAAAAATGGACAAAGGAAGATACAAAGATCAGACTTAAGAATTGGAGCAAATGAAAAATCCTTCATTTAAAACCTTTCCCTCAAACCTTATCACAAAGTTCAAGATGCTCATGTGAAAAGACCTGGAGGACTGAGAAGAATGCAAGCTTAGACCCTTCTAACAGTGGGAAAGCTTAGAACTCTTCAAAAATGGCATATGTAGTAGAAAGTCCAGTTTTTTCTCTAATTCCCTTAAGTCTAGCAGCTTCATCCTAATCACTGTGTTTCTCTGGCCCCAAATGAGAATGGTTATCTTTCTAGCCAGTGCACATGCACAACACACACACACACACACACACACACACACACACACACACACACACACACAATGAATGGTTGGACTTGGCTCATCCAGTTAATGAGCATGAAGTTCATTTATCCAAAATGTGGCAGCTAGGTAGCACAGTGGATAGACCAGCGGACCTGGAGTCAGGAGGATTTGAGTTCATTTATCCAAACTGTGATTCCAGGCTAATCACTTGGCACCACAACCATTCACTACTATTCCTACTTAATTACTTCTTGGTGTGGTCTTAATGGAAAAAGTAGTGTTCCTTGAGTCAGAGAACTTTCTCATTTAATGATTTCCCATCCCCATGAGATAGACTGGACAGAAATTATCTATTTGATGATTGAGGAAATTTAGGCCTAGAGAAATAATTGATTGCCCAGAATAACATGCCATGACAGTGACCCAACTGGAAGTAGAACCCACTATCACCTATTCCTCTTCTTATTGAACTATTTTATATCCTGTGAGTCTAATGATGGGGTAGCTACCGTATTAGATAAGAGAATGGCCTGATCTCCTGAACACCCTCCCTCTTCTCCACTAAGAAAGTTATCCTGTTACTCTTTCCATTGACCTTGAAAGGGTTCTTTTACTTCTTTCATGATAATGTAATTTAGGCTTTGTGTTCACCATCCCAATTCTACCTGAACTGGTAAGTTGAATTCCCAGAAGGTTCAAAACCTTTTCAAAGTTCTAGAGGCAATCCTAAGAATTTGAGTTTTCTATTATTGTTATTCACAAGCCCCTCATTGATATACTCACCATTGTTTAATAGTCAAACTAGTCTTTAGAAATGACTAGTCTTTTAGAAATGATCAATGGACATTGATCTTTAAAATTTGAGTGTAGGGGTGGCTAGGTGGTACAGTGGATAGAGCACTGGCCCTGGAGTCAGGAGTACCTGAGTTCAAACCCGGCCTCAGACACTGAATAATTACCTAGCTGTGTGGTCTTGGGCAAGCCACTTAACCCTATTTGCCTTGCAAAAACCTAAAAAAAAAAATTGAATGTAGGGGCAGCTAGGTGGCACAGTGGATAGAGCACCCACCCTATAGTCAGGAGTGCCTGAGTTCAAATCCGGCCTCAGACACTTAATAATTACCTAGCTGTGTGGCCTTGGGCGAGCCACTTAACCCTATTGCCTTGCAAAAAAAAAAACCTAAAAAAAAATAAAAAAATAAAATTTGAGTGTACAGACTAGATGGGGGCTTGGAAATGATAGTATTTGAAGATAAGCCAAGATGGGAAGTAGGAGAAAGCAGTTCAGTTTAGTTCCCCCATTCAATATTGTAACAATGAAGTAAGAACATAGGAATGAGTAGTGATTGAAAAATTAAAAGAGAAACTACAGTGAGCTGACTTTCCAATTCATGAATTCAAACTCCAGGGACCATCCTAGACTCAGCACCCTGAGGTCCAAACTAGGTCATCAGGGCAAGGACAACCAGAGTTGATCATAAACTCAATCTCACAGGCTCAGGCTCCTAGAGGAAGAGAGAACTTGAAATAGAACAGTAGCAGAGAGATGTCCAGAATTGATCTGAGTATCCAAACCCCTGATTCAAGCAGGGTTTTCCAGTGAGATAAACTCTAAAGATTCACTCAGTGGCCAGAAGCTGGAACTTTTGACTATGCCAAAGAGACCCTAGACCCAGCTCCATGAGAAGTGACCATCCCCCCACCATTATGCCTCTAGACAGATGAGATGAAATGTAATTAAAATGAAATTAAAAACAGCCCTGACTCCTCCAAGTCAAGTCCCTAATAACTTACTTTTAATTCTGCATCTAGTTCTTCTTTCCCTTATGGAGTCCCTATTAATTTCACCTCAAGTCTTCCTCTATAAGTTGAAGGAGTTAGACTAAATGTCTTTTTAAATTTTCCTTCCACTTTTCATATTCTATGTTATATTATGTTCTCTGTTCTAAAATTACTTCTATCTCTGGAATTTTAGAATATTATGATACTTTAAATATGCCTGATACTATATAATACATTTCAGTTCCTTTCCTTTCAACTCCTAAATTGTAAGATTCATGAGGGCAGGACTCATATCTTACACTTCTATGTATCCTCCACAGCATGTAACACTGGATATGTGTTAGTTTATCAGTAAATATTCTTTGACTAATTGATTGAGACAAGTAAGGATGAACCCAGAGGTGGGAAGAGAGAAGCAAGGGAAGGTGGAGGGACCAATGGGAAGAGGGTATAGAAATATAAAGAACATGCATCTAAGCTTGAGAAATGTTACAAATAGCCTATGCAAAGAGGTTTGGAGCTAAAAGCTGGGGGAAGGAGCAGGTTCTGACAAGAAACTGAGGAGTATTTTTTCCCCTTTTAGTCTTTAACAACTGTGACTAATATAGAAATATGTTTTACATGATTGCACATATATAATCTATATCAAATAATTTACCATTTTAGGAAGATAAGAGGGGTGGGAGGAGGGAGAAAAATTTAGAACTCAAAATCTTGTAAAAATGAATGCTAAGGGGGCAGCTAGGTGGTGCAATGGATAGAGCACCAGCCCTGGAGTCAGAAGGATCTGAGTTCAAATCTGGTCTCAGACACTTGATAATTACCCAGCTGTGTGACCTAGGGCAAGACACTTAACCCTACTGCCTTGTAAAAAAACAAACAAAAAAATGAATGTTAAAAATTGTCTTTTCATGTAAATGGGAAAAAATAAAATATAATTAAATAAGAGAGATCGAAGAAAAGACAGAATCAAAAATTGGAGGCAAGATGAGGAAAATGTATCTTTCTCCCTTCATTGGAGAGATGAGGGACTATGGATGTAGAATGCAGCATATGCTGTCAAATTTGGTCAATGTGTCAGTTGGTTTTCTTAAAATAAAAAAGAATCTTTGCTACAAAAGGAGACCATGCATTGTAGTGGATGAAGAGCTGGACCCAGCCTTGGGAATATTTGAGTTCAAGTTTTGCCATTGACACACACTGATCTTGGAAAAGTCATTTAATCTCTATGCTCCGAGAGACTCTCTCAGACTCCTAGTTTTAGAGAATGTGCCAACCTGCATTAATAGAGGGAGTTTCCTTATTTGAGAATTCTCTGTATAAATGAAACTACAGATTCTGTCTCTCTCTGGGTAGAAAGGAAAACTCATTGGGTAGTCAATTAGAAATGAGTGTGATATACACATAAAGGCACCAACATTTTTTTAAAAAAAATGTTTTTTACTGATGTCTTAGTCCTTTACATTATCATAGTTTTTCCCAGTATCCCTCTTTCCCTTCACTCCATCCCCCACTAGAGAGTTACACCATGTAAAAAACAATATTCGGCATTTACATATTTTTAAAACTATGTCCTCATACCTTGGTCATGATTGGGAGGGCAATAGGAAGAAGTTGGGATATGTCTAGCAAAGATATATTTAGAAATATTTTTTCTTTCATCCATTCATTCTTGTTTTTTAGATTTTTTGCAAGGCAAATGGGGTTAAGTGGCTTGCCCAAGGCCACACAGCTAGGTAATTATTAAGTGTCTGAGGTCAGATTTGAACTCAGGTTCTCCTGATTCCAGGGCTGGTAATCTATCCACTGCGCCACTTAGCTACCCCCCATCCATTCATTCTTCATTGAAGAATATAAACTAATATTACAATTTCCTTTCCAATCAGGTAACCTGTTTCCAAGATTCTCTCTCACCAATCAGGTAACCTGTTTCCAAGATTCTCTCTCACCATTATGTCTGGGAGCAGCCACATTCCTCTTGTCTGACAAAATTTCTCAGAGGAGTGCAAGCTCTAATCATATTTTTTTTTTAAACTTGTAGGCCCCTTTAGCAGTCTGGTGAAGCCTAGGGGCCCCTTTTCAGAATACAGAGTACAAATGCTCAGTCAGTTTATGGAGTGACCTGTGTCGAAGAAGAGTAAGGATTTCAGTCATTGAATTCCAAAAATAAAAGGGAGTGGGGGGAGGTGTAAGAAGATTGAAAAGGTGGGGGGATAGTGGCAGGGACAGGTTATGAAGGTCTTTAAAAGTCAAACAAAGGATTTTATATTTGATCCAGGAAGCAATAGGGAGCCACTGAAGTTTATTGAGCTGGGGAGTGAAATGGTCAGAATAGGGGACAGAGGAAGCAAAAAATCTCACTGTCCTCAGACTTTCTCAACCCAAATGGATCTGTCAGCCATCAGCACTGGAGATCCCAACTTATTCCTTCTTGCTGTTCTTGTCCTGGTCTTCCCTTCATGGGTCTCTATTGTCATTGGACCAGCCCAATTAAGGGTGAAGAAGTACAACATAGAGGACTGGCCGTTATTAAATGATGTATTCTTTGGTTGTGTGACTCATGAAACAAGTGGCACAGACTAGAATTTCCTTCTCCAGGAAGCCCTCCTAGTATGTTATAAGGCACCTGCCCTCTTGGGAGGTCTAGGCCCACTATAGTAGGCAGAGACTCCCATATACTCATGGCATGTGTGTAGATTTATGTGTGTGTATATGTGTGAACTTCCTGAATCTTCCTTTATGCTTGAAACTCCTTCGGGTTGCCAGTCTTCCAATATTAAACACTACTTGGATTCAAAAACTCCTGTTGGGTTTGGGTATGTGGGTGAGAGGTAGAGGAAGGGAAAGAAGGAACTGAAGAAGAAGTAAAGTTTTGTTGTTATTGTTGTGTTGTTGTTGTCATTTTTAGTTTGGGTTTTGGTTGCTTTTTTTGTTTTGTTTTGTTTTTAAGATTGAATTTCCCTTTCTTTCCCAGGCTGGAAGTAGAATCACTACTTATAGTGGGGAACTGTGGCCTACTTGAGTCAGTTATCCCTCCTTAGATAACCTGGTGGCCCCAATTTCCAAGGCTCACCATACTAAGCCAGCTTTAATGTGAACATCCAATCAGCTTAGCCTATTCCAGCTCAGAACTCCAAAGCTAAAGATGTCCACCAATGTAATTCTCCCTTGTAGCAGGAATTATAAGCATGTGGTACCACTCTGACTTGTATTACCTACCTTTGGAAAACTACTCTTACTGAAGTTACTTCTCAGAGACTCTTTACTTTGGGGAAGATAAAGACCCTGTCCTCAGGGAGCTCCAAGTTTGATGTGGGTGTCAATGAGGACATGGAGACTCCCTATTTTCAGGAAACCCTATAGGGGAGGTATAGTCTCTGAACTCAGGCAGTTATTTTCTTATATTCAACTGGGGATAGCTTGGGGAAAATTCCAAATGACAAAGTTGACTAAAAAAAAAAAGGGAGAATGACAAATGCTGGCAGGGAAAACTCACAGAATTGTGAAGTGATCTAAACATTCTGGAGAGCAATATGGAACTATATCCCCAAACTACCAAATTAAGCATATCCTTTGACCCAGAAAAATCACTGCTGGTGCTATACTTCAAAAAAATAAAGAAAAAAGATATATATATATATATATATATATATATACATACACACACAAAATGCTTACAAAAATATTTATAGCATCTCTTACTTTGGTGCCCATCAATTGGGAAATGGATGAACAAGTTATATAAATGATGAAATATTGTTATGCTGTAAAAAATAATGAGGGGGATGATTTCAGAGAAACCTGAGAAGACTTGTATGAACTGGTGTTGGGTGAGGTAAGCTGTACCAGAAAAACAATTTGTAAAATAACAAAGATATTTTGAAGACAAACAGTTTTGAAAGCCTAGGAACCTTAATCAATATAATGATCATAATTTCAGGGGATTTATGATAATATATACTATCTACCTTCTAATATATGAATTCAGAATTCATATTGAGACATATTTTTAATATGGCCACTTTGGAAATGTTTTGACTGACTATACAAGTTTGTAACAGGGTTTTAGTTTCTTACTTTCTCCATGGAGAGAGATGTGAGAGAAAGAGACGACAGAACTTAGTGAAAATAAAGTAAAATTTAATTAAAAAATAAAAAGCTAAAACTCCCCCAGGAATCAATATATGACATAATTCATCTTCCCAGGTCATCATGGAGTGGAAGTGATCCTGAGTTTTTTTCAAAGGCTATATCAGCTGGACTTCAGGTACAATTAGGTGACAGATTGTCTTTACTCAAGGGCCAACCTAATTAGGAAAGCAGAAGTTCATCTCTAGAGGGCTGGCCTAGTGATGAATTCTTTGGCCAGGAAGCAGATAAAAATAATAAATGGTCTTCAGAATCATGTTGCACCACTCCCCCAACCCATCCTCCCCTTCTTCACCTTCAGGGACAGTCCTCAAGCAACACAAAAGAGAAGGAACTGGATATAGAGAAGCTCATATTTCTTAGACTTTCTCAAACAGATCAAACAGAGAACATACCTGCTTCTGGCAAACCACATGTGCTGCTTGGGCTCCTTAGGGATGAGGAAACCTTTGGCTGTATCACAGCACTGAAAGAGTTGGATAATCAGGAAAGGACAAAGCAATGACCATATTGTCTACTGAGTAGGAGGGACACTGACTCAGTGGATCTTTTTCCCTAATGTTTTCTTTTTATTTTAAAAATTATTTTTATTTCATTAAATATTTTCCAATTACATGTATAAAATTTAATAATAATTAAAACATATTTTGAGTTCCAACTTTCCTCCCTCCTTCCTACCCTTCTCCTCTCCTTAAGAAGGCAAACACTAGGATTTCGATGAAACAAGTGAGATCCCACCAAACACATTTCACCAAACATATTTTATATAAACAAAACAAATAAAATAAATAAGTTCTAAAAATATGCCTCAATCTGCAATCAGCATTCATCAGTTTTCTCTCTGGAGGCAGATAGAATTTTTCATCATGGACCCTTTGGAATTGTCTTGGATCATTCTATTGATCTGAACAGTCAGTTCTTTCACAATTGATCATCTTTGCAACATTGCTGTTAATGTGTCATGTTTTTCTGATTCTGCACATTTCACCTTAAATGAATTCATATAAATCTTTCCAGGTTTCTCTGAAACCATCCTGTTTGTCATTCTTATATCACGATAGTATTCCATCACATTCTTATACCACATCTTGTTCACTCTTTCCTGAATTATTGGGTTTTCCCTCAATTTCCAGTTCTTTGCCACCACAAAAAAGAACTCTTATAAATATTTTTCCCATTTAAAAACATTTTAACTTACTTTTCCAATTATATTTGTTTGGGTTTTTGGGGGGTAAGGCAGTGGGTGGGGTTAAGCGACTTGCCCAAGGTCACATAGCTACGTAATTATTAAGTGTCTGAGGCCAGATCTGAATCCAATTCCTCCTGAGTCCAGGGCCAGTGCTCTATCCATTGTGCCCCCAGCAATCCCCTTTTTCAATTATATTTAAAGGTAGTTTTCAGCATTCATTTTTGTAATGTTTTCTCCCACCTACCATTTCCTCCCCCCAACCTAGGAGAGCAGTGATCTGATATGGGTTATGTATTCACAATTGTTTTACCCATATTTCCCTATTAAATACACTGAGAAAAAAATCAGAGCTGGGGGGAAATATATGAAAAAAAGAAAGAAAAAATTTAAAAGATGTTTTAAAAAGTGAACCTAGTATGCTTTCCTCTGCATTCAGATGCCATAGTTCTTTTCCTGGCTATGGATGGCATATTCCATCACAAGTCTTTTGGAATTGTTTTGGATCATTGTATTGTTGAGAGGAGCTGAGTCTATCATAGTTGATCATCTAACAATGCTGCTGTTAAGGTATACAATGCTTTCCTGGTTCACTTCACTCAGCATTAGTTCTTTTTTTTTTAGTTTAATTTTTTTTTTTTTTTTTGGCAAGGCAAATGGAGTTAAGTGGCTTGCCCAAGGCCACACAGCTAACTAATTATTCAGTGTCTGAGGTCGGATTTGAACCCAGGTACTCCTAACTCCAGGGCTGGTGCTTTATCCACTGCACCACCTAGCCACCCCCAGCATTAGTTCTTGCAAGTCAGTCTTTCCAGGCTTTTCTGAAGTCCACCTGCTCATGATTTCTTACAGAGCAATTGTACTCTATCACATTTATATATCATAATTTGTTCAGCTATTTCCCAATTGATGGATATCTCCTCAATATCCAATTCTTTGCCATTACAAAAAGAACTACTACAAATATTTTTATACAAGTAGGTTCTTCTCTCTTTAATGTTTTTGGAATACAGACCTAGTGAAGTGATATCGTTGGGTCAAAGGATGTACACACTGTTTTATAGTCCTTTGGGCATTATTGTCCAGAATATTTAAATTTTTAAATTTAAATATTTAATTTATATTTAAATTCACACTTCTACCAACAGTGTATTAGTGTTTCAATTTTTTCCACAAACCTTTCAGCATTTGTCATTCTAATCAATAGTAATATAGAGTATTCTTATGTGACTATTGATAGCTTTGATTCCTTCTTCCAAAAACTACCTGTTCATAACCTTGGAGCATTTGTCCACTGGAGAATGGCTCTTATTTTTATAAATTTGAATCAGTTCCCTACATATTTGAGAAATTAGGCCTTTATCAGAAAAACTTTGCTATATTTCCCCCCAGTTTCCTGTTTTCCTTTTAATTTTGACTGCATTAGTTTTGTTTAGGCAAAAAGCCATTTAATTTTACATTATCCAAATTATCTATTTTATTTCCCATGATTCTCTCTTTCTTGTTTGAACATAAACTTTTCCTTTATTCATATATCTAGCATGTACATTTTCCCATGCTTTCTTAGTTTAATCATAATATAATCCTTTATGTTTAAACCCCTTCATCCATTCTGATCCTACTTTGGTTCCTCCTGGTTTTCTCAGTAATTTTTGTTCTTACCCTAAAAGTTTGGATTTACCAAA
This sequence comes from Macrotis lagotis, assembly GCF_037893015.1. Lineage (NCBI taxonomy): Eukaryota > Metazoa > Chordata > Mammalia > Peramelemorphia > Peramelidae > Macrotis > Macrotis lagotis. The sequence goes on along the minus strand of NC_133662.1, from coordinate 17,939,898 downwards.
CACTAGATTACCATGGTCATTTACTTCTATGTATTGTGTATATAATCTATTCCTCAATGGATCTTTGAAAAAAAAAAACCCTGCCCTTGGCCCACCTGTCCTTTTCTTAGATGAGTGTGCCATTTCCCTTTGAGACTCTCCATCCCTACAGAATGTAAACTATTCCTATATGGAAAATGGAACAAGGAGACTCAATTTTACCTAGGCCACTGGCTACCTTTTTCAATTTGTGTTTTCTTTTCTGAGCATAGGTGATCAAAGAGTAATGCTGAGATGGGTATGTCCAGTTTTGAAGACAACCTTGTGAATTCTAGAGCTTATAAGATAAGGAGTTTCTGCTCATTGTAATTTCTTCCAGAATTTAATAGTAGTTAATACTATTACTTGCTTAAGTTTTTATGTCAATGCATGTTTGTGAGAGCTTTTTGTATTAAACATTTGTACGTGGGTGTGCTTAGAAAATAAATACCTTTCCCAAACCTGATTTATATTATACATTGAATACCTTTCCAAACTTCAACTATAAATAATTATTCTTTGGGTATGTGAAGGGAGGTGGTATTAAAAGGGCTACAAAAGAAAATCTTATTCTTCTTTCTGGTTCTCAAAAGCCTTATTCCAGAGTTGAGAGGGGCCCTGTCAAGAAGAGTCAAGAACAGCTGAATTTAAACTTAAGCTAATTCTCTCCAGTCTGCTAGTCTTGTCTCTTCTCCACTGCCAATGGTCTAGATATTCTGTTCTCTCAAGTTTCTATGTCTGTGTCAATCAATAAACATTTATTAAGTATGTTTTGGACACTGTACAAGAAATAGGAAGTATAGAAAATGCAAAGAATGGCTATAGACATTCTCTTGTCCTATTTTTTTTCCTCTTTGATCTTTCTTGTACTTTTTTATTTAAAATTTTAAAAAAAATTTTTTAAATTTTAAATTTAAAAAAATATTTTAATTCTACCATACAGAATGTCTTGACACTTTCTAAAAGTGACAAGAAGTAGACACATCTGTTCATAACCTGCCCCTTCTGTGATTACTCTGTGAATAATCACCAACAACTTCCTAATAGTCAAATCCAGTGCCCTTTTCTCAGTTCAGAAAGGAAAACTTTAACTTCTAAATACTTTTGACATTATTGACCATTTCCTCCTTCCATACTGACCACTCCCTCATCCTGATCTTGACTTTTGAGATGCCAAAATTTTCTGGTGTTATTCTATCATTTCTTTTTCTTTTGTAGTTTCAACTGCCTCCTTATATCCCCTATCTCAACCCTTTGTTAGTCTCTGAATTTCAAGTAAGCTCTACAAGGGTGACTTCCTAAGGACATCTAGTAATTGATTTTTCAGTTCAATCTTTTTTTTTTCAGTTGATCTGACTTTTTGTGGTTCCCATTTAAGGCTTTCTGGGCAAAGATATTGTAGTGGTTTGTCAGAGCCTTCTCTAGTTCATTTTACAGATAAGGAACCTAAGGAAAACAGTATTAAATGATTTGTCCAGGGCCACACAGCTTGTGGGTGTCTGAGGCAAGATTTGAACTCTTGAAATAAGTTCATGTCCTGATTCCAAGCTCTATACTACCACTTAGTTGCCTTACACTAGACCTTAGGTCTTGCTAAATTTGATGCAGTTTTCTGGGGGCATCTGTACCTCTTCAGAACTGACCCAAGGAAACTTAGTTCTAATGCTCAGACTTTTACTATAGTGATGGTGGTGATGATGGTAGTGCTGCTGCTGCTTTTTTATTTTCCTGAATTGGAGACCTGCTGTGGCTGGTCCCTATTTACCTTTCCTCTTTCTTCTGCTGCCCCAATCATATATTGATATCTATTGTCTCCTTCCCTTTTTACTCATGCTTCCATACATTATCTGCCATAAGGATATATGTTCTAAAGTACATTCACCAAGGAAAAGAATATTAAGAATATATTAAATTTTAAAATAAGGATGCATTAATTGAAAGTATTTAGGAAAGCAACTGCCCAGGAGGGATATAGGGCCACTCAGAACCATTATCTAGTAAAATGTCCAGGGCAGGATTGAGTCTTCACATAGTTGAGGAAAGATCTGGAGATCCTAGTGACTACAAACTCAAAATGGGTCAGCAGCATGATGTGATAACTAGAAAATATTCTTCTTTGGTCAAACCACATCTGGATTATTGTGTACATCTCTTGAGTGTCATATTTTAGTAATAAAATTGCTAGGAAGGCAAATAAATAGTGAATCAAGGCTTTGAGTCTCTAATATATGGACTCAGTTGAAGGAACTGGGGATGTTTAATCTGGATAATAAAAACTCAAAAGAGACATGAGAACTGCCTTCAAGTATTTGAAGAGTTGGCATCTGGAAGAAGGATTAAATTTGTTCTGTTTGTCTCCAGAGAGCAGAGTTAGGAGCTATGAGTGGAAGTTGCCTAAAGGAAAATCTAGAATGGGTGTCAGGAAAAATTTCCATTAGAGTTGCCCCCAAAATGGAAGTGACTACCTTGCACGGTAGTAATGGGCTCTGCCTCTTGGAGGGTCTTTAAGTAGAGACCACTTGTCAGGCGATTTATGGCAGGATTCTTTTTCCAGTATGGATTGGTCTATCCAGCCTCAGTCCCTTCCAACTTGGACATTCTATGCTTCAAATCTACTTTGTAATCCCCAAAGTAAAATTACAACTCTTGTTTCAAAAGTTACCCATCAATTTAGGCAATTGATTGCTCTGGACTGACCCCAATCCTTAGTTCATATTCCTTCTGCTTATCCCTTACCCCAAGCCCAGTTCCTCATTACCTTAGAATCCCACTATTGCATTCAGCCTAACTAGTCTCCTTGCCTCCATTCTCTCCTCAGTCAATATGGAATAGATAAAAGAATACTAGATTTTAAGTCAGAACACCAGAATTTGCAACTTACTTCCTATTTGACCTAGACAAATGACTTCCTTTCTGTTTCCACATTTATGAAACAAGTGAATTGAACTAGTTAATCTGTAAAGTCCCTCCTAGCTCTAAATCTATGATTTATCTGTACACAGTTGTAAGAATAAACTACCTAAAGCATTGTCTTGTGCCTATGTTTCTGTAAAGTAAAAGTATTGGATCTCCTTGGAAGAGGTGTATCCACTTTGTCTTCAAAGTCCATTTATGAGGCATTATTGCATTTTATTATTATACTCATTGGTAATATGGAATGCATTGTAGTCATAAAAATATTAAATTCAATATGCAGTCCTTGATAAGTTTTTGTTGGGTGATGCTGCCCAGGAGAACTAAAAAGTTGGACATCCATGCCTCAGACACCCATGCCTTCTTTGGAGGATTCCTTTATATCCATTCCTTCTCTCCACAGGGCCTAGTATAGGACTGTTGTTGTTGATGATGGTGGTAGTGGTCATGGTAATGATTATAATGATGAGGATGATGATAGTGGTGGTAGTGATAATGATGATGGTACTGATTATGGTAATGATGGTGATGATGGTAGTGATGATGCTAATGCTGCTGCTGCTGATAATGTTCAGACCCACTATTTCATTGGATAAGGAACTGTGTCAGGAAATTCCTTCTATTAATGAAAATCTCCACCTACTCTCCATTTAGGACACTAAGAGATTAAGTAACTGGCTGAGGATCACAATCAGTATATACCAGAGACAAAAATTGAAGATGTCTTTCTGACTCTGAATCTACTTCTCTTTCCACTATAATATATGGTCTCACATTCTTATTATAGTAGATGACTAATAAAAGCCTGTTGATTAATTGCTTCCAGGTCTTGGTATTCAATCCCAAGTACAATGAAGGACAAGAATAAAAGTTAACCCCTGACCTCCTTGATTTCATCCCTCTTGTTTCTTCTCCACAAGAAGAATGAGTTTACAGAAAGAAAGACAGGTGGGGCAAGAAGAGATTCCTGATTATTGGGAGCTGAGGATACTTGGGTGATATCAAGATCAGGGAGTTCTTCAACTCTTGAAGCAGCAGGAACATCTGAGTTCAAATCCTGATTCACCCACTTGCTAGCTTTTTGGCCCACAGGTAAGTCACTTAACCTCTTCATCTTAATTTCCTTATCTGCAAAATCATGTTAATAGAAGCATCTCTCAGGGTTGTTGTGAGGATAAAAAAAATGAGATCATCTTTGTAAAGTGGTATGCAAACCATAAAGCTAAGAGTTATGCTAGCCATAATTATTATTAAGCCCATCTTTCACCCACCTCTGTGCCTCTCTCTGATTTTCCTCTTCTCCTAGGCTGGGACCAGCCCATTGCCCCTCCTCCCTGCCCTATCCAAAGGAGCACAGAAGGCCTTTCAGACCAGGCTCAACCGTGACATACTCCCTTGGGAGGGGCTGTGTTATTCTAAACTTTCACTCTTGGCAAGAGGCTGGACCAAAGAGAAGGGAGGATTGGGGATGTGAGTGTGAGCTTGGGTGATTGACTTCATGTGTATACCTGTGTAACTATGCATGTGTGATTGTGGATCAAGGTGGGACTGCATTTTGGAAGTATGCATGGGCATGTGTGTGGTGATGCCCAAGAATCTGTTTACTGTGTGGATGATAAAATCATGGATCCTTTGAGCTGGAAGGGTCTTTGTACACATGTGGATGTCTGTTTTGAATATGAACATGTACATGTGTTCATAATTTTTTTGTATATATATATATATACATATACATATATATGTATATGTATATATATCCTGTCTTGGTTTCTGAATCTGGATTTGAGCTTCTGTGTATGTGTGGCTAGGTGTCTGTGCGAGAACTGATGAGTCTGTGTGTGTCTGGTTCTAGTGTGTTTCTAGGTTCAAACAAGGCCTCCTTTGTCCTCTCCATTCCTTGCTCCCTTCTTCATATACATAGTCCCTGTTTGATTATTTTTATAGGTTTTATTCAGCCTCCTTCCCTGACCCCATCCTCTCTGCAGTGACTTAGCTGATTGGAGGAGTGGAGTTATGGACTTAGAAGCCAGGACCCCCTTCTCATCTCTATATAACTCTAACTATGGGAGTTTCTGCAAAGGAAATGTTTGAAGAAGGGAGCTGAAGAAAACAGTTACCAAAAATCAAGATTAAGCCATGGATGCCTAAACCTACTCTTCTTATCCACCTATTTCTGATTATTTCTGTGTGTCTTTCTCTCCATTTCTTTCTCTCTCTCTCTCTGTCTGTCTCCCTCATCTCCTCTCTTTTCACTCCCTCTCCAGCATTTATCTGGGAGACTTCTGACAACACAATTGGGGAGGAGGTCCAGAAAAGAACCCCTAACCACCAAGGGATTTAGTCTTTTTTGTCCTGAGCTAGAAGCTGCAGTTTGGGGCCTTCCAAAGAAAGGAGTGACTGTGTGTGAATATATGTGAGAGTGTATATGTGTAGGGGAGCGAGATACACACCTCTGTACCTCCTTCTTCCTCATTAGCCTAATTCCTCTCATCCCCTTCCACCAAAGGTCAAGTTCAAGGGAAAGAGCTCAGTGACTACTTTGTCCAACACCACCCTCTGCTGTTCATTCACAGTCCTGCAACAAAGAGCCAATAGAAGGCTGATGACGTGGGGTTGTGGGGGGAGATGGAAGGGAAGAGACTTTCTCTATAAGAGATGGACCTTCTGGGAGGTAAGGAGGGGACAATTCTTTCTTCTTTTTCCTTCTTCCACTGTCTGGAAGCTACAAAGAATGCTACTTAGAGTATCTTTGAGTATTCAGTGGAAGTTCTGCCAGGGAGAACAACTGCACTGGCATCAGGAGTATAAGAGCCACTTCCTTGCTCTCCAAAACATCAGATAGCAAACAGCCAGGACTGGCTAACTAACACCAAAGCAGCCTGAGACCAAGTCAATAGTTTCTACTTACTATCCATATCACCCTATCCATTTTATCTCTCTTCCCTTCAGTTTCTCCACCGAAAAAAATGGAACATTAATAATCCTAGATGCAGTATGTCTTCATGGATAGAGTTGGATTTAGAACCAGGAAGACTTGGGCTCAGAATCCTGACTGGAACATACCAGTTTTATGACCACGGGCAAGTAATTAAAATGTCTTGGCACTCCAGACACTTAAAAACTAAAAACTATAATTTGAAGAATAGAAGATAGAAGCTTGTCTGTACTGGTAGGTGTTTCTCATTAGGACTTCCCTTAATCAATGAAATAGCGATCTGGTATAAATAATAGTAACACTAATAATACTTGCCCCTTCCTACTAAGTATGAGAGGTATTTTATAACTAGTTAGTACTAAATATGACTTACTGAGTTGCTTAAAGCCCAGGAGACTGTGAAACTTCCTTTTCTTGTGCTCTCCTGGCATACATAGGAAGGAATATAATTGGTCCTGGTTAGAGGATGGCCCTTCTTGTTTTGAGGTTGACTTAGAAAGAGACAATCCAGAAAGAGGGAATTAAATATGGGTGTCTACACAGGATTCAAAGATATAGTCCCCTCTTCTCTGGGTTCTTTGCTTTCCATTTACCATCCCAAATCAATCTCAGGGGCATGAAACTCCATTGGATTTCCAAATCCTTGAAGGGCCACCAAAGGATAAAAGGAAGTAAGGGCTGCAACTTTGCCTGGAAGGTCTGGGGTGGAGGCAGTTTGAAACGAGGGAAAGAACAGTGACTCAAGAATTAGGCTAGGTTCTTATCTTGCCTTTGATTCTATCTGGGTGACTGGGTGAAGTTTTAACTTCCTTAAATTTCTTTCATTGTCTATAAAATAAAGAAATTGATCATCTCTGAGGGCCAATCTTATGAAGTTGTAAGATTGGACAATTGGGGTGACTTTGCTGAGAGTAAAGTTGGATGGAAGCAGTTGGGGTGTTGTGAGTAGAGCACCACAATCTCATCCCTGGGAAATTCTTCAGCACAGGGCTGTTTTGGACCAGAGGCAGGGAGAGGGACCAATTGATCTCCAAAGTAGTATCCTGGATTCTCAGCTGTCTTTTGGAGATATGGGGAGGAAAAAAGGGGGAGGGGGCATCATAGTAGGTAATTCACTTTATTGCATTATATATAATGCTGTTGTCCATACAGATTACATGCAGCTAGTTCTACTGTACAGGGTCCGCCTGTCTGCCGCCACAGAGCGGAGGGAGGGTAGGCGGAGTACGAATACACAGCAATGCTATTCCTTTATACAGCACAGGATGGAACTGGGCCTGAGCTAAGGGGGAGGACACAAAATCTTGTCTGTCCCACCTGACCCCCTTCCCCCTGTAGCCCCCACTAGAGGAGAGGGAGAGAGGGGGACCCCAGCTCTGAGCATGTGTCCAGCAGGATGGAGGAAAGGAGTGGAGGAGATAAGAACATTTATAGGGGCTAAAAAAAGATCAAGAGACATACAAACATACAGAGCAGACAGTGGGACAGGTGGGGGGGGCAGGGGGAGACACACAAATAGAGACAGAAAAAGGCAGAGAGAAAGGGAGGGGGGGGAGAAGGGGGAGGGAAGAGACAAGACAGAAATCAGGCCAGAAATAAGAGGAATGAGACCACAGAAGAGATGACACATTAAGGAGTTGGAATCCCCAAGACTCACTCCTCTTTAGTCTGTAGTTAGTGCTAAGCATGAGATTGCCTATGGTGAGGGGGTTAGATCTCAGTACTGTAGACTGACCCTTCTCCCCAGGACCCCCCTCCCTCAGCCCTATCCCTGAGGGACCCTGGTCTAGGAGTTCCCTGGTCCCCAAAATGTTGGGCTATCTAGAAGATTGGTTATGGATAGTCAAAAGTTGATCCTTGGGGTCCCTGTGATTGACTCTCAGAGGAAGATAAAAAGCAGACAAATGGTATGAGAAGTAAACAGGCAATCTTCCTTCCATCTTTTAGGTAGGTCCTCAACTAGAGGATGACATTAGAGAGGGGGTGATTGGGGAAAATTTGTGATTGGGGATGAGTAGAGTTGAGGAGCCAGTTGGGGGGGGAGGAAAAAAACTGTTCAGAGGAGGACTTTGGTTTAAGCATTTTCAGGGTCCCTTCTGTCCCCATCCCTTCTCTTTGTTGGCCAGCAGCACTCACCAACTTCACATCCCATTCTGGCTACCAGTTAGACCAGTTAGTACAGTCACTTTGCAGGATTCAGACTCATACAATCACACTCATACACACATTCAAGTCTGAAAGCATGTGCCTATATATAAATCCTTACAGTGGCACATTCACATTCACACATTAGCACATTGTGCACACATACACACACCACCACCATAAGGATGGGAGCCCAATGATTCAGACTTGTCTTCAGAAACACTTTTCCTTGTAAGAGATCTGGTTTACATCAAGTAAAGAAGGATCTTTGATGCAATGGTTAGAGTGGCTCTAAGGGCTAGTCCAAGAAAACATATCTGGAAATTGCTTGCCTTTCCCCACCTCTTTGTCTCATTCCCAGGCACATCAGCCTGGGTGGCATGGCATAGGGGCAGGAATTTGATTTAGGAAGGAAGCAAGAAAAGGGAGAGTTAAAAAGTTTTGGGAAAAGAAACTTTGAAGTATAGAAAATGAAGGGGTTAGGGAGAGATATGGGGAAGGAACAGGAGACCAGGATGGAAGGTAGCCAATTGTGTATGAGAGAGTATATGTGTGTCCTGTCTTCAGCCTTCTTGAGATGAGGGAAGACTCAGAAGACTCCTAAGGAGCTGAAGAAGCAGCAGATAAGTTAAAATGAGGAATGGGCTACATCCAAAAAAGGAGAATTTGGGGGACTGGGGTGGGGGAGAAAAATGTTAGCCTGAGCAGAACCTAAGGCTATCAGAAATACTGTTATTATCCAAGACTTTGTCCGCTTTATGAGGGACTTGGCTTGGTAGGAAGGGAAAGGAAAAAAGCTCAAGAGGGAAACTACAGTAGTTGTCCAGTCCAAAAGCTGACCTTCCCAACCAATAAGTCCCTTTGTTTCATTGTGAATGATGCTCCAAGTCAGATACATAAAAGTACCTGGACACACATTGGTTCCTGCTACTTCATACTTGGCTGATTGTGGTTAAATGGACTCATGTGCAGACCCACACACATTCACTCATACACTCCTCTGAAAATACCCACTCCCAGGTCTTGGTTTCCATATTCAGGTCCCTTGACTTAGCCCCATCACCCCCCCCTTCCCACTCGGTGACACACGCTGAGGGCCTAAGAACAGAGGGTATTTAATATGCACAAGTCAAAGGGCAAGGAACATGGTTAACAGGCACCAAGGACCTTTGCCCCCAGTCCTCCTGAGGACCTGTGAGGGTCACAGTCTTTGTGTAGTAACTGGACAACAGTCCTTTAACTCCCCCACCAACCCCCTCCTGGTCCTGGTCCTGTCCTTGTCAGAGAGATTCATCTAGGGGGAGAAGGTGTCACATAGAGCAGCCTGACATCTTGCTCTTCACCTGAAGTCGGAATCCCCCCACAGTGGGAGAAGGAATGACAGCTGGTTGCCTCTTTACCCATTTCAACTCTCTCCCCAGTGAACCTCCACCTTTGTGTCTCCAGCTCTAGCACTGGTGGGAGGGAACTTGATGATGGGCACACCAGGGACCAGCCTAGGTGGGCACTGGCGCCTGGCTAGCTGGGACACAAGACTGACTGAAGGTGGGGGGTGGGATAGAGTAGAGACCCTAGGAGACAGCTACCGTTACCTCAGGGTTCTAAGGGAACTCATTCCACTTGAGCCTTTCTTCCTCTCAGACTCCAAGCCCCCACTGAAAGGGGAATGGGAAGGACAACTAAGGGACAGTGATGAGGAGGGAATAAGAGGAGAAATGAGGTGTGCAGGGAAGTCTGTCCCCAGGCCCCTTCTGTGGGTAGCTGAAGACCAGAGTGTAGAAGAAAGCCATGGCCACCAACAGTCACTGTCAACTTTGGTTTAAAACAATAACTTAAGTGGAGGGGACTCCCCCCTCCCTCCAGCTTCTTGCCTGGGGGGTGAGGGAGCTATGGGAGCATGGGCAGAAGGTTAGTTCAGGAATGAAGGGCAGGGGGTGACAAAGGAAAAAAAGCAAACAAAAAGTTTTGGTTTCTGCTTCTGTCATAAGAAAGGTCTTTGGTCATCTGTTTAACGGGGAAAAAAGAGGGAAGGAAATGGAGAGGGGCTATGAAATGGAGAGGGGCAGGGGGCTGGAGGAGGAGTAAAAGGGGGAGCCTTGGAAGAGGTAACCCATTCCTCTGGCCTTGGCAGCTGGCCTGCTCCCCCGATTCCCCAGACCCCGTCCCAATGCACACACCTCTCCTAACGCGCTGGAGGCTGAGAGGCTGGCTCCCCGGCTCAGCCAGCCAGCCGCAAGCAGCAGTGAGCTCCATGGGGACACCTGGTGGAGATGACCGGGTTTTTCCCCCTCCACAAGTGGGGTCCAAGCCCTTCAGTTCCATGGGTGAATAGCAAAGTCTTAGGGACATTTTCCCTCCTTCCCCCTTCTCCCCGAGGGCAAATAATCATTTCCCAAGCCCCTTCCCCTCCCCGTATCTCTCCGTCCAGACCCTCTTTATTGCCCATTCTTCCTATGAAGGCCAGACACATGGGGGACACATTGGAGATGGAGGCTCACTGGCCTGTTTGACTTAAGATGGCAGGAGTCAGATCTCAATAGTTATAGCAAAGACAGGAAAAGCCTCCCAGGGAGCTCTGACCCTCATGGGGGGATTTCCATCTACAGTCCCCTTATTAAAGCTGCTTCAGTCCCAGAGCTTCAACTGGCCTCAACCGTGTGCAACCCTGAGTATCATCAGGGAAGGGAAAACTGGCTTGTCCTGGGGGTGGGAGTAGAGTCTGAGAGGCTCTGGGCTCCCCCCTTCCCCCATGAGGCTGGTGGCCGTTGTGGATCTCTCATTCACAGTATGGGGAGTAGAAAGCAGACCAGATTCGGAATCAGAAGACCTGGGTTCAATTCCTGACCCATTCCTACTGTCTGTGTGGCATTAAGCAAGTCACTTCCCTTTTCTTGGGCCTCAGTTTCCTCCTCTGCCAAACAAGGGGATGAAACTATATCATCTCTCTGGCCTCTTCCAGCTTTGAATCCTTTGAAAAAGTTGCCTTGTCCCAGACTTCTTGGAGGAGAGGGTGCAAGACTGGGGCAGGGGAAGGAGGGGACAGATGCTGCCTTGGTGGGAATGGGGGTTTGTTAGCCCCGCCTGCGGGTCTCAGTGTGGAAGGGGAGCAGAAAGCAAAGGTGGCGGGGAGAGTCCTGCTGGTGGTGGTCACAGGGAGAGGATGGCCCTGGAGGGAGGTGCTTGGGTACAGACTGAAGGTACTGGGAATCCACACTCTCCTGGCTCTTCCACAAGTTCCAGACCACCGGCCACTTGTCTTAGGGTGAGGAGCAAAGGTCAATGGAGGGGAAAGGGGGCCATCTCTGCCAGGGACAGCTGTCAGAGTCACAGGTGGGATGGCAGAGAAGCTCTCACCCCAATCTTCTGTCCTGGAAGTGCCTTGAGGTGGGGTAGGAGGGGGCTGTAGAGTGGAAGGGAAGGTGAGAGCCTGAGGAGGGGGTCTCCTGAGGGGGGGAGGAGGGAATGTTTACCCCCCTTCCTTTCCTGCCTGCCCCTCCCCCAGAGGCCCTTACGACAGTTCCTCCCCTGGCAGATCCTCTTCAGGGTCCCTGTCTTCTGGGGGAGCCCCAGCGCTAGGGTTGGTGGAACCCAGGATGGGTCCAGGTCGACTGTCCTCCTCTGCTTCAGCTGGCTCTTCCTTCACCTGTACCTGGTGACTGCAGCAGTGGGGAGAAATGATAGATGGATGGATGGATGCAAGCCCCAGGCAGGAAGCATTCTTTACTTCTTTCCCTGACTACCCACATCACACCCAGCCCCAAGACTGGCCAGTCCCTCACTCATGACTGTTCAGACCAAAACACTCTGATCTCACTAAGACCTGACTGCTGACCTCTTTGGCATGAGGTCCCAGTCTCCCATACTCCTTGGATACTCACAGCCTTAGAACCCTTCATCTCAGAAGAGAAAGGATCTGTGGAGATACAATTTTATGTTGCATGAAGAAGAGGTTTGTGTGTGTGTGTGTGTGTGTGTGTGTGTGTGTGTGTGTGTGAGAGAGAGAGAGAGAGAGGGAGAGAGAGAGGGAGGAAGGGAGAGGGAGAGACATGTGGATATGTTTGCAAACATGATGCCTGTATGTTTGTAAAGTTCGTATATATGTATGTGTGTATGTGTAGGCTTAGGATTCTCTTATCTGTCCCTGCCCCAGGGGAGGAAAGATGAACAGGTACAGGAATGTCTTAGTTGTACCAAGGCCTGGCAGAAGAGGGAAGGCAAGGGGCAGCTAGGTGGCATATGGATAAAGCACTGGCCCTGGAGTCAGGAGTACCTGGGTTCAAATCTGGTCTCAGACACTTAATAATTACCTAGCTGTGTGGCCTTGGGCAAGCCACTTAACCCCATTGCCTTGCAAAAAAAAAAAAAACCCTAAAAAAAAAGAAGAGGGAAGGGTGGGGCAGGGAGGGAAAGGGAAGAGGGAGAGTGGGTATGTCATCTCTCATAGCAGCAGAGGGTGGTCTCACCTGGACTGGCTGAGAGCAGCTAGGTCACAGGGTAGACGGACAGGTAGACTTAGCTACGTGACGCTGGGCACTTTGGAACTTTAAAGCATTGGATAAATGCTAGCTATTGTGATTATTCCTAAGGTGGGGCAGAGGATGATCTCACCTGTATTGGGGTGGGGAGAGGCGTGGGGGGCTGATGCTGCCATTGCTGGTGAGGGGCTCTACAGTGCTGCTCACATCCTCATGTCCGAGGTGCAGGAGGCTGCTGGTGGAGCCAGGGTTCAGCATGCCTGGACTGTTGAGGAGAGGGAAGCTGCTCTCAGCCAGGGCAGCCTAGAGGGGGTGCAAGAGAAAAGGGGGATGGGCAAACATATTAAAAGCAATACCTTCCATAGAGGCCATGAAGATATTCTTCTCACCCTCCCCCATTGAAGCAGCTGGGGAACCTCCTATCTGTCTGATGAGGCTTACTTCTTTATCCATTAACTTCTCTCACCCTTCTAGTTCTGACACAAAAAGACTGCTACATCTGTAGTCCCCTCAGGTCTGTAAGTTTCCCTCCAGTCTGCAGTTCTCTTTGGCCCCATCCCATTTTAGCACTGACCTCCCACCTGCTACCCTCCCGGGTTTAGCTCACATCCCATATAGGACAGAAAGAAGCCCATAAGACAAGGGGCTCCAGATGCTTAGGAGACTGACAGCCTCCGCTGTACTGGGGAGAGTGAGAAGGGAGATGAGGGAGGAGGGTCTCACCTGTACTGGAGGGGAGAGGCAATCGGGGCCAATCTTCCCTCCTGTCCCCCTCCCCCAGCTCCATACACAAGAATTGGAAAGAACTGGAGGCTGTGTGGGAAGGAGGAGATAGAGGGGGAAAGGGAGTTGGGGTGTCTCAGCCAACATGGAAAGAGGTCCCTCAAAAAAAGGAAATAAGCCTTTCTTAGCCCTCAGCTACCCTGGTGCTCTCTGGAATAGGAGAGAACAAGCCTTTGATAAAGGGTGAGTGAGGGTTTTGGAAGAAAATTGAGGAGAGGGAAAGAAGAGTGAATGGGACCCCATGGGAGGGACAACAGTAAGTCACCTGATAACTGGCATTAAGTGCTCCATAACTGAGGCCCGAGATCATGTTTTTCACCAGAGTTGGACTCCTTTGGGGAAGAGGGAGAAAGAAACGTCAAAGACCATCACTTTCCTGGAGTATGCATTAGGAGTCAGGAGGGAGAAACTCTCCTGGCTCTGGTAGGACAGTCATCATTCAATAGCTAGGGTGACTAGTTAAATGAGACCACCCTTTGCCTCATTTCTTACCTAGTCTTAATCACTAAATGGATCAGTCAAATTGAGACCTGAGAAAGACATTTGCTTAAAAAGACCAACTTCTAAACTCTATAATGATTGCTGAAAAACTATCTTTGTATGTAGTAGGAAAAATAAATAAAATTTTATTTTAAAATGCTGAAAAAAAAAAGATCATGGTCTCCCACTGTATCCAGGGCCATCTCCAGTTGTCCTGATCTATAACTGGACCCAGGACCCAAATGGTTCCAGAGGAGAGAGTGGGTTTGCACAGCCATGCCTTACTTAAATCCACTTCACTTGCAAATCATGACATCTTCCTGATGTCATAGTCCTCTTGAGAACTAAGGATAAACAACAAGTGAATGAATGAGGCAGACTGGATTAGTGGAGGGAAACTCAAGTTGAACACGACTGGGGGAGGCAATCAATTATACTGCTCACACTTGCCCTCTGATCCAAAGGGAAGATCTGGTGTTTGTCCCAACCCTGGGAAATTGAAGAAGTTCTATGAGAAAGATGACCGGACAACTGGAGAAGAGGGAAATTGTGATAGAACAGTTCTTCCCCAGGCCCCTCCACACACCTTGAGCCTTATTCTTGTTCATTCTCTCAGTCTCTCCCCTCACATACAGATACACACACACACACACACACACACACACACACACACACATACACACACATGCACACACACACATTTATGTTCACATACCCACATATATACACACACACACATACACACACACACAAATACATACATATATTCATTCATACATAGTGGTACATTGTGTCTAACATAGGTGTGTGTCCATGTGTGCACAGATAAAGAATGGGAAACTAACCATAGGACACAGATATGTCTATGTATGTATATGCACATCATCTTTAGCCCTCATTCTACAGCTGTGTTTCCTCTTCATAGTCATGATCAAGATAATTCTCCTCATTTCTCCTGGCCCTCCATTATTTCCAGACTCCATATAGACCATTCCTCAGCTCTCCCCTTCTGATTTCAATTCATCCATCCATCTATCCATCCATAAATTCCTAATACTAGATTCAAATGGAGTCAAAGCTAGGATGAATGGATGACATATTTGTCTTTGCAGTGGTGGTGATAGTCATGTGTGTTGGCTGGAGTAACAGCGAATAAGTGGGCAACAGTGAATATGTTCAGATCTAGTCCCATAAGCACATGAATTGAAAAAGTCTTTTGCTGGCCTAGATGACAGAGGCCCATACAACCCAGGGGCTGAGCACACATACCCTGTCATCTTTGGCGGTCTCCGCTTTTGGTACTCATGTTCATCCACCGTCCACACAGCGCCCTTGACGTTCTCTACTCGAACAAAGCACTTGTGTAGACTTAGGTTGTGTCGAACAGCATTCTGAGAGAGGGGGAGAGACAACTCTCTCTCTCTCCCCAAGGGGGAGGAAGAGAGAGAACAAAAGGATCTAGGTCAGCATCTCCTCAAGCAAAAGTGGACAAGGAAAATACCACCCACCATTACCACCACCATTATCTTCAAGAAATATTCACAGAATGCAAGAATCCCAGATTTGAAAGGATCTTACACAAGGTCATCTAATGGAATCCATCCCTAAACAGAAATCTCCCTACAACCTCTCTGACAAGTAATAGCAGGATCATAGTGTCATCCATTTTAAAGTTCAGAGAGTTTTAAAAAGAAAGGTCAACTTCTTTTATTCTTCAGACTAAAAAAGACTCAGATGTCAATAAAATTTTCTAAAAATACAAAGGTAGGAAGTGATAGAGTCAGAATTTGAACTTAGATCCCCTGATTCCAAATCCATTATTCTTTTCATGGAACTGAGCCTCAGCTTAAAGACTTCCAGTGAAGGGGAATCTACCCACAACCTCCTGCAAGAGGAAACCCATTTCTCCTTTTTGTTGTTGTTCTGTCAGTTCAGTCATGTTCGACTTATTCTGACCCCATTTGGGATTTTCTTGGCAGAGATACTGAAGTGATTTGCTGTTTTCTTTTCTATCTCATTTTACAGATGTAGAAACTGAGGCAAGCAATCTGAGGTCACATTTGAACTCAGGTCTTCTAACTCCAGATCCAGCTCTCTATCCACTGTACCACCTGGCTGCCCCACTTGGTTCTAATTGTTTCCTTACACAATACCTGTATTGATTTCTGGGCAACTTCCACCCTTTGCTCCTAGCTCTGCCTTTAGGGGCAAAACAAGCCACTAGGACTCTCTAATACCAATCTTCCCTACTTTCCCCACTCCTACAATTCACATCTGTTGATGCTCCTTTCAAAGCAGGGCTTGAGAGCCCCCTTAAAATATCTGCCAAATTCATCTTAAATCAACACTCCCATAACATCTGAACCTCCATCTTTTTTAAAGAGTTGTATCCCGCATAATTGCCTTAATCCATGTCACACCTGAAGTACCCACAATTGATCCAGAAACTATCCTTATAAAGGGGAGGGACCTTAAGGATCATCTAGTCCAACTTTTTGTTTTCCAGAGGTCTATGAGGTCCAGAGAAAGGAAGTAACCAATCCAAAGGGCTTTTACTAGAACCTGAGACCTCCTGAGCACATAAATCATTAGAGGTTCTGGCCTAGGTATGGTGGAGAGTACTTAAATGGACAAGACAAAGCTCCTACCCAGGAATTCCCATCAATAGAAGTGCCCCCAGGTTGGATCTGGGGTACAGCTGTGGGAGCTCATCTCCATCCTGCCTGGGACTGTTTATGTGACTGTGTAAGAGTAACAGAGTCTTCCTTCTGGGTTGTCTAGAGGGAGTACACTAAAGGAAAGCTCTGACCCTTTTCCCTGATTGGTCCCAAGAGATCTGGAAGGGCTCAGACTGGTCTGTAGAAGCATCATCATATCTCCATTCATCACCTCCCTCTAGGCCTGCTCAGGCCTAGAAAGTTGTCTCCTTAAATACCAGGTCACTACACAAGGAAAGCTTTCTGGACGGCTAGGTGGCCCAGTGGATAGAGCACCAGCCCTGGAGTCAGGAGTACTTAACTTCAAATCTGACCTCAGACACTTAATAATTGCCTAGCTATGTGGCCTTCGGCAAGCCACTTAACCCCATTGCCTTGCCAAAAAAAAAAAGAAAGCTCTCTCTCCTTCCTGTGTCCAGCTCTGAGAGTCCTAGGTTCTGCTCCAGGCTCAGGTTAGGTCCTGGATGCTACACAAAGTCTTTCTTGTCCCCTTCCATTTTCTTTATAAGTCTCCCTCCACTTCATAACGTGATATTCACACTGCATATAGTTTGTATTAACTGGTAAGATAATGTGATGGACTGACTAGACGGCTGGTTTCAGAGCCACGAAGAGCCAAGTTCAAATCCTACCTCTGACACATACTGGTTTTATAAACCTGGGTAAGGTGATCCTATAAAACCTGAAAAAGTGAAACTGTATTAATAGAGGGAATGTCCTCCTTCAGGAGGCTGCTATACTAATGAAATCACAGTCCCTAGTCCTTGCATTTACTATATATGGGGGATCTTCCCCCAAATAAAATATGAAGGATAGGAGAAGTTTCATAAATGTATAACTGATTAGATTTGGAAACTGACTAAATATTGGAGATAGGGGTATGGGGGGGTCAGAAGTGACCCAAGGTTGCAAAGCTGGATTACTGGAAGAATTACAGTGCCCCAAACTAAAATAAGGGAAGCTTGAGGAAGGATCAGGTTGAAAGGGAAAGATGGTGAGTTCTGTTGGTGAGATAGCCAGGAGACCACCTGTAGGCAGGCTCGAGTTCAGGCAGAATAAAGAGATTTAGGAATCATCTGCAAAGGGATAATATTTGAATCCATAGGAGCTAATGAGATGCTCAAGGGACAGAGGGGAGAGAAAGAAAAGAAAAGCACTCAGGATAGTGCCTAGGGGTCTAGAAATGGATGAGGAATCTGCAAAGGAGACTCAGAGAGAATGGTTAAGCAGGTAAGAGAAACAGACAGGTTGTCTAACCACAACTCTGCTATCACAAATTTGAGAAGTTGACTTTTTAATGCAAGTGTAGCACTTTACATTTATCTCAATTACATCTCATCTTTTTAGATGCAGCCCACAGTGCTAGTCTGTCAAGATCTTTTTGAAATCTGACTGTCATCCAGTGGGTTGGCTAACCCTTCCAGCTTTGTGTCATTTGCAAATTTGATAAGCAATACCATCTATGCTTCCACCCAGTCATGATTTTAAATAACCCATATCTCTGTTACCATCAGTCAACAACCCCATTTTTCCTCTGAAGTTCACAGCATCCAATTGAATCATCTTCCCCCATTCTTCATGGTTGTCCTGCACCATCCTGGGTACTCTATCACTTTTTTTTTTGACCTCAGGCCCCAGGGCCCTGTCCCCCTTTTCTCGGCCATCATCCTTACAGACTTCCATATCTAGGCAGTTCTTTCCAATACCATATGCTCACTTTCCTTGGATTCTTCACCTCATGAGACGACTAGAGCAATCAACCAATCAATCAACATTTATTAAGCACCTATTCTATGCCAGACACTGTGTTAAAAGCTAGAGATGCAAAAAAAAGCAAAAACAAAAAAACAAAACACCTCCAGTCCTTGCAATAAAAGAGCCTTCCCTCTGATGGAAGATAACATAAATCTGTATATACAAGAGACATAAGAGCAGATGAAAAGTTCCACCAGCATCACTCAAAATTCAACACCAAGAACACAGAGTAAAGAGAGAGACATCCAGCGATAGTATAAAACCACTAGACTTGAAGATAATGGACCTGGGTGTGAATACTGACTTTGTTGTTTTTTTCTGAATGACCTTGGGAAAGTCATTTAAACTCTGGGTCTTGGTTCCTCATCTGTAAAATGACTCTAAATATATAATCTTATCTTAAATTTTTTCATATTTGTTAGTTTTTTCAAGTCAGCCTTCCAAAATGCCCAGGTTTCCCCATCCTCCTAAAACCTTCCCTTGGCTTCATTATGTCCTCAAAGCATGGTACTATTCCTCTTCTCTCCTTCATTCTGAAATTTTTAGAAAGAGTAGTTATCCCTTCTACATCGAGGAGAGGTGTAGCACCCCTATGATCTGGAAAATCTGAGTTAAATTTTTTGGCCCTCTCTTCTGGATTTTTTGAATTTTTCTTTTATGGGATGTAAAGTTTACAGTATCTTCTTGTAAAATTTGAATTAAGAATTTATTCATAGGCTCTCTGATGGTCTTCCAGTGTTGTCTGCACCTTCCACAAAACTCCCCCCCCCAAATTCCTGAGATAAAGTAAAATTGTGGTGGGGAAAGTCTCAAGGTAGAAGGGATAACTGAAGTTACTCATCATTCACCTTGAATCTATCTTGCATCACTGAGACCCTATTGTGATGGCTCTCTCCAAGGTAACTAGTGTCCCCTATCATTAATGCAGTAGCCTTTGCCTCTCTACAGCAGTGTCACTTTTGACCACTGTGATCACTTCGCTCTTCCCCAGCTGCCAAAACATTGTGTTCTGTTATTTCTTCTACCATTCTTTTCTCACTGGTTTCTTTTCCTTCTTCCTTACCATCCACATGGCACCCCCAAAATGCAGTATCCATTCCCTTGACTTTAATTATCACCTCTATGTAGATGCCTTTTTAATCTTTATTTCCAGGTTTGACTTCTGAGAGCTTCAGATTCCTATTTCCAATTGTCTGCATCTGAATGTCCTTCTGCAAGCTCAAACTCCCATTCCAAGTCAAGCTGAACTCATATCTCCTACTTAAAAAACCTCCTTTCTTTGAACTTCTATTTCTGTTGATCTTCCCAGTCATAAACCCTCAGAGTCATCCTGGCATCTTTCTTCTTCACTCCACACATGCAAACCAAGTCCTATTAAATCAACCTGAAAATATTTCTCCCACTGAACTTTACCACAGTGCAAACCCTCATTTCCTCTTACTTTATCTACTGTCTTCCTGCCCCCCAGGCTCTCTTCTCTCTAATTCATCCTTTATACTGCCTCCTGAATAACCTTCCTAACACATTACTCTGAGCATCTTACTCTCCTACTCAAAAACCTTCCATAATGCTTCAATGCCTACTGAATAAAGAATAAATTCATTATCATTTTGACATTCGAAGCCAAATAGCCAAGAGAGTGATAATATCATTATATAGTCTAAGGTTTTGTTCTGTTTAATAGATGATGCCTGGTGTGGAAACAGGTCTAGACGGGGAGAGATGGGAGGGGATATTGGCCTAGCAGAGGGATAGCATAGACAGACATACAGAAAGAAAGAGAAGAGAGACAGACAGGGGGAGATAAAAAGAAAGAGGCTAGGTGGCGCAGTGGATAAATCACTGGCCCTGGGGTCAGGAGTACCTGGGTTCAAATACGGTCTCAGACACTTAATAATTACCTAGCTGTGTGGCCTCGGGCAAGCCACTTAACCCCATTGCCTTGAAAAAAGGAAAAAAAAAAAAAGGAAAAGATAGAGAGAGAGAGAGACTCATTCAGCCTTAACTCATACTCTTGTAGATGTAGTAGATAGAGGGTCTTGGATTAAGGAAGACCTGGTTCAAATCCTGCCTCAGATTTTTGTTAGGAAGTCAGTTAATCTCTCTAGATCTGTTTTCTAACCTGTGAAACAAGGAGGTTGGACTTAATGACTTCTAAAATCCCTTCCAGCTCTAGGACAATAATCTTGGTTTTCCAACCAAACTGCTTCACCCTCTGTCCTTTTCTCATTTACTACCTCTGAACTTTTGCTTATGTAGTCTCTTCCAATTCCATTTCCTACTTGCTGAAATACAATTCCTCATTTGGTCCTATTCAGTTCTAACATAAAATTGTCTTTGACCCTTTCCCTAACTCTCCCATGTAAAAGTCATCTCTTCTTTCTCAACTTAGATTTCTCCTTTGTTCTTATCACATTCTTTTTTTTTTTTTAGGTTTGCTTTTTTTTTTTTTGTAAGGCAATGGGGGTAAGTGGCTTACCCGAGGCCACACAGCTAGGTAATTATTAAGTGTCTGAGGCCAGATTTGAACTCAGGTACTCCTGACTTCAGGGCCGGTGCTCTATTCTAGCCACCCCTTCTTAACATATTCTTAATAACTTACGTCACAATTATTTTTTTTTGCATTGGATTGGAATACAATGTAAATTGATGTAATTTGATTTGGAATTTGGTAAGAGGATATGTGCCACCTCTCAATGGACTGTAATTAAATTCCTTGAGAATAAGGACTATTTCATCTTTAATCTTTATATCTCCAACAGCTAGGGCAGTGGTCAGCATAGGAAAGCATATTATTATATTAACTATTATTAAGATTATGCTTAATAAGCATATTAAACTGGGGCACACTAAATAGAATACTAGGTCTGAAGTCAGAAAGACTGATCTTCCCAAGTTCAAATCTGATCTCAGACCCTTACTAGAAAGTTAACCCTGCTTGCCTCAGTTTCCTCATCTATAAAATGAGCTGGAAAAGAAAATGACAAAGTACTCTAGTATCTTTGCCAAGAAAACCCCAAATGTGGTCAAAAAAAGACATGACTGAAACAACTGAATAACAACAAAATTGGATAGCAACAGTGTGGTGTAGTGGACAGAAAACAGGACTTGGAATCCCAATACTTTGGTTCAAATTCTGCCTCTGATAGGTAGCTAGTTTGACAGGATATGTAATTCAGAAAAAACAATGAACTTCTCAGTGACTCAGGCAACATTATATGACTATAAATTGCAGAGAAGTTACTGATCTGCAACAATAGATATTCCTCACACCAATGAAACTACATGTGTTCAGATCCTATCTCAAACATTAGCTGTGTGATCTTGGACAAATCACCTGACCCCTGAGTCTTAATTTTCCTACTTGTAGAATGAGTTAAAATAATAGCACCCATCCCACAGCTTGTGAGGATCAAATGAGATAAAGAATGAAAAAAATGAAAGGAAGCATTATCAAATAATGCAAAAAACAAAAGCTCCCATTGGGGGGAAAATGAATAATATGGAAATAATATAAACAACATGATCATTAGAATGAAATCATACTATGAATAATTATAATAATCAGTCTTGAAATTGGTGAACAGATAAAAGAATACATCTTTTCAGCCCCTATTAATTCCAAGGCCTTCCCTTTGTTAATTATTTCCTATTGATCCTGTACTTAGCTTGCTGCTCTGTATGTATGTCTGCCTGGTATGTAAGGTCCTTGAGGGTAGGATGTGTCTTTTGTTTCTTTTTACATTCCCAGTATTACCATTTAATAAATGTTTACTGAATTGCATTGAATTTCATCTCCCTCCTTGCCGCAGACTGGTGGGAAGCCACAGGGTCAGAATGTGGCAAACACTCCCAGAAATGGATACTTTTTCGCCCTTGGTTTTGTTTAACTGTAGTGATATTATTCTTGTGTTACCAGAGAGGATTGACTGAGGGATGGGGAAGGACAATCCATAAATGGTTCTGACATTTTTAAGGCATTATTAAAAAGAAAGTAAATAAAATTACGTAGCATTGTGAAATAGAACTACTGTGTTCTGCCACTAAAATAGCTATGTGACCATGGAATCCACTTCCCTTTTTTGAGCCTCAGTTTCTTCCTTAGTAAAATGAAAAAATGTACTAGATCATCTTTCAATTGTCCCTTTCTAGCTCTGACATTCTTACAATCTTTTTTCCCCCCCTAGGGAATCAGGGTTAAGTGATTTATCCAGGGTCACATAAGCTAATGAGGCCAAATTTGAACTCCATTCCTCCTGACTTCAAGACTTTTATCCACTTCACTACCTAGCTGCCCCCATCCTAATATTCAATAAAGTGAACTGAATCCCTTCGCCTGAGAATATCCCTTCATCCAAACTTCTCTGTTTCTGTCAAGAGAATTACTATCCTTATAATCAGTGGATTCATATCCTTGGAACTCATCTTTAACTTCTCACTGTCATCCCACATATCCAAATCAGTTGCCAAATCATGTCATTTCTACCTCTACAACATCTCTCATATCTGATCCTTAAGTCTTTCCACCCACACAAGCACCATCCTACTTCAGAATCTTATTGCCTCTCCCCAAACTATAATAGTCTTCCATGTAGTCTCCCTGCTTCAAGTCTTTCCTTTTTTCTCCTCCTCCTCCTTTTTCTTCTTCCTACTCCTCTTCCTCTTCTTCTTCCTTCTTCTTTTGAGGCAAGAGGGTGAAGTGACTTGCCCAGGGTCACACAACTAGTAACTGTTAGAGGTTAGATCTGAACTCAGATCCTCCTCTGGACTCCAGGGCCAGTTCTGTAATCACTGAGCCACCTAGTGGCCCCTTCTTGTTCGATTCCATATGAGTTTTATCTTACCCCACCTTACTACTCAATCAGCTCCACTGGCTCCCTGTTATCTCCAGGAACATGTATTAAGCCCTTCTGTTTGACATTCAAAACTCTTCCCAATTTGACCCCTGGCTAATTTTCCAGCCTATTACATTTTACTCCCTTCCATACACTCTGTGGTCCAACTTCTCTATGATCCAGGGCTGTTTCTCATGCCTCTTCTCCCATCTCTGTGTCTTAGTACTAGCTGTCTCATGCTTGGAATTCATTCCTTCCTTAAGTCCTTCTCTAGTTTCCCACAAGCATCATCTTCTGTATGAGCTCGTTCTATGCCTATGTATGTGTAGAAGGAACATGTGTTATTGAATAGTCAGCCTTGAAGCTAGGAAAAACTATGTTCGAATCCTGTCTCTGACATACAACTATGACCTAGGAAGGTCATAACCTCTCACTAGTCTAGGTTATATTTATAGCCTTATAGACTCTCTAAGGCTCTAGGTTGCAGCAAAGATGCTGACTTGAATCCCTTGGAAATTCTCTATACCAATGACAACACAAGTCTAGCCTTTATGCTCTATTTTATGTTTGTGTTTCTGTATGTATTGTTTTCCCTTTGAGAATGCAAACTATATATATTGGAGACTGATGGGTGATCTATTCTTTGAGAAATAATTATGGTGTATATATAAGTAATGGAATACTCCTGGGCTGAAATGATGAAGGTAATGGTTTTAGAAAAATCTGGAAATACTTATATAAACTGATGCTGAGTGAAGTGAAAAGAACAGGAGAACAACTTAACAACAACATTATAAAGACAATCTTGAAAGACTCAGGATTCTGATCAGCATAATGACCAATCGAAATTACAAAGGACTTTTGATGAAACATGCTACCCTCCTTCTGATAGAAGGGTGATTTTGATAGAAGGATTCAGGGTGCAGATTGAGACATATATTTTTGGTCATGGTCAATGCAATAATTTGTTGTGTAATGGGGTTTCCCTCCCAACTTTCTCACTTGGAAAGGGGAATGTAGAAGGAAGAAAAGGCAGATTTTCATTGAATTAAAAAAAATTCATTTTAAAAATAGAATGTAAGCTAATTGTGGACAGGGTCTGTCTTTTTTCTTTGTATTCCCATCATGTAGCATAGTGTTTGCCACATGGTAAGAATTTAATAAAACTTACCATTTCTAACAGAATGTAAGTTTCTTGAGAGTAGGGATTACAGGTGTCATTATCCCTGTTTTACAGATGAGGAAACTGAAGTTCAGAGAAGTTAAATGATCTGTTCAAGGTCACCCTCCACTACTTAAGCTCCAGAAACTATATTTGAACCCAGATCTCTTCTGATTCTAATATTCCACATCCAGACATAATTATTGATATAAATTGAATTGATTAGACTGAAAAAGAAGGTAGCAGGAAAGGATCAGCAAGGAAAAGCAATCCAACTCAACAAGTATAAGGTATCCGCTAAGTCTTAAAGCAGTTTTAAGCTTCTCTAGCTTATTTATAAAACATCTACTATGGATAAATCTCTGATCAAAATGAGCTTCAAATCGACTAAGTCTAATAAGGGCATAAGACATGAACATAGGAAACTCTACCACACAGTATAATATGAAAGTGTAATAAGTGAGAAGCAAGCAACAGGCCCCAAGATTTCAGAAGAGAAGATCATTTCTGTTGGAGATCAGAGAAGACCACTAAAGAAATAGCATTTGATCATGGGTGGGAATAGGAAGGAGAGGGAGCAGTGTGGTTTGGGAAACCAAGAACATGTTTCAGGAAGGAGTATCTCAGTTTGGCTAGGGCACATTTAAGGCTGGAGAGTCACGGTGTAGAAGGTGGGTACCGGTTTTAAGTTGAAGATGGGGAGTCATTCAATGCTCTTAAGCAAAGGATCTAGAAAAATCACTATCTCTGACACTTTTGGGTCTGCCTCTAAAATTAAGGTCATTCCTTTAGAATGTGGATAATCTGGTGCCTTCTCTCAAATCTCTTGATTTTTCGATGGGGACCTACTGTATTCTCTTCCCTACCACAGTCCTCAGCTACCCTATCCTTCCTTGAAAATAGTAAGCGATTAATAACTGCTGAAATGAGTTGACTCCCCTCTCCTCCTTCACCACCACGGCCCCATCTTCTGACCTACTTCTCTCCTTGGCTCTCATTCTTTCCCTTGTCCTCATCTCCAGTCTTCATTCCTGTAGCGGGGTCCTTGCCTTCCTCCCCACCCCTGCCCTTCTTCTCCCTGTGTCCCGGCCCTGTCCCTGGTCCCTGACTCTATCTTTACATTTCTAAACAGAGAATAAAGCGGGCAGGGCAGGCGGGCGCTGTGCCCCCTCGAGATCCCCTCTCCCTCTCTCTCTTCCAACTCTTGCCACTTGCAACTGGCCCGATTTCATTACCAATTTTAATTTGCCTCTAATTAAATCCTGTGTATTTTTCCGACTCGCTTGCTAATCCACGAGGGAGGCAGGCGGCTGGAGTGGAATCTCTCGGAGCGATAATTACAAAGGGCCTAATCACGCCGGGGCTCCTGCCTCGGAATAAATTTCCCCGCATTACGGGGCTCGGATCCTCCGCTTTGCAAATGAGAATGACCCCAATTTCCGAGGATGGCCTCACCGGGGCTTTTTTCCCTCATTTCGAAGCCTGATTCGTGATGAGAGACTAATTCGTTACGCTGAAACATTAACGGCAATTTAAGGGGTCTGGCGGGGGCTTCGTAAACAAAGGGACCGGCCCCACAACAAGGGCCCGGGGAGGGGCCCGACACCAGGAGGGGGTGGGAGGAGAGAGCTGGGGAGGGGGCCTGGGAGGGCTGCAGCTCCGAGAAGCAGATGGTGTCTCTTGGCTCTGGGATGGCCGGGCTTGGCCCCGAGCCCCCTCCCCATCCTCTCCCCCTGACCTGGTCCTTCCAGCGAAAGGGATCCAACAAGAAGACGAAAGGGGTGGGATGAGGAGGGAGCTGGGCAGGAAAGACTGGGTGAACGGAGGAGGGGATAGGAAATCTATGAAGCCAGGCTTCTGTTTTGCCCCAGGGGAGATGAATAGCAGAGGCCTGAACCCTAGTGGCCTGGCCTGGGAGGGAGAGTAGAAGAGTAAGATAGGAAGTGTGAGTAGAAGGAGAAGGGAGGATGAGGGGCAGGAGATAAGAGCAAAAGATGAATCTGGATCAGATAAGGAGAAGTGAGTATGACCCTATGAACTCTGGGACCCAAAGGTCAGGAGTTAGGTGCAAGGGGGCTAAAATATGGTCACAGAAAATCTGAGGTCCAGGGTGGACCACCTTCTAATATGGTATATTCTATTGAGTTGCATACAATGAGGGAAAAAAATCAGAATAATTCCAGTCTTTTGTCAAGAGGGTGATTTTTCCCTTGTTCCTCTCCAATCTCCCTATCCCTACCCCCAACACACACACACACACACACACACACACACACACACACACACACACACACACACAGAGTCCCAACACTGACCAGGTCATTATCTATTATAATAGACTGACACTGATGCATCTGGGAAAGGAAAGTAGGACTAGGAAACAGAGGAAGAATTGCCTCATGAGTAGGAAATCAGAAATAGTAAAAAGAGGGAAAGGCATAGAGATTGTTTGGTCTGAAAAGGAGAAATGAAGAGGCACTACATAACTATTCAATCTCTAAAAAGCTTTCTAAAAGAGAATGTTAAGAAATGCTGTAAAAAGAGCCCTGGCTTTGGAGCATCTGAGTTTGAATTCTGGTTGGGCAGCTTACTACCCATGTGACCTTGTAGAAGTCACCTTCTGTTCTGAACCTCAGACTTCTCAGTTGTAAAAACAAAGTGTTGGGCTAGAGGAAATCAAAGGTCTATGTAAATCATATGCTCTCTAATTATTCTCCATCTTCAAAGAGGAAATGGTCTTTACTAAGGTGGATAATAAATAAAATAATGAGAGAGTGAATGCACACTTTCTAGTTTGGGCAGGTATGCATCTTGGACAAGACGGAGTCCCACACACCTCTATTCCCCATCCCCATGCAGTCTCACACAGCAGTTAAGTAATAGATGACTCCTTTAGGTGTTGTCCTGTCTAGAGGCTAATGACTAAATGAGATGACCTCTAGAGGGCTCAGCCAGCCTGAAAGGAGCCCCAGAGTCTAGGAGCAGGATGCAAGTCAGAGGGATGACATCACCTACAGCCAATCAGATGAGTTGTCCCGGCTTGGTTCACCATAACTGCTTTTGGACCTTAACACTCTCACCTTGTGACCCAAGTCCAAGGAATAGAAGTGACATTTTAACTGAGTGACTTTGCTTACCCCTCAGTCCTGGGGGGAGGCAAAATACCTCCTATGGCCCTAACCCATGTTCTGTCCAAGGAATGAGGAAACTGAAAATATTGTAGGGGTTGGAGGTTTACAAATGTGATCTATTGCCCCACCTTACAAACCCAAAGTTAGTAAGTGAAGTGGGAACTGATTTGAACTCTGGTTTTCCTGGCTCTGGGTTAGTTTTCTATCTACTAAGCTAAACTGCTATTCAGAAAAGTTTTCTGACAGTGAGTTCAAGGAAGGGCTAAAATGGATGAATGGGGATCAGAAGGCAGCAATAGTCCTGAGGTTCTTTCAAAATAATGTCAACATCCATCTTTCCGGAATGATTTAGGTAAGGTTCGCCTAGAGCTAGGAGGATGACTCAGATAACCCTTAGAATTCTCTTCCAATTCAATGGTTACCTATTTCGACTTTTTCCATAAACCAGGGCAGTATTATACTGACGAGGCAGTAGGACTTAAAAGTAGGAGACAGGATCTTGAGTCCAATTACTGAGGTCTCAGTACTAGGACACTATGGAGTGCTAGATTGTGCAACGTGTGCTAGATTGGAATCTAATTCAAATCCTCATTCTGCCACTAATTATTTTTGCACCTTGGGCAAGTCATTTAATCTCTTTAAATATCGGTTACACCATCTGTTAAATAGGGGGCTGGATTAGAGTAGATGAGCACCAGGGTTCCTTCTTGTTCTAAATCTATGATCTTATGATCCTAATTCACAGAAATGTTCCCACTCATTCCACAGCACTGGGGAAGAGAGATCTTGTACCCCATGAAGTTCCAATACTGACCAGCAGGGGGACTCAAAAGCCAAAGATCCTAGCAACTCCCTGCAGACACTGCCCCTTCTCTTCCCCATCCAGATGGCCATGCTCCCTCCAGTCCTCTCTCCACTGAGCCATAATGCCAACATTATTGTGTAGGCCCTAAGCCCCTCATCTGACAACACCTGCCAGTGAGTGAAATCTCTCTCTCTTCCTTTCTCTCCATCTCTTTCTATGTCTTCCTCTGTATCCCTCCATCTTTCTCTGTGTCTGGGTCTCTCTCTCTCTATCTATCTATCTATCTATCTATCTGAGTTTCTCTGTGTGTCTCCATCTCTCTCTCCCTCTCTCCACCACTCCCTGCCCCCCACATACAGTCTTGGCAATGAGAAAACAGAAGGCCCTATCAGTATCTGGCCCCTAACTCCCTGTCCCATTTTCCCTAGTCCTCCCTCCCCTTCTCTTTCTTGTCCCCCTAGGAAAACTTATGGCTGGAGGTGTTGAAATGACTAATTGGACTGAGACAATTATCTTTCTGCTTCTGACAGCAGAATGGGGGAGGGTATATGTATGTCCATGACTGTGTACAAGTCTATGTATGTGTCTGTGCCCATGTCCACAGACCTGTATTTGGCCCCATGTCCAATTTCCCCAAAAGCTAGTCTCCTTCAGTGGTCTTTGGAACACTCCTCATGCTCCAGTGCTAGTAATTCTAGGGTCCCTCTGGATGGTTTGGATATTCCACATCAAGAGGCCTATGCCCTTTGAGGTTGCCTCTGTAACCTGAATAGTTGCCAGAGGTCAAATCTCATCATGTTTCCCTTTGCAAAAAAAAAAAACCCAAAAAACAAATTAAAAAAACCACTCTAAAAACTAAAAACCAAAAAACCTTCAGTGGCTCACTGTTGTCTGTAGAATAAAATAAAAACTCCTCAACCTAGTTTAAGGCCCTCCATAATCTAGTGTCCCACTACCAGCCTTATTTCATAATACTCTTTTTTAAAAACTCTACATTTCACCTAAACTGGATTGTAAGTCATTCTTGGAATTTTAAACTCTCTCTCTCTCTCACCTTCCTGCATCCATACAAGCTATTCTCCATACTTGGACCATATTCCCTTCTGCTTTCTACCTTTCAGAATCTCTGTCTTCCTAAAAGGCTCATTAGATGATCCAACCTCCTTGAACCCAATCCCCCCTAGGTCTTAATCCTTTCCCTCACGATTGAATTGTCCTCATTTTATGCTTATTTGTGTGTCTGTTTTATCCCCCACTTTCCCTAAAATGAAAGAAGAAAGTACAAACCTGCTCCCTGAAGACAGAGATGCTTTCATTTTTGATTTTGTATCCTGAATATATGGCACAGTTATTTACCCAGATTTTGCTGCCAGCACATGTAAGAAGCAGGGTTTGAACTGAGGTCTTCCTGACTCTGAGGTCAGTTTCCTAGCTTTTATGCCAAGCTGATATTGTACATCATAAGTATTTAATAATTATTTGTTGAATTGAAATATGGAATCCAGAGGATCTCTGAGTAAGTATCTGAGTTCTAGGGGTCCCCAACAATGATAATAATGATGATGATATGGGACCAATATGGGGATATACCTGAGTCAAAAATGTTTCTAACAAATCCAATAAGAAAAGGACAGGCCTTGGTTTCTAAAGGAAGAGAACATGACCTTTGGGCTATAGCATTAATATTGCCTATAGGAATCTCCTACCCTAGATGTAAAACTAGAGGAGGGGTTGCCATATTATTGGGGACCTTTAGAAAAGGGAGGAGAGGCAAAGCAAAGGAAGTGTCTCACCTTCCAGGTGGCTGTATTCCGCCGAAAATAGGCGAACATCCTGGTGAACCAGTTGTAGATTTCATTCAGCGTCAGCTGCCTGTCCGGGGTCTCCAGGATGGCCTTCAAGGGGAGCAGAGGTCAAACAGGTTACTTTCCTCTAGGGCTAGGAAATCAATAATACTGGCCTCTCTTTCCTAGGATTCCAACAATCCCTTGGGCCAACAATTTTTATGATTACATCATTTTAGTCATATTCGATTCTTTGTGACCCCATTTGGGATTTTCCTGTCAAAGATTCTAGAGTAGAACGCCATGTCCTTTTCAAGTTCATTTTACAGATGAGAAACTGAGGCAAACAGGGTAACATGACTTGCCCAAGGTCACACAGCTAGTTAGTGTCTGAAGCCAGAACTGAATTCAGGTCTTCCCGATGCCAGGTCTTGAACCCTATCCACTGCACTACTACCTACTAGCTGTTTCTGAATCCATAATAGTCCTTGAAAAAGTTCCTACATATGTGACACTGAGACTTTATGAAGGTTGTAAGTGTGTGTGTGTGTGTGTATGCATGTATGTACACTTATAGCTTTAGTAATAATAATAATATTTATATAGCACCTAAGGTTTGCAAAGTGACTTATAAATATTATTTAATCTTATCCCCACAACAACCCGAAAGGGTAGGTACTATTATTATCCTCATTTTACAGATGAGTTAACTGAAGTAGAGATTAAGTAGCTTTTCCAGGATAACACAGCTTAGTGTTTGAATCAGGATTTGAATTCAGGACCTTCTGACTCTTTTCAGTACTCTATACATTGTAACATCAAGCTGTTCTGCAATATGAAAATATTATGGCTGACTAATTTTGTAATGCATAAGTACATACATGAGAGGAAGGGAAGGGGAGAGGGAGCCAGAGGAAGAAGGGAGAGAAAAGGAAGGGAGACAGAGAAAAAGAGCAAAGGAAGGAGAAAGGGAGAGGAAGGATGAGGGAACAAGGAAGGGAGAGTGGGAAAGTTACAGAGACACTGAGGAGACATGTATAAAAAAAGATGTGTGGATATGAATGGAAAGAGTGCCGAATATGGGAAGACAGACACTGTTGGTAGAGCAATGGAAAGCAACTTGGAACGATACCAAAAAGTCACTAAACTATGCATATCCTTTGAACCAACAATATAACAAGAAGTAAAAAAAAAAAAAAAAAAAAGATGAAAAGGTCTCATCTGTACAAAAATATTTATAGCAGGTGTTGAACTAGAGGTAAAGAGTGAGACATACATTTTTTGACTTGGCCAATGTGTGGATTTGTTTTATTGAATATGTTTCATTGTTACAAAGAAAGGATTAAAAACTGAGGAGAGAAGATTTAGGAGGAGAGGGAGTTTAGTAATAAAAGATGCTCAAAAAAAAGCAAGAAAAGATCATTGAAATATTTTAAATTAATGTACAACTAAAGAGAAGGGAGTTCAGAGGGAGGTTCAGATAAATAAGATAGCTTTGAAATTGTTAAATTTATTTTATGCCTAAAAAAAAACTGGGACAGCTAGGTGGCGCAGTAGATAGAACATCAGCTCTGAAATCAGGAGTTCAAATCTGAGTTCAAATTTGACTTCAGACACTTAATAATTACTTAACTGTGTGATCTTGGGCAAGTCACTTAACCCCATTGCCTTGCAAAAACAAAAACCAAAAAAATTTTTTTAAAAAAAAGGCTGTACATAAGAGACCCTTGGTTTCATATGCAATCCTTCTTTTCAATTCTTCTTTGAACATAGAAATGTTTGTTATTTGTTGTTTATCAAGTTTAAAGTAAATAAAAATAAATTTTTTTTAAAAAAGAAAGAGTATTGGATTTGGAGTTAAAGAAGTGCATTTGAATTTTGCTCTGTCTTTAATCCCTGCTTACTATCTTGGATAAGTTACTTTCCCCACCCTGGCACTCAGCTTTCTCATGTGTAAAATAAAGGAATTGAATTGAACCTCTTAAATCCCTTTTAGGTAGGTAGGTTGGTTGATTGGTCTGTCTTTATCTCTTTGGCTTTCTTCCTTACCCTCCAAACATATATGAACATATGTGATCCTACAGCTATATACACACATACATAGACATACACATATACACTCAAGATATATAGCATCCTGTGACCAAAGATTTTGTGTGTGTGTGTGTGTGTGTGTGTATGTGTGAGGGGTAAGTGGGAATGGATGTATATATGTCTAAGGAAATATGTGCGAGTTAGATCTATATCAGATAAGAGAGTATGACCTATATATGTGTATGGGTGTGACAGAAAGGATGAGCTGGTAGGAAATGGTTAGAGAAGGTAAAACTGAAAAACTGAATGTGGGGATGTATGTGCCATCTATGAGACTGAGTACATTTATGTTATATAATAGAATAGAATAGAATAAAATAGAATAGAATAGGATAGAATAGAATCCATATGCATGCTTACACATGTGTATGAGGGAGACAGGAAAAGAATAAGTCATTTCCCCTGACCCTAAAGGGATAGGGATAGATGATGTCCATGGGGGGGTCAGGGAGGGGCAAGGCTGGGCAGGAATTGGGGTAGTAGGAAAGGAGAGAGAATTCTTCATAGACAAATAGGCAACTAGAGGAAGATTTGGGGAAAGGGGAATAAGAACAGAAGGGAGGGCTTTTCATGAACTCTCTTATCCTAACACCTCCATCGTCTTCTCTGGGAAGCTCACCTGTCGGATGAGAGACGCATAAGTAAAGGGAGGTCGGACATCTGCATTCTTGTAGAACTCATGATTCTGGGCCAGTTCTGGGAAAGAGAGAAGAGGGATATAAAGAGGGATATAAAGAGGGCCAGACCTGTGACCCAAGAAAGCCCCCTCCCCTAAACCACAATGCCTCCCTTCTGTGATCCTCCTGCCCCCGTCTCCCCACCCTCACCAGAGGAGATGGGGGTGCAGAACTTGTCACTACTCCTCCTGCGGGCAGGGCCTCCACTGTGTAGAGTAGCAGAGCTGAGGCCAGGGGGGCGTAAGGGAGTAACAGGGGCGGCAGCTGAGGTGGGAGGGTGGGCGAGGCCATCCGGGAATGAATCAGCTGCAGAGACAGTCACCTTGGAGAGTGAGGAGCCTGACACCAGGTTC
The DNA here is from genome assembly GCF_037893015.1 of Macrotis lagotis. Classification (NCBI taxonomy): domain Eukaryota; kingdom Metazoa; phylum Chordata; class Mammalia; order Peramelemorphia; family Peramelidae; genus Macrotis; species Macrotis lagotis. Next base: position 17,906,836 of record NC_133662.1, on the reverse strand, counting down.
AGCTATGAAAAATGGAAAGGGTGATGAGAGCAGAGCTAAGGAGGATGGAGGGTATGGATAAAGAATGTCTTCTTGGATTCAAATGTCTTCTCCACTCTTATAGATCTCAGAGTCAGAATGGTAAGGGTGAACTTCAAATACTGAAGTAAGTAGGGGAGGGAGAGAGCAAAGTTCAAGGAGGTTGGTTTCAAGGGAACAATTTTGAGGGGAGCAGAGCTGAACCACAAGGGTGGCAACTAAATGGGGGGCAACCTCTAGAGGGAAGAACTGAAGGAATGGTTGGGAAAAATGTCTGGGAAATCTTAGGGGGTTCTTGGAAGGTAAGGCCCCACTGGAAAGTCTGAAGGGTCATAGGGACCAGAGGGAGCAGGAGATTCATGGGGCATGGAGCATCTCACCGGCTGGCTAAAGGGCTTGGGTTCTGAAGGCCTCATATGCAAATGGGCCATCATCGCCTGAAGTCGCTCACTCTCCTTGGCTAGCTGTAGGGAGAGAGGGAAAAGATGGGATAGAAAGCCTGGATTTCAGAGTCTTTCCAGGCTTTAGTCCTTTCCCTTTCCATCAGCATCCAACACCATCCTTCCTCAATCCTCTGCCTCAAGGGGAAAGGTAAGGAGAAACCAAGGAGAGAAAAAAGATGGCAAATACAAGTCTTTTCAGTTGCTTGACCTCACACAGGTATCCCTTAGACCCAGAGTCCTATCAAACTCCAGGGTTTCCCACCTTTGTTCATTCTATGCAACCCATTTAGAATTTAGCATTTATTCATAAATGCTTATTAGCTAATTGATTTACCCACAGGCTATTTATTGAGTGTCCACTATATCAAGACCCATTGTCAGATGCTGTGGAAAATGCAAAGATGTACCCCCCCACCCCCTTCAGGAAAGTGGAATCTAGAAGGGAGCTGACAGTGCATCCATATTTGTTGACAGATTAATTTCTCTCATTGACTGATTGGTTCTCCTGTTCTGTCTCTTGGGTATCTGCAGTTCAGGCCACTATCTTCTCTGTGATCTCTTCACATTCCTCACTCTGACTTTGCCAGAACCTATTTTTGCCACAACCTTTGCTTAAGACAAACCACTGGGAAATTGTGCATGTCTTGTCTCCCAAGTCCAGTGGACCCATCAGCCAAGAGGATCGAGTGTTATGTTGGACACACTAACTATGCTGGTCCTCCCAGGGCTAGATCCAGACCCCTTCCTCCTCCCCTCAGTCCACAATATGCCTCTCTAGAGTTCAGCTTCCCCATCCAAGTTAACCTGGAGACTTTAGACAGGTAAGGAGGGAACACTTTGGCTGCCCAGAGGCCTTGTGCAAAGGTGATCCTGGGGTTAGGGGAAGGAAGAGTGGGGTCCAGAGAGCACCAAGAGGGCCACACCTGTATCTCCAGCTGCTGAACGACCTGCATCTGGACCCGACACTGGGCTGTACTTCTGTCGTCAAGTGCATGTTCTGTGTTGAGGTGTCTGTGGGAGGAAGAAAAGGGAAGATTTAGATTTCACCTATGATTTGCCTCTGGCTCCCTGGACTGTTCTCTTCCCCCCCCCCTTCCCCCACCATCCCCCACTTCCTTTCACACACAAAGACAGAAAGATAGACAGACCGAGCTCGGGGGACAAAGAGACAGAAAAGGTGGCCCAGCCAGAAGAAAGAGAAGACAGAAGAGGCGTCCTCCCAGTCAGCTCCCTTTGATGTCTTTGCTAAAATCCCAGCTACAGAGAGATCTAATTGCAAATGAACTAATTAAGTAAACCTCTGACGAAGCGTGAAAACAATTTGTTTGACCCTGATGCTGCAAGGGGCTGGGAGACAGCAGAGTTAATCAGTCAGTGACAGAGCCTGGCACCACTGTGGCAACGCCAACCGACAGTCCTGCCTCCCTGCCCACCTGCCCCCTCAGGCCCCATCACTTTGCTGACAGTTTCCTCCTGCCCCCTGACTGGGAAGACCGGGAGAATATAGGAACTGGACACTGTTCCCTGCCTTACCCCTCAAGCGGCTCTGTGTCTCCCCAGGAGGGAGAGGCAGGGCTCTAGTTCCCCAAGAGCTGGCTGAAGGGGCGAGGAAGGGCTGGAGGAAGGCCGAGATAACTATGTGCAGAGAGAGCTCCCCTGGACTCACACCCACATGTCTCAGCATTCCCATCCCCTCAAAACACAGAGAGCAAGGTCCTGGATTCAATGGCTGGGGACCTGTTCAGGACTTGAGATTCAAAGGAGAAGGGAAGGAAGTGGCAGTTGTGGGAGTGAGGAGAGCCGAGACTAACTGGTGGTCAGTGACCAAGGTGGGGTGGGGAGAGTGCTAGAGGTGAGGAGATGGGTACCTACTTGACAAACTGTCCCAGATCTTCACAAAGGGTCTCACAGCCTGGCCACTTGCACTCCCCATGACCGTAGAGGGGATGGGAGCCAGGGGTGTCCTCATGTGAGGAACTGGGCAGGGAAGGAAGGTAGCAGGTAAAGGACTATACAGGAGGCAGGGGCCCCTGTTGATGAACACAATACCCTTTGACCCAGTTGGGTCCTTGCCCCCCCTCCCGACATTTCCTTTCATCTACTGCTTCAGTCCTTCAGGAGTATTAATCTGCACAATCAACCCCCAGACCCCAGTCATTCCTCCTCCAATTTAAAAACCCCAGGGGTCAGGAGTCAGATCCAAACTATTTTAAATGGGCTTCCCAGAGACACCCGCCTAACAGCTTCCTCTCAGGTCCCCTCTCCAAAGGTACCTGTCTCGACGAGGTGTGAGCACAGTGGGTTGCCCATTGGGTAGGGTGTGATGGGAGAGGGGGGGTGAGACCTTAGGGGGAGCAAACGAGGTAGCGGTGGCTGCTGCTGTGGTGAGGTCCAGCCCCTCCTGCTTCACACTGTCTTCAGCTGGCTGGGCAGCTGCCCCATCTCCCTTCCACAGCTGCGGCAGGTCAGATGGGCACACGGCTGCAGAGAACAGGGCCACATAGAGATCCTTCCCTCTCCACCCTCAATCCTTCTTGGATAGCACAATAGACATCTACCCTTCTGGAACTGAAGGATGAGACTTATCTTTCCAGGAACCCTGGAGGAAGGATTCTGAACATTCAGTTCTAGGATCCCTAGAAATGTGGGATCACTGTTCAGGACATGAAAGGCCGGGAGGCTCAGATTAGACTTAGGATGGGAGGGTAGGAGCTCTGCAGGCTCAGTCTGGGCCTGGGAGAATGTAGGAGGTTTGTGGGAGCTACAGGAGTCACTCACCTTGTGGGAGGGTTTGGAGAGGTCCTGTTGCCTGACTGGGCTGCAGACTGACCAGACCCTGTCTCTGCAGGTTCAGCAGGTGCTGCTGTTGCAACTGCTGCATCTGGAGGAGCTGTTGCTGGAAGGCCAGCTGCTTGTTCCCAAGTGCCTGGTTCAAGGAAGAAATGTCGAATCAGGTCTTTCTTCAGTAAGAGGTGGATGCTCCCTGCCTTCCACTTCCTCTCACCTCCACCCCTTGTATCTCCATTCAGCCTTTAAAGATTCTTGTCCCCTCCCTTCCTCCCTTTCCCAAAGACTGAAGTTCTTCCTTGAACATTCCTTAAACACACACACACAAATACTCACCCCCCCCAATCCTTATTCTCCCATCCCTTGACTTCCTTCCCAGGAGTCATACTTCTTTCTGTTTACTTGTATTAGGGGCATTAGGTGTGGGCAGAGATGGGAAGCTCTCTTGCTTCTTTCTCCAGCCCCTCCTAGAGCTCTGGGTATCACACTAGTCTAGAACACAACTCGTTGATATGAGGTATCACTCCACCCTCTTCTTTTTCCTATAAAAGTCTCAGCTGTTTAGTCATATGAAAAATTGTTCCAAATCATTACTTATTAGAGAAATGTAAAGTAAAGCATCTCTGAGATATCACCTCACACCTTTCAACCTGGCCAATATGACCAGAAAGGACAATGATTAATGTTGGAAGGGATGTGGGAAATCTGGGACACTAACACATTGGTGGTGGAGCTGTGAACTCATCCAACCTTTCTGGAGAGAAATTTGGAACTACACCCAAAGGGCAACAAAAATGTGCATAACCTTTGATCCAGCAATACCACTACTGGGTCTACACCCTGAAGATTATGAAAAAGGGTAAAAACATCACTTGTACAAAAATATTCATAGCAGCCCTGTTTGTGGTGGCAAAAAACTGGAAAATAAGTGAATGTTCTTCAATTGAGGAATGGCTTAACAAACTGTAAGTCATGGAACACTATTGTTCTATAAAAAAACCAGAAGGGGTGGGAATTCAGGGAAGCCTGGAAGGATTTGCATGAACTGATGCTGAGCGAGATGAGCAGAACCAGAAAAACATTGTACACCCTAACAGCAACATGGGAGTGATGATCAACCTTAATGAGATTTACTCATTCCATCAGTGCAAAAACTAGGGACAATTTGGGGCTTTCTGCAATGGAGAATACCATTCATATCCAGAGAAAGAATTATGGACTTTGAACAAAGACCACAAACTATTGCCTTCAAATTAGGGGAAAAAAAAACTTATCTTATCTTACTATCTCATACTTCATTTTTCTTCCTTAAGGATATTTCTCTGTCATCACATTCAACTGAGATCAGTGTAAACATGGAACCAATGTAAAGACTAACAGAATGCCTTCTGTGGGGGGGGGGTAGGGGGAGGGAAGCAAGAATGGGGGAAAATTGTAAAACAAAATAAATAAAATCTTTTTAAAAAAATAAAATAAAATAAAATAGGCAGAGTCCTTTCCCCCCCCAAAAAAGTTTCAGCTTTTGAAAAAGTCACTGTTTTGGGCGGCTAGGTGGTGTAGTGGATAAAGCACAGGCCCTGGAGTCAGGAGTACCTGGGTTCAAATCCAGTCTCAGACACTTAATAATTACCTAGCTGTGTAACCTTTGGCTAAGCACTTAACCCCACTACCTTGCAAAAAAATGAAAAAAAAAATGAGAAAGTCACTGTTACATGGGGCAATCCTGAGAAGTGGGACAGCTCTGTTCCTTTCATCTAGTCTGTCCCACCCACTGCCATTCTCTATTCTCTTTTGCTACAATCCCTCTATATTTTCCTTCTATTACATTTTCTCCTGTTCTCTCCTCCCTTCCTTCTTTTGCATTACTTTTTTTCTTTTCTTCTGATCTTTCTTCTCTTTTTGTCCCCCAACCTCTACCATCATTTTAGGATCAAAAAAAGGAATAGACTTTACATATCATCTAATCCAATTTCCCCATTTCTCAAATAAGGAAACAGGTTCAGAGATATTAAGGTCAAAGTTAGTAAGAAAGGAAGTAAGGTTCTCTGTGTTCTCAAAATCAAATCCTCTTTCCACTATTTTTTCCTTTTACTGAATCACATAATTCAGTGATCTCTTCTAGACCTTCTATGATGTTTGTGGTCTTATAATTTCTGCTTGAATCATGATCCAAGAATAGAAGTTTACTCCCTCTTTTTTTTTTGCACTATATTTTATTTTATTATTTATTTATTTATTATTTATTTTATTTTTATTTTATTTCTATTTTATTTTATTTTCAATTACATTATTCATTTATTTCCAAGTTTCTGAGTTCCACATTTTTCTACCATCCTCCCTTCCCTCCCCATGATGAACAATCTGGTATTAGTTGTATGTGCACATATTTAACATATTTAAATATTAGTCATGTTGTGAAAAAAGAATTAGAACTAAGGAGGAAAAAAAAACCCACGAGAGAAAGAAAAAACATCAAAGAAAGAAGCTTGTTATCTCTTAAGGCAGTACATTCCATATCTAGACAACTCTAACTATTTAGAAAGTTCTTCCTCATATAGAGACCAAATCTTTCTTTCTGTAACTTCTGCCCTTTGGTACTAATCTTATCTCTTAGAGCTATGAAGAATAAGTTTATTCTCTCTTTCATATGAGAGGCCTTTAAATACTTAAAGACAGCAAACATGTCCCACTCCTCACCCCTCTTCCCAAGTTCTCCAGACTAAACACATCCAATTCTTTAAGTGTTCCCATTACAATGTGGTTTCCGGACTACTCACTGTCTTGTACCCCCTTCTCTGGACTCATTGCTATATGTCAATGTCCCTTTTATCTCTTGTGTATGATCAGAAAAAACTTCTCTCCAAAAGCTAGGACTCCCCGGGGAGGACCTCCTGGTCACAAGTAGGCAAGATTAAACCCACCAAAACATGTTCGATCATTTAAATATTCTAACACACACACACACACACAAACACACCTCAAACACACAATCACATATACACAGGCATGTCTCTGCCTGGAACGACTGTCGACCATGGTGACCTCTTGTGACAGATAACCCGCTGAGGCTAGAAGTGAAGCTACTCATTTCTGTCACACCAACTTTTCCCTTCCTTACATTACTCTACACCTAGTCACACCTACCCCCAATACAGCTTCCACCCCCCAATACACAGAGTCAGATGGGGCCCTTCAGCCACATGCACAGGGCAGAGACAAGTCAGTCAGCCCGTAGGAATTTATGAAGCCCTCCTGGGCCGTGCCTGCCCGAGGAGCTTGCAATGATGTCTGTTTGGGGCTTGTTAGTTACTGGGGAAATAAAACGACCTGTTAGAGTATAAACTTCCTGACAACAGGGATTGTCTTGCTTTTCTATTTGTATACCAACACTTAGCACAGTGTTCTTACACATAGTAAAGATTTAATAAATCATTGATTAAATCTTTACTATGTGTAAAGACGCTGTGCTGTGAGAACCCTTATAAGTCATTAAATCAAACTCCCTCGTGTTGTAAATAAAACAAAATTAAGACACAGAGATGTTAAGTGACCTGTCCTAAGTCACATAACTAGTAAATATCTGAAGTAGGATTTGAATAGAGGCATTCCTGACTCTAAGACCAATGTCCTATCTATAACACCATGCTGGCTGGCAGAGTCATAGGGAGAAGATAGTAAAGTGATTGTAGGAGTGTTGCAGTAGTGCGTACCCTTTGATCCAGCAATACCACTACTGGGTCTATACCCTGAAGAGATTATGAAAAAGGAGAAAAACATCACTTGTACAAAAATATTTATAATAGCCCTGTTTATGGTGGCAAAGAATTGGAAATTAAATGAATGTCCTTCAATTAGGGAATGGCTTAACAAACTGTGGTATGTGTGTGTGTGATGAAACACTACTGTTCTATCAGAAACCAAGAGGGATGGAAATTCAGGGAAGCCTGGAAGGATTTTCATGAACTGATGCTGAGAGAGATGAGCAGAACCAAAAGAATATTGTACACCTTAACAGCAACATGGATGTGATGATCAACCTTGATGGACTCGCACATTCCATCAGTTCAACAATTAGGGACAATTTTAGGCTATCTGTGATGGATAATATCGTCTGTATCCAGAGAAAGAATTGTGGAGTTTGAACAAAGACAAAGACTATTACCTTTAATTTAGAAAAAAAAAAAACCCGTGATCCTATTAAGTAATTTTGCTATCTCTTATACTCTATTTTTCTTCCTTAAGGATATGATTTCTCTCTCATCACATTCAACTTATATCAATGTATAACATGAAAACAATGTAAAGACTATCAGACTGCCTTCTGTGGGGGATGGGGGAGGGAAGCAAGGAAAAATTATGAAACTCAAAATAAATAAAATCTTTCTTTAAAAAGTACACAACAGGGGCAGCTAGGTGGCGCAGTGGATAAAGCACCAGCCCTGGAGTCAGGAGTACCTGGGTTCAAATCCAGTCTCAGACCCTTAATAATTAAATTACCTAGCTGTTGTGGCCTTGGGCAAGCCACTTAACCCCGTTTGCCTTGCAAAAAAAAAAACTAAAAAAAAGTGCACAACAGAGAAAAAAAAGAAAGCTTTGAATGAAGTACAGTAAAGCCAGGCAGCTTTGAAAGCAATGTTTAGTATATTTTACATAGGTTTTCAAAAAATATGCAGTTTGAAATTGAAATGTATTATGTTATATTGAATCTTCTATGATCTTCTATGTGCATGGAAATGTTCTTTTTTTTTCTTTTCTCATTTGTTTAAAATGATTTAAAATGTTTTTAAATTAGTTGTAGCACTTTTTTATTGCAGCAAAGAACTGGAACTAAAGTCATTGTTCATCAATTAGGTGATTAAAAAAAAAGTGTTGCAGTAGCAAAAAAAGCTACCAATTGTCCTAGGATACTAGAAAATGTTTGGTTCCCATAATGGAAGACTCAGTGGAGGAGGTTGCTTGGGACTGCCATTTTTTTCCCTAACATTTAAGGAGGTTGTTTCAGGCAGAGGCTGGAACTGTTGGGTAGCTTGGATAGGGTGGGCAGACTTTGGATTGGGGGGAACTAGGAAGGCCATGAGAAGCAGAGAAATGAGGTGAGCAGAGGGAAGGTTGATGGATAGAGGGAACTTGGCAGCTGGGAAGCTGACAAAGAGAAAGTCAGAGGGTTGAGATCCACAGGAGACTTTAAGAGAATGGAAGGAATGTTGCAAAAGTGTTAAAAAAAAAAACATGTTTGGGGGTGGCTAGGTGGTGCAGTGAATAGAGCACCGGCCTTGGAGTCAGGAGTACCTGGGTTCAAATCTGACCTCAGACACTTAATAATTACCTAGTTGTGTGGCCTTGGGCAAGCCACTTAACCCCATTGCCTTGAAAAATCTAAAATAAATAAATAAAACAAACAAATAAATGAAAAATAAAAATACAAGTTTGGTCCCAAAAAAGAGATTTGAGAATCTTCTCCCCCTCTGAATCCTTTGCCTAGGACATTAAGAAGAGTGGTCCATGAGTGTGGGCCTTTTAGAATGCCTAATTTTCTTCTATATATTTAACTCTTTAGCTAATTTTTCTCTTCTCTCTTTCATCTTAAAAAAATTCTTTGTTTTAAGGAATGGCTCTCAGGAGATATACAATGAAAAATATGGGAGATTTTTAAAAACGTTTTAATGTTTGAATTTTTTGGTCCTTCATTTTCAAAGAAGACCATGACATCAGGGAGGTGATGCCATGAAAAGCACATGATTTGAATTTGAGTGAGGGGATACTATGCCAAGTCACCAACCTCACTTTCTCCTCCACAGCCATCTAGGTCCAGTGGCCAGATTTGAATTAGGATAACTAGAGATGGCCCTTGATGCATGGTAGTCAGGATTAAGTGACTTGCCCAAGATCACACAGCTAGTAAGAGTTAAATGTCTAAAACTCTCACTCTTTGCAGGTGACATGATGGTATACCTAGAGAATCCCAAGAATTCATCCAAAAAACTACTGGAAACAATTAGCAATTTTAGCAAAGTTGCAAGATATAAAATAAATCCTCATAAATCCTCAACATATATATACATATATATATATGTGTGTGTGTGTGTGTGTATATATATATATATATATATATATATATATATATATATACACATATATATATAGCAAGATACAGCAGGAAGAGCTAGAAAAAAATTCCATTCAAAGTAACCTCAGGCAATATAAAATACCTGGGAGTCTATTTGCCAAGGCAGACTCGCTAATATAATAAAAAATGACAATTCTACAAAAACTAAACTACCTGTTTAGTGCCCTACCAATCAAAATTCCAAAAAATTTCTTTAATGAGTTAGAAAAAATTGTAAGTAAATTCATATGGAGAAATAAAAAGTCAAGAATTTCCAGGGATTTAATGAAACAAAAGTGCAAAAGAAGGGTGCTTAGCCCTACCCAATCTAAAATTATATTATAAAGCATCAGTCATCAAAACTATCTGGTATTGGCTAAGAAATAGAATGGTGGACCAGTGGAATAGACTAGGTGCAATAGCAGGAAATGATTACAGTAATCTACTGTTTAATAAACCCAAAGAGTCCAACTGTTGGGATAAAAACTCTCTTTGATAAAAACTGCTGGGAAAATTGGAAGTTAGTAAGGAAGAAACTTAGATTAGCCCAACACCTTACACCCTTTACCAAGATAAGATCCAAATGGATACAGAATTTAGACATAAAAAACTACTATAAGCAAATTAGAAGATCAAGGACTAGTTTACCTGTCAGATCTATGGAAAGGGGAGCACTATGACTAAGGAAGAGATGGAGACCATCACCAAAAACAAACCAGATTATTTCAATTACATTAAATTAAAAAGCTTTTGCACAGATAAAACCACTGTAACCAAGATCAAAAGAAATGTAGTAAACTGGGAAACAATCTTTACAACTAATGTTTCAGACAAAGGACTCATTTCTGAAATATACAGAGAACTGAGTCATGTTTTAAAAAAAAAACAAGCCATTCCCCAGTTGACAAATGGTCAAAGGATATGCAAAGGCAATTTACAGATGAGGATATCAAAGCAATCCCATTGTCATATGAAAAATTGCTCTAAATCATTACTTATTAGAGAAATGCAAATCAAAGCTTCTCTGAGGTACCACCTCACACCTCTCAGACTGGTCAATATGACCAGAAAGGATAATGATCATTGTTGGAAGGGTTGTGGGAAATCTGGGACACTATTACACTATTGGTGGAGTTGTGAACTCATCCAACCTTTCTGGAGAGAAATTTGAATCTATGGCCAAAGGGCAACAAAAATGTGCATACCCTTTGATCTAGCAATACCACTAAGAAGAGATGATGAAAAAGGGTAAAAACATCACTTGAACAAAAATATTTATAGCAGCCCTGTTTGTGGTGGCAAAGAATTAGAAATCAAGTAAATGTCTTTCAATTGAGGAATGGCTTAGCAAACTGTGGTATATGTATGTCATGGAACACTATTGTTCTATTAGAAATCAGGAGGGATGGGAATTCAGGGAAGCCTGGAGGGATTTGCATGAACTGATGCTGAGTGAGATGAGCAGAACCAGGAAAACACTATACACTCTAACAGCAACATGGGGGTGATGATCCATCTTGATGGACTTGCTCATTCCATCACTGCAACAACAGGGATAATTTGGGGCTCTCTGTAATGGAGAATATCATCTATATCCAGAGAAAGAACTGTGGAGTTTGAACAAAGTTCAAGGACTATTCCCTTTAATTTAGAAAAAAAAACCTGATATCTTTTTTTTTTTAGGTTTTTGGAAGGCAAATGGGGTTAAGTGGCTTGCCCAAGGCCACACAGCTAGGTAATTAGTAAGTGTCTGAGGCCGCATTTAAACTCAGGCACTCCTGACTCCAGGGCGGTGCTCTATCCCCCAAGCCACCTAGCCACCCCAGAACTGATATCTTATTGTCTGATCTTGTTATCTCTTATACTTTATGTTTCTTCCTTAAGGATGTGATTTCTCTCTCATCACACTCAATTTGGATCAATGTACAACATGGAAACAATGTAAAGACCGACAAATTGCTTTCTGTGGGGGGGTGGGGGTGGGGGTGGGGGTGGAGTAAGATTGGGAGAAAAATTGTAAAACTCAAAATAAATAAAATCTTTAATAAAAAAAAGTTAAGTGTCTGAGGCTGGATTCAAACTCCTATCCTCTAGGGCCAATGCTCTATCCAACGTGTCACCTAGCTGCTCTGATTTTTTTTTAAAAAGATATCTATAAAAAACTATTTTAAAAAAACTTAGTAGGGGCAGCTAGGTGGCATAGTGGATATAGCACCTGTCCTGCAGTAAAGAAGGCCTGAGCTCAAATCCAGTCTCAGATAATACTTAGCTGTGTTACCTTGGGCAAGTCACTTAACCCCATTACCTTGCAAAAATAAAAAAAAACTTAATAGAAAGACACACACACACACACACACACACACACACACACACACACACACCAAGAAACACCTATATAACTACAGGCAGGCACACATGAACCAAGCTACAGGCTCACAAGGAAGTTCCCACAGTACTGATCGGTCGGATGGTGGCCTGGGGATGGAGAAACATGGAGTAAAACTCATCACCAATTAGATGTTTAGGTGGCCCAGTAGAAAGAGCCTGGATTCAGGAAGCTCTGAGTTCAAATCTAGCCTCAGATACTTATTAGATAGATGACTCCATCTGCTTCAATTTCCTTAACTGTAAAATGTAAATAAAACTAGCACTGTCTCCCAGGGTGTTGTAAGGATAAAATGGGATGGTAATTGTGAAGCACTCAGCCCAGCCACAGCATACAATGGGTGCTTAATAAAATGCTTGCTTCTTCTTCAACTCCATCCCCTACTCAGGTGAAGTTAGGAGGGGAACTCAGGGAAAGAAGGGGCCCAGGGCCCAGGGCCCAGGTCACGGACCCCTCCCCAGCTTCTTACCTCTTTGGGTTGTTGTTTCCCTGCTTGCTGCTGGGTGAGGAGCTGTAAATGAAGCTGCTCTTGTTGTTTCTTGTAATATTCCTGTAACTGGGAGTAAGGGAGACACGGGAAAAGATCATAGAGGAAGGAAATAAGCAAACTGACCAACCATAACTGGGGTTGCTTTCCTTCTTCTTTCACCCCATTTCCCAACTGGTTGCTCCTTGTTGCCCTAAAGCTAGGGTGGGGAATTGGATTCTACTTGTTTGTTAAAATGGATCCCAAAATCCAACCTGAGAAACAACCTGGATCCTGCTTTTAAAACTCCTCTCTGAGGTTTACTTTATGTATGACTTAGGGCAAGTCACCTGGGCCCCGATTCCTCCTCTGTAAAAGGAAGGGGTTGAACTCCAGTGGCTTAGGAAGTCCCTTCCATCAGACTCTAGATCTCTGATTCCATCCTATAACCCCTGAGGTTGGAGAACTATTTAGGGGGAATGTGGCAGGGCAAGAAGAGAAGAGGTTGAGGGGAGGACAGACTTGGTGTCTAGTGTCAATCACCAGGAAAAGGGGTTCTTCATAAAGGGTGAACTGGTCCTTCCCTCAACCTCTACACCTAGATAAAGGATGAAACATCCCAGATAGGGCCAAGGCTAGGGTTCTTAAATCCTTTGTCCCAGCCCTCCCCTCCTGGCAGGGGTGGAAGGGAGATCTGTACAGGTCAGAGAGCCCTGGTGTTTTTCCCCTCGGAGCTCTGGAGATGGGAGTAGGACTGGAAGCCCAGGAACCCTCCAGGTACTGAGGAGTAGAGAGTGAGAAGTGCAACCCTCAACAAAGAAAGAATGAAAAAAAAATGACCTCTGACCAGCACCTAGCTATTCTAGAAGAATGCAAGCCTGTCTAGCCAGAGCAGTTTCCCTGACTGTCAAACAGGTTTCTGTCACCCTCCCAGGTCACACCCCTCCATTGGATCTGGGGGCTCCTGTCAGCACTGGTAGTAAACAAGGACCTAAGGCAAGAGACCAGGCTGGAGGGTGGAAGACGGTGAAGAAGGTGGGACTCTTGGTTCCATGTCTTATTCTAACCACTTGGTAAAAGCTCTTATACTGTGTCAAGGACCCTAGGAAAGGAGGCAAAGAAGTTGGAGATAGGTTGGGGGTCTAACCTGTTGAAGCATGATGGCCTGTTGCTGTTGCAGTAGGGCCTGGAGCTGAGGAGGTGACAGGATCTGCTGCATCTGCTGGGGGGTGATCATCTGAGGGGACATCATGGCCACAGACACTGGCACCTGGGGGCAGGGGAGAAAGACACCATCACAGTCAGATACCTGTAATTTAGCATTCTCCAGAGGGAGGCTCACCATACCCCAAAATACAGAGCCCCCCCCCCCCGAAATGGAAGAGTCTCAGAGAACAACTTGATCTACCCATACCTGAACAAGAATCTTCTCTACACCATTCCTGAAAAGTGGTCAAATGATCTACAAGCATTTATTATTTATGTTTTATTTAGTCTAGAAAATTACTATGTTTGTAGGAGGCATGATGCTAAGCACTGATGATACAAAGAAAGGCAAAAGATGACCCCTGCCCTCAAGGAGTTTATATTCCCATGGTATCTTACTCCCTAACAGACACTCTTCAATCCAATAACACGTCTCCTGGTTGTTTCATAAACCAGACTCTCCATCTCAGGTATATGGACATTCTCTTTGGTTCTCTCCCATACCTGGAATGCTCTCAGTCCTCTGTTCTGACTACTGATCTCCCTGGCTTCCTTCAAGCCCTAACTAAAATTCCAGCTTCAATAGGAAGCCCTTCCCAATCCCTTTTAATACCTGTGCCTTCTCCATTAATTATTTTCCTAATTATCCTGTATATTACTTGTTTTGTATGTATATGTGTGTGTGTCTATATATATATATATATATATATATATATATATATATATATATATATATATATATATATATATATCCTATTTGCTTCAATTTCCTCATGTGTAAACGAGCTGGAGAAGGAAATGGCAAACCACTTCAATAGCTTTGCCAAAAAACACCAAACAGGGTCACAAAGAGGTGGGCACAATAGAAACAACTCAACAATAACAGAGACAAGCAGAGACAGTCTTTTGCCTTTCTTTATGTTCCTGGTGAGTGAGTACCTAGTAGAAGCTTAATAAATGTTCATTGATCAATTGATTGATTAATGAGAGAGAACACACCCAAACAACAAGATATTCAGAAGATATAGACAGAGTAGATGAAAAGCAACATAAGACAAGAAGGTACTTGCAGCTGAGAAGACAGAAAAAGGCTACCTGAAAAAGGTGTGGTTTAAGAGAAACTAAGACTTAGAGTCTAGTCAGTCAACAAGCCTTTTTAACACTTGCTGTGTACCAGGCCCTGGAAATACAAAAAGAAGCTAAAACACAGTTCCCTGGTCTCAAGGAGCTCCTGTTTTAAGGAGGGAGATAATATGTAAACAACTCTGCACAACCAAGAGCTACAACATGAAAACGGGAGGGAAGCTTGGAGGAAAGAGGGAGGGGGAGCAGGAAAGCGGGCAATCCAGGCTTGAGACACAGTCACTGCAAAGGCTTGGAAGGTGGAAAGTAGAGTGATAAGTTCAAGAAACAGCTTCTTGTTGGATTGTTGAGTTTATGGAGGGATGTCTGGAAAGATCAAAAGGGGCCAACTTAGAAAGGAAATTTTTCCTTACATCAAGCTAAAAATCTTCCTTTCTCTAGTTTCTGCCCATTGATCCCTGGAGCTAAGCAGATGTCTAATCCCTTTCTTCCAATATTTGAAGATGATCCAGAGGATCACAGCCCCTTCCTTCTCACTACCAGCTCTCTTCTTTTCTCCATATTAAGTATCACCCATTCCTTCACACAGCCTCTACTGGGTATCGTTTCCAATCCCCCGACATTCTAGTTACCTTCCTCTCTCTTACCTTTTCATAAAGGTTCTTCATAAAATGTGGTACAGAGAACCCACATTCCAAAGGACAGGCTAAGGCTGGCAATAGCTTTGTTGGGGGCTATGCCATGCTCTTCACTCAGACCCTCACTCTCACATAGTCCTACCACAGAGGCAGTGTGCCATAGTGGATAGAGGTAGAACCTGAAATCAGGAGATACCTGGATTCAAATCCCTGTTCTAGCACTGGTAGCAATATGATTCTGGGAAAATTTCTTAACCTTTTTGAGCCTCAATTTCCTCAATTGGAAAAATATTATGATACAAGCATAGTAATATTTGTAAATTCTACCTCACAGGGTTGCTAGAAGGGAAGCACTTTAAAAGCTAAAACATGAGTTATTTGAGTCAAAGTCAGTGATATGATCAGTAGCTATGGAACTTACAGATCCACAGTGAGACTTAAATGTATGACCTCAGTCTGCTTAAGAACCACCATGATTTATATTACATTTTACAGTTTACAAATATTTTCAGTGTTCTTTCATCTCAACCACCCTGTAAAGGAAAGTAGTAAAAAGTATATGTCGTTCAGTTAGGTCCAATTCTTCTTAGTGATCCTATTTGGGGTTTTGGCAAAGATACTGAACTGGTTTGCCATTTTCTTCTCTCTAGCTCATCCTACAAATAAGGAAAGTGAGGTAAAAGGGTGAAGAGACTTGCCCAGAGTCACACAGTAAATAAGTGTCTGGAACCAGATTTGTTCTCAGTAAGATGAGTCTTCCTGTCTCCAGACTTGGCACTCTACCCACTGTACCGACTGGCCACTTAGTAAAGTATTATTATCCCTCCCCCTTCAGAAAGGAGGAAATGGAGAAACGGAGTTTCAGAGAAGGAGCTTGTCCAATGGCACATGGGTAGTAAATAATAAAAAGTGAAATTCCAGCCCAGGGCCTCTAATTCCAAATCCTTATTGGTTAAAAGGACTCCTGGACCCTCTAAAACAATGAGGTTTTCAAAGTACCTAGGATGAAAGACTTTAGAGAAAAGAAACAGGAAACTGGATGGATAGATGGACCCACAACTTCCACAGAGTAACCCACTATTCTGCACTTCCCCCAGGGGGTTAGCTCACTCATTTTATCTTGTAGTTTTCACACCTGAGCCCTGGAGGAATTGTGGAAAGACCCCTCAGGTCTGCTAAATCCAAGACAGGTTTATAGGCCCTAAGTCTCAAAGGAAGGTTAGAGATCATCCAGTCTTTAATTTAAACAGGAGGAAACTGAGACCAGAATAGGACAGTGATTTGTCTAAAGTATCACAGTTAGGACTTGGCAAAAGCTGGGATTTGAACTCAAGTTTTCTAATTCAAAATTCAGGGGTTTTTCTCCTCCAAAATAAACTAGTCTTTCCTTGCCTGAACTTCCAGACTCCTCTCTCTTATCAATCAATTTGAATTCTTCCTTGACTGCCTTTGAGGCCCAGACACAATTCTTCCTCCTCTCTGACAAACAGCCTCATCCTAGTTAGTCTTAACCTTCTCTAAATTCCTGCAGTATTTGGCTGTCTCCATTGTTTTTATACATATAATTCTCATCTCCTCGACTATAATAAAACCTGGATTAAAGGAAAACTAACTACAAAATCCTCATTAATAACAACTGTTTTTCTTCCTTGTACTCCAGTTTTTGGAGAAAGAGGCAAATGGAAAAAGAAGGGGGGGGGTGAGTGGAGAGACTTTCAGGGATTTGTTTAAAAATAAACAAACAAACAAAGCAAGCCAAACAACTTCCAGGCTGTGTCCTTGGCTCCTTAAATATCTCTCCTCTAAAGTCTTCCCTCCCTTCACCCCCCTCCCCTCCAGATGAGAATTCCTGATCAGCAACAAAATTGGGAAAACAAAACCACAAATCCACACAAAAGAAAAAAGAATCAGGAGACAGGGAAGCAAATAGAACATTTTGGTTCTGATTTAACTCCAGTTAACATACACATTGATTTGAACAAATTGTAAATAATTTTGAGTTTTTGGTTTTATGTATGGATCATTCTTTTTGTTTATCTGAATATTTGTTTTTATTCTTGGTTACTAAGGTTGGGAGAGGGAAGAAGGGGGGGAAGGGAAAGAGACATTGAAAAGGAGGGTGGGAGAGAAGGGAGGGGGGGGAGAGAGAGAGAGAGAGAGAGAGAGAGAATATTTCTAATCAGAATATAAGGACCTGAAAGTTTTCATTTTTTTCTGAGTACTATAATGAATAAGTCAGGAAAGAGGACAAAAGAGAAATCCTGGGCTGCACTCAATGAACTTAAGTTCAAAATCCCAGTAACACCATTAACTGTGTGTGACCTTAGACAAATCTCTTCCCCTCTATGAGCTGCAGTTGGAAAATGAAGGGGGGGGGGCACCAAAATGATCACTATGGTCTCTTCAAGACCTAAATTCACCAGTCTGGAATTATAAAAAGACTACAAAAATAAAAGATTATAAAATATGGGAGGAGTGTGGGAAGAATCAACTCTTCCCAATATTTTATAATCTTTGATCCTTGAAGACAGGCATATTAATAGACTCCTAAAAGTAGAACTGGTCTAAGTTCTGTGAAGATATTTAAAATTGTGGTTAAACAAAAGTGACTAGTGTCTATACCTGTTGACTCATACCTTAAGCATATCCCTCAAGGGGTTCAAAGACAGAAAGTAAAATTTGACATATGCTAAAATATTTATGGAGATACTTTTTGTTTATAATAGCAAAGAACTAGGAACAAATTAGATGCTGATGATGAGGGAATAACTAAACAAAAATATGAATACGATTATGAATATTACTATACTGTAATCACTCTTAAGAAAAAAGAAGGCATAGGAAAACTTAAACTAATATATAGTAAAATAAGCAGACTCAGGAAAACAACATGCATAATGTAATGATGTAAATGGAAAGAAAAACACAAATGCAATGTTTTATAATTATAATGAGCAAGTTGGTCTATAGAAAAGATATAAGCATAGTCTTCTTTTCTTTTTTGCAGAGGTGGGGGACTATGGATTTGTTTTTTGGGTTTTTTGGGGGGTTTTTTGCTAAATGGATTCTTCTTTATCTTTTATTAGGAAATGAAGCTGATTAAAAACAAAAGATATTAATTAAAACTTCTGGAAGCAGTGAGAAGGAAGGAAGGAAGGAAGGAAGGAAGGAAGGAAGGAAGGAAATCTTACCTTTTAGAATCCCCGAATCTATATATGAAAAAAAATGGGGAAGCTGGACTAGATGCCCATTGAGGCCTCTTCCTAACTCTGTAAGCCCATGAAGGCTGAGACAGCTTTCCATGTTTCTTCTAGCTGCCTTTATTCTTCTCGGGCACTGTCTCTCTAAGCCCATTACAGATACTCATTCTCCCTTCTTTTCTCCTGGTTGTCTTGGCCAATTTTGGCCTTCACTGGAGTCTATTCTTGGCCCCTATGGGTCACAGCTTGACCAGGAACACTTGGAACTCAAGAGGTTGGGTGCCTAGCCCTGAGGAGGCAATTAGTCAGTTAACAAACTTTTATTAAGCACTAAAGTTTGCTGCTATTTCCAGAACAATTTAGAGTTTGAGAGTTCCAGAGTTCCAGCTCAAAGGACATCAAGTCCAACTCCTTCACTTTTTCAGTTGAGGAAACAGAGGACTAGAGAGTTTTAGTGTCTTGTTTGAGATTATAAAATAAGTGACAAAGGGGAAATTCAAAGTCAGGTCCTTTGATTCCCCATGGCTTTCTCAGTTCCCTGAAGCACCCCATCCCCTCCCCTGAGACTGATGCTCAGAGAACTATCCTGCTCCAGGTCACACAGATAAGTGAGTGGTACTTGGGATGTTGAATCTAGGTTTTGTGACTCTAATTCCTGTGTTCTCTCCATTGACACCTTCCTTCTGGGGCCATGGGGGTGGGGTGGAACACACCAAAAGAATCTGAGGTCAGACATAGGAAGAACTTTCTGTCTATGAAAGGTGTGAGTCACTAGAAGATGAAGTGAGAAAGGCTAGGGGGACCATCCTATTTTCCAGGGGGAGACTAACCCTCTCCCATAGGCTGCCTTGTCTGGAGGTGAAGGAATGGATGAGAAGACTCTTCAGACTTCCCTGCATTGATGATTCTATGATTCCATTTATCAAGACAACTGACTCTTGGACTGGAGCCCCCACCCCCACCCCCTTGGTCTGAGAAGCTACAAGGAATGGGTGCTGATCACTAAAATGGCACAGCTGACATCACTGGTCATGTCAACCTGACCCTGACCCTGACCCCTTTCCTCGAGGGGCCTCACTTCCTCCTCTCATGAGAATTGGACTCCCGCTTCCCCCAGGCTCCTCCCTCAGCTTCAGAGGCCTGGGGAAGGGATGTGTCCCAATGGGCATCAGCCAGATAGTGAGCTCAGCAAAGTTAATGAGTCACCATCTGGCCAGGGGCCAAGCCTGCAAAGTGCTTACTAAGGCTAAGAGTCACAAGTCACCCCTCCTCTAAACCCTCCCCTCCCTGCCCCAGAGCTGACAGCCAAAGGAACCCCCCCCCCCATTATCTGCCACCTCTTCTCCCCACTGCCCCTCTCCAGAAACTAGTCCTCTCTCCCAGCCAAAGATCACTCCACTAGGAGCAGCTTGGCTGGTAAGGACTCAGGGGAGAGGGAGCCTAGAATGGTGACAGGACAGGTTCATGTCAGGCTGGGGTCCCCCAGGTGAAGGAGTCGGATACAGAGTTCAGGCTGCAGCCAAATCCTGCACTGAACTGAACATCATAGAGAAGACAGTAGTTGTCTGGAAGTTGAAGTCAAGAAAACAGATTAGATTAATTGAATTTTTTTTCTCAACTGTACTTATTTGTTACGTGTGTGTGTGTGTGTGTGTGTGTGTGTGTGTGTGTGTGAGAGAGACAGAGAGGGGAGAGAGAGAGAGCAGAGAGAGAGAGAGAGAGAGAGAGAGAGAGAGAGAGAGAGAGAGAATGAATCTTTGGAAAGTGACAGTGAGGGAAAAACTCAATTTTTTAAAATCTGGGTTAAAATACTGTCACAGGGCACATATTAGCTGTGTGAACCCAGGCAAGTCACTTAACCTCTGTCTGCCTCAGTTTCCTCCTCAGCAAAAGAGGGATGATAAATAACCAACACCTATCCCACATAATTATTGTGACAAGTAACATAATGCATGCTAATATTATTTTTGCAAACCTTAAAAGCTATATAAGAATTCTTTTGACCCTGAAGAAGAATGGAAGGAGAAAAAAGATCCTAGCCTAGGCTTGAGCTCTGACTGAATGTGATTGGGAGTGTCCAAATACCAGGTAACAAGAATGACTCTACTTAACCCCATTGCCTTGCAAAAAACCTTAAAAAAAATGACTCTACTCTCTCTTCTCTGAGGAACAGAGACCAGGCCTGAACTTGAAGGGGGAAGGTCTGAGATGAAATAGGGTGAAACTTCTACAATGCTGAAAGGAAAAAAATCTGACATTCTTGCAGGGAATCTGAGGTTGGGAAACAGAGGGTTCTCCCAAGGGTGCCAGTCCCCTATCTCTTTAATAGTTGAGCACCAAGCCCCTCATTCCTTCCAAGTCCTGGCAGAAGCTGTCTCCCACTCCTCCCTAGGCCAGAGTCAAAAACTTAACCCCAAATTTGGGAACTCAATTGAATTTGGCTGGAGAGATGTTCAGGGAACCCTTGAGAGTAGGAAGGAGTGGGGGAGGCGAGCAGTGGAGCAGGAAAAGGGCTACCATCGATCTGTCTTCATTACCCATTTCACTCAAGTTTCAAATCAACAAAATACACTTTTCCACTTCAGTGCAGTCTCTGTTCCCCCCACCACCACTTCTCACCCTCCCCACATCTCCCTACCAGCTTCTAAGCTTAGAAGAAAAAAAGCAATTTCCCAGAAAGTCTCCAGATTCTCTACTCCCTGGACAGAACCTCCTTCCTTTGGAGTAAGAATTTAGGGAGTAAGGAAAAATAGATTATTTAGGGTAGAGGTCCAACTTTAGTATCTCTAAAGAAAATTAACATATCTAGATGATGAGTGAGAGGAGAGTCAAGTCTACAGGTTCTGATTCAAATAAGTAAATCAGAATTGGACTCCCTTCTCTGAGGTCAACCTTCCTTAGGACACAAGGGAAGACTGAGGTTCTATTCTCAATCACTGGAAGAGTATGATTTGGGGGAGTAGAGGAGATCCCTCACAAAGTCCAAACTGACTAGAATTGCTATTGTCCATGATGGAATGAGAGTCAGGGATATTGTAGGTGCTTAATAAATGCCTGTTCCTTTCCTTTCCTTCCACAAGTTGGGGAAAAACTTTTTTTTTTATGTCAGACACTAATCCCTCCGGGTGCAGCTTAACTTGATTCACCCTTGCACTCTCCTGCAAAGTTCTGGAGAGCACCTTCCACCCCATGGGGTGACACTCATCCAGACACCAGGGGGAGGAGGCATATTTCCTGAGAATGGGTTTGGATGCAGGAACACTCCAGACCTAGACCCAAAGCTAATTCCTCTATTTTCTCCACCTTCAGAGAGAATCATGGAACAGCAGATTTCTTATTTAAAAGGGTCTCTGAAGTCATCTAATAAACCCTTTATTTTACAGATGATAAAACTGAGGTCCAAAGATTAAATGACTCGTCCTCAGGATTTGAACTCAAATACTCTGTTCCCCTCTTTCAGGAAGATTGGTCCACTCGGCTTTGGAACTCTGCCATGGGGTGAACTACCCTGATAGGTAATGCATATAAGCTCACCTGGGCCAACCTCAGACAATGTATCAGTCCCATTCACTCAACTACCAGAAAACCCAGGTCTATCCACAGGGCCTCTGTCTTTGAAGTTCCAGCACCTAGCAAGTGAGACTAGTTTATAAACAGTTGGTGCTTAAAAATTGCTCGTTTCATCCATTCACTCATCGGTTTTGATTTCTTTCCACTAGATCACACAGCGGCCACCATCTTGGGTGGGAGGGCTTCACTTGATTCCTAGGGTTAGTTAGGAGGTTATTTCTCCCTAACCTTACTCACTTCTTCTCTACCAGCCCAGCTCTGGCTGCTGTGATCAAGACTTGAATGACTACGATGATGTCTTACATATCTGGGGAATTATAAAACTTCTTTAAACTATTTCAAATAGTAAAAAAAAAAAAAAAAATTAATGTACCAAATCTCCCACATGGGGGCGCAGCTCGGCCCCAGACCCTTCTTGTGATTGCCCTCCACTCTGTAGGCCCCCACTGCAGAGTTGGCCCCTTTCTCCCCAATCTTTCATTATTCTCCCCCCTTGCCCTCACTCCCCCACAGACACACACAGTCACAGACACACAGACACAGACACACACACACACACCCTCAGGCCCTCAGTTCACTTTTCTATCCTCTCTCTGGCCCCTCTCCCCAACTCTCCCCCTTCTCTCCTCCTCAGCCCCCCAACTGTTCTGCATCCCCTCCCCCAGCCCAGATTCCTGATCCCCTCCTACTCAGATTCACTCTCACCCTTCCTCTCTTAGATAAACTTCCTTTCAAAGCAGCCGCTTAATCCTCTCCCCCTATTCACAGCCTCCCCCAGCTGCTGTGGGGAGGGGGGCACGGGGGGGGGGGGAGGGAGGGGGACCACAAGGCGGTTAGGGGAGGGAGGGGAGGAAAAAGGGAAAGGGGGGGCCGTCTGAGTTATGACCCATCCCTGACTCATGTCTGCAATTCTCCCAAGTTCTTTGTGACACAAAAAGTAAACAGAAGGCTGAGCTTCCTTCCACCACCACCCCCCTTCCCCTCCCCCTAACCAGCCAGATGGACCGACAAGCTGAAGGGGGGTGGGGGGGAGCAGATTGTGCAAAGGAAAACAAAAGAGACAGAGATATCACAGAGAGAGACAGGGATGTGGAGAGACCAGAGGCCCCAGAGGCAGAGAGACAGAAAAACACAAGGAGCTTCAGAGAGACAAGTGGACAGAGAGAGAGAGAGAGACAGAGTCGGAGAGACAGAGACAGAGGGAGAGACAGAGAGAGACAGACAAAGTGAGATTCGGGCATGGAGAGAGAACAAATGAAACATAAAAGTCAGGGACAAGGAGAAAAAAAGAGAAACACAGTGTAAGAGACAAAGAAATGGCTTAGGACAATTAGGGGAATGAACACCTTTGCCAGTGACCGCTGGGGTAAGCTGTCAGGGGGAGGGCTGCCCTGGCCAGAGGAGGCAGGAGAGAATGGGACTCAAAGCTGCCTCAGTGGTGGTCAGGTTCCCCTTCCCTCGGGCCCAAGCTATTCTCCCTAGGGTTGGAGCCTCCAATTTATCTTGACCATTCCTGCCTGATGGCTTCCCCACACACCATCCCACACCTGACCGGCCCTCCTTACCTGTACTGACACACCATTCCACACCTGAACTGCCCTCCTTACCTGTACTGCTGATTGCTTGTTGTCACTGTTCCCGGGAGAGCTCAGACCTGAGGCTTGCTGTAGCAGGAACTGCCGGGCTACTTGGAGAGCCTGGAAAACAGGGGGCTTGGGTCAGTGAAGGGAGCTCATTGGTGGATGAGAGTGGAGGGGGGGAATCATCAGGTAAACATACAGTAGGGGGGATTTTCAAGATCTATGGAAGAGGATAAATGATGGCTCAGAGGTCAATAGGTGGGTCAAAGGATCATTGCAAGAGGACCATGGGGGCAACAAAAAGGTCAGGGGGGTTAAAGGGTAAATGAAAGAGGTCAGATAAAAGGTCAATATGAGGTCTGGGGTACTTTATTTATAAGACCTAGTATTCAGTATGAGATTCAAGGATTATGGGAGAGAAACAAGATTAACAGGATGAAATGTAGAACACTATAAGATATGATAGGTTATAATAGTCAAGGAGTTTAATGAAGAGAGATCAAAGAAGGAAAAAAGTAGCTCCTGGTGGTCAATATAGGGTCAGTTTGAAGTCCAAGGATTACTTTAGAGTTATTATGAAAGCTGAGTTTGAGTTTGAGGAATTGGAAGTTGGGGAAGTATTTCCATGGAGAGATTAGAGCTGTGTATCATCTTAAGAGCAGAAGGGGTTCAATATAAGATCTAGAGGAGTCTAGGCCATTAGAAGAGAGAATTCAGGCTAGAGGGTTGGTGTATAATAGGACAGGGTTTATGGGATTAGGTAAATTAAGTGTGGGTTTTAAGAGGTTGTCAATAAGGTCAGAGAACTAGTGTGTGGTCAAAGAAGATTTATATGAAACATTTTGGATCAGTGTGAATTCAGGAAACCACATGACATGGGTTGGGGTTGTATCATTGTGATCACCATATTCAGGGTTAGTTACTATGGGGTCAGGGAGGGATATAAGCAGGTGGCTATCCACCTGGAATGGCTTTGGGAGGCTTGGGATGGGATCAGATGGATCTTAATAGTGATTGGGGGTGGGCAATGTAGACCCTGGTGGGTCAGGATGAAGCTGGGATATTAGTAACTGAGATTGAAGACTGAGGAAGAAACAGTGGCAGGTCCAGGAGTATCAGTGATGATTAGGGATGCCTAGGAAATAAATCTAACCCTGTCTTCATCTCAATTCCCAGCTCTTGTGTTGGTGGCCCAACATTGGGAAGTTTAAGCACCATGCTCCTAATTCACTTTAGGAAGTATTAATGAATGCCCCTTATATGGAAGAGCACAGTACCAGGCTCTGGACATTCATTCAAGGATAATTATAATAAAAAACAAAATACATAATTCTTTTTTTTTTATTTTTTGCAAGGCAAACGGGGTTAAGTGGCTTGCCCAGCTAGGTAATTATTGTCTGAGGCTGGATTTGAACTCAGGTACTCCTGACTCCAGGGCCAGTGCTCTATCCACTGTGATACCTAGCTGCCCCCCTCCCAAATACATAATTCTGCTGTCAAAAAGCTTATTTTTTAGCTCAAAAGCATAACTTAGCTCTTCAAGGTTATTTTTGTAGTTTCCTAAAAAGAGTCAGTAAATAAGGATTCAAGAAAGCATTCATTTCTGTTATTTGAGATATGATAGGAATACATAGAAAGGCAAAAACATGATCCCTGCCCCCAAGGAGTTCCCAGTCTAAATGGGAAGACAATATGCAATATGCAAACAACCATGTACCTCCAAGATATATACTGTGTATAGAAGTAATCTCAAAGGAAATGTATAGCAGTGACAAGGGCCATTGTGATTGAGTTAAAGTTTTAAATATTCTTCTCCCCTTTAAAAAAAAAGGTCCAACAAATGGTCAAAGGATATGCAAAGGCAATTTACAGATGAGATCAAAGCAATCCATAGTCACATGAAAAATTGCTCTAAATCATTATTTATTTAGAGAAATACAAATTAAAGCTTCTCTGAGGTACCACCTCACACCTCGCAGACTGGTCAAATTGACCAGAAAGGATAATGATCATTGTTGGAAGGGTTGTGGAAAATGTAGGACACTATTACATTGTTGGTGGAGCTGTGAACTCATCCAACCTTTCTGGAGAGAAATTTGGAACTACATCCAAAGGGCAACAAAAATGTGCATACCCTTTGATCCAGTAATACCACTACTGGGTCTATACCCTGAAGAGATGATGAAAAAGGGTAAAAACATCACTTGGACAAAAATATTCATAACAGCCCTGTTTGTGGTGGCAAAGAATTGGAAATCAAGTAAATGCCCTTTAATTGGGGAATGGCTTAGCAAACTGTGGTATACGTATGTCATGGAACACTATTGTTCTATTAGAAACCAGGAGGGATGGGAATTTAGGGAAGCCTGGAGGGATTTGTATGAACTGATGCTGAGTGAGATGAGCAGAACCAGAAAAACACTATACACCCTAACAGCAACAAGGGGGTGATTGATGGACTTGTTCATTCTATCAGTGCAACAATCAGGAAAAATTTGGGACTGTCTGCAATGGAGAATGCCATCTGTATCCAGAGAAACAACTGTGGAGTTTGAACAAAGACCAAGGACTATTACCTTAAATTTAGAAAAACAAAACAAAACAAAACAAAACCTGATATCTTATTGTCTGACCTTGCTATATACTTTATGTTTCTTCCTTAAGGATATGATTTCTCTCTCATCACACTCAATTTGGATCAATATATACCATAGAAACAATGTAAAAACTGACAAATTGCCTTCTGTGGGAGATGGGGGAAGGGAAGTAAGATCAGGGGAAAAATTGTAAAACTCAAAATAAATAAAATCTTTAAAAAAAAAGAGAAAGTCCAAGAAATAAGGGAGGGTATGGAGTGAACAGAGCCTTCCCATTCTAAATCTACAAATATCATGAAAATAAGGTGATAAGATCCAATGGAAAGAACACTGATTCTTATTGCATGTGTATCTTTGGGCAAGACTTAAACTCCCTAAGGCCTCAGTTTCCTGAGGGTCAATCTTACATCAATGATTCTACCTTCTACCAGTCTAATTTTCTATATCTCCATATTCACACTATACATACCTTTTGGGTAAAATATGTTCCCTAACATATATACTTCGGGTATCATTTAGAGGTCAAATTCAGTCTCAGACATTTATTAACTATGTGACCCCTGGACAAGTCATTTAGGCCTGCTTGTCTCAGTTTCCTCATCTGTAAAATGAGCTGGAGAAGGAAAAGGCAAATCAGTATTTTTGCCAAGAAAATATCAAATGGAGTCAGGAAGAGTCAGACAAAATTGAAAATGACCAAACAATAACAATTACTTAAACATACATGTGTACATACTAGATACATCTATATTAAAAAACATGCATAAATATATATGCAAATCCATTTGTTTAACCTATGTGCAAGCATACTTCAGATGTGTGCAAACACAGTATACACATCTAGGCTGAAATCCTGTTTCTGACACTTATTGTCTGCGTGACCTTGGTTAAGTCATTTTTCCATTCTGAGTTTCACTGTCTTCATCTATGAAACAAGGAGATTAGATTAGATGACCCGCTAAAGTCCTGGATAAGCTCTAAATCTTTTGACCCTGTGATCTGCTGTTCACAAATTATGATTTTGAATTTTCAGGTGGGGTGATAGAGGAATCTGGAATGCCTCCAGCTTTGCTTAGGGTGAAAACCATATAGAAAACCATACAAACTCAGAATGGAAATGAACTTCACAGATCATTCAATCCAATAATAGTTCAATAATAGCCCATCCAACATTATTAGGGGTCAGATGTTTTTGGGTGGTGGTGGTGGTGGTGGTGGTGGTTATTATTGTTGGGATGACCAAAAGCAGCCTGGCTTTTGATCCTGTCAAATGATTTCACTGCTGAGGTTTCCCCTTTTGGTAAGGGGAATTTCCAATGTGGAAAGTCCCTCTACTAATATATTTCAGCAAGTCATTAATGATTTAAAGAGTTGTTTGGGGGCACCCCATTCCCCCATAGGATATGTGACTTTCCCAGGGTCCCACATCCACTATGTGTCAGAGGGGAAATGAGAGTCCAGGTCTTCCAGGCTCATGCTCAAGACACTATGCCACAATGCCAGTCATCACAATCAGCCTAGTCTGGCAAATATAATCACCACAAATTTAGAGTAGGTGCCTCCTTCTTAGTCCCAGATCTAAAGAGGTTGGTGTGTAAATAAACAGACTGATCCATGCTGACCCCACCCTAAGCAAAGCTGGAGGCATTCCAGATTCCTCTATCACCCCACCTGAAAATTCAAAATCACAGAGTTTGTGAACAGCAGATCACAGGGTCAAAAGATTTAGAGCTTAGCCAGGACTTTGGCAGGTCATCTAGTCTATTTCCTTGTTTCATAGATGAAGACAGTGAAGCTCAAAATGGAAAAATGACTTAACCAAGGTCACACAGATAATAAGTGGCAGAACCAGGATTTCAGCCTAGATCTTTAGTCCCCAAATCAGATGCTTTTCGTGTTACATCAGCCATTGTCCTAAAGATCTAATGGATGTCCTTCCTCACCCCCATTAGGTCATTACTTAATGGGGTGGAGAAATGGAGAGAAGTCTTAGGATAGGCTGGTCAGAGAGACATCCTATTTAAAGGACAAAGTGTCCTCTGAGTACCCAATTCAAAGTCCAACCCTAAGTTTAGCATTGTAGACAGTGTCACTGACACTCTCAGGTGGCAATATATCCTACCCAGTACCCAACCTGGTGGGGGGGGGGGGGGGAGAAGACCAGGCCAGAATAAATTCCTACTTTTGGTGCCTTTCCTCATTCCTTCTTGGTTCAGTCAAAGCAGTCTTCTACTTCTCCAACCCCACCCTACCCCACCCCATACTCCCTGAGTTCCTGAACTTACTGGATTTGGAATCAGAAGGCCCAGAGTAGAAGCCTAGCTTTGCTCATTTTGACCATTATAACCCTGAGGAAATGATTTCCTTCTCTCTGGCCCCTCAGTTTTTCATCTATAAAATGAGGAAGCTGAACTGGATCAGAAGTTCTTAACCTGGGATATAACTAGGATGGGGGGGAAATTAAATTTTATTTCAATATAATAAGTTTCCTTGGTATCCTATGTATTTCATTTAATGCATTTAAAAAGATTATTCTGAGAAGTCGCTAAGTTTTCTTTCAGCAAACTGATAAAGGAGTCTAAGATACAATGAAAGGAAAAGAACCCTTTGAGGAGAGAGATTCTCTAAGGTATCTTTCATCTCTCTAAGGACCCATTGCTTAGTTCACTACTTTGCAGAACTGGGGTTTCATTAATGTTAAAATGAATTGAATTCTGGCTTTAAACCTTTAATCTATATTTTCTGAGTTTTCCAGAGTCAGGAGGTAGGGTACAATGGGTATGTTTCTTAAATACAAGATTTCCTTCTAAAACTGGAAATCCTACCATCCAAGTCAGCAGATTCTGAGAAGAGGAGATGGTAAGGTCAGGAGAAGCCAGACAAGGACAAGGGGCTGTTGATAGAAGAGCCTGAAAGAAGGGAAACAACTAGCATCTCCAATTAGGGTGAAGATGATGTGGGGGCCTTCTTTCTCCACTCATCATTTCCAGGTTTGACATTAGTTGGACAAAGAGTTCTTTGTTTATCCATGAGGACTGAAAGGGGTTTGGGATACAGAAACCAGGAGGAAGTCAAGGGGTGGAGAAGAAAGGGGAAGTGGCCAACAGAAGACATGAGGATAATGGACTGGTCTGAGGAAAAAAGGAAAGGATAAGGCTGCAGGCTGAGAGAGGACAGCTGCCCGGGGCCAGGGAGATGAGGACTAGGTTCTTGGAATCCCAGGGAAGTTAGGGAGACAAGAGAGGGAGGGAGGGATATACTTCCAAGGAGAACTTGGGGCTGGTGGTGCCTGAATTGCCCTTCTCAGTCTCTTGGGGCAGAGGGAGATGGGAGAATTTGATTCACTCCCCACTGATTCTCTCACTTTGTTATCCTTTGGAGCATGAAATTACAAGATTTACAGGAAAAAATTACAAAGTCTTACATTCTCATTTGGACCTCTCTGTGACAGCCCTCCATTCTCCTGCTCCCTATTTTCAACCCTTAGACCTCCAACACCACTGTGTTCATCCCAGGTTTCTTCTCCTCTCCTTGACTCTCTTTACAGACTTAGATGAGTGAATAAGGCTAAGAATGATCCCTCACCAGGTCACGTCCAACTCTACTCCTCCTCTGACTTCCTCTGTCTTCTTTCTACCTGTTCACAGTTCCTCTGAACATTCTAGCTACAAGGAACCATGGAGTTTGAGGATCTTAAAAGCCCTATGACTATCACCTTGGACCAAAAAAATGTCTCCATTTAGCCCCAAAAGGGCTGGACGAAGGACAAATAGGATCAGTAAATATTTTCTTAGCTCAAGATATGGGAACCTCAGACCCAAATAGCCTGAACTATTGCTCCTATTCTCTCCACTACCATCACTACAGACCTGAATTCTCCCTTCCCTTTCTCCTGTAGAATCAGATTTGAATCAGATTTACTCCCTAGAATTTTTGATTTGTGGGCCTGCTGGTCCAGAGTGACCTAAATTCAGGGAGCAGTTCAAGTTAATGGCCAGCAATAACTAAATCTTGGCTCATTTTCTTATTATCTATATAACCTTAACCATGATATTTAATCTTTGTTGGCTTCTTGGCTAAGTCATTTATTTCATCTCTCTGTGACTCAGTGACTCAATTTTAAAATGAGGGGGTTAGATCTTATGATCTCTAAGGTCTTTTCTAGCTAGAAATTGTATAATCAAGCAAAGTTACATGAAATCACTGAATAGCATTTCAATATTTGCATGGCATTGGCATATTGGTTAGAGCACAGGAGACACTGGTTCTAATCCCAGCTCGTCCACTAACTTGTGGTGCAATCTTGAGAAGGTCATTTCACTTGTGAGTGACTCCCATTTTCTCACTTTTAAAATGAGAGGGTTGATATTCTAGACAATTGGAACCATTTGAGAAAAGCTACTAAACCAGTTCATATCCATACTGGATCAGTACTGAGTATTGGGGCAGCTAGGTGATGCAGTGAATAGAGTCAAGAGGACCTGAGATCAAATATAGCCTCACATTTGATAATTGCCTAGCTGTGTGACCTTGGGCAAGTCACTTAGCCCAATCGCCTTAAAAAAATAAAAAAATACTGAGTATTGACCCTCAATAGGACATGTACCTACAAGTAGGTCAAAGGAAAAAAAAATATCTTCCTTCTACTTACCAAAGTATTCATATAAACATATTCATGGTAGAAAGAAACTGGAAACAAAGTAGGTATCCAGTACTTAGGAAACAGCTGAACAAACTGAGAGATATACAGAGATAGCCATGGATATCTCTCTATCTGTGTGTGTGTAATCATTTGATTGTGGGCTAAAAACCAACAAATACAGAGGCTTTAGGAACACAAAAGACCGTAAGACTTGCAGTTAGTTTAGGTTTAGAGCTAAGACGGACCTTAAAGGCCATCAAATCTGTCCTCTCATTTTACAGATTAGAAAACTAGGGCATGAAGTTATCAAATGACCTGTCCAGAGTCACACAACTAGTTTCGAGAGCAGAATTTGGACCGAATTATTTCTGATTCCAACTTAACTGGCCTGGAGACTATACCATGAATTCACTTGGAGCCCAAGATGGGAAATAGTGAGAAGGAAGCAGAAACAAATGAACAATATTATATATAATAACTATAAAACAAAAGATGTGAGAATTTAGAATCCATTTTGGTTCCAATTATGAAATATCACTTCTATCATCTCAGAATCAAGAAGTCAAGGATCAAATGAACTTAGCACATAGTCTGGGATACAGTAGGTGCCTAATAAATACTTCTTCCCTTCCCTTCTTGGTAGAAATGACAGGCTACAGTTTTGGGGAGTTGAACAGACTGGTGGGTGTCATCTCCAAAGGTCTCTCTCAGACTCCTGTCCTGCCCTCTTTCCCTCCTCCCCAGACTAGTTCATTAGCCTTGTGTTTTCTGCTGGCCACCTCCTCTTGGACTGA
The DNA here is from genome assembly GCF_037893015.1 of Macrotis lagotis. Taxonomy (NCBI): domain Eukaryota; kingdom Metazoa; phylum Chordata; class Mammalia; order Peramelemorphia; family Peramelidae; genus Macrotis; species Macrotis lagotis. Next base: position 17,875,320 of record NC_133662.1, on the reverse strand, counting down.
TTCTCCAATCTTTGGCTTAGTTAGTCTTTTTTTTTTTGTTCCTTTGTATTTACAAGGGTGTATTCTGTGGTAGGAGTGGGCTGATTATTGGGAAGTCATAAGGTGTAGAAAATAAAAAAGCATTAATAAAACATTTCAAAAATTAAAATAAAATGAGGGGGTAGACAAGATGATATCTGAAGTCTCTTCCAATTCTAACACTGTTTGATTTGCATACGAAGAAGTGCAATCACATGTACACATATATGTTCCCTTCTAGCCCTCTGGAAAAAAAATCACTGAATCATCTTTTAAAGGACAGGAAAAAACCCAGGAGTGTTTGTCTTGGTTAGGCCCTACCTATCTCTCTCCTTAGTTAATCCTAACCAGATTGTAAATTCTTTGAGGCCAGGGACTGTCCTTTTTTTTTTTTAATCTACCCACAGATACAACTGTGGGTTGGGCACAGCTGATGCTCAATACATAGTTGTCAAACTGAATTTTGTTTAGGTTGAATACCAGGGACAAGTATAGACAGATGTATAACTTATGCAAATGATTTACATGTTGGTTAGGCCTTGAAGATGATAGCTGTCAATCCCCCTTCTCCACTACATACATTTCTTCTGTCAACCCTTTCATGTGTATGCCATTAAGACAGGGCAGGCCTTAGGAGAATGAGAGCAGATGCCTTGGAATGGAACGAAGAATCTCCGGGGAGGTCATGTGGGATCCACCTTCATTGGGAGCCAGGGAAATCCCTTGAAAATGTGGACAAATATCAGTCCCTGAGATGGTGAAGGCTAGGGGTACAGACCTCTGGAAAGGAATTAGCTGTGAAAATACTGAGATAGGGGCAAGTCTATATGGAATATATAGATAAATACCTACATAATATAGATTGAGAACTCTTTTCTCTTTCATTTCCAAAAAAAAAAAAAATTAATATTATGGTTAAAAAAGTGGGGGGACTAAGACCTTCTTTTGGGACATATATATCTGAGAGAGGAGCATATTTCTTCCCCAAAGTTACCCATTGTCCCCAGACCTCATGGTTCTCCACTGGCTCTGCGACACAAAGAGTCACACCTAAGAATCTCACCCCTCTTTTGAGTTCTTTCTACTTTTCCCTATCTGCTATCTTTCCCTTGTTCCAACTGTTTCCTTATCAAGTTTATTATATATGCTTCTGAAGCTGGGGCTGGATTCTCTGAAAGATGTGCCACCCACTGTCAAAGGGACTTTCCTTTGGTCTTCCCCTCCCCCCCACAACTGAATTTACTGAGTGCCAAGAATTCCTAATTATGACTGAAAATCAACACCCCCAAGTCTTTGGATGATAGTATTTAATTAAGGTCCCCCTGAAAGAGACCTTAGAGATCATACATAATCCAACCCTCTCATTTTATAAATTAAGAAATTGCGACCCAGAGAAGGCAAGTGATTTGTGCAGACTAGTACATTGTAAGAAAGTCAGAACTTAAATTTCTAAATATAAATCTGGTTTCCCTATGACATTCGTGTGTCTGTGTGTGTGTGTGTGTGTGTGTGTGTGTGTGTGTGTGTGTGATCTTCTCTGGGAAGGACCTGGTCATTTCCATTGTACCAGGCAAAAGGTTTTGCTCTTTTTTTTACTGAGAATCAGTTTCCCTCAGTTTCTCAACTCCCCTTTCAAAAAGTCCAGAAACCCAGACCCCACTAATGAAACCCAACTCCTCCTCCTTCCCTCCACCCTGTTCAGGAGTCATTAGCAATGATCTCCACAATTAGGAACAAATGGTTTATAACGGATGGCATCAGGCCTGAGGGAAAATGGGAAGGGAAGTAGATGGCTTGGGATGTATGTGATGATAACAGAGCTTTTGAGACTTTTCCTGATCCCCCCCACCCAAAAAAATTACAAAACACAAACCAAGCAAAAATAGGGTTACTCTCACCCCAATTCTTCTCTAATAACAATTCTCTAACATTTATGTAGCACTTTAAGGTTTTCAAAGCACTTTACCCACATTTACTAGGCCAGATAAGTGGATGGAGCCTGGAATGATTCCAAATGAGGTTAGGCCATGCTCCACCTTGAACTCTCCTTCCCTTCCTTTTACCTAGTCTGACATCCTTCACGTGCCCTAGATACAAGAGGATCTAGACTCGTGCCCTAGAATTTGAAGATTAAAAGGATGGGTAATCCTAGAGATGGGGACCTGACCCTTAAAACAACTTTGTGAGGCAGGTGCTTATAAGTATCAATACTTTATAAGTAAAGAAACTGAGACTCAGAAAGGTTAAATCATTTGCCTATGGTCACACCACAAGTAAATGGCAACATCAGGATTTTAACCTAGATTTTCCTGTTTCCATACCTAGTTCTCTGCTGAATTGTCTGTCAGGACACTTTGAAAAAGGGGGCTCAAAGATCAAGCCAAATTTCCAGTTCTTCCCTCAGATCAAAGCAGCATAGTTCTGTGAACTTACAGAAATTAAGAATTTCAGAGCTTGGAAGAAACCTCAGTCAGTGGTCATTTCATCATACCCCTACCAGAATAGGAAATTTCTTTCCAAGCCATTTCATCACAGCCCTACCAGAATAGGAAATTTCTTTCTAAACCCTACTGTAGGAAAGGGAATCCCAGGGAAAGAATGGAAATAAGCTTTACTTTTTTTCCCCTGCACCATCCCTGGCTCATTTCCAAATTCCTACACTTAGAATCATCAGACAAGTGATCTGAATCTGGGAGGGATCTAAGTTCATCCAGTTCAATCCCCTTGTTTTACAGAAAAGAAAACTGAAGCCCAGATGGGGAAAGCTACAGTCTTAATATCATGCAGGTAGTTAAGCATCACAGGTGAGATTTGAACCCAGGCCCCCTCCTAGATTCAATACTGTTTCTATTGTATCATCCACTGCTGTCTGTGGGACCATGGCAAACTCAGCTTCTCTTAGACCTCAGTTTCCTACCATCTCACAGGATGGTTGTGAGGATCCAATAACACATGTCAAGAAAGAATTTTGTAATCCTTAAATAGATACCTAAAAAGCAGTTATATTGTCTTTATTATTTCAGTCTCCCAGGACAGGTAATGGAACCATACAGGAAATAAAAACAATAAACTTCAACTTCACAAATTCCAAAAGGAAAAGTATAGCCCTTCTGCCTTGCATACATAGAAGGCCCCCAAGAGATAGGTGTTAATTTATTTTCTGAAGATATTAAGTCAATAAACAATAAATATTAAGTACCCACAATGGACCAAGCTGTATAAATCTAGCAGGTTTTGTTGGTTTGTTTTTAATTTTTGTTTGCTTTTTTTTTGGGGGGGGGTGTTAATGACACACAGAAGAAAGTGAAAACTCTTACTTTTGAATTGCCTGGTTAAAACAAATTCAAGCTTGGGATCCTTCTTCTACCCCTCATCCATCTCATTACTTAGGCAATTAATTAGTTGAATTTAGGAGACAAAGTCCCACACATGCACCAGATTCTGCTGCAATATTTATCACACCTACCATGGGGTGACCCTGGAACAAATCAGCCCAAATTCATATTTCAACTCTAGCTTCATAGCTTTATGTCCTCACCTAAGTCATTTCCTTCCCAAAGGTTTAGCTTCCTTCTCTATAAAATGAAGGAGTTGTCTATTGCTGTTGTTTTGGATGGGGAGAGAGAGGGAGATTCCAGTTCAGAAATTTAAAAAATTAAATTAAAAAAAAACACCAAGAGGTGGTTAGGTGGTGCAGTGGATAGAGCACTGACCCTGGAGTCAGGAGTACCGGAATTCAAATCTGGGCTCAGACACTTAATAATTTCCTAGCTGTGTGGCCTTGGGCAAGCCACTTAACCCCATTGCCTTGCAAAAACAACAACAACAACAAAAAAAAAAAAACCACCAAGGGGTTCAACTGGATAATCTTTGGAATCTCTTTGCTGACAAAAATGAGAATACCCTTTGATCCAGCAATACCACTACTGGGTCTATACCCTGAAGAGATGAGGAAAAAGGGTAAAAACATCACTTGGGACAAAAATATTCATAGCAACCCTGTCTGTGGTGGCAAAGAATTAGAAATCAAGTAAATGTCCTTCAGTTGGGGAATGGCTTATATATGTGGCATATGTATGTCATGGAACACTATTGTTCTATTAGAAACCAGGAGGGACAGGAATTCAGGGAAGCCTGAAGGGATTTGCATGAACTGATGCTGAGTGAGATGAGCAGAAGCAGAAAAACACTGTGAACCCTAACAGCAACATGGGGGTGATGATCAACCTTGATGGACTTGCTCATTCCATCAGTGCCAACAATCAGGGACAATTTTGAGCTGTCTGCAATGGAGAATACCATCTGTATCCAGATATCCAGATAAAGAACCATGGAGGGAAAAAAAAAGATATCTTATTGTCTGATCTTGTTATCTCTTATACTTTTTGTTTCTTCCTTAAGAATATGATTTCTCTCTCATCACACTCAATTTGGATCAATGTACAACACTTCCGTGTTGTACATTGTAAAGACAGGCTTTCTGTGGGGGGAGGGAAGTAAGATTGGGGGAAAAATTGTAAAACTCAAATAAAATCTTTAATAAAAAATTTTTCTAAAAAAGAATCTCTTTGCTGCTCTGATGTTTTAGGATGCTGTCACCTTGTTTTCTAAGAGTTGCAACTTAATATGGAGGGGAAAATGTCAATAACTGTAATGAAAGAGAGTGGTTAGACTATGTAAAGAAGAGCTCATCATAGCAGAGAAATGGTGGACTTTATGTAGCATGTGTTGTTAGATATGCCCAATGTGTTGGTTGCTTTTTGTTTCAAATTGTTTTTAAAATAAAAATGTCAAACCATTTGTTTTAAAAATATCCTGTCTTTCATGATTACAATGGAAATTTCTTTGTGTGGAAGACAGAAAGTACTGGGAATTAACAAGGCCCCATAAAACATGAGTCTTTAAACAACTTTTAAAAATAAAGAGATTTAGCTAAGATGTTAAAAGAAATATGACTTCTAGAAATTTCCAAGAAAAGAATCACCATGAAGAGTAGGCCTCTGAATCAGAAGACTTAGGTTCAAGTCTCATAACTGACACATACAATGACGCTGGAAAAGTCACTTAACCTTTGGCTACCCCAGGCAGATTTCTAAAGTCTACAAATTTCTGAAAAGGTTCAGACTGATAGGGGATATTTCTTTCCTAGAGTTACTGTATAAAACTACAAATGAAATCACAGATCAGGATCAAAAAAAAAAAAAGGAAAAAAGCCTAGGTCTCCTCATCCCTTTCATCATCCCATCACAAAAATTCCTTAATCCCCTTTCCCTAGAGGTCTTCAAGTGGAGTCTGAGTGAGACTATGGAGGGAATTGGCCTAGATGACAAGTATGGTCCCTTCCAGTTCTGAGATTCTATAACAATATGGCAATTTAGTTGTTTTGTGAATCTAGTTCTAGTCTCACTGCTAATGTAGAAGCCCAGTCATTTAAAGTGGAAGTGGCAGATGTCTAACAAAACAGATTGAAGTAAACAGCATGAGAACCCTTTTTCTCTTTCATTCTGAGGGTCACCTGCCTTTGCAAGAAGGTCATCAGCAAGCTGTGGAGAAGAGCACCTGACCTTGGGAGGGAGGAGGGGCAAAGGTCACTGGGCCCCAAACTACTGGAGAAAGCCTGACCTGGAAGAGATCCAAATTTTAAATCAGGCTTTGTCCTCCAGTAAAGGAGAGAGAGAGAGAGAGAGAGAGAGAGAGAGAGAGAGAGAGAGAAGAGAGAGAGTGTGTGTGTGTGTGAGAGAGAGAGAGAGAGAGAGAGAGAAAGAGAGACATAAAAATGATATTAAACAGAGAAGGGGGAGATGAAGGGAAGGAGTTTGGGGGGGATGAGGGGGAGGGGGAGACCATAAAATCCCGTAAGTGATTCTACACCTTTTTTCCCTTAGAAAAAAAAAGCTTTTTGGAAAAGGCTGTAAATTATTTTTACACCAACCTCGTAAAAATGACATCGGCACATTCCCGAATTAGAACTATTAAGATAAAAACCAGAAACACACACACACACACACACACACACACACACACACACATTCCACAGAGAACTGTGGTACACATACTCCTATATAGAGAGACAGACACATATATGAACATGCACACAAACAGATGAAGCACACAAGCATACACATCCCTAGTTGTTTTGGAATGAATTTTCCCAGGAAAAAGAAGAGGCTGGGGGAAGATGGGGTGGGGCTGGGGGTAATTCTAGTTTGGGGAAAATCCCTTTTCCAATTCTCTGGCTCTGGACCAGTTCCAACTCTATGATCTTATGATCTTTGAATTAATAAATGACCTACTTGGCAATCAAAATGTATAAAAGAGAAACTCAATCTTCTGAAAGCCCTTTTCAGACCTCTCTTTTACTTCTTCAATTCCCTCTTCCCACCCTCCAACAGGCCAACAGATCCTAGCTCTCTTTTGTCATAAATATGTCTTGCCTAGGTTACAGTGTCCCCATTTCCCCCTATATCTAAAGACCAGGAAGAATTATGGAAAGGGCTCTTCTAGCTCTATGCCTGCTGCTGCTCTCCTGAAATATTTCCAAGGACTGGAGTAAGATACTGATGAGTCTTAGCTGCACTGAGAGAGAGAAATGAAGCCTTGAGCAATTAGACTTATTTTTGAAAGAATCCAAGATGTGTGACTGTCCCCTTTGGGTGCTGGGTTCCCCAGGAAAAATCAAGTCACTTCATTTTGTCCAAGTTCACTCTTCTTACTTTGACTCTTGAGGCTCCCTGGAATACCCCTTCAACAGTCCCAGCTTCTCTGCTCACTAGGCAGAACTGAGGTGAAGAAGCAGCATTGCTGAGGACCTCCAATGACTCATAGGGTGATACCTCCAGTCTATCAGAACTAGACAGGATTCCTGGACAGGGAAAAAATCTGATCCTCATTCCCCAGAACACCCTGCTGGAGGCTTGTCAAGAGGAAGGGTATCCATTAGAGAAAAGTAGAAGGGACCCTTCACTAACCAAAACACTGTACCCTAATCCAAGGGCAGCCTATCAACATTTCTGACTCTGGAGTCACTGGAATATGATAAAAAAGGAAAGAATAAGGAATTCGTTGTTCCGACCTCACTCCTGATACTTACTCCCTGAGTAAACTTACTATACAAGTCACTTTACCCCCATAGACCTCAGTTTCCTCATTATGAAATAAAAGTATGGGACTAGATTGACTCCAAGATCCCTTCCAATTGCAAATCTATTATTCTCTTACTAAACAGCCTATGATCTTCTTCAAAGTATTGGGTAGATTAGTCAGAGAAATCTGACAAATTACATATTGATCCTCAACTCTCCAAAATGGAAAGCAGTGTATAATCTCCCTCCCATATTTCTCTTTTTTTTCCCTTTGGGCCCTCTGCCTCATTTTGTCTTATCATGAAAGTACGGGGTTAGAAGTAAGTTCAAAGGGGAGAGAAGGGAAGGGGAAAGGTAAAGGATAAGACTGATATTTCCAAAACAGAGCAAAAGAAAGGTCAGAACTTTTCCAAGACAGATATCCTAGATAGATCTTTCCTTATTGGCCATGAAATCAAAGTCCCCAGTATCCTTTCTTCTTATCCCCTTGCCTTTCTCTTCCTAATGCAGCTGCCTCAGCTTGGAAATGTTCCCTTTTTTGTGATTAAATGAGATATTTGTAAAAAGTGCTTAGCACAGTGTCTGTCACTATAAATGCTTATTCCAACTTTCCATTTCATTGTTGAGGTGCCTAAAAGGGGCACCTAAGTAACCAGAGTGGGATATGAGGAGGTAAGAAGGGAAAGTAATATACCAACAATATACAAACATACACTGCAGGCTCTCATACCTTTCTTCACCCTCACATTCCTTTCAACCTTTAACACTAAACTTCTTCACTTTCTTGCTTATACCACCCATGCCTAGAAACAGAGAGAGAAACCATGGGCAAAGAGAGGGGTGTGAGTAGCCCTTCAATGTGGGGACTCTGAGCAGGTTAGGAGGGTTCCATTCTTCTTCTTCAGGGACTCAGCTCTCCAAATCTGCCCTCTCTCTTACCCTTGGATACTCCTCAAGTTTTGTTGGGGGTAGGGGTGAAATTCAAGGAAGAGGGGGGTATTAATGAACAGAGTAGTCTAGGCCCCCAAGTCTCCTTAGTTTCCTAGAATGGAGACCTTGCCAGTCTTCCAAAGCATGCTCAGTTCTCCAAGGCTCTAGTGATCAAGGAGTGTGCAAAGGAATGTAGGATAAAGACAGAAGATGTGACCCTGGGGAACATAGGCATGGAAAGTCAGGATGGAGATGAGGAAGGGCATGCTGTGATACATTTTATTCATAGAACCTTTGAAGAATGCCTAAAACTAAGGGCAGAGTGAGAAGGAAAACTCACTAAGGAAAGGATTTTGAGGGTCAGCCTCTACTGCTGAGGCTTCAACTTAAATTCAACAAATAGTGATGAGGCACCTTCTGTATTTGAAGAACATGTGAACTAGGTGCTGGGAAGCTCCCAGTTTCCTGGAGTCCCTAAGGGGGCCTAAGGTGGGATGACTCTGTTGCATGAAATTAAATGAGGTCTCTGCCCACTCTCAGAGGGACAAATTTAAGTGAGCTCAGAGGGAAAGCCGTTAGCCACTAAGGAAGGGGAATCCATCCAGATTCGCAGATGCGGATCTCAGAGACAACCCCCTTGTTTATAAATCAAGGCCTTGGAGAAGGAAGGTTTGCAGTGACTTCTGAGGTCAGCAAGCCAATCCACCCCTTCTCCCTCCATTTTGCAGATGAGGAAACTGAGGCCCAGAGAGGGTGGTTTGATCAGGAAAGTTTTGAGGAAGCTTGAGAGGATGGGCAGGAATGTTTAAAGCCCCCATCCCCAAGTGGGCCCTGGATAGGAAAGTCCACCCTCCTCCTTTCCCTCCTTGCTGCCCCCCACCCCCACCCCAGTCCCATTTTCCTTTTCCACCTCCCCCCCTCTAGTTTCAAGGCAGGGAGAGTTAAAAGCTCATTAATGTGCAGGGACCCCCGGCCCCTTTGAATCCCTCCCGTCACAGGATGTGAACGGGCGGGAGCTGGCCCCAGTTGCCACAGCAACTTCGGTGGGAGTTCCCAGACGCTAGGCAACCCTCCCATGACCCTCCCTGACCTTTCACCCCGAGAGACCCCGGGGACAATGGGAGTGCACGCTAGAGGGGCCCAGGACGCTTTTCAGCCGGGCCGCCAGCCGGCCCAGCCCGCCCCCTCCAGCGGGCAGGCTCCGCCTCCTCCCTGGCCCTGGCCCAGCCCGTGCCCTCCCCTCCCCCAGCTCCCACCCTGTGCCCTCCCCTCCCCAGCTCCCCAGCTCCTGGAGGCCTCCGCAGCCAGCTCGGCTGCTCTGCCCCCCAGCCTCACCCAGTCAGGACGGGGCTCGGGGGTCCCGGAGTGCCCAGGCCTGGTTAGGATGTGGCCCCTGCCTCCATGGCGCCTACAGTCTGGAGCAGGCCTCCACAGCCAGATCAAGAACAAAGGGCTGGGAGCCTGGGGGGGCTGGTAGCTGCAAGGCAGGCCTAGGACTAAGGACCTTCCTCTGAGTGACATAAACGAGGTGGCACTGAGTGTGAATGCTGCCTTGGATACTGTTAATCCTGGCCAAGTCCCTTATGCTTCTGCAGCCTGAAATAGGGGGCTCGTCACTCCCCACACACACCTCGTAGGGCTGTGGTGAGAACAGGTAGAAATCAAATGAGATGATTAAAAGCCCTCTGCAGAGCACCGACCCTGGAGTCGGGAGGTCCTGCATTCAAATCCGACCTCAGACACCAATGACCTAGCTATGTGATCTTGGGCAAGTCACTTAACCCCACTACATAGCCAAAAAAAAAAAAACACTCGGCAAACCTTAAAAATAACTACATAAATTGGAGCCACTATTCTTCATCTATAACTCAAAAGCCCAGGTAAAGTAAACCTGCCCCCCCCAACCTGAGTCCTTTCAGTATTTTCTAGAGCACTCAGAATACTGTAAAGGTGGAAGAGGGCTTACCTTGGAGAGCTAACAGGGCTCTCCCTACCAAGTTATCTTCAGTGGGTAATAAGAGCCTAAAGCAAATCCCTGGTGGGATTCCCTGATCTCCTCAGATTATATAGCAGTACAGAAAACATAGTAATACAAGTACAATCAAGGTAAGGCCAACAGCCTGAGAAGCCAATGGGGAAAAGGTAGAGGTAGAACCAAAACTGGTAGCTGATTGCCCCTGGACTTGCCAAATGTCTTGCTCCAGTTCCAACAGATTGTCTATGTATGACTAGCAGCTCCTTTTTTTTTTTTAAAAAGCATTTTAAACCTTCATAAACTACTTCCTCCTTACCTTTCTTTTTTAGGCAATGGGTAGTGACTTACCTAGTGTCATACAACTAGTAAGTGTCTAAAGTCATATTTGAACTCAGGTTCTCCTGATTGAACCATCTTATTGCACTCCTCTTTTCCTTTCCTTGCAGATTACACGTCAGGCATACAAACTCATGTTCCTCATCCCTCTTCATCTCTGCCTCTTCAAACTGATAGCATAGCTCCTTTAAAGTCTTCATTTCAAAGGTCACCTTTTTCCAGGGACTTATTCTTCTCTTGACAGTTACCTACCACTTTTTATTTAATTTGCACATATACTCTTATTTCCTGTTCTGTGAACAGGTTGAATCTCCCAGTAGAAGAATGCAAGCTCCTTGAAGGCAAGGACCTATCAAGGACCAGAGTACCAGTACCTCAGATCAGTGGGTGGTGCACTGTAATGTATTATTAAAGAATTGTGGATTGATTTAACACATGTTGTCCCAGCTGTCTGCTCTCCTATGTCCATTCCAAGGCCAACAACTGGAATGATGGCTCTGTCTGCCCCTCTGAGCCTGTAGTCTCATTAACATTTGCTTAATGAGGGGAAAGAAAGATTTTTCAGTGAGAGGTTGGAACTAGAAGAGATGGAAAAAACACTGACATTCTTCTCTCCCCCTTTACTAGGGCCATAAGGCAGACCAGAGAGCAAGGGGATGGTCATCAGTTGTTCCCAGAGATAGAGGGAGAGGAAGGCTGTGGAAAGATGTGGGTAGATGGAGCAGTTCAGGCCTCTTCCCTGCATCCCCAGACTTTTCTTGTCCAGATCCTGGTTTGGCCTATTCAGGAGTCTCCCCTTCTGCTGCCTCACTATTTGAACAAGCTTGCCAACTGTAAGAAAACAAGCACTCCCATCTAAGATGTTCCAAGGTGAAGCAGGCTCCCTCTCCAGGACTGTTTGTTTCATCCTAAACTCCTATTCACCAGTCTGATTTCTGACTCTTCCTGTTTATCTTTTTCCTTCTGTCAACTCATTGCTACAGCAGGTCCTCTCTTATTCCCTCCCTCCCTATTCCTCCCTCCCACCATCCAGGCTTCAGACCTCTCCAGTTACAATTACTCTCCTGAGCTTCATTTCAACATTTCCAATTGCCCACTGAATCTCTCCACTAGGAAGGATGTCCCTTTGGCATCTATAAACTTCACATGTCCAATGCTGGCCACAGCAACTTCCCCCAGTAGATCTGTTCCCTCTAACTGCTCAGTTTCTGTTTAGGGCAACATTCTCTTCCCAGTCTCCCAGACTGGATGCCTCAGCATTCTTTTTGGCTCTTCCCCTAGAGATGTTAGTTTTCAAGTCAGTCTGATGGATCCTACCTCCACTGTATCTCTGGTATCTATTCCCTCCTCTCTACGTATATCTCCCATCATTCAGGACCTCATCACTTTTGGTCTGGATTAATTGTAATAGCCTGTTCACTAGTTTCCTGACTCTAATCACTTTTCTTTCCATCCAATTCATTTTTTGATTTAGACTGGACAAGCAATCTTCCTAAGCTCTTCTATTCTTGCCTGGTTAGGTCACGCCTCTAACTCAAGAATCCTTTATTGGTTACCTATTAGCTTGTAATATAAAAGAAAGATTTCTTAACTTGGTATTTACAGCCAGTAATCCATAGTCACTAAGTATTAAGCTACTATGTTTCAGAAACTGTGGTAAGGATAGAAAGACAAAAAAAAAATTTAATAGGTCTTGCCTCAAAGAATTCACATTCTAAAGGGGAGAGAATATGCACATAAATAAAAATAAATATATGAAAATATATTTAAAATAATTATAAGGTAATATCTTGGGCCAAGAGAGAGAACTTCCTTGGGGGAAGGGCTTCATGTTGTAGGCATCACTTAAGCAGAATTTTGAAAGGGTTCCAAAAGGCAGAGGTGAGGAGGGAGTGTATTCTAAGCCTGGGAAGTAGCCAATGTCAAGTGAAGGAGACAGTGCCCCATGTGGAACAACAACAAAGTTAGTTTGGTTGCATGTAGTATCATAGTATACAACAAGAGGAGTAATAATGTATCACATAGACGGAAAGGAAGGTTGAGGTCAGACTGTGAAAAGCTAAACAGAGGATCTTAGATTTGTTCCTAGAGTATCTGGATAATAAGGAGCCCCTGGGAGCTCAATTAGGAAACCACTCCAATAGTCCAGGGGAGACAATGAGGGCTGAAATCAGAAGGGTGATTGTGTGAGTAGAGAGCAGGGGACAGGGGCAAGAGATATTGTACAAATGGAAAGGACAAGATTTAGCACCTAAGAGAAGCTAAGGAGTTAAAGGTAATACCACATTTGGGAACCTGGTGACTGGTAGGATGGTGCCCTCAAGAGAAACTGGAAAGTATAGAATGAGAGGGTGGAGAGTGGATGGGGGTGGGGAAGAGATCTGTTTTTGGGGACCCTATTTTGCAGTCAGGTAAGACGGCTGACCAATTCTAGATCTGGTCCTGTACCCTCTTTGCATATGAGCAGGAAGTCAGGTTTCCTTGGCTGGATGCCTCTTACTCCTCATCTCTGCTTTTTGGAATGCCTTCTTGGATCTCCCTACCCTTTTTGCCCTTTTAAAATCAATATTCCCCTCTTTAAATTTTCCTAGAGTTCTTTATCTGGAGCCTTCCTTTGCCTTTATCATACTTTATTTTGAAACTTATTTGAGTATACATTGAAGACTTTTCATTAGATTATAAATTTTCTGAAGGCAGGGAATACATTATTTTCATCCTTGCATCTCCCCATAGTACCTTGACATAAGCAAAATTTTGTTGACTTTAACTTTACTCAGAGCACTAATCTTTCCAATAAGAGAAAAAGGGGAAGAACAGAAGAACTTTAACAGGTGGTAAGGAATTGTGAAATAAAGCACAGAGGGGCAGGAACATGGAAAAAGAGGGCAATCATACCTGTCCAGTTGACCAAAATTATTTAAAAAAAAATTAGAAAAATATTAAAGGAGTTATGAGAAGAAATGAAGCTATGAGAGACACATAATTTGATATTATGGGAGAAAAATCACTAATCTGTTCATTTTCTTTGACCCATGTATCTAATTACTGACATATATCCATAAAAGATTAATGACAAAAAGAAAGAGCCTGAATAATGTACAATATTCATAGCAATGTCTTTTATGAAATTAAAAAAAATCTTTTGGGCAGCTAGGTACCACAGTGGACAGAGCACCAGCCCTGGAGTCAGGAGTACCTGAGTTCAAAACTGGTCTCAGACACTTAATAATTACCTAGCTGTGAGACCTTGGGCAAGCCACTTAACCCTATTACCTTAAATAAAAAATAAATAAAATTGAAAAGAAATTTCTAATCTGCAAATAAAATGGATGATTATCCATTGGTAGAATTTTGAAAGTTGTGTTAAATAAATGTTTTAGAATATCATTGTTCTATTAAAAAAAAGTTACAAATAATGGTGGCTAGGTGATGCAGTGGATAGAGCACTGGCCCTGGAGTCAGGAGTACCTGAGTTCAAATCTAGCCTCAGACACTTAATAATTGCCTAGCTGTGTGACTCCAGGCCTTGCCAAAAAAAAAAAAAAAAAAAAAAAAAATATATATATATATATATATGTGTGTGTGTGTGTGTGTGTGTGTGTATAAAGTTACATAAAGTTACAAATAAGAGTAATTCAGAGAATTCAGGAATTGAAAGCAGAACCCAGAGAACAATTACACAATGTAAAGGTGTATATATACAAAACTATAAATAAAATAATAATAAAAGGTAACTGAACCTAGATTAATGACAATGAAGATCTTGGTTTGGAAGCTGAGGATTAAACATATATTGTGCCACTCAGGAGAAAGGGGAGACTATGGAGGTAAAATGTTGCATAGACTGTCAGATGTGACTGCTCTGTCCAGTGATTTTGCTTAACTGTTTTGTTTTTTTGTTACAGGCAAGATTTCAATGTGTGTGTACATACTCATGCAATTGCCTTTGGGGAGGAATATATAAAAAATTATTATGATGTAAGAAAATAAATAAAAAATACAGGAAAAGATGATTTAGACTAGAAAAAGGTCTAGTGAATATGAGTGCCATACTCACATTTAACTCTGGTAATAAACTTTTTTTTTTTTTAGGTTTTTTGCAAGGCAAATGGGCTTAAGTGGATTGCCCAAGGCCACACAGCTAGGTAATTATTAAGTGTCTGAGGCCGGATTTGAACTCAGGTACTCCTGACTCCAGGGCTTGGTACTCTATCCACTGCCCCACCTAGCCACCCCAGTAATAAACTCTTAATTGAGGGTTTGTTTCAGGGACATCTCATATCATTTGGAGAGGGAGAGAGTATTGGAGGAATGGGAGCTAAACTTACTTGCTTCTTTTCTTCCACAAACATTTAATGAAACCTATATTACACTGTATTTTCCTCCTCCTTTTTCCTAATGAAGATGCAGACTTAGAAATGCAATGAGTCTGGAGATTGTCTGGATCTAAGTCTTAGCTTTGACATTAATTGGAGCAGATCTATGAGTAAGTCTTAACATCTCCAGGCCTTGGTTTCTTCATCTATAAAATGGAAATAATTCCTATATGCAAGGATTGAGTGATAGTATGTATGTGAAAGCTTTAGCTCTATAGAGACATAACATATTTATTTGTTTAAGTGAAGGCCTAATACAGAGGCCTCCAAGGACTTCCTCATAGATGCAGGAGCTCAGAGCATGGGAAGGGATGGTGGAGGAGGGAAAAGGGAGTGGGAGAAGGAAGAAGGAGCCCTGTCCCTGGGGCAGTTACTAGGGTTTCTTTCCCACACTCCCCTCTGCTCAGCCAATTCCCATGGCAATGAGCTGAAAGGGTTATATGGGTCCCAGAGAGTTCAGGACCTAAGACTCCCCAAGTAGCCCTAATAAAAAGCAGTGAGGGAAGAGTGAAGGAATCTATATCCCAAACTTCTCTTCCCTTCCCTGCCCCCATTCCACTCCCTCCCTCCCCCCACCCCCCTTACTCTGGGCTGTGGTTAGTTGGGGCCCCACCCTGTGCATCACATTTGGGAAACAGAAGGATTGCCTAGGGCAATGGGCCATTTAAAAATCCAAAGAAAAACAAAAACAGGAATAAACAGAACACATAAACATGGGCTGTGTATACATAGCTGTCTCGAAGGGGAAAACTGAAAACTTCACTAGAAAATGAGGCACCATGAGGTGTAGAGGTAAGAATACTTAAGTCTCAGTCAAAAGAACTGGGTTCAGGTTTTAACCCTATTACTGATCTTATTCAAGCTTTTCTCCCTTCTGAGCCTCAGTTTCCCAGACTTGGACTCTATATTCTCTAAAATCCTTTCCAGCTCCAAACCTTACAACACAGCTTACAATACTGTCTTTTCAGTTGTGTCTCACTCTTGGTGACTCCATGTGGGTTTTCTTGGCAAAGATTCTGGAGTGATTTGCCATTTCCTTCTCATATTGCTTTTACTCTAAAAGACCATTTTACAAAACATCTCATTCACACTCCCCTCCTCCCCCCATGTACACACACACACACACACACACACACACACACACACACACACGGACAAAATAGCTTTGTGTGATAGGTTGTCTGATTATCCCCATTTTACAGGTCAGGAAATTGAGGCTCAGAGATGGAAAGTCATCCACCCAAGTTGACATGGATAAGAAATGACTAGAATGTAATCTGACTGAACAGGACTACCTCTTTAAATTTGAACAGCTCAAGTAATTCAGTCCCTCCATAGCTACTATTGTGGGGAATTTTGAGAAGATAGACTTAAATTATCCAGATAATTGTGTCCACACTTTATCTGAGCTCCTCAAAGCAAAGAGGTACTTCTTCAAATACTAAATAAATGTTTTAAAATAAGACTTTGCCCTAGGTGATAATTTCCCCTTGCATTCAATATTCCTGGCACTATTCACACTCCTGGAGAGAGTGGGAGAGGGAGCATGGTGCAGAAACTCTTGCTGGAGGGGGTATACTAGCCACATAAAAATGGGTGCGGATTGGGGGACTTTTTTGGAAGCAGGAATTCTTTGTTTTTTGTTTTGTTTTTCTTTAAAGTACATCTCTTTAGGGGTGGGGTAGGGAACATTTGCACTTTCATTAAGGGGAAAACCAGTTGAATATCTGTTTCCGGCTGCCCAGGAGAAAGGAGGTTCCAATTCCAGGGTTCCCACTATGCATCCTGGCACCCTTTTCTTACAGAGAATTACTAGGGACACTCCAAGGCTCTAAAAGACACAATAACCCTTTATTGGCAGAGGGAACCTGTTCCAAGCAGTATGGAAAAGGAAACTTTTTTCAGACCCTCAAACCCTTCCTGCATCAAATGGTACTAGGAAAGGAGACAATTTCTTTCAGTCAAGTTAAAGATTCACCTGACATCCACTCCAGTGGTACAAGATGACCTTAAGACAGTTACTTCACAATTCTGGGCCTCAGTTTCCTTCTCTATAAAATGGGGGGAAAGGGAGAGGCTGACCTAGAATCTAGATGCTTGAAGAAATCTTTTTATCTACTGTCTCCCCCACCACCATTATCTTCTGTTCTTTGTTATAACTTTGTACATTCTGAGAGCCTTTCCAGCACTGATATTTTATGTTCTAAGGTCTTTTCCTGCCCAGGAAATCCTATGTTCAACAATTTATATTCTAAGGTGGCTACTACCTATAAAACTATGGACAAGTCACTAACCTCCATATACCTCAATTTTTTCACCTGTAAAATGAAACAGTTACATTAAATAACTATCAAGATTCTTTTCAATTCAAAGTATATCATCCAATGATGTTAAGATTCTATGTGTTCTAATACTTTATCATCTAAATAGGAGGCATCATGGTACAATGGTAAGGGCTCTTAGATTTGAAGGGCTTGGATTTAAACTCCATCTCTGATGCTTGCTTCATGTATGACATTGGGTAAATCACTGCACCAGTTTCCTCATCTGTAAAATGAGGAGGGTTGGATTAGATGGCCTCTAATGTCTTTCCAATTCAAAATTAAGATACTATGAAGATGCCTCTCTGGATCTGCCTTTCTGGGTCTAATACGTATCCCAAGATACATTCCAGGTCAGAACAATGGTCTGAGTCAGGAGATATGGTTCCAAAGTTTATTCCTGTAGCTAAAATTAGCTCAGTGATTTTAGGCAATTTACTTTCTTATTCTTAGCCTTAATTTCCTTATCTGTAAGTGGGGGGGGGGGCGGCTAATGGACGAAATCACTTTTAAAATCTCTTACAATTCAAATTTGAAGTTTCTCAGAGGCTAAAGTTTTCTCTCAGAATCTAAACAATGTGATCCAGAGTGGGCAAAATTAGTAGTGTCTTAGGTTGGGGGTTGCAGTGAAGTGAATGGGGATGAGACAGGTTGGGGCCTCAGCTTCGGGTCTTACAAAGCAAGGGTGTGACTTCTTTTTCTCATATTTGTATCTCCATATTCACCTTGAAGCCATCAGGGCTAACAGGGACAGCTTGAGATGAGAGAAGCAAAAACAAATAATTGAAGGAGAATCTTAGGTTGAGGGCTGGCCCAGCCGGTTTTCCCCAAACAAGTAAAGCATGATTCTCCCTCTTTTCCCAACCCATGAGACCTGGGGCCCCTAACTTGTCATTATACATACAGCTGGGCTCACTGGGTAGTGTCACTGACTCTTAACTATCTAGCAGAAACAGCTCTGACCTTAATTATTTACAGGAAATGTTGTGTGTGTGGGGGGGTGAGGAGTGGGAGATAGAAAGAAGGGCAGGCATAACTGGAAGGAGAATAGGTTATGAAAATGAGGGTGGTTTTCAAACAAAGCAGAGCCAAGAGGATCCCCTTGAATTAATCTATCAAAAATGAGGTCCTCAAGAAGTATTGTGGACAATACACTGGAACAATGCACAGTATAGTGGATAGAAAACTGCCCTTAGAATTAGAGGAGTCCACTTCCTGTAGGAATTCTTTCCCAACACTTCTTAATTCTAGTCACTTTCCCTGTGTTGCTTGTTTATCTTGTATATAACTTGATTGTACATAGATGTTTGTATTTTGTCTCTCAATAGAGTAAGCTCCTTGAGGATAAGCACTATCTTTTGCCTTTCTTTTTATTATCCCTGGTCTTTAAGATAGTGATGTATGGTAGGTGCTTACTGACTTAAACTCCTGATCATAATGATGATGATGTCTTTTTTTTTTTTAGTTTTTGCAAGGCAATGGGGGTTAAGTGACTTGCCCACAGTCACACAGCTAGGTAATTATTAAGTGTCTGAGGCTGTATTTGAACTCAGATCCTCCTGACTCCACTCTATCCACTGCACCACCTAGCTTAGCTACCTCTTTGTCCTTCATTCTTGAAGAAGACCATGACATCAGGGAAGAGGAGAATTGGATTTGAGGGAAAGGGTGCTGTGGTAAGTCACCAGCCTCATTTTTTCCTCCACAGCCATATGGGTCCAGTGTCCAGATATGAATCAGGACAACTGGAGATGGCCCTGGATGTGAGGCAATGGGGAGGAGGGTTTAAGAGATTTGTCCAAGGTCACACAGCTAGTACATATCAAGTGTCTGAGGCTGGATTTGAACTCCTATCCTCCTGACTCCAAGGCTAGAGTTCTATCTCCTGTGCAACTTAACTGTACCCTTACTGGTTAGATGAGTCACATAATCCCTGAGTTTTCTAAATAACTCTTTGAGACAATAAGTGTAGAACAGGTGCCCATCTTCATTGGTAGGGGGGATTTCCTCAATTGAAGAGTTCCTTAGATGGATAAAATGACAGATCTAGACATCATTTCTGCCCTATTCTTTCATAAGGGGAACATTTAAAGTTATCTAATTCTAAATTCTTTATCTTCCCTTACCCTACCCCAGCCCAGCATTCTAGAATTGCAATTGCACTGGAGGCCTCTTTCAGGACATAAGGATCATAGCATCTTTGGATTCCTGAGCCTCCTGGAACCCTAAGGGAACAAAAGAGGTGGGGTACTACCCAGAGAGAGTAAGGATCATAGGTCATAAGATCACAGATTTAGAGCTGGAAGGGACTCTAGATACCAACACCCTCCTCCCCCCCAACACACACAACATACACACACACACACACACACACACATTTCAGAGACAAGAAAAGTGACTCATCCAAGATAATACAGATAGTAAGTGGCAGAGCTGAAATTTGTACCTGGGTCTTTTCCCACTAAACTTGCTGATCAAAATAAGCAGATGCCTAGTCAGCCAACCTCAATCACAGGCTATCCAGGAAATAAGCCACCACTATCCACTCATACACAAAAGTGCAGAGACCCTGGTCCTTCTAGTCCTCAGATGAAGAAGGCACAGTAACTCTCCAGTCAATCGAGGTTCCGAAAGGAGCCTCCATGAAGTTAGATTTAACCCCCACCCCCACCCCATGTCCTCTGCCAGGTCCCAACCACCTAGAAGACTGAATGGTAGCAGATGACTGGCAGGGGCACTACACGACTGGATCTTTTCCAGGGGTCCAGGGGAATGAGGCTGGAGGGATGGAGGAAAGGCAGTTTGTCACTGGCAGAAGCTCCCTTCTCATTAAGCCAGGGGTGGGAGTAAGGCCCAGTTCTCCTCCTTCTTTCCCCTCCCCCCAGCCTGAGGGATCAGAGGAGACAGACGGATGGAGCAGAAACGGGAGGGGGTGGGGGTAGGGGGGGTGAGGCTGGGGTGGGGGAAGGGGAGTGAGAGACGGCTCCTACCTGTTGCTGCTGAAAGTGCAAGAGCTCCACAGGGCTCATCTCGCCGTTGCTCTCCCCACCGGCTCCTCCATCCCTCCCTGCTCCTCCTCCTCCGGCTCCTGTCACAGCTCCTGCGGCTCCAGCGCCGCCGCCGCTGCCACCATCGCTCTGACTGGACAGACTGCTGACTCCGTTCTGCCCGGACGGGGCCGACCTGATTGTCTCCGAGGCGGATTCCACCATCATGTCGCTCTAGCGGGACCTGGAGGAGGGGAAGGGAAGGGGATGGGGGGGTGGGTAAGGAAGAGAGGAGGGGCTGAGACACGGGAGCTGGACCTTCAGGGCTGGGTCCCGATTCCCAAGGCAGTTTTCTGCCCCCGATAGGAGTCTGCTTCTCAGGCACCACCCCCCCACCCTCTCCAACCCCCTCCCCCAAATTCTGCAGACAGACATCCCCTTGCAAGTAGCCTCCTCCCCCTTGGCCTGAAGCTCCCCCAACCCCCAAGCCCATGCCAAGGAGGAAGGGGGGAGGAGAAAGGAGAGAAGAATCATCCCTAGAGTAAAGCCGGTCTGAGGTGAGTCGTCCATCCCTTGGTCTTCTTTTGGGTTTGTGGAGACCTCAGTCCTGGAAGGGCTGAGCAGGGAGAAGGCAAAGGAGGGATGGCATTTCTGTTCTACTCCCTGTTAAAAAAAAAACCTATTAACTTCTATGTGCTCCAGTTCTTAGGAGAAGGCCCTTAGGAGTTTAGAAGAGCTGTATTCCAGGCCTGCCCAGCCTTGTCCCCAAAGGACTACTCAAAAATTCACAGGAGGAGATGGGGGGTGGGGGATAAGGGTGATAGGAAGAAATTTAACCTGACTCTCTCTCTTCCCCTGGAAATAAATATGGGGGTGAGGGGATAGGAGGAGGTACCTAATTATAGGATTAAGGCCTAGAATGAACTGTAGATTGACCAACCCAATTCAATAAACATTTATTAGTACTGTATGCTAAGTGATGGGGATACAATTAAAAAAGAGAGACAGAAAAGAGTCCAGGCCTTCCTTTTCTTCCACCTTCAACATTATTCTACTGGTAAGGGAACCAAGTCCTTGAAGGGTTAGTGGCACATACAACAACATTCAATTAGCCAACAGCATACCTGGAATTTTAATTTAGGTCTTCTTAACTCCAAAACTCAGGGTTCTTTCTATTATATCAGATTGTCTCTGCCCATATAGAAGGGAAGTGTTCCACTACCCTTCCAAATTATCCGAGTTCATAGATTTGTTCCATATTTTTCTACCACTGTTCCCATTCCCACCCCTAGTCAATCCCACTTTTCTATTGGGAAGATCAGATATATCTCTGATTTTAGAGCCTAGAATACCCAGAATGGAAAGTTGTTCTTACAATCTTGTTGTGTGAAAGCTTTATAGAAAATTGGGAATAAATAGATGGAAAAGAATCAAATATTGAGAAGACATAGCAACCAGCCCCCTACTCAAGCTTCTGCTGAAGGTAGGGCTTCAGGATGTTTTCCTCTTCCCTGAAAGGAGAAATTTCTAGCCCTTCTTTGGGTGATCTAGAATTGCTAGGTTCAGGTTTCTGTCTCTGTAGATAATGTCACTAAGATATCAGAGGACTTGGGAAACTTTGCTGTCAAATTCTATGGAGAGTGATGGACTTGGAAGCAGAAGTTTAAATCCTCTGACGCTAACTTTTGTGTGATCTTGGGCAAGTGTTTTGCCCTTCTCTTGTCCTCAGTCTTCTAATTTCTATACACTGGAGGTTGGACTGGATTCCTAAGATTCTTCTCATCTCTAAATCTATATAATCAATAATTCTAGGTGCTACATTTCAATTCAACAAACATGTATTAATCACCTACTGTGTGCAAAGTACCACCATAGTGCTGGGAGTGTGAGTATATGGGATATGAAGATTAAAGAAAACATGACTTCTCTCCTCAACCCAATCCTATAATTCAGGTCAACTTAATTTCCTTGGATCTCAGTTTCTGCAATGGTTAAATGAGGGGGTTGGACCTGATAGGCCCCAAGATCCTTTCCAGTCTTTGGTTTATAGTACCATGAACTAGTCTACTTTCCATAGGCCAAACTCAGCATTCCATCTCCTGCCTATATAACTTTCTTTTTTGATTTTTGTTTTTTTATATGCAAAGACAATTTTTAGCATTTTTAGAAAATTTTGAGTTCTAATTTTTTCCCCTTCCCTCCTTGCCTTCCCATCTTCCTAAAATACAAGCAATTTGATCTATGTTATATATTTCATACTTTTCTTAGCACAGCTTTTCCCCCATGCCTGGAATATACTTCCTCCTCACCTCCATTTTTTAGAAGCCCTAGCTTCATTCAAAGGTCAGCTCTTGTGCCACATTCTAATTGAATTTCTAGATCCTATTATTTATTTATTCTCTTTCCCATCTCAAGTAAATTTGTATATATTAATTTGTTTACACAATGCAGCCTACCAATACAATGCAAACTCCTTGAGGGCAGAGACTGATTTTCATTTTTTTCTTTATATCTCTAAAATCTAGTCAGATATATTTACTGCCCAAAGAAGGAGCTTATTTAAAAATGGTTTTTTAGGGGTTAGATTGAGGATTGCCCCTGCACTTGGAGGGAATATTAAGGGGATGAAATGTAAAAGATTTGAAACAAATAACCTGGAGTGAAGTTCTGGTTTTGCTCCCAACTAACTATACAACTTTTAGAAAGTCATTTACTCTGACTGTGCCTCAATTTACTCATTTGTAAAGTGAAAGAGTTGAACTAGATGATTTATAAAATCTCCCAGCTCTATGATCCTGCACACACCTAGATAACAGTAATAGAAAATAATATAGAAGTATACTTGTTCAGCCATTTCATATTCTTCCAGAGTTCATTTGGAGTTTTCTTGGCAAAGATACTGGAATGATTTGCCATTATCTTCTCCAGTTCATTTTACTGATGAGGAAACTGAGGCAAACAGGGTTAAGTGAAGCTTCCAAGATCTCACAGCTATTAAATGTCTGAGGTCACATTTGAACTCACAAAGTTGAGTCTTCCTGACTCCAGGCTCTGGCTCTAGATACTTTGTCCCCTGGCTGTCCCATATAAATGTACCAGGGAGCTGTAAAGTTTGAGTTTTCAGCAGAAAAAGTCATTACCAATCTGGGAGATCAGGGAAAGCTTTGGGGGTTTGAATTTGGCTTGGAAGAATGGTTAAGAATTCAACAGGTGGGTAAGGCAAAATACATATATACATATATATATATATATGTGTGTGTGTGTGTGTATCCACATAAGGCAAGGCACCAGGCATTAAAAAAAACAAAACAAAACTATGATTTAGTTTGAATGAAAGAAAAATATGGAAGAACAAGGAAGGAAGTATAAAGGAAAAGGCACCAGATTGTGGGAGGCCTGAAAGTCAGGCTAAGGAGTGTGAGCTTTATCTGATTGGCAACAGGGAGCTAATGAAGAGAAAATGGCCAGATTTCTGTATAAGGATTTATGTCTGTGTGTGTGTGTGTGTGTGTGTATCCATGTGCTTGTTGCTCTTATGTTTGTGAATTTCCCTGTGGGTTCATGCTCGCATGCTCCAACAAGACCAACCTCTTGTCACCCCAGGGGGAGGGGGATTGAGGCTGTGTGGTTGGGGACTGCAGCAGGGGCAGGGGCCGGGCCTGGTAGGGGTGATGGTTTGGAAGAGATTGAGCACTCTGGTCTCCAGCCTTAATGGTGGTGTCAGCCTGAGGGCAAGCAGCTGAGATGTGATTGATGGGACTTCTGTGGCCTTCCTCCACAGGCTCAGCTCACACCAAGAGAGTTGACCCCCACCTCCGGCCAACACTGGTCAGATTGCGGAACCTTCTACCCAGACTCAGGACCAGACCAGATGAAAGTGTGATTGGGGAGTGAAGAAGGAAAGGGAGAGAGACAATTCACAGGGCTCCATCTTCTTGAATGATGCAGAATATGAGAGATGTGGAAGGAGAATTCAACAGCCCCCTCCTAGAAAAGAAGGGGACATCCCCACAGATACACATTTACAAGAACACACACACACACACACACACACACACACACACACACAAAACTAAGTCACTAATCAAACAGCTGGGTAATACAAGTTTGGAGAAAGGCATAGGGAAAGAAGAGAGAAAAAAGCCTAGAGCTCCCTTTCTTTTCTGCCCCCTTTTTTTGGGGGGGGGGTGCAAAAGACAACCAGTGAACAACATAATTGCTGCAATGTGGCGTGTAATAATAGCTATTCAAGGGCCGATCATTCATATTAAACAGGGTGAAGCAAGCCTCTCATTTGCATGCTTGAGATTATATGCATTTGAAAAGTCATTTCCGCAGGGTGTATGAATGACATTAATTCCCATGTGGAGTTCTCTGTTCCCTCCTGGAGCCCTTGCACTAGCAGACACACACTTCCTCACACAGTCACTCACTCCCACCCACATACCCCTACACTCACCCCCTCTCCCAACCACCATTCTGTACCAGATACACACATACACACACACACACACACACTCACTCACTCACAACCAGACTCCACACCCCCTGCCTTCTTCCCGTACATGTGTTGCAATGGGGTTGGTGTGTTGGGTAAGCTGTGAGGGAACAGGTTTAGAATGTACCTGGGTTCACCAGCAAGAAGGGTGGGGAGGTTAGGGTGGACAGGGAGCAGAGGCTGTTTGTCTTGAACTAACCCCATGGCCTGAAGAGTCAGTCACCAGCAGGGAAAAACAGAAAGAACAGAAAGAATGGAAAAGAGGAAAGAGAAAGAAGTGGAAAGAGAGAAAAAAAATGACAGAAAAGGGAGAAAAAAGAGAAGGAAAAGAAATAAAATGTGTGGTTAAAAGAAGCCCCTTCAAAAAAAAAATCTCATGGGTGGACTAAGATGAAGGGATTCAAGAACAAATCCTGAATTCCATTCTATGACAGAAAAACCTAGAGCCCAGATTCATAACAACCACAGAGGACCAGTTTGACACATCTACTCCACCCTCACACCCCTTCCAGTTCACTTCTTTTCTCTACAATCATACTCACTGGTCTTCAGTGGGGACCTCATGAATCTCAAGGAATATTTCCCCTATTCTATCTAAGTTACTCCCCAAATATCTTTTATGTCCCCTGGTACTTGCACTTTATCACCCTTCCTCCCACTTCCTCCCTTCAGCATTCATTCAGTTAACAAACTTGTATTAAGGGCCTACTCTATGGAAAACATGATTCTAGGCTCTGGAAGAAAAGCTGAATTTAGTAAAAACCCAGTCTCTTGCCCTCAGGAAGTTTGCAGCCTGGTTGAGCAAGGTGACACAAACACTAAATTATATAATATTTCATTCAGAAACTATCTGTTGGGAGTCAACTGAACCTAGAAGCACTGCTCTCAGTTGACTTCCTGGGCTTCAATTTCCCAACACTTTCATTAGGGAGAGCAAGGCAAAGTGGATAAAGACAGAGGGGTCTCAGAGCCTGTTGGGCATGGGTTAAGCAAGTTTCACCTCTGCCATTATGTGTGTGACCTAGGTCTTCTTCACTTAACCTCTTCCAGGGTGCCGACCTACAGTGGGAGACAGCTCTCTCGGGGTGGGAGGGGGCGTGTCCCCAAGCCAAGGAAATCCTTCAGTCCCTAGCCTTTTATGACTTCTGCTCCCAAGCCCCTGGCACCTCTTCCCGAGGATGCGAAAGCAGGTTTGTCCTACCTCACCCCCTCCCCTGATCCCAAGTGTGGGAGCCCTGGAAGCCGCTGAGGCTCCTCCAGCCGCAGCCTGGGAGCTTGGAGAAAGTGAGCCATCTCTCCAGCTCCCTGGCCTCGGGAGGTTCCCGGGGGCGGGGGTGGGGGGGTGGAAAGAGGGTTGGCCTCGGTATAAGATTGGAGCAACTAAAGCCCAACCAGCAGAAGCAGCGGAATGAATGTCAGAAAGAAGACCCAAGCTCATTGGGGGCAGGAGCCGGGACCACGCCAGGCGCTTTGGGAGGAGAGGGTGCTGGGGTGGGGGTGGGGAGGAGACACAGAAACCTTTTGTGTCTTTTAGCGGGACCATATGGCAGCGGGAGTATTAATTACCGTTGCTTTTTAATTAACAATCGCTTAATCTGAACGGTAACATTTGCCACGACACCTTGTGACTCGCCGCAAAGCCGCGCCGCCCGCCCTGCTAACTCATCAATTAATTTTTATTGACGTTTTCTTCCCCAAACAGGCACAATACCAGGGTTTTCCAATTAACACCTCCGCGATCTCTAATTAGTGCAATTAACAGACTGATGGATGCCCAGAGTTTCCCTGGGAGAGCGCGGAGCAGCCCCCGCGGGCTCCCCCAGGCGCGCACCGCTGAGCGCACACACGCACACGACCGGCCCAGCCAGGGGGCCTGCTCCTGCACTCGCTTGGCAATGCACCTGGCCACTTGCACGAATTCATTTTTGACCCCTTAACACCGACTTCCATTTTGGCCAGGACGGCGAGGTGAATTCCGGATTTGGCATCAAGGGACCAGGGGGTGAAATCAGTTTTTGAGGCTTACTACCATGGAGCTGGGCTAGCGCAGGGGTTCTTAACCCTCCTTTTGTGTCACGGACCTTTCTGGCAGTCTAGTAATGCTAGGGACCCTTCTCAGAATTGTTTTTTAAATGCATAAAATAAAATACATAGAACTACAAAGAAAAGCAATTGTGTTGTAGTGCACACACAGAGAGAGTTCACAGACCCCCGGTTAAGAATCCCTCGGCTAGGTAGTCTCTTAATTTCTAAATCCTATGCATCAATAAGAGGTCAATTTGCTGCGTAGAAATAGGTAAAATAAGCACCTCCCTGAGTGAGTTTGCTTTCAGCCTAGCTTGAAGACAGAATTCGACCTCCAACCTTTACCACTTAGGAACAGTACCTAAACAGAGGTGTAGGGCAGACGTTCCCTCTACAGTAATATATATCTCTAGCAAGGACACCCTTGACTCCAGGTTTCTAAAGGCAATGCTAGCAAAGCAGGTAGAGTCCTACCAAGATGGAAAGCTTTGGAGGCAAGCCTGGTTATCAAGTATGTGTTCCCTTTTAAGGATTAATCTAAATTTGAAGAGGGTCATCACTACAAGTTTAGCTGCCTTTGGCCAGAGAAGCTCACAAAATCATGCAAGACGTGCAATTGTGAAAGGCCAGCACCCACTCATGAAATCACAGATAATTTGAAATCTATAATGCACTTTTCTTTTTGGCCCAGACCATCCAGTGAGAAAACTCCCTTACCAACACAGTGATAATGCAATTTATTGTCTTGGAGAATGGTTCAAACACTCAGTATGTGTCAGGGCTTGGATTTGAATCCCAGTCCTCTTGATTGAGGCTTGATTTCCTATACATTTCATCATGCTGCCTCTCTGTGTTTTATATATTTTCCAGGAAAAGAAGAAAAAAAGTGGAATCCTAGGCAGACCTTTGCACCTAGAAACCAACCTGGGTGACTGGGATTTGGGAGATTTGGATTCTAGTCTTGACTTGCTATGTGACCTTAAGCAAATCATTTCATTTTTCTCAGTTTAAATTTCATAAAGAAAAAAGGGAAGGGGGTTACTTTAATCAACATTTCCCAAATTAATTTTGGGTTAATATTGAGTTCAGAAATACCTACCCATCAATGCTGATCCAGGATTCTAGAAAGATAAAATATTCTTTGAAATTAAAGAGAAAGGGGGAAATTTGGGATAAAAAAGTGAAATTAAAGTCTATTTTCATAGCAAAAAAAAATTCTCATGTATTTAGTGCTCCCAATGTATGGAAATAAAGAGGGGAAAGGGAGAAGCGTGGGACCAAAAACTGAAATTGTCTAGCTTCAGAGCAAAAAAATTCTTATGTATTTATTTAGTGCTTCCAAAACATGCATCATACCACATAATTCCCCAGTGAGGACATTTCTTCTAGCATTACTACTTGTCACCTGCTTCAAAATTTCTGGTCTAAGGGCAGCTAGGTGGTGTAGTGGATAAAACACAGGCCTTGGAGTCAGGAGTACCTGGGTTCAAATCCGGTCTCAGACACTTAATAATTACCTATCTGTGTGGCCTTGGGCACGCCACTTAACCCCATTTGCCTTGCAAAAAACCTAAAAAAAAACCCAAAAAAAACTTCTAGTCTTAGTTCCTCAGTGCATTGAGAAATAAAGTGACTTGCCCAGGATCATACACCCAAATTGAACCCAAGTGTTTTTGGTTTTGAGACTGATCAATTATTCGGTGTTGCTTTTTATACTCAATTCTTCACAAATATTAGAGTATTTATAAGACACAGGTCTTGGGGAACATAGGTGGTGAATAGAGGTCCCAGGTAGCTTTAACAGCCTCTGAATTCAGGTCTAGGATCATCCAAAGAGAGATGCCATGAAGCCCATCTGAGGTGCCATCTTCTCCTCTCTAACCATTAAGCCTAGAAGATCTTGACCTAGTTAGATTACACTGGAGAGTTACATTCCTTGACCCCTCCCCTCCAAAGGCTTCAGCACCAAAGGGCAATGAAGATCAAGATACCCGAAATAAAAGTATCTCATGGCCACTAATTAGTCCTAGGCCTGGTGTCAAAAGGATGTGGGTTCAAACTCTGGTTCTGTGTTCCTCAGCTGTGTGATCATAGGCATTACCCTTAATTTCACTGAGCCTCAGTAGCT
The DNA here is from genome assembly GCF_037893015.1 of Macrotis lagotis. Taxonomy (NCBI): domain Eukaryota; kingdom Metazoa; phylum Chordata; class Mammalia; order Peramelemorphia; family Peramelidae; genus Macrotis; species Macrotis lagotis. Next base: position 17,846,644 of record NC_133662.1, on the reverse strand, counting down.
ACATCTTTGTCATATAGCTATTGTTCTCACCTTACATGATTACTGAAAGACTCAAATGAAATAATATATCTAAAGTACTTTCCTTAAAAGACTCCCTACTACTACAAGCCTACCACAAAGGTTAAGGTCCCTTATAATAGGGCTGGAGCACATATCATTTTATATTTGGATTTTCTGTTTACAAGCTGCAGCTCTACTTCTACCCTCACCTCCAGGGAAATGTTGGAACTGGGAGAAATCAAAGCAGTAGCCAACATCCTAGCACATGGCCCACTTTAACAGCTTAAGAAATGCTTGGTGATTGATTCAAAGTTTACAAAGAGCTTGTAGGATCATGAATCCCGAACTGGCCTCTGATATGATATTGTCCATCCTTTTCATGTTATAGATGGGCAAACCAGGGCCCAGGGAGTGACCTGCCCAAGGTCACACTGATAGCAAATGACACAAGCTGGATTTGAATGCATATCCTATGCCTCCAAATTCAACACTCTTTCCATTGTATCATATATTGAGGAACTTCCTTATTGCAACCCTGTGAGGGAGGTCCCAGTCTATTTCACAAATGAGGAAAATGAGTTAAGAGGTTTGCCTAAAGTTATATTGCTAGTGGATGCCAAAACCACAGGCTAGGAGATGTTGAACCAGAGTCTCCTGACCAACCTCCCAACAAGTACTCTTTTCACCTGTATAACTCAGAAGACACCATATGGTAGAGACAGGGTCAATGAGTTCCTTGGAGAGCTAGAGGCCCTACAGTCTCTACAACCCTGCTCTGGTTTAGACACACAAGGGCCCTAAAAGGGTCTTCTCTCCTTTTCCCCAGCACTAAGCCTTTGGTGCTTTGGAAATTAGCCATTATCTGATGAGCATTCAGAATAGAAGGATTTCAGAAGGGGGAGACTGGGCCGAGGTCTTTTGGGGCATCTGAGGAATGGGAATAGCATCAGAGATGGGAAGAGAGAGGTGTTCTACTTAAAGAACAGCTCTTATTGGTCTAACACATACCACCTTGTAAAACCCATGGAAATGAGAAGATAAATCAAACAAGGGAGAGCCAGATTAAGTGTGGGGGGAAACGTGGGAGAATGAAGAAGACCTGTAATCTTCCTCAAACTCCCAAACTAGGAGAATCCATATTCCCCTCCCTATATTTGTTGGTAACCTCTTTCCAACTTAACAAAAGAGGAGTATGGCCTGCACTCCAGATACAAAAGCCTTTTTCCCCTGCCCCAGTGCCCCCAAGATTCAACCTGAACAGTCCCTCGGGCCTTGAATTCCCAGGCAGGCATGCTAAGAAATCTTCCCCATCTGCTTTGCTCTTCCCTGTTTTCCCACTTGAGAAGCTAAAGCAAGGGACTGTGTTGGTTGGCATGACAGCTGCTTTGACCCTGTCCATCCTTATATGATTGCCACATTGAACCTTCCTCTTGTCCCTCTCATAATGCACTCAGCACCGGAGACTCTTACTTCTCCTTGGGGACCAGTCAGTCTGTCAAAGATTGACTGATCCCACAATGAACATAGTAGATTTAGAATTGGAAGAGACCTTCAAGGTCATCTGATCCAACCTCCTCATTTTATGGATAAGAAAAGCATGGCCTAGAAGGGTGAAAGAATTTGTCCACTATCACACAGGTACGAAATAGCAGAACCGAGAATCCAAACTAGGTCTCCTGACTCTTGATCTGTCATTCATCTTCATGTACCACCTTCTCCCCAAAGTAATAATAATAACTCCCATACATTTGTAGCTAGCTTTTTAAACTTTTAAAACTATTTTTGTCAGCTAACTTTTTGGAGCATTTCAGTTACTTTCCGTTTCCTCAAGACCTTTAAAGTCTAGTCTAGCTTTAAACCTATGACTCTATGATCAACCCTATGAGGTTGGCAAAAGCAGGTATTATTAGCCTCTTTTTAAAGAGGAAGAAACTAAGACTAGAGAGGTTGTGATTTGTCTAACATCATACAGTTCATAAGTATTTAAGCCAGGATCAGAATATGTGTTTCCTGTGTTACCTGCACAGGGCCACATGTGGTCAAACTGGACTCAACAATCCCTACATTGCAAGAGTTTATTGTATAGTAAGAGAATCTGGACAACAGTATCATCAATGGCATTGAGGAGGAAGAATATAGGACCAAGATTTGTGGGAGCTAGGTAGAGAATGGAAAAGGATTCTGAGACTTATTAGATGTTGAACTTAGATTTAAGGGTTGGGAAGGATACCATGGGTTAGAAGAGAAAGCTTTTTCCTGTTATCTGAGCATAAGCCTCTCTTGCTACAACTTCCATCCCAGATTCTTTTCTTGATCCTGAGAAATTCTAATGAGGAAAAACTTATTAAGCCTTAGGTATTCCTTCCTCACTATTGAAAAGGTTCTCTGGATCCCAATGCACCTCTAATCTTTGCCAGGAAAAGTGGCCTTTGGATTGATGGGATGTGCCTGGGGATCTTTCTGAAGATGTGGGTCACATCATAGTTCCAAGGACTTTTTTTAAGGCTGAACTCATCAGTAGATGAGTTTAGGAATGGATCTGATATCTGTGAGAAATCAGAGATGGATAGAGCCAACTGCCATAGCAAAAAGGGAAGAAATAAAAAGACTTATCAAAATCTCCTTGGACCATAAAAGTTCAGTCCTAGAGACATCTTTAGATGTCAGCTTGGGCTCCCCTCAAATTATTCAATCAAAATATTTCTTGAACATCCAATCTGTACACAAGCACTGCACAAGGAATTAAGGAGGAATACAGAGAAGTGCCTCCTGAACACCCCACCCCCTACCAATAACAATTTTAAAACCTCACAGTTTAGCTGGAGAGTCAAGATAAAAAAAAATAGGTAAAAGAGTTAGCAGTACATGCTAGCTGAACCATATATCCTATCCAGCTGAACAAAATCCTAGAATGTCTATATTAGGATCTACTTTAGAGATTATCTAGACCCATCTCCTCATTTTACAGACATGTGAAGGGACATTTCTAAAGAAACACAGTGGAAGAGGCAGGACTAAAATCTAAGTCTGCTGTTTCCCAACTGGTGCTCTTTCCATTACACCAACTGGCACAGACAGTCAGTCAATACTACACATCCTTTAAAACCCAACTCACATGCTACCTACTCCACAAAGTTCTCCATGATGGCTTCATTACTAATGAGATAATCACTGCAGTTGGTGAGCTTTTTGAGAGACTTGTCGTTCTTTGTATGCTTAGTACAGTGACTTTCTCCTCTTCCCCTTTGGAATCCAAAAAAAAATGCTTTGTATCTCTTTTATTTATATATATATATATATATATATATATATATATATATATCCCCAAGGCTATTATATAACCATTTCTTTAGTGTCTCAAACTCCTACAGAATTGGGAGTTCCTTGAGGGCAAGAAGTAGGTCTTATCTGAGAATTTCCTTTAGTACTTGGGAGACTGCCAAATTCAGAGCAAGCATAATATTGTGGTGTATCATTGTATTAGGGATTCAGAGGAAGGAGAGATCTTTGTGTACCACAATGGTCAGAAAATGCTCAGTGTTGGACTAGAGTTTGGATGAGAGGTTCTAAGGAACTGGTGAGTTAGAACCAAAGAGTGAGGAAGAGGAAATGTGGGAATAAAGGAATGCACAAGGAGTAGACCAGGCTGGTTGCTGTGACATCACCTCCCAGAGAACACCCCAACTTGAAGAATCTTCCATCTTGCCCTTCCCATCCCTCTATGCTCTTATCCATCAGGGCCTGTGTTGCCCTTGTGTATTCTACCTCAGAGATGGTAGGGGGCCCCTTACAAGAAGTCTTTGAATTTCTCCTAATATCCTCCCTTCTTTTTACCTCCCCTCTCTACCTCTGATCATTTGCCTCTCTTTTCCACCAGTCAGGGGCTAGTTCTCCGTACTTCCCTACACACTGAGGGGCACATACACACACCAAACCTTGGCACGTTACATGAAGACCACACCCCAGACAGACAGACCCTAGCAGGGTAGCTCCCCCTTCACTACTCATTTCCTGCCTTCATCTAGAAAAGAATTAACTTTAAAAAAAAGAAAAAGGAAGAAAAAAAGAAAAAAAGACCCCACTCCATCTCATTAAGAAAGTAAACACAAGAGCCGTCTAAGTGTCTAATTAAGCTTCTAATTAGTCCCTGCTTGTTACTAATGCAAATTAGATTACTCCGCTTAACTACAGCATGTCCACAACACCCTTGTTAATTGCGGCCTTTTGAAATTAAATTACTCCCTAATTAGCATATCAAAGCCATTGATTCGGAGCCAGGAAAGATGAGGGCAGGAGCAGGCGAATGCCAAGTTTGGTTAATCAGAGACCGCTAATAAAATAGTGATGTCCCACGTGGGGGCTGAGTTTGGGGGTGTCCTATTGTAAAGGGGTAGGAGATGCTCAGTATAGGATTACAGGTGTAGTTTTGGAGTCTGACTCCTGAAAAGAAGCAGGGCACCAAGGGGCTCCAGATGGCCACCAGAGAGTGGACACTGGACATGTATGATTGGGCGAGTTGCCAGAGACTGCTCACCAGGGAGGGCTCTGTCTTGTCATATTGGGCTGTCCACCCACCAAGCTTCAGTTAATATCTTCTCACCTGATTCCTCTAAGCCTCTATCTCCTCACAATCTCTTCCTCACCTAAAAAAAAAAAAAAGATGACCCAGGAGAAATCTCAGGGATCAGAAGGCCCATCTGTAGGACCAAGGCCCTGTGCCTCTCTGATACTCAGTTTCCTCTTCTGCCAAATGGACATTATAATACTTTTACTCTATCTTATTAGGTCTTGAGGTTCAAATTTGTTAAGTAGCAGAAAAATGTAAGTTATTCTCATTATCCATATTATTTAGGCATCTTACTTAGGTGTGGCATCTTATGGGCATTAGATTTCAAGCATCAGGTTTATTCTCTCCACCAACATCCAGAGAAGTCGAAGTCACTTCATCCACACCTACAGATTGCTCCCCAGTCTTTATATTTTGGAATTTCCCCTCTTTCCTCTCTCACCTCTGAACATGTGAGGGAAAAGTTGAGATGGACAGAATTGATAGACTCTTTGTCCTCCCTCCCTCTATCCTGCTGTGGGCTCTAAGAACTAGACCCACTCAGGCATCCATCTCTCCTAGTGCCCCAAAATTCTGTCAGATTACCCTGGGCATAATGCCAGAGGAGCAGGGACAACTCAGGGCATCTCTCACCACCTCCTGGATCTGGCTAGCACCCAGCACCATGCTAATAGTAGTCATTCACAGTATATAGTCCATTGGTTGGATTCCAGACCAGGTTTAATGAACCTCCAGTCCCTACCTAGGCCTCTTTGCAACAAAGAAAAGGGTACTGGGTAGAAGAATTTGTGTGTGTGTGTGTGTGTGTGTGTGTGTGGATGGGGGGCACAGAAGAGGGGGTTAGGAGGAACTCAGGTTGTTGTCTTCATCCTCTGGACTGAAAATTAGTCAGAAATGCTTTCCTTCCTCTAACCTCAAATGCCACTCTTGTCTTAAGCTTTTACTATTATGTTAGATCCAATGATCACTGCATCTTTTTCTCATTAATCCATCCTTCCTACAGATGCCAAATTAATTTTTCTAAAGTACAAATCAGACAATTCTCTTACTCAAAAATAATCTTTGGCTCCCTATTGCTGAAAGGAAAAAATGCTGATTCTTTAGCTTGTCAATAAAGGTCCTCCAAAAATCTTGTATACAATTAGCTTTCCAGCTTATTTCACTGTGCATTCTTTTTTTTTAATTTTATTTCTTTTTAGGATTTTGCAAGGCAAATGGGGTTAAGTGGCTTGCCCAAGGCCACACAACTAGATAATTATTAAGTGTCTAAGGTCATATTTGAACTCAGGTACTACTAACTCCAGGGCCAGTGCTCTATCCACTGCGCCACCTAGCCACCCTTCACTGTGCATTCTTAAACAAATAGACTTTGGGCCATTCTAAGAGCTTATCTTGCCCTTATTTTAGGCTTTTTTTTTTAGTTTTTTTTTTTTTTTGCAAGGCAAATGGGGTTAAGTGGCTTGCCCAAGCCCACACAGCTAGGTAATTATTAAGTGTCTGAGACCGGATTTGAACCCAGGTACTCCTTGACTCCAGGGCCAGTGCTTTATCCACTACAACAACTAGCCGCCCCATCTTGCCCTTATTTTAGATGGATACAAGCTCTCTGAGGCCAATCTCTCTTGTTTTTTCATTTATCCCTAGCAACTAGAACAGTGCCTGGGCATAGTAGGCTCTTAATATATGATCATTGAATTGGGTGAGGAAACTGAGGTCCAGAGAGGAAAATGACTTGCCTAAGGTCTCACAGATGGGAACTAGAACAATTCTAATTCCAGATGCAGTGTATTATCTCTGTCCCAGTAGTTAACCATACCTCCTGTTACTCCTTTCACCCAGAAATAGGTTGAGAATGATCTGAAAGGTTCAGTTTCATTGGCCTCCTTCCAAGAAGTAGGGGGAGAGGGAAGAGGGGCAAGACCTACCAGGCCAGAATGGGCAGGGATATTGGATCTTCTTCCTCTGCCACTACCTTGTCTTGTCAGGAGTTGGGGCAGGAGGCAAGGAACCTTAAGTTTCTCCAAAAGGCAGGGGCACAGAGGGATATGGCTAACTTTCTTGTTGAAGGTTTTTATTTATCTATTTAAATAGGAAATAATTATGAGACAAGTGAGAAGAAAAGACAGAAGCAGAGGCTGAGATGTGCAGTGGAGAGGTGGACAGCCCGGCAGCAGCCTGGCAGGAGCTGCTGGCATCAGGAAGCCTGATTCTGTTGGTTTTATTTTAGGAGATGAGTGAAATTAAAAGAGAGAAAGAGAAAAGAAGTGGGGGTGGGAGAATATGAGCAGAGGGAGGGGGCACTCTGGTGTCCTGTAAAGGAGTATATATGTGGGGGGGGGAAGGCGGCAGTGCACAAGGGCCTAGCCGCTCCCCCCCATCCCCGCCCCCGACATACTGAGCTCTCTCCCAACGAGATTCAATTAATTGATAAGAAGAGGCATCAAATTAATTTCTCGAGGATGTGAGATTCTGATGAAGGGAAATCTCCTCGATGGGAATCAGAGTAGAAGGGGAGGGAGGAGGAGGGGGGGCATAGCCCTTTCTAATCAGGCTTCAGCTACTTAATTGGGGGGGGGGTTCTACTTTCTCCTAGACCTCTTTGTCTCCTACCCATTCTGTACCTTGGGAGAAGGTGGGGCCTATGATTGGATACTCTGTGGGATCCATGGATAGGGTTGTGGACATGTCAGGAAAAATAGTATTCCTTCTCCTGCCTGTTGCCATCTCTCCCTCTGTTTCCTCTAGGAATCAGAAGGGCCATAGTCCAGGGGAAGGAATAGGTCAATAGAGTAGGATGGCTATTTCTTGCTAGGATTTAGGCAAAGCAGCCTGTATACGTGTGTGCGTTTGTGCGTGTGTGTGTGCGTGTGTGCGTGCACATCCATGGTTTGTAGGTTCTGGTGGATCCAATCTACATTTCCAGAAAGCATGAAATTTTATTTGTCCTAGGTAGATAGTGTAATTCTTTTTGTTTTCTGAGATCTGCTACGAGACAAGTCAACCCTCTCATCTTACAGAAGGAGTAATTGAGGTCCAAGGAATGACTTGTCTAACAGATAATAAATAAATACAGATTCAAACTCAGGTTGTCTAACTCTGGATCCAGGGAGTCTTCCTTCTAATGCATTATACTGCCCCAGAGTAAAATATTTGCTAGAGCAAAGAGACTTGGATGGTTAATATGAGAAGGGAAACTTAGGAAGTCTTTTCTCTTGATGTACTGAGGGAAGATTCTCGAAGGAGGTAGCATTCTCAAACTTATAAATTTCAGTCCCCCAGGGAAAAGGAAAAATATTGTGGTCCAATGGAAAGAGTATGCAATTCAGAATCAAGGAATTTGAGTTCAGATCCTGACTCTGACAATTGCTGCCCAAGTGACTTTGTTCATGTCACTTTCTTTCCCTTAGCTTCAGTTTCCTCCATTAGAAAATGAGGGGGTTGGATGAGATTGTCTCCAAAGTCTCTTCCAACTCTGAACCCCCTGATTGTATTTCCTAGTACTCCTGTTTAGTCTTTAATGATAAACCAAATGAGCCCTCATCTAAAACTTGAGTGCCTTCTTCAAGTTAGGGTACTCATTCTCTTCCTTCCCTAACCTGTCCTTGCACAATCCTTCTGGTAAACCATGATGTCTTCTTCCTGGGGTTGGATTCTATTCGGGGATGATGTCACTTGTTCTAGTACTAGGGAAATCTCAAGCAGCCTCTCTGGTCTGACCTGGCTCTCCAAAAGACAGAAGCCAGCAGGTTGAGTATTGTTTTAGCTCTCATCCCAGAGTCCCCAGAAAATAACTCTTTACCAAAAATATTCATAGAAGAAGAAAAGAAGGGAAAAAGAGAGAAGGTTTTTGTGATATCCTTTCCTCTGCCTATCCCCATCCCCATTCTGAACACTAAAACCAGATAAAGTAGTTGGGAAAGGAAAGAAAGAGGGAAAAAGCTATCAGGACTCAAACTCGATGCAGAATAGGAATGGGGTAGCAGTCACAAGATCCCAGAAGGTTCCCAATAATACAAACTCACCTATTCAGAGCAATTTAAGGTTCATGAAGCACTTTCTTCATAATAATTTTATGAAAAAGTTAGGATGCTCATTTGCTTCCATTTGCAAATGCTATGGATCCTCATTCTAACTAAGGTGAAGCTACTTCACATAGGCTCACACAGGCTTGTTGATTGCCAGGCAAATTCGTTGTTCTCAGTACTATACACAGCTGCCAAATTTACCTCAGAAATCCAACTCAGGCCCTTCTAGAAAGTGTGAACAATCGACATTTCACTACAAAAGGGTGAGAATCTAAAAGGGCATTCTATACAACCACATCTTGAGAATATCATCACTTGTCAGGAGAGCTTCTCTGGTCTCAAAAGCTAAGGTTCTGAGGGTTTTTCATTATTTCAGCATTCTTCTAGCTTCTAGCCTTATATGTAACCTGAATGTAATATAGGCCTTTTTCTTTTTTTTTTTGTAAATGTGTTTTAAGAGAATGGTAGGCTTCACACTGTGTAGGAGAACTCAATGTTATTGGTCAAAATGCTGACTGTGTCACTTGTGTGACCATAGACAAAACACATCCTCTCTCCACTTCAATTCCTCCTTGTGAAGACAGACAGACAGACAGACAGAATGAACAAACAGCTGGCCTATATGACCTCAGAGGTACCTTCCAGTTTAAAATCAATGGTGCTCTTAAAGTTAGCAGGGGACCTTCACTTTCTTTGGTCAATGGAAAATGACCTTCTGCTACCCACCCTCCAGATCTTTTTCCTCTCTACTTACTGGTTAACCTCTCCTGATCTACACGTACACTTTGGGAATAATAGTCTATTTGGGCCATATTTTCGAAGTGGAGAGAGCCTGCTGCCTCTCTTCCAGGGCCCCAACTACTCCATCAAAGGCACTCCCCACCTCTTTGAATTTAAAATACAAACCACTCCCCTAAAGCACCTTTCCAATCAGGTCCTAGACTGAGAGAGGCAGAAATCCTTCCCAATGAACTTTCCTTTTTTCCCCTATCCCTTCTCCCCCTCCCCATATCTACCACTTCTATCTTTGGGAACACAAAACTGGAGTGAACGGCTCAGAAAAATGCAAAGCGGTTGACCCAGGTGTGAGACACCAGGCAAAGTGGAGAGAGGGGAGGGCCAGGGCAATGGCCCTCAGGGTAGAGTGGGTAAGACACAGAATTAAAAGGACCAAGGTATAAGGTCAGAATGACCAGGGTGGGGTATTTTAAAGTTCTATAGGATTCTGAACTATAAAGGACTTTGGAGAGAACATCTAGTCAGTCACATGGTTTTACAAATAAAGAAACTGAGACTTGGGGCTTGCTCAAAGTCATACAGTTATGTCTCCAGGAAGATGGCATCTCATCTTCTGGATCCCTCTTCTCTCCATCTTGCTCCTGGGAGCCAGTCACAGATCCCTGTACCTTTGAGGAAGTAGTCTCTGGGATTAGACCCCTGTTATCTTGCAGCAGGTTGAACCACACTCCTTGAAGGGAGGAATATAGTAGAACCAGAAGGGACAGCCCAAGAGCTCAGCAAAGATCTATCATGAGAAGGTGGGGAACACAGTCATACAAATGTTCTGGGAACCAGGCAGAAAGGGAAGGAATGAGGGAATAGGGAGTTGGGGAAAACACTTCACAGTGGAGTGAATGATTCAAGTCCATATCCTCCCATTACAATTTTTCAAGGTCAAAAATTTGATTACTGAACTAGCCACCCATGCTCTGAAAATCACACAGAATATATATATATATATATATATATATATGTACTGGGTGGTGGAGAAAGAGAGGTATCTATACTCACATGTATAGGGGTCCTATGATCCCCCTTTCTTGTACTCCTTCCACCTTTTTAAATATCTACATTTCCTCAGGAGATCTGATACAAAGTTGATGCACCAGTATGAAAGAAGAGATCTGTTTTTATTACCCATTTTGTCCCTTCATGTGGGCATCACAAGCAGATTGGAAAAGGGGGTTTAGGGAGAAGAGGAGGTGATTTCTGGGTAGGCAGACATCGAGGAATCTGATAAAGCTCCTCACTGCCTTTGTACTCCCATCTTAGCCCCAAGGAGCAAGAGGATATCAATCTAACATTGAGATTCCAAAATATCCACATCTAAGTTAGATTTCGGTCATATCCCCAGCCCATTGCCATGCCCAGCATGAGCCCCATAGTTTAGGGTCCCTAAGATAGCATCACAGCAGGATCTCAGAGAGCTCTAATTCCGGACAAGATGAGGTGAAGCCAGGAGGTAGGGCAAAGATTTGCATTTCTTCGGAGGATGCAGGTACCACACACAGAGTGTCTAGGTAATCAGGAGAGACATGCTCTCCTTTTCTTCCTTCCTCTTTCTACCTTTAGAATGGCAAAACTGAGAATCCAAATTTGGCCAAGCCCATTTGATATCAAGTTTATGTAATTAGGCATCTATCTTTTTGAAGAGAGAAGGTGGCATTTAATGATGGGAAGGGGACAGTGATTTTTTCAGCTTCCTCTAATCATTCCCCTCTGTCTTCTGGAAGGGAAGGGAAAAGAGTGGAGAGGAGAGAAAAGAAAAGACAGGGAAGGAGAAAGGAAAGAAAAGGACAGAAGAGGAGAACAGGAGAGAGGTGAAGAGGAAGGTTGGACTATTACAACAGGGGAAGAGAAAACTGTAGTTTAATTCTGGGGAGAGATAGAAAATCATTTTCCAGATGGAGAAAATGAGACCCAGAGAAGTCCAGCATCTTGTTCAAAATCATATAGGTACTAAGTGGCAGAACCAGGATTCCAATCTCTATCCGCCCATTACAATTTTTCAAGGTCAAAAATTTGATTACTGAACCAGCCACCCATGCTCTGAAAATTGTACAGAGTGTATATGTATATGTATATGTATATGTATATGTATATGTATATGTATATGTATATGTATATACATCCTTCAAAGCAAGAGAAAAAACCCCGGGTACTAAGAGCTGGGCATACTAAGAGTGGAGATGCTTTGGAGCATACTTCTTTATTGTCTCATTCATCTCCAAACATTTTAAGATCTCAGGCAATGCTGCCTCCTTTTAAAGACTTGACTATTTAGGCAGGTAAGTTCCAGAAGGAGAGAGGAAAGGAAGGGAGAACAGAGGAAAGGGGGAGGAGCAGAGAGAGCTTATCTGAGAAATTCTTGCAACTAGAACTCTCCTATTCCCTTCTTTGCCTTCCTCTTCACCAAGGGCAGGCAGGAGGTAACTAACAGCATCATCTTTAACTAACCACTCCTATTCACATTTTCCATTCATCAACTCGCTTAGGTCCTCATATCCTTGATTTTATCTGTGTCCCCATAGTCCCACTGACCCTTGTTTTCTCTTTCTATGACTGCCTCCTACCCTGAGAGTAACATCGATCTAACCCACCTGCATTTAACTTATACATATGTAGTATTATGTGTCTAGAACTGTGCTGCTGGGTATAGTCTGCAGAGGCTATGTCTATAGACATAGAAGAATTACAAAACCCCTGAAAGAAGTGACGAGGAGAAAGGGTAAGGGAGAGAGGAATCTTAGAACACAGAATATTAAAACATAGTTGGTAGAATAGTTGAACTAAGGGATCTCATAAAAGAGAATGTTACAACTCAGAAGCAAAAAAATATTCAAGCTGAAAGGGATATTGGAATATCCGAATTCTAGAGTTACAGAAACTGGAACCCAAAAGATAACTAATTTGTCCAAGGACACATAGTCTTCTTAGTGTCAGAGATGGGACTGGAAGACAGCTCTGATGCCCAAATCTCTATAGCATCATAAATAGAAAACTTATAGGAATTTATAATGGGGGGGAAGAAGACACAAATGAAATATCTCACAATTCACAGGATCATAATAGATTTTGAGCTAAAAAGAACCTTAGAATCAATAAATTAGGAACCGTTTATTAAACCCCAATCCGACAGATGAGGAACAGAGGCTTGCTCAAGGTCAGACAATTAATATAAGAAGTAGGAGAGATGGGATCTGAACTAATATTCACCAGCTCCCATTTCAGCAGGCTCTTTCCACTGTCACACAATTCCAAGATAGAACTAGAGTTTTTTCCTAAGGAGAATGTGTAGGGTGAAGTCTGTCACCCAAGCTCACAGAATTTTAAGGGAAGATAGTGAAAAGGCTGAACCTAACATAAGTGGATAGGGATTACTCATTGAGCAAGAGGAATACCCTACACATTTTGCCAAACTTCTCAGTCAGTAGGAAGAAGTTTCAAATTAGTCCATAGAAGAGCTTTCTGGATCAAAAACAGTTCCAGCATAAAGGGCTTTTTTTGGGGGGGGGAAGTTAGTATTAGGGGGCAAAGACTACTCTTCCTCTATAACTGTGCCAGGCAAGGTCCTATTTCCTTGAAGCCTACATCAGTAATGACCTGAGACCCTTGGGGGAATTGAAATGTTTAGGGATGGGATGAAGGAGAAAGGACTGACATGATCGTTTTCACTTTGCTGGGGGTTGCTGGGGAGTAGAGGCAAGACAGCCCGGATGCAAGTTGGCTCCCGCCCATGGGCGTTTCCCCTTCCCAATGCCAGGCTCTCTAAGCCTGCAGGGCTCAAGGGTTCCCCAGTCCTTCAGCTCCTGAGATAAACATCTGGGATGTTTAAAAAAAAAGTTTGGTTAAAAAAAACTCCCAAGGACTATGCCAGGAGAGAAGGTGCTTTCTGTTCTCTTTTCCTCAAAGCAAATCTCCCCTCCTCCCCCAGCCCACCCCTCCATCCCCTTCTTAAGTCAGGGGAAGAAGTGGGGAGGTTTGGGGTGGGGGGAGATTGGCAAAGAGTGCTAGTGGGGTGGGGCCGTGAGGAAGACTGGAGCAGGGACTTGTCAAGGCGGAACTCGCCTGAACTAAGCTCTTCTTTCCGAATCCTAAAAAATGTATGTATTTGAGGATGGGGCGGGGGGAGGGTTGCAAGTATGTGTTAGGAAGCATTAAGATACCTGCATTGTCACCCTGACCTGAGAGCCACGATGGGCTGGAGTGTGAGTTCCAAGATGAAAAATACAGAGCTCCAGGGACTGATTTTCAAGAAAGGTAGGGCAGAAAAAGACTGAGGCAGCCAGGGGAGAAAGCCGCAAAGAGAATGAATTTACTTCCTTCTGCATCTGGGGGTCTTGCTTGCAAGGTGACAAAAGAAGCTCTTGGCCTGCTGCAGCAAAATTTCAAAATAAAGTTTTTCAATTTAAAAATAATGAAAACCTTCACATCCTCTCAGAACAGCTTCCCTCTAGTAGGGGAGGACCTGCTGTATTTGTGGGGCAAAAAGTCAGAACGGTAGAGATGCCGGCCCACTGGGTGCTTGACACTCTGCCAAGACCCAGGATCAGTAGGCTTCCACAACCTCCGAGAATAGCCAAATCCCAATACCTCGGTCTACCTATACACCGGACTCGCCCCAGGGCCTTTGGGTGGCGCTTGACCCCTAGCGGAAGAAGAAAAGTGGAGACCCAAGAAATGAGCTGTGGAGTTGGAAGACTTCACTTGCCCTAGTCGCTTCCCCCGAAGTCCTGGGATCCAGTGTGAATAGACTCAGAATGGCTCCAGGGCTCCCAGAAGAGCTGCAGGGTCGTGGGGAGCAATTTTTCCGGAATCCCCAGATTGAAAGTCGAGTGAACTCCGAGTGGCTTAATTACCCGAATAATTGTATCAATTCCCTGGACTTGGCTTTGGCCGAAGAAAACGGGTCGAAGCTCCCTGTCCTGTTCTCTATAAAGCTCCTGCCGCTGTGGCCCAACTTGATTATTTCTACATTTGACTCTTGGAGCTAGCTTCTTGACTTCAGTCTTCCTCCGAAGGTCCAGAACTACAAACACTAGGAAGGGATTCACCTCCAGGCTAAGGGAGACTGAACCTGTCCCCAGATGGAATGTATTTATCTATTTATTTGTCGGGCTTAAAAAAAAAAATCCGGCCCGATCAGTCAAAGGAACCAAGAACTGAGATGATGATCCTTAAAGAGGGCAAAAACCCGCATTGGCCAAAAGAGCATTTTCTCGAATCCCATTCGATTGTAATCTCAGTTCTCCCCTTCTTCGTGGTGGTGGGGGGGAGACCTGATGTCTCTCATCCTTTTTCTTCCCTTTATTCCAAACTGGGTTCCCTCACTTGCTTCCTCTCTCCAGATGTTTTAAGTTGGTTAAGAAATTCGTCGGCTTCAACTATGGCTGTTGGGCTGGCAGGCAGGCACTTCCACAGCACCCGGTTACACCGCAATACTTTTAATGGAGACTTGAGTTTGAAAATTGAGGACAAGGGGGTCATGTATGGGTGGAGGAAAGTGGAAAAAAGAGCAGGGAGGAGAGAGAAGAGGTCTCTGAGTTCAGTTGCTGGGGGAGGGGGTCACCATTTAGCTCTCTCTGCCTTGTCCCAACTCCCCATTTCACTCACTCTCACTATCTCCCGGGGGGCCTCTCGTCTTAAGACGAAAGGAATGAGAATGCAGAGCAGCCCCGAAGCTCAGAATCCGCTTCGGACGAAATGAAAAACTTTCGGGGATCAGGAGAGAGAGCGAGGTATAGAGGGGATCGAGAAATGCGGAGGCGGGGAGTTTCAAGCCACTTGTTAGGTAGGGGGAAAAGGTACCTGACCCTGGAGGGACGCTCTCAAGCACCCAACAGCCTCACACCCCAGTCCGGGCTGACGCAGTCTAAGTTTGCTTTTCGTTTCTCTGACATAAGGCTCAAGGAAGACGGGATGAGGGGTGTGAAGACTTCCTAGTGGGGGCATTGCTTGGAATGGAGGAGCAGGAAACTGTAGCCCAAGGCAACACGTGGGGGGACTGTCTTATTAGGTTCTCCCCACACACACACACGCACCCCAGAATACTCCTCCTCTCTGCTAGGATTCCGATTTGGGAACTGTCCCTGTTGATCCAGCTTCGGTCCAAACCCCTGGCCTCTCTGCGCCATCCCGCTAGGGGGGCATCACTGACAGGGGTGCTTGAAGCCCAGGGATCAGTTGGACAGCTCAGTCCCTCCCTCCACATCCATCAGAAGGACCTCCCTAACTGGAGACACTCAGGTCTTCGGGAAGTTTTTTCTTTCCATCTCTGCCCCAACTAGGAGATTGATCCAGAGTACCGGGTAGGGGTGAAGGAACGACTCAAGACCGTCCACTGTCCACAGATGCAGGGGAATCCATTTTTCCTGAGTTCTGAACTTAGTAAAACCAGATCCCTTTCTTACAAAACTTGAGCGGCTCCTAGCTCCCAGCTGTACTACAAACCCCATAGAAGAACAGCTCTACCCTAGAGGAAGAGGCCGGCATAGATGGGGTGGGTTGGGGGGCTAGGGAGGAGGGGGAGGACGGGGCAGGGCCCTGTATTGCACTCTCCCTTCAGTCCAGCAAAGTCCCAGCCGGGAAGTTGTCTTTGTCTGACTCTCGGCTCCAGGGGGGTCCGCTTTCCCCCTCCCCCCCACTCCACTAACCCAGCCCTGGAGGAGGCGGGGCTGACGCCCTGGCATCGTGGGGGGGGGGGGGGTGAAGGGGGTCTGCCAGGGTGGAGAGACGGGGTGAGGGCGGGATAAGCAGCCTCTTCCCTGCGTGGGGGGGGGTGCGACTCCGAGGGTTCCCCGCCCCCACTGGCCGGCTGCCCCCACCTGTTCCCTGGACAACGCTAAGACCGGGCTCAGTCTGGGGGGGGGGGGCGGGGGAGAAGCGGCAGGAGGGTAGTAGGGTGAGGGGTACAAGGAACTGCGCGGTGTGGTCACTGCCCGGCAGAGCGCCCCATCTCAAGATTAAAAAAAAAAGTCAGCGCGAAGCCCGGCCCAGTTCCGTCTCCCGGCAGTTTGCAAACACAAAGTGAGCCAGAGTGAGCGGGCGAGCTCCGGCCCCGGCCCCGCGGCCCGGCCGCCCGGCTCCCGCTCCCCGCCGGGGCCCCCGCGCCTACCTGTCCGGGCTCCGGACTCCTCAGCGCGCCCGGGGCATGGGCTCTGCGCGGCCGCTGCCCGGCCTGCGCCGCCGCCTGCTCGGGCTGGGCTCGGGCGCCTCCCCTCCCCCCGGGCAGCCCGGCTCGCTCTGGGCTCCGGCGCCCTAGCCCCTCCGGGGCATGGCCCCGCCGGGGCGCCTCCGGCTCGGCTCCAGCCCCGACTCCCGCTCCCGCTGGGGCTCCGGCTCCCCGCGCCCCGCTCGGCTGGCTCGCCTCCTCTCCCGCTCGCGTCCTCCGCTCCTCTCGGCTCCTCCGGACCCCGGCGTCCCCGCCCCCGGCCCAGCCCTTGTTCCGGCCCCGGCTCCTCCCCGCCTCCGCTGCCGCCTCCGCCGCGCCCTCCCGGGGCTCGGGGCGGGAGGGGGGGCTCCGTCCCGGGCCGGCCGTCCGGCGGCGCTGTCCGGTGCAGAGGGGCCGGCGGCTCGGGGCTCCGGGACGGGGGCTGCGCCCGAGCAGGGGCTGCGAGTGAGTGAGTGCGCGCGGGAGGGGGCGGGGGCAGGAGCGGAGCCGGAGCAGGAGCAGGAGGAGGGGGAGCGGCAGGGAGCGAACCGGGGAGGGAGAGAGGGAGAAAGGGAGGGAGCCGGGCAGGGAGGGAGGGAAGAAGGGGGAGACGAACTTCCAGAGCTACCATAATTCATCTAAAACAGGTGCAGTCGATTTCACTCTTACTGAAACAGCCGCGGGAGAGGGAAGGCTGAGGAGAGCATAGTCTTTTGGGGAGGAAGGGTGGGAAGCAGAGAGAGAGGGAGGAGAACTTGGGGCACGGGTCTAGAAGACTCCTAGGCCAGAAGGAGAAGGCGGGAATCCCTTGGCAACAGCCTCTTTCTACTCCGAGTCTTTTCTGGACTCCATCCTCTCCGCTCCCCACCTCCCCAAACCGCCTAGCACCTCCAGCCAAGCTCGGGGGTGCATGTTCCCCTAGTTCGCTGCTGATTGGCAGATAGATTCTCCCTGGAGCTGGAGCTGCTGTCCGCCCCCCCCCCGCCCCTCCTCGCATCCCGGAGCCGGGGGCCCGGGATGGCTTCTGCTGGTGAAGCAGCCCTAGAGCCGGACCCCGCTGGCTCCCAGATCTCTCTCCAGGAGCGCTCCGAAGCTACAGCTCAGACGCTGCCGCATTTCAGGGCGTTTTCTTGGAGAGGAGTTTGGGTCACCAGCTTACAAATAACACCGGGGACTGGTCCTTGGGCAGTTCGACCCGATTAAAACGAAGTGGGGGCTACAAGAAATTATCCAGATAATTTATGCTTGGAACACCGGGAGGAGATGGGGAGGGTGAGAGAACTTATTTCTGTGTATAGTTGCCAGTTGAACCGTGTCTGGTTGTATGTGGGGAAGGGAGGGGGAAAAGACACCCCCCCCCCGTCGGACCCGGAAAAGAGGTCAGATTTGGAATTGAAATTCTTCTGGGACATTGGGTTTCGGGGGAAGGATGTTAGCATCGTACGGGGGAGCAATCCCTTCCCTCATCACATAGTCAACTCTGCTAAACTGGACCATTTCCCTCTTCCTAACAAGGCACTGCAATCTCCTGTCTCCTCACCTTTGCATCAGCAGTCCCTCACGTCTCTTCTCATTCCGCATCTTAGAATACACAGTTAATCTCAAGCACCATCATTCCCATCCTCTCAGTTGCTGGTAACTCCCCTCAACATATGTATTTTCTATGTATTTTGTATAGGAAGCAGCATAGCAGGCAGTAGAGGTTCCAGAACCTGGGGAAGTCATTTAACTTAACTGACCTGGGACACCTTTCAAAACTATAGGTTGAAAAGCAAATACCAACCTTCATTGGCAGATTAGATGAAGGGCCATTACCTGGAGAAGCCTACACAGACATAATCATAATTCTGGCAAATGTGTGCACACAAATATATGTATATGTTCAATCATGTGTATAGGATACTATTTTTTGTATACTTATATATGTTCAACACACATTCTTCAGCAAAATGAAAACTCTTTGAGGCACTGTTTCCTCTGTGTGTGTGTATATATATTCCAGTGTATACTCAGAGTCTTAGTACAGTGTTGATGTTCACTCAAGTATGACTCTGTGAAACCATTTGGAGTTTTCTTGGAAGATACTAGAGTGGTTTACTATTTCTTTCTCCAGCTCATTTTACAAAGGAGGAAACTGAGGCAAACGGTGAAGTGACTTGCTCAGGATCTCACAGCTAGGTGTCTGAAGTCGGATTTGAACTCAAGGTTAGTCTTCCTGACTCCCAGTGTGGCATACTATCCACTTTGCCACCTAGTTGCCCTATACCACCTAGCTGGGACATAGTAGGCAATTAATAAATGCATATTAATTGCATGGAAGAGACCATAGAAAAGGAAACTGAGGCCCATGTAACTTGCTCAAGGTCAAACAAATGGTAGAATGGAATAAAAAGGAATTAGAATCAAGGTGTCCTGGCCTTAAATCTGTGACTTTCCACTATTACACACTGCTTCTCTCCCTTGGGAGGTCACTGACCCAGATTTGAGTCTTAGTTCTGTCCTTTACTGATATATGAGCCTGGGCAAGTTGCTAGACCTCTCTGAACCTTGCTTTCATTATCTATAAAATAAGAATGACAATGCACTTGGTTTTGGTGGAAAGTGTAGTGTTCATCTAGATGTCAATATAAATATTCACTATTATCTTTGCTAAGGAATTCCTGGGCTCTGTGTCCATATTTTAGACAGCCTCTAGGAACACACTTGGCTGTGGGGAGCCAAGTGCCAACAACTGTAGGTCATTCCCTTGGGGAGTTCACATTCCAGGTCAAATAAGCCAGATGGACCCAGTATTGGGACATGTGGTGATGACAGCCTAGGCAGGGAAATCACACATCATTTAAAAGTTAGGAGGGTTCTCAGGCCACCAGGTTCATCTTGTACCTGGCTGAGAATCCTCTCTATAATGCTCAGTCTGGGTTTAAAGAGCTCTGTTGAGAGTCAGCCCATTGGACTTTGGATGACTCTAATTTTGTGAAAACAGTTATCTTCTATGGAGCAGCCTGAATGGGCATCTCTGCAGCTTCTACCCATAGTTCCTTGTTCTACTCTCTGGGGCCAAACAGAACAAGCCCCATCCCTCTCCCCAATGACAGCTCTTCAAATATTTGAAGCCAGTCATCTCAAGATGGTTCGCCTGTCCTGCTAATACATGTGCACATGACATGTGTTTATATAAAACACATGAATACATATTAATTCACTTATACATGCCGTGTATATATATACATATTCATATGTGTGACACAATTCACATTCTCTTCTCCCAACTAATCAAATGAAAATTCCTTTCATTAATTTGTACATATCATGATCTCAAGGTCTTTTCTCATCCTGGTTTCCTTTCCTCCAGATGATCCCCATCTTATCAATGCTCTTCCTAAATCGTATAGCCCACAGCAGAACACATTCCTCTTGATGTCATTTAACCAGGACAGTAAAGTACTTAGTGACTCTCATCCTGGACAGGACCTGTGCCTCTCTTACAGCTCTGAGGTGGAGTAGTGGATGAACAGAGGAGGTCTTGAAGCAGGTTGACCCGAGTTCAAATGTAACCTCAGGCACTTACAGTTTTGTGTTCCTGGATAGTCATTTAACCTCTATTTGCCTCAATTTCTCAGTGGACAGAGTGCTAGACCTGGAGTCAAGAAGACTCATCTTTCTGAGTTCCAATCTCTCTTCAGACTCTTACTAGCTGTGTGAACCTGGGCAAGTCACTTAATCCTTGATTCCTCGTCTATAAGATGAGCTGGAGAAGGAAATGGCAAGCTTCTTCAGCATCTCTGCCAAGAAAAACCCAAATGGAGTCTCAAAGTGATGTATACAACTCAAACAAACAAAAAACCCAACAGAACAAAATGGGGATGATAACCTCCCAGGTTATTTGTAAAGATCAAATGAGAGGATATTTGTAAAATACTATATAATTGCTAACTATTGTTATAATTTTAAAAATATTTATTTTTCCAACTACATACAATGGTAGTTTTCAACAATCAATTTTTGCAAGGTTTTGAGTTTTGCATTTTTCTCCCTCCCTCCCTTACCTCCTTCCTCCCCCGATATAAAGCAATGTAATATAGACTATACATGTATAAACATGTTAAACATAGATGCTTATTAATCATATTGTAAAAGAAGAATCAAATCAAAATAGAAAAAAATATATTAGAGAGAGAAAAAATGATACCTAAGACAACTTTTAAAAATTTAAAAATGCTTTGGTCTGCATTTAAACTCCATAGTTCCTTTTCTGGATATGGAATGTCCATCATGTCTTTTGTTTTTGATTATTGTGCTGCTGAAATAAACAAGTCCATCATAGTTGATCATCACCCAATGTTGCTGTTAGTATGTACAATGTTCTCCTGGTTCTGCTTACTTCACTCAGCATTAGTTCATACAAGTCTTTCCAGGCTATTCTGAAGTCCTCTCCCTCATGATTTCCTTTTTCTTTTTTTTCTTTTTTTAGGTTTTTGCAAGGCAAATGGGGTTAAGTGGCTTGCCCAAGGCCACACAGCTAGGTAATTATTAAGTGTCTGAGACCGGATTTGAACCCAAGTACTCCTGACTCCAAGGCCGGTGCTTTATCCACTGCGCCACCTAGCTGCCCCCATGATTTCTTATAAAACAATAGTAGCCCATCATATTCATATACCACAATTTGTTCAGCTATTCCCTAATTGATGGGCATCCCCTCAATTTTCAGTTCTTTGCCACTACAAAAAGAGCTGTTATAAATATTTTTGCACATGTGGGGTTTTTTTTTACCCTTTTTTATGATATCTTTGGGATAAAGGCCTACTAATGGTATTATTGGATCAAAGGGTATGCACAGCTTTATTGCTCTTTAGGAATAATTCCAAATAACTCTCCAGAAAGGTTGGATCAGTTCATAACTCCACCAGCAATGCATTACTGTCCCAGTTTTCTCACATCCCCTCCAACATTGATCATTTTCCTTTTTAGTCATATCGGTCAATCTGATAGGTGTGAGGTGGTACCTCAGAGTTGTTTTAATTTGCATTTCTCTAATCAATGATGATTTAGAGCATTTTTTTCATGACTATAGATAGGTTTGATTTCATCTGAGAATTGCCTTTTTATTTCCTTTGACCAGTAATCAATTGAGGAATGACTTGCATTCTTAAAAATTTGACTCAGTTCTCTATTTTAGAAATGAGTCATTTCTCAGACATACACATTGTAAGAATTGTTTCCCAACTTACTGCATTCCTTGTAATCTTGGTTGTATTGGTTTTATTTGTGCAAAACCTTTTTAATTTAACATAATCAAAATTATCCATTTTGCACTTTATAATGTTCTCTATCTCTTGTTTGGTCATAAACTGCTCCCCTTTCTGACAGGTATACAATTCCTTGTTTTCCTAATTGACTTAAGGTGTCACCTTTTATGTCTAAATCTTATATCCATTTTGAGTTATCTTGGTAAAGGGTATGAAAGTTGGTCTATGCCTAGTTTCTGCCATACTATCTTTCTGTTTTCCTAGCAGTTTTTTTTTGAAGAGTCAGTTCTTGCTTCAGAAACTGGAATCTTTGGGTTTATCAAAAAGGAGATTACTATTAAATATTGTTATAATTAATACAGCCCCAAACTACAATTGTTTAAGACAGAGATCATTTCTAGTATAACTTTTCCTGGATGAAAGGGGCTTTTAGATAGATAGAGAAGAAGAGGGAAGTACAAAGCATCAATACTGCTCCAACATGGGCTGCCCTCTCTGACTCAGAAGGAACAGAATGGTGACTATAGCAATATCTGTGTTTTTCTAATAACTACCTTAAATTGACCTCTAAGTTTGTTAAATTTGATCTTGAGTCCGCAAAAAGCTAACTGAAAGCATGAAGAACACCCTTAAAGTTCACTGAATTGCCACAGATCTTGAGGACAATATGTCAAATTTCTATTCCCAGGGAATAAAGAAAGGAGTTTCCAAATTTCTTCCCAGTAAATATTTCTGGCTCTGAAGTCACCTGGAAAGGGTGGAGAGGAAAAGAATATTATTACCTATAAAGGATTCAAGCTCATTCCCTGACTGGTCCCATCAATTCAGTTTTGACTCAACACTAAGTAACAAAAGAGACTTAAATTACCTTCAGAAAAAAGCAAGTCTTGGAGCATCTTTAGCTCTGTGGTCACAGCCTTTAGCCCAGACCAATGAGTTATTTCTTTTTTGTTTTTTAATAAAATCAGCTGGCACAATGCAGAATGAGACACATTTTGGACAATGTAGAAATTTGTTTTACTTGACTATTCATATTTGCTAGAGAGGTTTTTTGGGTTTTAAATTGGGGATATGAGAGAAAAGTAGATGCTTATTCTTTGGGGGGATGGGAAGAAAAGAGGTCAGCAGGTTCAATATATTATTTTGCCATCCATTATTAAAGATTTTATTTATTTTGAGTTTTACAAATTTTCCCCCAATCTTGTTTCCCCCCACACACAGAAAGCAATTTGTCAGTCTTTACTTTGTTTCCATGTTGTACACTGATCCAAATTGAGTGTGATGAGAAATCATATCCTTAAGGAAGAAACAAAAAGTATAAGAGATAACAAGATCAGACAATAAGATATCTTCCCCCCCCACCCAAATTAAAGGGAATAGTCCTTGAACTTTATTCAAATTCCTTGGTTCTTTATCTGGATACAGATGGTATTCTCCATTGCAGACAGCTCCAAATTGTCCCTGATTGTTGCTCTGATAGAAAGAGCAAGTCCATCAAGGTTAATCATAACCCCTAAGTTGCTGTTAGGGTGTACAGTGTTTTTCTGGTTCTGCTCATCTTGCTCAGCATCAGTCCATACAAATCCCTCCAGGCTTCCCTGAATTCCGTCCCTCCCAGCAGGTTCAATATTTGTGCTCTAAGTCCTATCTTCCTCAGAAGGTTATAGCTTCTTAGATCTTAGAGGTTTTCAAATGAGGATTGTATAACCCAGTCTCAAGAGTGTTACAGATAAAATTCTTACTCAATTAGAGGAGAATGAACATGGGGGTTAGAGTTACCAATAACTTTTAGGTGACTTTGGTCAACTTATGTGTTCACTCTAGAAGTTATCTTACCTTCAAAAGGAAGGAATTGGATTAAGTGGTCTACAAGGTTTCTCATATTCCCACCATTATATAGTTCAATCATTTTAGATGCTAAAGAAGAGTTCTCTGTTTGGAGGGAGATTGGACTAGAAGACCTCAAAGGTCCTCCTCTGAAGTCAGAGAACCCAGCTTCAAATTCCATCTCCAAAACTTACCTATGTGTTTTTCTTTTTTTCTTTTTTTCAGGGCAACAGGGTTAAGTGACTTGCCCTAAGGTCACACAGCTAGGTAAGTATTAAGTGTCTGAGACAGGATTTGGACTCAGGTCCTCCTGACTCCAGGGCTGGTGCTCTATTCACTATGCCACCTAGCTATTCTTGAGGAAGTTCTAGTATCCTGGGATCTCTTATGATTCAATGCTTTTTTCCTAACTTTTTTTTCTCTCCAAAATCTGTTTGTCCTTCCCATTGGGATTTCTCCCAGAAAAAAAATATTTTCCATTTCAATCAATCCTTCAGCAAGGTTTTTTTTTGTTTTTTGGGGGTTTTTTTTAGGTTTTTGCAAGGTAAATGGGGTTAAGTGGATTGCCCAAGGCCACACAGCTAGGTAATTATTAAGTGTCTGAGGCTGGATTTGAACTCAGGTATTCCTGACTCCAGGGCTGGTGCTCTATCCACTGCACCACCTAGCTGCCCCCTATCAGCAAGTTTTTAATTGAATACCCACTATGTGCAAAGTCCCTTACCAAGTACTAAGAGATATACAAAGGGACTATAAAACAAGGACTCTAATCTCAAGGAATTTAGGGAAAAAATAACTGACAAAACCAAATCAAAGCAAATAATCCGAAACATTTCCCCTCTTGTGAAAGGATGAGAAGGAAAATCCAGAATAGGCCTTCCAATTTCATTTGAGTTGTCCTTCATTCTCTTCCCAAGTAATCCTCAAAAGTTCTATGTAGGATCTCTGGGATATGCTCAGATTATTCTCTCTGTTTTTTTTCGACTTTTCTCCAACTCCTCCAGTTGTCTTGAGTTGAGTCTTTCCGAGTTCTTTTTCCAATTTCCAATCCCCACCGCCTCTCCCTTCTTCTCAACACCCCCCCCCCCCAATCTCCCATCTGTTTTGCTATTTTACTTGCATGGGAGAAGGAGACTAGGGGAAGAAGCAGATTTCCTTAGTTGGTGGTTAACATTGTGGTCATCAATCCCTTAAGATTTATAGAATGAAAAAGGTGGGGTGGGGGAAGGGGAGGAGGATTATGAGTTTCAAGAGTTTATCTGAATGGTATGCCAACCCTTGGGTAAGTAATTTTATTTCTCTGGGACTCAATTACCTCATATGTAAAATGGCTGGATTAGAGGATCTCTAATGTCCCTTTGAGTGCTATCATGTTGCTTTCCATGACCATATTCCAGACAGGATAAAGATTCTCAATCCCTATTCCATCATATCAAAACAATGGTAGGTACTCAGTTGATCAACTGGGGTGACTGTATGACAACAAGGCATTAGTCCCAGTCCCTTTTGTTAATAACATAATAGGGCTTCCAAGCCAACTAATTTCAGGGATTTAACAAATACCAACAGGAATACCCTTCATACAATCCCTAATAAGGATTCATCTAATCTTTTGTTTTCTTCTTCCTAAACTCATTTTGGCATACTGTAGACAGGAGATTCATTGCTCATTCTTAGACCTTCTGGAGAAGATTAAAGATTTCCTTCCAAGGAAATTTTAGCCCCTTAGGTTTCCCTTCTCTCTGCATAAGTACTTTCTTTTCTCCTCCTTATCACCTTCTTGGGCTAGTATTGGCTCAAATTCTTTTCAGGTTCTAGCTTTCTACTCTTCCTCTTTTCTTCCAATGCCTCTTCTCTTACCTCCCCAATCCAGGACTCCACTTCCACTTTCACTCATGCATTTCCCTTTCCAATGATTTTACCAGGTATATGCAGTGGACCAAAGAAGCTAGGGCAACTTCCAACATTTGAAAGCTTTAGCTGTAATAATGATGATGATGTTTAAAATAGAAAATTATATTTATATAAGGCTTTCCTCACAACAACCCTGTCAGATAGATAGGGTAAGCATTATCATCTGAGATACAACATGGAGCAGTAGATAGGAACTGGACTAGACACTTACTATGTGACATTGGGAAAGTCACTGAATTGCTATATGCTTCAATTTATTCCTTTGTAAATTGAGGAGGTCAGGTTCCAAGAATATAAGGCCCCTTCCAATTATAAAACTATGATCTCCAATTTAAGTCCAAGATCATAGAGCTATTAAGAGTTGGAAGCAGAGTTTGGCTCATGGTTTCTAAGACTAGATCAATTCAGTGCCATCATTTCAACAAGCCTTTATTAAATCTTACTCAAAGTCAAGCACCATGCTTATGTCTGGGGATACAAAGACAAAAAAAAATCAAAAATCCTAAAATACAAAAGTGTTTTCCCTCAAGCAATTTACACACCCTGTTGCCACCAGACCACATTTCTCTAAGATACATGAAGTTAAAATAGAGTAGCCAATAAGTGAGACATTATTTGAATTTTTAACTATGTTTTAAATGAACTAATTATGGCAAGAGAGCTACCTTTTGTGCGGTGTCCTAGCTGATATCAAGCACAGTGAGACCATTCTTATCTAATAATAGCTCTTGTCCCATTCTTGCTAAATTTGAGTCCCTCTTGTGAGTAGAGCTGAGCCAAATGGCCAATCTGCTTCCCATCCCTCCTCTCCATTTGGCTCTGCTTCTTCCTTTCCATCCAAATCAATTCAAGAAACATTTATTAATCTCCTACTGTGTGCAAGGGGTGCTAGGTATCCAAACACAAAAATAAACACATTTTGTAGATAGCTCCTTCCCTCCTGTCCGCTATAGACAGGCGGGGGGGGGGGGGGGGGGGGGGGGGGATCTGTGCTCAGTGCAAATTAGGGTCCCTGGACCAGGAAGGGGCCCGGGCTTTCCCTTCCTCCGCAGTCTCCCCCACCCACACTGTTCCCTGCAGATCAGTGAATATTTTAACAAAGAAATGTTTCATTAAGGAGTTGATACCTTAATGAACTGTCCCCAGGAGCCGTCAAAAACGCAAAGCTGCCCCCCACCCCCTTTCAAAGCAAGGGGGAAAGTCTTACCGTTGAGTTGATTTATCGAATTACCGTAATGGCCAGAATAGAGGCCGCAGTTGTGTGAGAGAGAGCCTAGAAAAAAGGGCAAGGTAAAGGACCCTCACAGCCTGGGACCCGACCGTGACTCCATGAAGTAATCCGGTCCTTTTCTAATTCCTGGATTCCACCTCCCTCCCCAATACTTTCCCCTTCCCAACTCCCAGGCACAGTTGTGGGTGGTGACCTACCTGTCCTCTAAAGTGTTTTCACCAAATCCTCGCCCCTACCCCCGACCTAAGGGACTGTGCAGCCTAGGGACAGTGCGGTGGCAGGGCAAGCTCGGGAGCGCAGGCTGATTGGTGGGAAATCAGTCATTAAGGACCAGGAAATGAACAATAACCTGACAAGGAGCGAGCAATTTTCCATTAATTAGAAACCGGCTGCGTCTTTGGGTCAAATTAAGTTCCGCATCTGATTCCCGAGGGTGGGAGTTTGAGGGTACGAGGAGTGTATATGTGAGTGTGTGTGCTGGGGTGAGAGAGTGGAGTGGAGACATTGTCCGCCCAAGCCCGAGAAATCAGAATCTTTTCCTTTCTCTACCCTTCCCTTTTCCCTCTATTACCTATATCTCATTTTCACCCAGAGGCAACTGTTACTGAATACCCAGACTAGAACAGTATCGAAGCAGGGCATAGGAAGAAAAATGGGCCTGAGACCCAAGGATGAGCTGGAAGAGGAGAGGATAAAGGCTCCTCTAGCCAAGGCTTACCTAGCCTTCAAGGTCCGCCTAAGTCCCCAGAGCCCTCCCAGCCCACAAAGAACTTTTCCTCTTTTGAGCTCCCAGCTCTTTTATCGTTAGCACCCATCATGTGACCAGGCACCACCTTCAGTTCTGAGTTACCTTTCCACAAGTGCCTTCCCCCACCCTCGGAAGCTCACCTCTTAAGAACACATAGTTTATTTGTGTATATGTCATTTCCCCTATTAAACTGGAAATTGCATGACGGCAAGGACAGACAAGTTAAGTTAAAATTGCCTTTCTGCTATTTATCTACACACGGCTAATGCCCAAAGAAGCTTGCAAAACTGGATAGAATTGAACTACAGAATGACCTTTTTAGGCAAAGAATTTGTCTTTTGTTGTTCAATTCAACTCTACCTAACTCCATTTGGAGTTTTCTTGGCAAAGATACTGGAGTGGTTTGTCATTTCTTTTTTTTCAGCTCATTTTACAGATGTGAAAATTGAGGCAAACAGGGTGAAGTGACTTGCTCAGGGTCACACAGCTAGTGGGTGTTTGAGGTTGGATTTGAACTCAGGTTTTACTGACTCCAGATCCAGGGCACTTGGTCACCTAACTGCCCCAAAATGTTTTGGAAAGAAGCATTGTGATGTAGCAGATAGAGTTCTGGGCCAGCAGGCAAAATCTGCAGTAGAATCCAACCCCTCCCACGACTGAGTGATCACCAGGTAGTTATTTAACCTTTCTCCCCTTCCCCTTCTCTCCTTAACCACCTCAGCTCCTTCATCTGTAAAATGGGAGATACTATGATACTAAGGCTCAAATGAGATCATGTAAAGTGCTCTAGAAACTTTAATATCATACTTAAAAGTCATTTATTATGATTGGTATCTCTCACTGTATCTAGCCCAGTTCCGAGTACATAGTAGCTGCTCTGAAATGGCTTTCTGATTCATTGGTGAGAGAAAGGTAGGAGGAAGGCAAAAGATTTTAAAAAAAAAAAGGAGGGGGTCAGGGAAAAATATGAGAAGAACCCTTCCTACTAGATCCAGATTTCTTCCCCCTTGGAAGGTCCATCATTTCCTCTTTTTTTCCCCCCCTTTTTCTTCTTCCCCATTGGATATCCCTCATCTACAGTAGAAGTCCCTGGAACTAAAGGTGTGATGGGTGGTAAAAACCGGTTCTAGACAATACAATCCCAAGAGTTCACTTGTACACCTTCTCCTCCTGCAGTTCTAGCCTCAACTTTATGTCTTATATTCTCATCCCCATGAACACGAAGTCAGGCCAGTTTTTCCCAGATCTCAGTCCAAGTTATCCCTTTCCTGTAAATGTGTGGATAAAAATTCTAGGAATGACCAAAGGTCAGAAAAAGGAATCCTTTTTCATTTGCAGGACTTAAGTACATCAGGAAACCCAAGATGTTTAGTCTTGGGCAGGATCAAGTCCTTTAGATGGTGGCTATAAAGTCCTGCAAAGTGATATGGGTTGAAAAGGATTCCCCACATTGAGTCCCTCACCTCTCAGGAGGTGTTTCATCATCAGTCCCTTCTGATGGCTCATTGTCTTGATGCAAATACTTTACTCTTCTTTAAAATTTGTTTACAATGTTGTTATTATGTAAAATTCTCTTGGTTCTGCTCATTACACTTAAGTTTTGAGATCTGAGGAGATGAGGATGCTCTAGTTTTCTCCATTACTTCTAAGTTTCTAGTAGAAAGTACTATAGTCATTCACAGAAACTCCCTGGGGGGAGGCAATTCCTTTGATTAATCATCAGTTTGACTTTTTTTTTTTTTTAGGTTCTTGTAAGGCAAATGAGGTTAAGTGGCTTGCCCAAGGCCACACAGCTAGGTAATTGTTAATTGTCTGAGACAGGATTTGAACCCAGGTACTCCAGACTCCAGGGCCGGTGCTTTATCCACTGCACCACCTAGCCGCCCCCCAGTTTGGCTCTTAATAGAAAGGTTCACTAGAGAAACTAGAGGGCCATATACTACAGCCAAGAGCACTGTCAGTAATTCAAGAGGAATGGCCACATCACTCCCAACCTTGCTTGAAGCCATCTTGCAGGTCAGAGCTTTCCCCAGTTCTAGCTCTCCTACTCCAGACTGTAAAATACTCTGGAGATTTAAAAAAATTTATGTACATCTTTGGTACAAATAGTTGCTTGGTAGAGTATTTCTACTTGTTTTCCTTCCTGTAAATAAAACTATTCTGTTTTAACAAAAATATTGGGGGGAAAACCTCTAGTATATGAATATAATGAAATACCACTGTGCAGAAGGAAATGATGGAATGAGAAATTCAGAGAGATATGGAAATATTTACATGAACTGATGAAGACTAAAGCAGAACCATAAACTATTTACACTATTATTTAATAATAAAATAAAAAAGATAACCATAAGGAAGTCAAAACATTGAGTAATTGAGAAAATAATGAAGGTCTTTGAGAGCAGATCAATGAGCTATGCCTCCCTCTGGAACGGAGAGGTGGACTACCAGGACAGAATTTTGAATATAGTGTTCAATTCTATTACTTCATCAGATCTTTTTTTTTTTAGGTTTTTTTGCAAGGCAAATGGGGTTAAGTGGCTTGCCCAAGGACGCACAGCTAGGTAATTACTAAGTGTGTGAGACCGGATTTGAACTCAGGTACTCCTGACTCCAGGGCCAGTACTCTATCCACTGCGCCACCTAGCCGCACCCATCAGATCTTTTTACTTGTTTTCTTTCACAAGGAGAAAATGCATCCAGAGTTTGATGTGATGTAAAAGAAAGACTGTAATGTAAAGACAAAAGTCATAAATAAAATATGCCAAAAAGTAAAAAAAAACATTTACATTTACATGACAAATATGACCCTTGTTTCTGAGGAGCTCAACATGTACTAAGGCCAAGGGAAGATGAGACCAAACAATTGACTTATATTATTACAAAATTACCATAATTCATTGGGACAGCAAGGGTTGAATGTTGTAGGAAAGAAAAAGATAGCCCTGATGTTCTGGGTCAAATGGCTTGGACCAATCTGGTGAGGTCTCTTGAGTGAGGCAGTCTTTCAAAATTATGTCACTGACAACAGGGATATAGTTTAGTAGGTAGAAAGGAGGGAAGACTGAAGCTTTACTCTAGTATAATAAGGATTAAATTTTGGCCAAGGGGAAAAGAAATATTGGGCACAGAAAAAGAGCTTTAAAAATGGGATTTGGAGTCATAAGATAGGTTCAATTCCCAATGATGTTGCTTCTTATCTGTGTAAAATTGGATGAGAGATTTTTCCTCTCTGGACCTCTTGTTCTTCATCATAAAATGATGGGATTGAACCAGATGATATACCAACGTCCTTTTCTAACTCTAAATCCTATGAGAATGAAAATATTGGAATAGCTTTTTTTTGAGTTAGTATGAATGGAAGCATATTAGGATAGTGAGGAGAGATATGAGAAGACAGCCAGGATCTTTCTGAAGAATAAAATAAGTACATGAGGTTCTTTGGTTAACTTTATAGAGGCCCAGGTACACAGATTTCTTGTCTTTGGTTATCTTCTAGTCTTAAAGCCTAGAAAATATGCAGAAAATAAGGCATACAATGATCAACAAGTAATTTTTATTGCCAGATTTCCAACTTTGGCTGCTTGGGAAAGTATCCAGAAAGGTGTAGCTATTGGGACTATGAGTGACAGCTTATAGGGCCCTAAGGTAACAACAGAGAGTTGTGCCTTTCTCCCTTGGGTGAAGTGAGGGAAAAGTTTTGTATCTGATCTTGGAGGTGATAGGAAACCAATGGAGTTTATTTTGGGGTGGGATGGAAGGATGTGACAGTCAGATCTACAATTTAGTAAATTCTCTTTGGTGACTAGCTGGATGATGGATGGATTGAAGTAAGAATTGAAGCAAGCAGACCCACTAATTGCAGTGGTCCAAGATTGAGTTGATGAAGACCTGCACCAGGCAGTACCAGAGGGCAGAAGAAAGGCACATTGAAGAAATCTTGCAAAAAGTAAAATTGGCAGATCTTGTCAACAGATTGGCAAGGATAAGAATGAGAAAACGGGAATAACACTGAAGTTGCCAGCCTAGAGGTTGGTGGGTACCCTCAACAGTAATAGGGAATTTAGGAGAGAAAAAAGTTTTGAGAAAATATGAGTTCAGTTCAGCACTTGAGTTTATAATGTATACTAGATAACTGGTTTGAGATGTCTGCCATATGGCAGTTGGAGTTGTGAGACTGTAAGTCAACAGAAAGGTTAAGGCAGGATAGGTAGATTTTAGAATCATCATTAATTACCAGTGAGATAGTAATTAAATCCATGAGAGCTGATGAGACAAGTGAGATAGTCTAAAGGAAAAAGATAAAATAGCCCAAGACAGAACTCTTTGGGTCATCTACAATTATAGGGAATGACTTGGATGAGAATTCAGCAAAGGAGCATGAAAAGAAGCAATCTGATAGGTAACAAAAAAAATTAGGAGGAAATAGTATCACAACAATCTAGAGAGAAAAGAGATTAAGTAGGAGAGTGACTAACAGTATCCAACAGAGGTCCCAGGGTGATTAAGAAGAGGATTGAGAAAAAGGCATTGGATTTGGCAATTAAGAGATCATTAGTAACTTTGGAGAAAGCAGTTTAGGTTTTAGTGATGAGGTCAGAAGTTGAATTGTCAGGGGCTAAGAAATGAAGAGAGTGCAAACAAAATCAGTCTGAGAATAACTAACAGGCCCCAAACCCAACTGTAAATTAGGGTGTCTACCCCCAGCATGTGAAGATTTCTCCTAACAGAGTGGACAGATAAGAACATGCTATTTCACTGATCATGAACTGAGTGCTTGGTGAGACATCAAAGATGCCAAGGTCATCCACTGCATCCCAAGCCATCGTCTTGATACTGGCCTTTGATGACTGTGAAAGAGAGCAATATTGATCGCTATGCACCTTTGCCTCATTTTAATCCAATTCATACATCTAAATCACCCTGTGATGTCATTTGTCCACTGAAACTGGACAAAACAACAACAACAACAATAATATTGGTTGTTAGCTTAGAGAAATCAATTAATCAGTCAACATCCTATGTAACTATATAAATTGCAGAGGTGTAAACCTGTATATGAAATGTTTCCTCAACAGAAAGCTCCCCTGTTCATTGGGCACAAATGCATATAATTTCTATTCTTATCCCCATTTTTGATGTGATGAAAGTGAGATGTTGGGGTTTCTTTGCTTCAATTTTTTTTACCTGCCTTAATCCCTGAGAAACCCCGAGGGTCTTGCCTTCCCAATTTGATTTTTTTTTTACTAGGTAAGCATAGTCATTTTTTGCCTCTTTGCCTCAACTCTTTCTCACCTAACCTTAATCACTGAATGAGCATTGCCTCAGTCAAACTGAGATCTGTTAAAGACCTTAGCTCAAAAAGTCCAAGGTCTTCCACTGCATCTAGGGCTAGCACCAGGAATACTGATCCATAGCTGGCCATTGGAGCCAGATGGTTCCAAAGGAGAAAGTGAAGTTGATGAGTTTGCACAGTGCAATTTAAACTTAAATCCAATTTGTATGTCAAAGCATCAATTCTTGGATGTCCTGGTCTTCTTTAAGAAGAAAGGGCAAGAGGCGGATAGGTGGGTAGAGCACCGGCCCTGGAGTCAGGAATACCTGAGTTCAAATCTGACCTTAGACATTTAATAATTACCTAGCTGTGTGGCCTTGGGCAAGCCACTTAACCCCATTTTCCTTGCAAAAACCTAAAAAAAAGAGAGAGAAGGAAGGGCAAACAAAACAGCCCCAACAACTTTTAGGCAGTCAGCTGAAGGATTGTCTTTTCTTTGATGTCCTCCTCAAGGGCCTCTGAGGACTTGTCCCTAAGACACAGAACAAAGAATCCACATACATACACACACATATATACACAGACACACACATCTACGAGCTTAAATATATTCCTTATCTTTCCCCTGGAACCTCATACTGAACTTTGTACTTTTTAATGCATTTAATATATTATTGTATAATATAGTCTATTTGCATAAAGGAACATATTACAATGGAAAGGGTTGGGCTTGTGGTCAGGAAGACTCAAGTTAAAATTTATATTTTCTGACTTTTACTATATGACCCTAAGCAAGTCACTCTAAGCTCCTTTGTGCCTTAGGCATCTCTCAGCACTAAGTTAGAAATAAATTGCTACCTGGGTTGTGGAAGGGAAATAGTCTATCAGCAGTTCCCTAGACTGAGATAAACTGAAGATCTTTCTTGTATTTTCATTATTATTTGTGTACTTTCCTCATCCCTTGTAGGCTGTAAACTCTATGACAGACATGCTGGTATAGGGGCAAGATCGTTGATTCTGAAGAAGGTTGGGATTTAAATCTTGGCTCTGTCATTTAAACTACCTATGAGATTATAGAAAGGTTACAGTTTGATCTTCAGTTGTTTTTTTAATTTGTATAATGAGGGGTATTTGAACCTTAACATTCCCTCTAAATCTCAATGCCTCACCCCAGAGGGAAGTGTGTCTTATTTAAACTTTGTGTCTAAAGTTTCTAACATAGGATTATACATTTAGAGTTGGAAGGGTCCTCAGACATCATCTGGTTTACCCTTCCTCCACCCTGTTTAGCCATAAGGAAACTGAGGCTCAGAGGTGATAAGTTACAATCTGGATATGAGCCCAATCCTTGAGATGCCCAAGCCGGCATTCCTTCCATTATGGCACACTGCCACAGTGCTCTGTGTGAAGTAGGGGCTTAATGTTTGTTGGACAAATGAATGCTTATATACACAATCCTGTGTTTACATTTTCAATGTTCCTCTTCCCTTGAGCCCTCCCTAGTAATAAATAAAAATAGTTATTCAAAATCTATCTATTAAGTGTCCCTCAGATAACTGTGTATACAGCATTCCCACCCATAGAACCCCACTCCCTATGGAAAGGAAAATAGTTTTTGATCTCTCCTACTCAGTCATAGGCTTTGAGGGAGCGTTGTCTCCAATTAATATTATTGTCGTCATTGACTCCCGGTCTATCGTGGGTATATTCCTATACACCTATACACTGCCAAGCTCTCACTCACTTGCCCTTCCAGGTTCCCACACTGTTACGCGCACACACACACACACACACACACACACACACACACAGAGTTCCTCTAAGTTCTCATCTCTAACACCCCACCCCCTTCCCAACTTTTCCACCACACAACCCACCATATCATCCACAAACCCTCAGGGCCTTGGGCTTAGGCCCCATCCCCTTTCCCAAGTTTCTCCAAGTGTCCAGTTGCCCTCTGCTGCACACAGTCCTCCACGAAGCCCCTCTATATGATCCTAAGCACCCCCCCCCATCCCTCCCCTTCTTTCTCCCTCCTTCTCTTCCCCCGGCTGCTGCGGCGGCGGTGGCAGCCGAGGCTGCATCGCCCCAGCCTGTTCTCATTACAGGCCAATGAGGCTGTTTACTCACCCAGCTGGAGATGGTTAGATAGTGATAAATAATGAAAGAGAAAACAGGCTTTTCCCCTCTGCGGCTTCTATTTATGTAACATGTGTCACAGCTCACTCATAGACTTTGTTTCGGAGCTGGGTGCAGGAAACAGTTTATTTTTTCCGGACAGTGGCTGGCATGAGGGTCCTATGCTTTGGCTAACACCCATGGGGTCGAGGGTATATGTGTGTGTGTGTGTGTGTGTGAGGGGGGGATTTTTGAAATCAGGCTCCCAGGGTTGTATCCCTTCCACTCCCCCTATTTCACTTTAGAAGGCTTGTCCTCAAAGGGGAGCCCTCTCCACCCCAAGCTGGTTTTTTTTGGCAGGATTTAGGGGGATTAAACCCTCACCCATTCACTCCAGTCCCCCAGGTAGGCTTTTGGGAGCTCAGAGAACTTGGGAGACTGGGATTCCATGAGCAAAGGCAATTGGAAGAAGGTTAAGAAGGACTTCCTGGGTGGGCTGCACCTGCCCTCAGGGCAGGGAGCGAAAGGGAGTAAAACCACATCTATTTCCCTTTCCTGAGAGAAGGACCTACCTTGGGAAAAGTTCAAGGCAAGTTTATTGACCCTGAGTTGAGGGTGAGGAGTAGAGGTATCTGTAGAGAGGGAGGAGCAGGGAATGATGAGAGGGAGAATCTCAGAAAAGTTCCTCAAAATGCTTCCAAGATCTTCCAAGAACATGGAAAAATACGAATCCTTTTGGGGGTACATATGATGACAATGATGATAGTTAAGATTTTTAAAGAATTTCCTGGGTTGTCTCGTGGAGCCTCACAAGAGCCCTCTGAAATAGGCACTACTGGTATTATTATGCCCATTTTCCAGATGAAAAAACTGAGGCAAATATATGTAATTTGCCTTTCCTCCTTGCTACCCTCAGTTAGTGTTAAGGGGTGTTTTCAAACCAATTCTCTCCTGATTTAGTCCAGCACATTTTCCACTATACCACCATGTTCCTCTATACTAAAGGAAAGGAAAAAGTGAGTTTTGTTTTGTTTTGAAAGTAGACAACTTGGTAAGTTCCCCTCCCATCCCTCAAGGCCTGGCTACCCTAACTTCCCATTTTCAATACTGGCTGTACCTTATCCAGTCAGTCTTTCAGGAAACTGGCCAAATGTGGGCAGAATCTTAGACAGAACATTAACAACAGTACCACCTTTGGTATAATCCTTTATAAGCATTTTTACAGAGATATTCCTTGATTTTCACAACTGCCCTGTGAAAAAAGTAGAACTTTGGGGTCAGTTACTTCATCTCTCTGAACTTCAGTTTCCTAATGGAGACAATAATGCTTTTGGTACCTTTCTTCAAAGGATGATTGTGATGTTCAATTGAGCTAATTCATGTAGAGCACTTTTACAAATAATGTCTTAATCTTTAATAAAACACTTTTAAAATGTCATTTCTTCTCTTTACTTTTCTTCTCTTTTCCTCCATCTTCTCAATATTATTCCCATTTTACAGATGAGTTAACTGAGGGTCAGTTAACTAAAGGACTCTTGGCTAATAAATGGCAGAAGTGGTGCTCTGTCTGGGACTTTGACTTTTAATCCACTGTACTAAAAATTTAGAGGAGGGAATTAGAGGAATAATGAAGGGAGTCCTTGGGAGACTTCCAGTCTGATGAGACTTTACACATATTCAACAGACACATGGACATAATTTAAAAAAACAACAACCACTTTTGAAGCAATGACTAGGATGAGAGGTACCCTAGCATAGAAGAAAGAGCACTCACGGGATTTAGAGATAAAGGGTTAGGCTGCTCTTCCTGACTCCATCTCTTACTGACTGTATCACCTTAGGACAGCATTTCTCTAGTCCTCAATTTCTTCATTTATTTGTGGGATGAGAAGGTTGAAACTTATAAGGACCACCCCAGCACTGAAGTTCTGACCCTTTGACAAGAACTGTGAATATGAACATGCTGCAAAGTCAGTAGATAACCCCTAATGTATCCAGAGTGTCAGAAGTTAACTGAAGTCAGTGAAATACCTTCCTGGAATAGGCAAGCTTTCTTTGGGTTTGGAAGGAGGGTTAGAAGATGAATTGAGGTTGAGGAGAGGGGAAAGTGAGTCTACAGAGGATGGAAGTTCTGAGAGCAAGATAGCAATAAGAATAGTTAGATAGCAATAAGAATAGTTGATTAGAGTGGAGGTGTCATGCTGGAGAGAAAAAAGATAAAAAATTTAGAGCCAGAGGAATGTTAGAAGTCATCTATTTGAGGTAAACTAATGTAACTCCTTTATTTTACAGAAGAAACCAAGAACCAGAGAAAAGAAGCATCTTTCCCAGGTTTGCACAGGTATTAAGTGACAGAGTCAGAATTAGAATCTCTGACTCCAAATCCATCTTTCTTTTTATTGCCTAACTTTTAATAAATCTCATCTAGAGGAAGAATAGATCTGTGGGGGTTGGAGTAGGATCCTAGAATTCTAGATCCTATTTTCAGCATCATCTCTAGGTTAACTTTTCTAAGACCCAGTTTCCTTCCCTATGGGAAGGGAATAGTAAAAGAGGAATATTCTGGAATGGGGGCAAGGGGATATGTGAGTAGTTGCTAGAGAGAGAATCTTAAATTGGATGCCTCTAGGGTCCTTGCCAGCTCTGAGATTCTAGAATTTTGCTATAATATACATATATTCTCTATATTAGTGTTTGGAAGGTTCCAAAGGAAAATGTGGGAGAGAATTGGTATTTAGGCTGTCTACCAACCTGAAGGTCCACAATATTGACCATAGTATTGACCACATTGTTGTATACCTGTGAAACCTGCACTGTCTACCAGCACCATACCAGAAAATGGAACCATTTCCTTTAAAATTGTCTTAGGAAGAGTCTAAAGATCACCTGAGAAGATCAGGTATGGCACAGTGAGGTCCTTTCTCAAGCTAAACTGCCAAGTATTCAGACTCTAATATAGAGAGCACAACTCCAATGGCCAAGCCATATTGTTCAAATGCCAAAAGTATGTTTGCCTAAAAGACTATTTTGTGAAGAACCACATAATGTAGATACTTATTTGGTGGTCAGAAGAAACAATGCAGGAACATGCTCAAGGTCTCTCTGAGGAACTTTGGAATCAATTGTGAGACATGGAAGAAAAACACTGCTAAAGGACTGACTAGCATTATATGCCCACATCAAAAAAGGTGCTGTGCTCTATGAGTGAAGCAGAATTGCAGTGGCTCAAAAAAAAATCATGAGATGCACAAATTTAGACATTTCCACTCCAAATCTTCATAAGGATTATTTGTGCCCAACCTGTGGTAGAGCTACAGTCAGAAATATTGTACTTTGACTACAATATAGTATTGTCATTTTGAACCTCTTTTAGAGCAAAGGACAACAACCAACTAACCAATCTATATCAATATGTAGGTAGGCATAGGAAGACTCATATATCATGATGCCTCTCTCATATAAAGATAAATTCCACTTTAAATAAGCTTCTTGGGAATGGGATTTATATTATGTTTCAATGGTAATCTTCACACCACCTAGGATAAGGCATTGATGTTCTATGAAGTTTTGTCAATTGATTGATTAATATGAATACTCTTTCAAACCCCCTACACACACACACACACACACACACACACACACACACACACACACACACACATATTTAATTGAAGTACTATATAATATGGAGTAATGCCAAAGGTTTGAAATTTAGAGTCAGAAGTCCAAAGTGTGACTATTGGCTTAACTACCTATTTAGTCATTTGACCCCTCTGGGTCTCAATTTCCTCGTCTATAAAGAGATTGCTGGCTGACCTCTCCAATAGGATGGAGAAAAATAGGACTGCAGATCTTGAACCCAGGGTTCAAGGAAGGGACACCAGAGGCCAAAGAGTTCAACCCCAACATTTTACAGATGAGAAGACTGAGGCCCAGTGGTGTGACTTATTCAAAAATCATACAGGTAGCAAGTCTGAGGAAAGACTGAAACCAGATCCTCTGACTTCACAGCCTGGTCTTTACATGCTTCCTTTCTAAATCCTTTGAAACCTGAGTCCTCTTGAGCTCCCAGCCTACTCTAAACCTTGCTCATAGAGCCTTGGGGTATAGAATGTCAGAATTGGAAGGTACTTTTAGAGACTACTAACCCAGAGTTGTTCATCCTTCATTTTTGAAGAGGATCAATGACATCATAGGTGATGTCTTGACTTGTGGGTAAATTGGATGAAAAAGAGGCAGAGATGCACAATATCATCAGCCTTATTCTCTCTCCCTTCCATTCATCAAAGTCCAGTGTAGGGACAAAAGCCAAGATGACTGGTGATGTCCTGGATTGTAGTGAATGACCTTGGCATCTTCACTGCCTGACCAAGCACTATGTACTCCACAGCATCTGCTTCAGTCACCCTAATGGCTACTGGAACCAATTGTTCTTATTCTCCTATGGGGGGGGGGGGGAGGCAGACACATTTTCACACACTTGAGGTAGACACCCCCTAACTCAAAAACAGACTTGAAGACTGTCAGTTACCCTCAACCTGGTTTAGCCCTTTTGCCTAGACAGTTTTACTGGGGTGTGGCCATGTCACATACTACAGCTTCTTGGAGCCACAGGTGAGAGCTGGGAGACAGGTGGACACCAAAGGTAGGATAAGCAACCTGGAAAAGGGCTCGCACACCAGAGGAACTAATTTTACTGGAACATCTCAAAAAAAAAAGTCAAACAGAGACCGAGAGAGAGAGAGAGAGAGAGAGAGAGAGAGAGAGAGAGAGAGGAAATAACTTGTTCAGGGTCACACAGAGATTTAAAGGCAGAAGTGACCTAGAATTCAGTCTCTAGTCCAGACCTTTTTTTTTTTTTCATATGGAATGGTCTTTGAGCCTTACTAACCTAGAAGGGTTTTACCACCAAAGCCCTCTTTCCCATAATCTCCATGACCAGGACAAAAGCCAATCTCTCTAGGATGAAGTCTCAGTTTATCCTGTCTCACAGTCTAATGGTGCCACACAACTAGGCATGGATCTCCCCAATCTGGGGCAGAAGGAACCCATGGCAAAAAAAATCTCTCATGAAACACTAGGTTTTGGGGGAACCCGAGGGCTCTAACAAGGACCCCAGTCTAATTCCCCAGTTCCTTAGCACCCTCACACCTTCCCTCTGCAGGGCTTTATTTTCTACCCACTCCCCTCTCCTGTTCTTCCTCCCAGCCCCTCCCCACCAGCCTCTCTCCCTCTTCTGCAACCCCCCAAGAGGGCTCTGGCTTCGCTTGAGGGCACGGAGTGAACCAGTCTGTAACAGAGAAATCTCAGGCTCCTCTTTAGACGTCCCCGGAGGAGGCAGATCTGAGGGAAAGCTTCGGAGAAGGCGCCTGCAGCAATGTCAGCTTGAGAACAGCCCAGCTGACAGGATGCTGAGCAGGGATTAAGGTCGGGATCAGGGAAGCTGGGGGAAAATGAAGGAAGGTTCTTGCTGTTTCCTGGGGCCAGCTCCATTCTGGTTTGTTTGCTTCTTGTTCTCACTCTGGGAAAGGAGGTTCGAAGGGAAGGAAAAAGCTGGAAGGGGGAAGGAGAGATGTCCGGACTCAGGGCCCAGCCAAAGAGAGGGCTCCTGGGACTTCAGGGTCTCCCCCATTCCCTGCCTGCCCCTTCTCTCTCATCTGTGATCTCCAAGCATTTCCCAGAGATACTACTTCATATGTATCCTGAGAAACAGATCTTAGGAAGTTCCTCTTCTGCTCAACCCTCATGTTCACTTTGTCCTAGGTTCTGGGGTATCCTGAATGAGATGGGATGATTTCATTGTCACAGGGAACTCTTGAAGAATGCACATGCAAATAGACACGGGCTGCAATTTATAGTCTTGAAGTTATGTGAGATTTGAGAAATTTGTATTTACCACAGCACTGTGCTTAAACAAGAGTTAAGGAGACATGAGCTCAAATCTAGCCTAAGGTGCTTAATTGCTCTGTGACTGTAGACAGTTCATTTCATTGCCTACCTCAGTTTTCTCATTTGTTAAATGTTGAAAGTAATACGTATTTACCTCTCAGGTTGTTGTAAGATCTCTAATGAAATAATATTGTTAAAATGTTCTGCAAGCCTTAAATAAATGCTAGCTATTATATATTACTCAAAATGTCAGAGATGAGACTTGAACACAGGTCTTCCTGACTTTGAAAGGATCTCTTCATTCAATACAATATGCTTCTTCTAAATGGAAATACTGAAGACCAGGACTGGCACTAGAAACTAGATTCTGCTGAAGGAAATACAGACCCTTACCCAAGGGAAGTCCCAGACTGATGAGAGAGTAGCATCCTCATCATTAGGAAACTCCCTCTCTAATGTTTGGGAAGGCAGAGGGGCTGAAAATAAAAGGGGAGGTAGAAAATTGGTCACAAATATCTGTTGAGTCAAATATCACAGAGTAGGGCAGTATGGTATAAGAAAAAGTGGAAGGGACCAATAATTCACAAAAGACAAAATCTCCAGAAATGAACCAGTTATGTCAAACCAGAGCTTCAGCTATGAATTTGCAAAGTTCAGAATGTAGTTGATAAATAGGGGGAACATCAAGGTCTCAAACAAAGGAATGTCCTGAACCTCATAGTTATCACTGAGACTGGTTGATAAATTCACTAGGATATGGTTATAGAATTATAGTCCTCATTCAAAAAGAATGAATTAGATTAAAAAAGCACAGCAGGATTGAGTAGTATCATCATGTATTAACATATAGCATGTTAGGAAATACATACACAGCATGGGAGAAACATGGTAGAGAGCATTTGGAGATCAAAGTAAAAAGAAAAAGAAAATAATATTGTTTGTGAATATACTACAACCCTCCAGGCCAGAAAGGAAGTATGGAGGATGAGTTCTAGAAGCATTTCACAAAATTAGAACAGTACATATAGTAGTGATACTGGAATTTAAATACTTTGAACATCTGTAGGAGATCTCATTCTTCCAAAATTGACTTTATGGTGATTCTATTTAAAAAGCAGAGGAAATTATCCAAGGAAATATTCTTTTGAATTTGTTTATGACCAATAATTGCTGAAAAGAAATAAAATGAAGCTTGGGAGAAGTAAAGATCTTGAGAGAAAAGAAGGGTGTAGTTTGACTTGACTTGTACCCTAGCTTTGGGGGTAGTGAATTTCAAAGCATTCAGAGAATGGATAGATCATTCTAATGAGGAAGTTGGCTCAAAGGGGCTAAGAAGCCTCTAAGAACAAAATTTTAATGACATAAACATAAGTTATTATGATGAAGAGAAAAAGGAGGAGTGATTCAAGGAGACCCAGCTATATGTATATGCAGGAACTCATAGACAAGTTCAGCTTTTTTAAATAACATTCAAGGGAAGAAAGAAAGGGCAGATAAATGAAGATGAATACAAGAGAGTGGCAGGATCCTGTACAAATTAAGTCAGGACCACTAAAGCTCAGAATGAGTTGAGGTTGGTTGTGAAAGCAAAGGACAATAAAAGGACATTTTTTTTTGTAAAGAATGTTGGGACAAGGGATAGATCAAGAAAATGAGAAGGCCACTGAATAGAATGGTAACAATAGACCACAAAGAGAAGGCTGAACTACTTCAATACTTGTTTTCTAATTTTTTCTCTAGCAAGAAGAATGATCTTTGTGCTCAAAATAACACAACAAAAATGATGAACAGGAATTGAAATTTAGGCTAAGAAGAGATAGTAAGAAGCATCTATTATTGCTCAAATGTGTTTGACTCTTAATGACCCTATTTGGAGTTTTCTTGGCAAAGATAGAGTGGCTTGCCATTTCCTTCTCCCACTCATTTTACAGAAGAGGAAAACTAAGGCAATCAGGGTTAAGTGACTTGACAAGAATCACAAAGCTAGTGAGTATCTGAAACAAGATTTGGACTCATGAATTGAGTTTTCCTGCATCTAGGCTCAGCACTCTATCCACCAGCATTACCAAAAGTACTTATAGATATTATATAGTCACATTTGGTGATCATTAGGAAGAAAAAAATCACACACACACACACACACACACACACAAAACCAAGAGAGGAGGACACAAGGCTGGATATGGATTAATAAAATTAAAAAAAATTTATAGCAGAGGGTAGATTCTTAGTGACCTAATTCTTGGCAAAATTCTAGAGATTATTAATAAAAGGATCATTAATGAATATTTAGAAGATAAATAAAGATTTTCCACGTTGTCAGCATAGGCTCATCAAGGGTAGACTCAAATCCATTCAATTTGTGACTGGGCAGCAATTGACCAGAGGAATGTTATAAATGTAATTTGAATTTCTTGAATTTTTCAGTCTCTCTTGATAAACTTAAGAGGAAGATAGAAAGATGTATGTTGCAGGTAGATTTGGACTTATTTGTTGAATCATGGCTAAATATAGAGATATTGTTGCATTACCTTTTAGGATAATCCATGGATAATGTAGAGAGTGTCCCGGGAGAAAAACTGGGATCTTGAAGGGCTTCAAGTTCTTGCTATATGTCAATCAGTTGAAAGAACTGGGGTTATTTATATTGAAGAAGAAAAAACTCAGAGGAGATATGATACTTGTCTACTTGTCTTCAAGACTGAAAACAGCTGAACAACAAAAAGAGCTGATCAACTCTTCTTTGGGAGTTGTTTAGATCAGATTGTCTTAAATTCCTTCCAACCCTGAGTGATTTTGTATGATCCTATGGAGAGAGGTTACTAAGAGAGAAGCCAAGTCTCTGTCCATGCCCCTATCTAATCTGTTCAACCTTATTATCGATGACTTGGAAGAAGATATATACATAAAACTCAAAAGGAGGCTTGCTATCACCTGGGAAGATTGAATGAGGCTCCCAAAACAAACAAACAAACAAATAAGTGAATGAATAAATTAAATAAACAAGCTGGAACAATGAACCAAATCTAATAAGATTAAATTTAATGGTGATAAATATAAAATTCTACATGAGGGTTAAAACAATCACACTTTACAAATATAGGATGAGGAGATATAGTTACATAGTAGAGTAAAAAAAGGTTTTAGTAGCAATCTTCAGTGTGACATGACAAGAAAACTAATAGGATCTTGGACTGCTTTAGAAAGGTATGAAAGGTAAACAGAAAATGGAAGGACCTGGTACCAGAGTAGGGTAGTGGATCTGGAGTCAGGTACACTTGCATCCTATATCAGATAGTTAACTAACTTTGGAATCCTGAGCAAGTCACTAATAGAATCTCAAAATGGGGTTGATAACAGCTTCTACCCTACTAGATTGTTGAATCATATGAATTATGTGAAAAGAGCTGGATACACATTTTTCTGGAGAAGTGAAGGGAGGGTCTTGAAGTGGGATAGGTTTTGCAATCAAAACTAATCTAATCAACAAGTTTGAATGCCTACCAAAAGGAATGAATAACAGACTCATGACAATGAGAACACCACTTTTAGGAAAATACCATGCCACTATCTTCAGTGCCTATGCTCCTGATGAAGGCAAAGGAAAATTTTATGAAGACTTGGAGACCCTTATCATCACTGTGCTGAAAGAGGACAAGCTTATAATTCTGGGTGACTTTAAAGCTAGAGTAGGCTCAAATTACCAAATATGGCAGGATGTTCTTGGGAGGGATGAAATTTGAAATACTGACAGCAATGGTCAGCTACCTACATCTCATGACCTTCTCATCACAACATTGTCTTCCACTTACCTGAAGGCAATAAAACTTCTTGGATGCACCCTCATAGCAAACATTGGCATCTAATAGACTATGTGATCATAAGGAGAAGAAATAGACAGGATGTGAGAATGACAAAGGCAATATGTGTGGTGCAGACTGCCGGACTGATCACAGACTCATTCTTTCTAAGCTAAATATTCACATTCAACCTTCATGTTGGCCCCAAGGCAAAATGACTACTAGAAAAATTAATATCAAGAGATCAGGATGTCTCTCTGAATAGGAACAGTTTGTTGCTAACTTGGAGGGAAAACTGAGCCAACACACAATTGACCACAATGGAG
Source organism: Macrotis lagotis (assembly GCF_037893015.1). Taxonomy (NCBI): domain Eukaryota; kingdom Metazoa; phylum Chordata; class Mammalia; order Peramelemorphia; family Peramelidae; genus Macrotis; species Macrotis lagotis. The sequence continues at coordinate 17,801,748 of NC_133662.1, read as the reverse complement.
CTCATCTGGATCAAAACATTTGCAAACATCAAGACTGCTTTGATGAAAATAATGGGAAAAAAACAGAAGCTGTTAAATGAAAAACAAGATACAACACAGGGTTTGCCAGCAGGATAGTTCATCTATTTCTAAGAAGGCAGCATTTAATTCCAACAAAAGTAAAGTACAAGTGAAGCTTAGAGTGATGCTTCTTGGCTCAGTAAGAAGATAAATGAAATTCAATTTTATGCAGATAGTAATAAAGCAAAGTGCTTTTATGAAGCCCCAAAGGCTTTTTATGGGTCAAAGACCTATGGTGCATCTCAACTGCTCAGTGTTGATGGAGTCACATTGATTAACAATAGGGACATGATCATGGAGAGAAGGGCTGAACACTCCAATAATGTTTTTTTTTAGAAAGATTTTATTTATTTTGAGTTTTACAATTTTCCCCCTAATCTTGCTTCCCTCCCCCCACCCCCACCCCCCACAGAAGGCAGTCTGTTAATCTTTACATTGTATCCATGCTATACATTGATCAAAGCTGAATGTGATGAGAGAGAAATCATATCCTTAAGGAAGAAAAATAAAGCATAAGAGATAGCAAAATTACATAATAAGATAACCTTTTCTCCCCCTAAATTAAAGGCTATTGCCTTTGGTCTTTGTTCAAACTCCACAATTCTTTCTCTGGATACAGATGGTATTCTCCATCACAGATACCTCAAAATTGTCCCTGATTGTTGCACTGATGGAATAAGTCCATCAAGGTTGATCATCACCCCATGTTGCTGTTAGGGTGTACAATGTTTTTCTGGTTCTGCTCGTCTTGCTCAGCATCAGTTCTTGCAAATCCTTCAAGGCTTCCCTGAATTCCCATCCCTCCTGGTTTCTAATACAACAATAGTGTTCCATGACATGCATATACCACAGTTTGTTAAGCCATTCCCTAATTGTAGGACATTTACTTAATTTCCAATTCTTTACCACCACAAATAGGGCTGCTATGAATATTTTTGTACAAGTGATATTTTTACCCTTTTTTCATCATCTCTTCAGGGTATGGACCCAGTAGTAGTATTGCTAGATCAAAGGATATGCACATTTTTGTTGCCCTTTGGGAATAATTCCAAATTGTTCTCCAGAAAAGTTGAATGAGTTCACAGCTCCACCAACAATCTATTAGTGTCCCAGATTTCCTACATCCCTTCCAACATTGATCATTGTCCTTTCTGGTCATATTCACCAGTCTGAGAGGTGTGAGGTGGTACCTCAGAAATGCTTTAATTTGCATTTCTCTAATAAGTAATGATTTAGAGCAATTTTTCATATTCCATAATGTTTTGGGTTTTTTTTTTCAGATTTTTTGCAAGGCAATGGGGTTAAGTGGCTTGCCCAAGGCCACACAGCTAGGTAATTATTAAGTGTCTGAGGCCAAATTTGAACTCAGGTACTCCTGACTCCAGGGCTGGTGCTCTATCTACTTTGCCACCTAGCCACCCCCATAATGTTTTAACACTACATCATCAATCATTGCAGAAGTCATTGACCATTTACCTCAAGTTTACCTCAATTTGTCCCTAGCTGAGGTTCCAACTGAAGAAGAAGCTTTAAATGACATTAGTCTCCTTTCAAGTGGCAAAGCACTTGGGGATGATTCTATTCCATTTGAGAGCTACAGGGTAGAGGGAGAGATCCATTATTCATCCAAAAATTGACTGAAATTTTCCAGTTTTTTGGCATGAAGAAGTTATCCCCCCCCAAGAATTTAAAGAACTTCCATCACCCACCTGTAAAAAGGTAAAGGGAATAGATTGTCCTGTGATAGTCACAGGGGTGTTTTTCTTTTAATCATTGCTGATAAGATTACTGCCAAAGTCCTCCTCAATACAGTTGGAAGATGGTCACCTCCCTAAGAGCCAGTGTGGCTTCAGAAAGGATCACGGAACAGCTGATGTGGTGTTTGCTGCCGCATAACTCTAGGAAAAATGCCAAGAACAGAACTGAGGTCTGTATACATTTGTAGATCTGATCAAGGCCTTTGATACTATCATGAGGGCTCATGGAAAATTTTGTCAAAATTTGGTTGTTTGGAGAAGTTTATCAGTATTAGACATCAATTTCATGATGGCATGCTTGCCTGAGTTCTGGCTGATGTTCTTGAGATTTTATGATCACCAATGGCTGTGTCCTTGCTCCCTGCTTTTTTGCATAACGTTTTCATCCATGTTATAGAATGCTTTCACTGAGGATGAACATAGCCTCAAGGTCAGCTAACTGATGGTAAATTCTCCTTTTTTGTAGATAATTGGGCACTCAATGCAGCCTCTGAAGCTGAGATGTAACAAATTAAGGATGGATTCTCTGCTGCTTGTGCTAATTTTGGCCTAATAATAACAAGGAAACACAGGTGTTACATCAGGTAGCACCACACCATTCAAATGTGAAACCATCAGTTATAGCAAATGGAAAAGTTTTGAGTACTGTGGACAAGTTCACCTACCTTGGCAGTGTCCTTCCCAGGGAGGTAATTGGTTGACACACGCATTGCCAGAGCTAACTCAAGCTAACTCAGGGAGACTCCATAAGAAAGTGTGGGAGAGAAGAAGTATTAGACAAACAACCAAACTCTTCAGAGTCACTGTGTTGGCTTCCTCACTGCTATATGCTTGTGAAAACTGGATTGTCTACCAGTGCTATGTTAGAAACTGAATAACTTCCAAATTGTCTTAGAAAGATTCTGAAGATCACCCAGTAGAAAATACCAAACACTGAAGCCCTTTCTTGAGCTAAACTGAGTAGCATACTAACATTTCTACAGAGAGTGCAACCAGAAGTATGCTTGCCAAAAAGATTATTTTATGGAGAAATCACATAGGGCAAACACTCACAAAGGGGTCAGAAGAAACCATACTGGACTACTTGTGCCTAACATATGGTAGAGCATTCCAAACTCATATTGGTTTCATCAGTCACAGTAGGACACAGTAAGTTTTCCTAATCTACTTTTGTCATTTTGGTCTTCCTCAACAGTGAAGGAGAGAACCAACCAACCAACCAACCAACCATGTTGTAGATCCTGGAGAACTAATATACATAAATATTTTCTATCCTGGTCAGACTGATTAGATCTGTAGCATTATGTTCAGATCAGGGTTTCACATTTCTGAAAGTACAGTGATTAACTGGAGTTTGACCAAAAGATGACAGCTTTTAGATGAGGGACCACATTAACATGTCACACGAAGACTTAATATCTTGCTAAACTAGTATCCAATGAAGAAATGGATGCTATTCAGCCTGGAGAGAAGACTTAGTATTCAGGACAGCCTTTGTCATTAGCTTCATCTGAAGGGTCTCCATATGCAAGTAAATTAGACTTTAGTTAAGTCCCCAGAGGGCAACATTAAAAACAATGAGTGGAATTCAGAGAGAGACAGATTAAAGGGAAAAACTTCCCAAGAATTATGATCATCTAAAAGTGGATTGGAATATCTCTGGAAGTTGTAAATTCCCCCTTCCAGTTCTTCTAGAAAGCTGGATTGTTGGGGATACAATAGAAAAAGTTGAATTAAACCTCTGAAGTCTAGCTGTCTGATGGGTGAAGACAATCCTTACCTTCAAGAAGTTTCTCCTCTGATGTATAGGTTATAGTAGAGAGAACAAGAAATAAAGGGAACGTTGAAAAGCAATGTCAAAGCAATACAAGAGAACCTACAGACCAGATTCACTTATTCTTAAACATCATTCCAACAAAAATACCCTTGGAACAAAAATTATCTCCAAACTCTAGTCCCCAGTCTACTAATATTAGGACTATCTGACACAGCAACATTCTAGCATAACTCAAGAAACGTTCAGTCATGGGCAGTCACAGGGATCGATTCAAACTACTAAGGCAAGTTGCTATATCTTCAGGCAGGTAATGTCAGGAGAGTAAAGGTCATAAAAGGAAAACTTGATATCCAGAATGACTTTGAAATGCTTACCAATGTCAAAGGCAAGAGAATGTCATGAAATACTAATAGATGAGTTCTTAGGTAGTAAGGTCAAACTCAGATAGAAACAGGGCCACCAAACTATACATAAGGATCTCTACAGACTTAGAAAATCATATAGTAACATTACCTAGGTTTATTGTATTTTTATTTATCTTAATATTTCCCAATATATTTTCATCCATCTTTTGACACCTCTGCTCTGAGGAATCAAGAAACTATGGGGAGAGGCAGCTAGGTGGTACCATGGATAGAGCACAGGCCCTGAAGGCAGGAGAACCTGGGTTCAAATCTATTCTCAAGCACTTGATACTTACTAGCTGTGTGACCTTGGGCAAATCACTTAACCCCATGCTTCACAAAAACAAACAAACAAAACAACAACAACAAAAAGGAAGTTATGAGGAAGTGTAGGAATATAAAATCTGGAGTTGGAAGACTTAGGTAGCATTAGAAAACAAAAGATATCAATATTAGTATCAATATATTTTTATATTAAATAGAAAGATGAGGAAATAATAAGAGAAAGAAGGAGGATAGGGTGACAACTTGTTAAAATTCTAGTTCTGATCATTTCACCTGTGTGGTCTTGAACATCACTCCCACTATTGGACCTTAATTTCCCTTATATGTTAAATTAGTAGATTTAGCAACATGGTAACTAAGTTTTCTTTCAAGGCTATATTTCACAAACCCAGGATAATTGAGAAGGGAAAGTTTTAAGCTGGATCTGGCTGAGGAGGAAGGGAATGGATTGACATAGGAGGGTAAGAAGGTAAATGGTTGATTGGTCTCATGGGTAAGCATGACTTAAGTTGTCAGTGAGGGACAGGAAGCAAGTACTTCTTTAAAATGGGAGTTTGGGTGAGCTTCTCATAAGAAATATTAATGTTGTTAAGTCATTTTCAGTCATATCCTACTCTTTGTGACTACTTCTTGGAATTTTCTAGGCAAAGATATTGGAGTGGTTTTCCCTTTCCTTCTTCAGCTTATTTTACAGATGAGGAAACTGAAGCAAAAAGAGTTAAGTGACTTCCCCATAATCACACAACTAGTAAGTATCTGGATGGTGTGTATAAAGTATGTTATAAAAACCCTAACATCCATTCTTTCTGATCACAATCCCATGAGGCAGCAAGGGCAGGGATTAATACCCCTCTTCTATAAATCAGGAAATAGAATCCCAGAAATAGCACTTGAAACTAATTTTGTAATTCCAAAGTCAGTGTTCTTTCTATTATGCCAAAGGCAAGTATGCTGAGATGGAGAAGTGGAAAAAATGTCTGAGGAGCCTAGAAGGCAGTGTGATACAACAGAAAGAGCACTGGACTTGGAGTCAGAGGACATGGGTTTAAATCCCAGCTCTGCTACTATCTGTGTGACCTTCAGTAAGTCAATTAACTTTTCTGAGCCTCAGTTTCCTTACCTATGAAATGACTCTAACTCCTCTAAGATTTCTTCCAATTATAAATCTATGACCCTACTTTCAGTCTCTATTTTCCCAAACTCCTTCCTTAAACTCTCCAATCCAGTGATGTACATCTGCCTGCCTTAGCACTATTAGCACAAGGGGAATCCATGGTCTGACAAGGAAGCCCAAAATAATAATATGATTACATATACTTTAATATTTTAAAGCATATGTAATATCATTGATGTAGGTGCTCCCTCCAATGGCACAGGTAGCAACCTATCTGTGGGGCAATGGGGAGATTGCTAGATTTTTGAGTCAGAGAACCAGAGTTTGACTTTTTTTATGTGTTATCATCTGTATGACTATGAGCAAATTACTTTGCCTTTCTGGGCCTCAATTTCCTCATCTGTAAAAGGAAGGAATTGGACTAGAGGATTTCTCAGATATCTCTTAAATTCCAAATCTGCAGCCTCATCTCCCATTCATATCCATATTTCCTATCCTGTGAGAATCATCTCCTTGTCCTCTCCATCACTGCCATGAAAGGTCTACTCTTTCAAGACATGGGGTTGGGGAGGGTATGTTCCTCTTGAGTTCTTTATATTATGTGGGCATCAATGCCATACTCACCCTGTCCACCTCCTTTCCTTTGTTTTGATAAATGACTGGCCAACCTCCTTTTCGGGTCATACATCTTACTGATGATATTCCTTAATTCCAGACTACTAATGACCATTATACATCTTTCCATTGTTCTTTGAGAGATCCACAGTTTGGATGCCTCAGTAGCATGTTCCATGATTCAGAGTCACATAGCACCACTGTTTGAAAGATAGAGTTTTATTTTAGAGAGAAGCTTGAGATCATTGAAAATACTACACAATTTTCCAAATGAATTATGGGCTATTATTCTCCTCCTATTCAGTACTAGACTCCATTCATTGTCTACCTGAAGTGTCTGTCCAAGGTATGTACTGATGAACCATCTTTATGGGTTGTTCATCGAACTGACACTCATGGTTTGAACAACAGTCATCTTTCATCATTGAATTTTTCCTGCATGGGTGATTAGGTCAAACTCTTTTGAGTGATGTTAGATTTCATTTAGGAGGTTCTGCCTCCTAAAGGTTTGATTCAATCAGCACAATATTCCACAAATAGGATCATCTCGAGGACTTCACTGTTGTTTAGGGAATCTCACTTCTAGTTAGACTCTGCACTGGACATGTTTTATAAGTAACAAGCACATAGTACCCCAGGGGAGCACATTTCTCCCTATTTTTATGCTTTTTCATGCCAATATTATTATTAACTAATAACTAAAATGAACTTTTTTGTTGCAGATTTTAAGGGAGTCTTATAAGCTTTTAATATATGCAAAGGAGACATCTTTTTGAAGCAGAACCTTTGCAGATACATTTTGCTTGACCTCGTTAAATGCTCCCCCACCCACCCACCATCAACAAACAATGAGCACAGTGGGATCATGTATTTTCTGCACCATTCAATCAATTGTGTGACTGACTGTAAAGAGCTGATGGGCTTTAGAATAGTGTTTGACAATACTTTCCTCTTCTCTTCTTATATTTTCATCAAGGAACCCCTCAACATATGTGTAATTTATTCTCATAAAGATTTTGGCATGTGGGTAAGTAGTTACTGATATCCTCTTTGATAGCCCTTTAAAAATAATAAAACTCATCCTTTTTTCCCCAAATCATTCAATAGCTTCCCTTTTAGATATCTTGAGAAGTGATTCAATTATATGAGATCAATTATCTTATGAAATTCAGAACTGTCTTGCTACTATCATGAATCTGTACTTTATATGTGCTCTGGTTTTTGTTTTTATTCTTCTTAGTGCTATTTTCATTTCCCTACAGTGAAAGCAAGATTCAGTGAAGGTAGAATCCAAAATGTCATTAGTGTCAGATGTAGAAAAATAGTTTATTCTAAAAATCTTGACACAACACTTTCCAATTTTCATTTGTTATTCTGTTTCCAGTTTGTTCTTCAGATGCTTTTAGAATGATCTGACTTCATTGGGTCTCATGACAAGCTTCCTGTAAACTCCTTTTTTCTTCCACTATTACTTAGGGTTATATGAGGCAATATCATTCATAATCTTGCCTCATCTTCCTTTGGATGATTTTACAAACAAGTTTGTATTCTAAAACATGCTATTGGTTGCCACATCTCTCTGCTTGGCAAAGGGATCATGTGATTACTGGCTTATGTGCCTTCTAGGAGCTTTTGGCCTTGCCTTAGGGTGAGAGCTACATTGATTTTTTTTTTCAGAAATACTGATTTTTTCCTTAAGAAGTCATTGGTAGGGGGTGGCTAGGTGGCACAGTGGATAAAGCACCGGCCTTGGAGTCAGGAGTACCTGGGTTCAAATCCGGTCTCAGACACTTAATAATTACCTAGCTGTGTGGCCTTGGGCAAGCCACTTAATCCCATTTGCCTTGCAAAAACCTAAAAAAAAAAAATCATTGGTCTGAAAAGTTTTTCCCCCCATTAGTAACTAGTCTTTCCTATTAAGATATTAAGATATAATCACTTTCACTTTTTAGTGCTTGCCAAATGCAATGATTTCTGATTAATTTTTAAATAAAACATTATAATATATAGGTATGAGATTTCCACAACATCCACCAGTCTTTGGTCTTTTTAATTTCTTTTTTTTTTTAGTTGTTTGTTGTTTGTTTGTTTGTTTTTTTGGTAAGGCAAACGGGGTTAAGTGGCTTGCCCAAGGACACACAGCTAGGTAATTATTAAGTGTCTGAGACTGCATTTGAACCCAGGTACTCCTGACTCCAAGGCCAGTGCTTTATCCACTGTGCCACCTAGCCACCCCGTCTTTTTAATTTCTTGATACTGTTCATATTTCCAATGCTTTTTCCCCATCCTCTACCATACCCACTTACATAATGAACATAATTAGAATAAAGGTATGACTAAACTTGGAGAACTTTTTAAAGTTGTTAATATCATTTCTCTTGCTCCTCATCCTCTTCAATAGATGTTGGCCTCTAAATTACAATTATCTTCTGGTAATCTTTTTTGCTTATTTTCATCATGAGCACAGAAAAAGTAAGGCAGCTAAGTTTTCCCCCAAAATGTTGTTTTGTTGTGTACAATAAAACTAACATTCTTTATTTGATTCTCCAAGGTGAAACTGTGAAAGGATAAGAGCTCTTCAAAGGGGAGGATGGAGGATCACTTGTCTATGGTACTGCAAGAGAAGATTACTGTACAGGTAGGAATTGGACTCCATGACTTCTGGTAACCTTTCCAGTTCTGAGGTACTAAGATTCTACTTGTGGGATGGGAAGTGACCTTGACAGAAAAGAGTTTGAGACATCTAAATGGAATCTGGCCCCTCTGATAGCTAATAAGAACTATCTGAAGAAATATGGATTCTTCATTGAAGGCCCTGCCCCAAAGAGTTTTTCTTCTTACCTCACCAAAGGAATTTTAGGTGCAAAGATTAAGCAAAGTTCTTTGGACCCTCCATAGAACTTCTCATTGGAGATCTCTAGTCTCCTGCTAGTGTAGAGAAAAGTGTGTCAACATACCTTTCCTGATTGTGTTCCACCCATTATTCTCTGGTTTATTGTTCAGTGCCCTGCAATAAGCCAGAGAAGACTGGGTTGTGATGTAAGAAATTTTCTGGTGGAGGACACTGGTGTCTGGGGATACTGATTTTAGAATTGTGTTCTTAGGGGACAGATGTTGGCTGGGGAAACTAGGCTTTGGGAAGACTGATCTAAGGCAGGGGTTTCTAACCTGCATCCCTACCAAACCCCAAGTGGTCTGAGAATAGATTGCAGGAGATCCATGAATTTGGATAGGAAAAAAATAACAATTTTCACTAAGCTCAAAATAAAATAGAATATTTATTTTAATTTCTAATTAAAAAACAACAGTGTTTTCAAGAGGGATCCATAGGATTTGTGAAACCAAAAAGATTAAGTATCCCTGATCTGAGGCAACCTTTTTCTTGGTTGGTGGGCTGTAATGGATTAGCTTTAGGGGACTGGTCTAGGTAGATTAGATTTTGGGGTAATTAGTTTGAGGGAACTGGTCTCTACAAGACAATGGGTTGTGAGAGTTGTCTGGGGTGGAACAACTGAAATGATGTGGGAAGGCCCCAAGAAGGGTGTCACTCTTCTCCCGTAATATCCTACTTGTCTTTCCCAGGTTTCTAGCAAACATCCTGCTAAGGGAAATTGACTCAAAGTATCCAATGTCCTCTACAGTGACCATTTTATCTACTTTGGAGAAACCCTTTTCAGAGACCTTTCTCTTTTTTTACCTCTTATCCTTCTAGAGAAAAAAAACAATACAACACATTAACTCCTCCTTGCCAGGGCCCTCCCCCTCAATCCTCCCTCCTTGTTTCCCTCCCCTTCTCAGACTCATTTGAGTTCTTTTGTTGTGTCTTCAAATTGATGGCAATGTTGTGGCAGCTTCTCAGGACTCTCCCGTGAGTGAGGCAGCCCCTCCTTCATGCTGACGGCACAACACATCTCACCATTGGGGCCAGTGCTCATATTACACTGTCACCTTCCTCTCCCCCCACCCCATCATCCGGTTAATGCCCATACCACCCATTTTGCCACTGGACCAGTGCCCACACAAGCCAACTGGACATTGCTTATAGACCCCATCATTCTACCTTCAGTATGTTTTCTCTGCAATGACAGTCTAGTTTTTTCATGGTGGTTTTTCCTAGAATCCTAGATCTTAGAGGTGAAGAGGGCTTCAAGAAATCATGTAGTCCAATTCCCTTATTCTCTTAGATAGTTATTCACATTAAAAACAATTCAAACACAAAAGGCACTGAGGTCCCCTAGATTCATCCCCCACTTCTTCCTTAAGTCTCTCCTTTCTCTCTTTTTCCTCTCTCGCCTTTGACACATAATCTCCCACTCACCATCTACCATTCTTTTTTTCCCCTCTCCCCCTCTTTTTTATTTTAAGTTTTTTTTTCTTTTAACTTTCAAGGTCATTCCGGACTCCTGATGCCGCCAGTCCCTCGGTGAGACGTGAGCGCCATTGGCGTCCGTGGCCTCTGTTTCCGTGGCAACCCAGTAACCATTAATTTTCAATTAAAGGAGACAAAAAGCCCGATGACAGCTCCGGGTCTGCTGAAGATGTCAAGAATCCGTATTAATATACAGCAAGAGAGCATAATTGTGTGTCCATCTTCCAGAGCAGCGAAAAATGGGGGGATAATTACCAGCTGGAAAGCCACTCTGTAATTTAGTTCTTACTGTCACCACAGCCCCACACATTAGCATAAATTAAAAGCAGAGTTTATTGTTATCAAAGTGCATTGATATCGCCAGCCCCGCTTTCTTCCTTTTAACTGTTTGTTGTGGGTGAGTGACTCCGGACTCTTGAAGAGGTGTCCCCAAGAGAGTGCCAGTGGGAGAAGTTGGAGAGTATCGGGCTAGGCTGTCAATTGGGAACCTATGTCCGATATTCCCCATTGCCCTAATTCGTGGAGGAATTGGGGGTTGGTTTGTTTTTGTTGTTGTTCTTTCAGTCTTTCTTTTCTCTTTATGCTTTTATGCTGTACTTAACTTTTTATGGAGGCATAGCATAGATCTTGCTCCCTCACTAGACTGTCTATTCTTTAATTGTAGAGATTATATTTTATATTACTTATACTTCTCTACATTGCTAAGCACTAAGTAGGTCATGTGTATTTTGGACATACTTGTTGAAGGAAGGAAGAAGGAAGGAAGGACGGACTTTGGACAAATCATTTTCTTTTCTGTACCTCAGTTTCCTCATCTCTCTAATATCAAGGGATAGTTCAACATGATGATATTTAAAGTCTCTTCTATCTCAAAATTCCACAAGGCCAACTATGGTTATTTGAAGTCAAGGGACCTGAAGTCTATTACTTTTAATCTGTTATGATGCGGGGAAGTTGGTTCAATTCTCTGAGCTTTACTTTTGGAAAATGAAGAGGTTGGGTTAAAAGTTCCTTGAGGTGCCTCCTAGCTCTAAATCTATACAACTATGAAACTAATCTCAATTTGGTGAGTTGATATAAGGACATGGATTGCTTTGAGGGTTCTAAGTTATCTCTCTCAGCAGCTACTGGGTTTTTGGGGTGTCCTATTCCAGGACTTGAATTGACCTTGCACTCCTTGTTTCTTGATTCCTCACATGAAGATATCCTTAACTCTCAATTAGTAAGCCCAGGGTTAGAATCATGTCCTTGTGTGTGACTTCTAGGCCCTTTCTGCCTGATCCTAGAATATTTATTCATTTCCCTATTCCCTCTTCTACTATAGGATGGGGGGGTGAGTTGTGGAAGGGGTGTCAAGGAATGGCACATTTCTTTAGACTCACCTTGATGGTTGCACTGAAACTCAGGAGCTGAGTGTCTAGCTTCTGGGGTGCTGGTGACAGGCGCCGAATTCATGAATTTCAGTGAATGGGGGAAGCGGGTTTTCTTGTATTATATCCAGAGAGAGCTGTCCTTCAGAGGGGAATTTAGTGTAATTACCCTTAAGGGAGCGATCCTTATACAGTCAGTCACAACACTGACCTGCTGGCTGGGATCTGACAGCCAAATTACAGGCTGTGTACTCAACAGAAGGGGCATCCTCCTTTTGGGTGGGGGGAGGAGGGAAAAGAGATGCAGAAGCTTTGAAAAGAAAAGTGCTGGCTTCGTGGCAGCCAGGCAGGAGGGTTTTCCTTGTTGAGGCATCGAGAACAGAAAAGAATTTCAGGGAGAACCTAATACTGAAGTCTAGCCATGGAGGCGGAGATGGGTCAGGGGTGCTGGCTCTTCAAATCTAGGGGCTTTGGCCCATAGTCTTATCCAAATCTTAATAATAACTGTAATGACTATAATAGCAGATATTTAGGGCTTTAAGGTTTCTGGAAAACTATATCCATTATCACCTTTGATACTCATAACACCAGGAGAGTGAAGTTATTAAGTGTTCCCATTTTCCAGGGCAGAGACTGAGTTAAAGTGACTTCTCCATGACAAAGTGGCAAAGTGGGATTTGAACCCTGGTCTCTGCTGAAAACAATTCCAATCTGTGTCTCACTAAACCATACTGCTCTCTTATAGGAAGAAGGGACTCAAGGTGTATTTTGAAGAGAGCCTGGGAAAAGCTCCCAAAATATCAACCCTGCCACTTCTATAATTTTATGCCAGAAATTCCCTTCCTATTACTCCTTTTGGATTATGGTATTAATGGACCCTATTAAAATGAATTAGTATAACCTGAGAAGATAGGTGTGTGTGTGTGTGTGGTGGTCATTGTATGCTAGAGAGAGCAAAAAGGGAGAGGGAAAAGAAAGAAAGGAGAAAGAACAGGAGAGAGAAAGAAGGGGGGAGAAAGGAAAAGAGAAAGAGAGAGACAGGGAGCATTTATTAATCTTTTCAGCTCCACCTCCAGAGAGAAAACTGATGAACTCTGAGTGCAAATTGAAGTATAATTTTCTCACTTTATTTTTTCTTTTCTTGAAATGAAGATAATATGAAAATATGTTTTGCATGATTTCACATGTATAATTGATATAATCTTGCTTGCCTTCTCAGTGAGTAGGGCAGGGATGGGAGGTAGAGAGAGAATTTGGAACTCAAAATTTGAAAAGACTGTTTAAAATAATAATAAATTTAAATTATTTTTAAAATGGAAAAAAATTAAGCTATTAAGAAGACCATGACATCAGGGAGGTGATGCCATGACAAGCACATGAATTGGATTTGAGTGAGGGGATGCCAAGTCATCAGTCTCACTTTCTCCTCCAGACCCATCTAGATCCAGTGGCCAGATTTGGATCAGAATGACTGGAGATGGCCCCGGATGTGAGGTAATCAGGTTAAGTGACCTGCCCAGGGTCACACAACTAGTAAGTGTTAAGTGTCTGAGGCTGGATTCCAACTCCTATTCTCCTGACTCCAAGGCCAGTGTTCTATCACTGAACTGCCCTGGTGAGGGAATGAGATGTCCAGAGAAGGATTTAGGTTGAGAATAAAGTGAGCACTCCACACTCAGAAGAGAAGCCTCCTTGGGCAGAAGCATTTTCAAGGGACAAATTAAGAAAATAGGAAAGTTCAGAGAGTGAATAGCATAAGGAGAAATCGGCAGTACTTTGCCTACATTAACTCCTTAGTTAGAATTGCCTTTATTAATCCCAGATGTGCCCATCATGAGGGAGTGCCAGGACATCTCTATTTGGACAGGGATCTAGAAAAGTTTTGGAGTTGACCTGGAATAGGCAGAAAGCAACCAAGAAAGTCCAACATTCTAGAGAAATAGATGGAAGCTGGGGAATAGGAGGAGTTAGGCTCAAAGAGTTATTAACCTTCACAATTATGCCTGGGTCCAGTTCTAGCTTCTCCAGGTAGAACTTGAGATTTGCATTAGGTTCTTAGGGATCTGCTGATTTGCTGATATTAACTAATTCTCCACTTTCTCTTAAGATGTTTCCTTTTCAAATTGGAAATTGAGTGAATGTCCATCAATTAGGGAATGGCTAATAATCTGTGGTATATGTATGTCATGGAACACTACTGTTCTATTAGAAACTAGGATGGAGGGGAATTCAGGGAAGCCTAGAGGGATTTGCATGAACTGATGCTGAGTGAGATGAGCAGAACCAGAAGAACACTGTACACTCTAACAGCAACATTGGGGTGATGATCAAACTTAATGGACTTGCTCATTCCATCAGTGCAACAATCAGGGACAATTACGGGGTATCCATGATGGAGAATACCATCTATATCCAGAGAAAGAATTATGTAGTTTGAACAAAGACCAAAGACTATTACCTTTAATTAAAAAGAAATACTGCTTATTATATAATTTTGCTCTTATACTTTATTTTTCTTCCTTAAGGATATGATTTCTCTCTCATCACATTCAACTTAGATCAATGTATAGCATGGAAACAATGTAAAGACTAACAGACTACCTTCCGTGGGGGTGGGGGGAGGGAAGTGAGATTGGGGAAAATTGTAAAATTCAAAATAAATAAACAAACAAACAAACAAATAAATTTTAAAAAAGATGTTTCCTTTTCCTCCCTTCTTAGTTTCTCTATCCTGCAAGCTTACTCTTCCTCTCTTTCACCTTCCTCCCCACACCCCACCTCCCCTTCTTTCAGGGTTCCTTTTCTCCTCCACACAATGATCAATTTCCACTTTTTTTATTTTTGGGTGGAAAGTGAGATTGGTCATAGATGTACAAATTTTACCAGACTGTGCCACTGATGGGAGGGTGGTAACATGTGTAACCTATAAATATACAAGTAGATGAGTGTTGAAAAATGTTCATAACATGTAATTGAACAAATGAAATATCAATAATTAAAAAAAAGTAAGAAAGTGATATTAGGGAACATTTACTCAAGTGCTCCCTGTGGCTTTTTCTTCCTTGACTCCCAGAGTCCCTAGGTCTCTTTCTTTTCCTCCTCCCTCTCCCCTCTTAACTCTTCTAGCACCTATCTGGAGAAGAGGTTAAGCACTTATTGCTTACCTATTGCCTTGGTATTGTTCATTTTTTTTCCTCAAGTGTATCAGATTTATTTGTCTTGCTAACTATACTTGTAAGATACTTGAGGACTGGGTCTATATCTCAAACTTCCTGTGTTTGATATACAATCTGGCACGTAGTAGGCTGTCTATAAAATCTTAGCCATGGTGGTTTTAGGGTTGTAAGGATCCTTAAGGATCATCTAGTCCAACTCCTTCATTTTACAGAAGGCCCAGAGAAGGGAAGTAGCTCACCCATTGTCTTCTGGCCTTAAATTGGTGCTTTCCAAGACATCACAGCTGAAAAGTGAGTCCTCTCTTTTCTAAACTCTTATGACACATTGCTATTACCTTTCTTTTTGGTGGATAGAGTGCCAGATGTGAAGTCAGGAAAGTCTACATCTGGTCTCAGACACTTGTTTGCTGTATGACTCTGGGCAAGTCACTTAAATTTCCTCCTCTGTAAAAAATAATAGCTCCTAACCTCCCAGGATTGCAGTAAGGATCAGATGTGATAATAATTGTAAAACTGCTTATCACAGTGTGAGAAGGTTTTATTGGGAATATTCCACTCAGTGTGATATATAAATGTTAGACATAATTATTATGCACATGGACAGAGCATGGTCTCTGAGTTCAGAGAACCTGGGTTAAAATCCTGCCTGCCATTCTTGCCACCTGTGGGATCTCAAATGAACCATTTAACTTCCTTGTACCTCATTTTTTTTTAATCTGTAAAGTGGAGGGGGAGGCAAACTACTTGGGCTACAAAGTCCCTTTCATGAATGACTGGAAGCTCCCAGAGGGCAAGGACCATATCTTCTTTTTCCTTGTGTGGATCACAGGGCCTTACATGAGGTAGGCTTTAATAAATGTTGAATGTGCTCCCTCTTTGTGGCCTTTTCTCAGCCTCCCCTTCTCCAGCAGAGATCCTGGCAGGTGCTGGGGGTGGAGGTGGGATGGGGGACAGTGCCTTTCTCCCAACCCTGGTGTTTCCATTAGGGGCCATGCAGAGAGCAGCCTCAGGTGCTCTTCCCAGCCCCCATAACAGAGTGACTCCCCACTGGGGCCCTGTCGCCCCTCTGGGAGGCCTCCCTCACCCCAGGTCACAGAAGTGGGCTAGACTCCCTCCTCTCCTCACAGATAGAAATCCTAGCCTCGGATTGGGGGCACAGAACATACATCTTAAACAAACATTTCTCTGAGCTGTTTATCTCCTGGGCCTTTAAACAAACTCTCTCAAAGGTTTCTGCTGATAGGAGAGATTTACTGAAAGCCATTCTGGTTAAAAGCCCCAGGGTTTATGCTGCAGGGGGAGTGGGGCCCTTTAGGCCTGGGTTTTTCTGTCTCCCAACCACATATTTATTCTCCTGGCTTTGATAGAGGAGTAACATAGACTAATCTCTATGGAAAAGAAAATAACAAATTTGAGGAGGGGTAATGCTAAGGGGAGGAGAAGGGAGGTTGAAGGGGAAGGGGGTTTGGTTCTTGTCAGTGATTCCAGACACACTTGGCAGGTCAGGGGTGTCCCCTTCCCTTGTTGGTCAGCCTGGATTGGTGTGGCCTCTGGGTTGGGTTGGACTTCTTTGTACTCTGGACTCTTGGTCAGAGGACAAATGACCATCCCCTTGGGGCCCCTACCTCCGAAACTCTGCTTTGCCATTATGTGCTTGGAAGTTATAAGGAAGAGCCTGCCTAGTCTGCCATTTTACTTTATTTTATTTGGGGGGAGGGACTGGGGAAAATGGAAAGAGTGAGGGAGAGTCTATGTGATCTTAAGTCACTTGACCTCTCTGAGACTCAGGTTTTTTTTTTTTGTAAAATGGATAAATAATTCTTAATACACATACTCAACTCTTAAATCCAATGTCTAATAGACATATCCAATGGACAATATGTTGGATTTGGAGTAAGGAAGACCTTCAATCCAAGGCCACCTCAGATATTTATGCTTTATGTTCTTCATCTGTAAAATGGGATGAATAACAGGGCAAATCAGCAATTGCTCTGCATCTGAAAGTCTTGCCTTAGAGTTGCCCCTACACTAAAGAAATTTTCTCTTTTTTCTCTTCCCTTTTCTCCCTCTCTTAATAGTACCTACTTCATTAAGGCTATTGTAAGGGAAAATCTTTGCAAAACTTAAAAGTCCTATGTAAATGTGAACTCTTACAATTCTTCTATGATCTTCCCCATGACTATCCTCCTGCGGGGCCTGCTGTCTAGGGGTAGGTTGAATCAATTGAAGATGAACAGGGAGGATGAATGGTGGTTCTGGAGTTTATTCTTGGGTCAGGGACACCCCTCCCCAACAGCCAGGAGTCTGTTTTCTCCCTAGTCTTAAGCCTTCCAGTCTTGCCAGACAAATATTTTCCCTGGGGGTGGGGTTTATGAGGGGATATGTCAAAGGAAGATGGGATCCAGCTTGCTCAGGAGAGCTTGGGCAACTGGTATAAGGAGAGAGAGAACTAAGGAAAGAGGGAAGGAGGAGTGTCATTCTACAACCCTGGTGTTTGAGATGGGATATTACTCACTACCCACCTTTTCAAGATGGAATAAGATTAGGAAAAGTATTTCTCAACATTTTACAAACATGTGTCTTTAGGTATAAAGAAGCAGGCATGATCTGGTTAGGGTCCTATACTTCTTTTCATCTTAAAACATGAGGGAGAGTCCCAACTTCCCTATTTTTATATCCCTAATATAGATTTCTCCCCTATTTCAGGACCCTTGGATGTCTGGTTTCCAGCCAGGATCAAATGAATTCTCAAGGCCATCTAGGCAAAGTCCAAGATGCCAAGCCTTAGGACAGAGTTTTCAGGGACTGCCAACTCACTGCTCTTCCTTCCCCCTAGGAAAAGCAGTTATTATCTCAAGAAGTTGCAATATGATAAATTTAAGATTTATGCCAAGGGGTAGAGTGTTTTGAACTCATATTGATCAGGCACAGTTGGACATACTGTACTTTGATTCCAATATAGTACTTTTTTTAAACTTTATATTACTATTTTATTTTTTCCAGTTACATGTAAATATAGTTTTCAACATTCTTTTTTTAAGATTTTTGAGTTCCAAATTTTTCCCCCCTCCCTCCCCAAGGCAGTAAACATTCTGATGTGAGTTATATGCAAAACAGTATCTTTTGGTCTTCTTTGAGAATGAAGGACATCAACCAACCAACCAACCAATCAACCAATCAATTGCCTATTGGATATTTCAAAATGGATATCCAGAAAACAATTTAAACTCACTAAGTCTCACAAACTCCCCCTCTCTTGACCTTTCCTGATTCTGTCACCACCATACTACCAATCTCACTGCCAAGGTAATCCTGAATTCCCTATAGTCTCTAATTCCACATAGTCAATCAGTTCCCAAATCTTGTAGTCTCTGTCTCCACTATGTTTCTCCTATACATCTCCTTCATTCCTCTCAAACAACCAACACCTCGTTTGGGTCCTCATTGTCTCTCATCCTGACTACTATAATAACTTTCTAATTGAGATTCCTTTCTCAATTCTCAATCTACTTTAATTCATCTTCCATATAGCTACTTAGGGCAGTTTCCTAAAGTGCAAGTCTGACCACACCACTCTCTTACTCAAGAAATTACAATGGCTCCCTTTTACCTCTAGGAGTAAATAAATTTCTCTGGGGATTTAAAGTCTTTCACATCTGAGCACTCTACTTACTTTTTTAGTCTTATTATACTTTTGCTCCTTTTTTAGATGATCTCTGATTAGCCATCTCTCCCATCTCCATGACTCTGAACTGGCTGATTTTTTGAATACACTCCATCCTCACATCTGCCTCTAAGAATCCCTAGTTTCTTTCTGAGCTCATCCTTCCAGCAGATTACTCACTAGACTAGCTTCTTGAGTGTACAGATTTACTTTCTTTTTCTTTGAACCAAAATTGTCTACCATAGTGACCAGTACATAATAAGCACTTACTAAATGCTTGCTGGTTAAGTAATTGTTAGAGATTTCCCACTTCTTGGAGGTTTTCAAGACAAGGCTTCTCAATCAGTC
Source organism: Macrotis lagotis (assembly GCF_037893015.1). Taxonomy (NCBI): domain Eukaryota; kingdom Metazoa; phylum Chordata; class Mammalia; order Peramelemorphia; family Peramelidae; genus Macrotis; species Macrotis lagotis. The sequence goes on along the minus strand of NC_133662.1, from coordinate 17,782,809 downwards.
TTCTAGTAAGTCATAGTGGGGATTCTTGAGATCTGAGTCAGACTAGACAGTAGATAGTTTCTTCAAAATCTCAAATTCTAGTATTCTCTAATTTTCTCTCAGGACTCGGTTTCCTCACCTGTAAAATTAAGAAGTTGGGCTAGATGAAGTACCTTTTAAGATAGGACTTCTTAGAACATGAAAATATTTTATTTTTGCTTCCTTCTGAGGCCATCCCACTCTGGCTAGATATCAGTGAGTTTCCTTTACATGTCCACTGTAAATGGTCTGCTTTCTTAATGAGTAGGCTATATTTTTGTGGGTTTTGGTTCTAGTTTCACTCTTTTCCTTCTTTAACTTTCTTCTGTTAGACCCCTTCCTTGATAAGCACCTCCCCACACAAAGTGATTTTTGTTCTTAAGTACAAAGATGATTTCCTTCCTCTCAGCTCTCCCCTCCCCCTTACCTCTTGTCCCTTCCTCTTACATAAAAAAAGTCAACAAATATTTATTGAGCACTTATTACTGCCTAGGGTTATACTAGGCATTGGATTAGATAGCAAGAAAGGTAATTCAATTCATTGCAGTGTTGGAGATTTTAATTGTTGTTCAGTCTTGTCTGATTCTTCTTCACTCCATTAGCAACTTTCTTGGCAAAGATACTGGAATGGTTTGCTATTTCCTTCTCTTTTGTTTATTTTGAATTTTACAAATGAGGAAACTGAGGCAAATAGAATTAAGTGATTTGCTCAGGGTCACACAGCACGTAAATGTCTAAGGTCAATTTTGAACTCAGGAGTCTTCCTGACTCCTATCCCAGCCCTCTAGCCACTGTGATAACTGCTACCCACCTGCCTGAAACTTCTTTTCCTTCCTTCCTTCCTTCCTTCCTTCCTTCCTTCCTTCCTTCCTTCCTTCCTTCCTTCCTTCCTTCCTTTTTTTTTAACTTGACCTGTGACTTCATTGCTATTAGGAACTTTTGGTGAATAAGTTTACTCTGCCAATACAGGTCAGCATTTGCTTTGCAATTTGTAGTCTAGAAAAGTTGCCTGGGTTGTTAAGAAATCAAATGACTTACCCAGAGTCATACAATCAGGATACTACAAAGACTGGACTCAGATTTTCCTGTCTCCTAGGCTGCCTCTAGACACTACAGATATGCTTGTTGAGTGATTGATAGAACTCAGTCAAACAATCCATCAATTAACAAACATTTCTAAAGAAACTGCTATGTGTTAGGTGCTGTGCCAGGTTCTGGTGAAATAAATCCCTGGAGAAAGTGTTGAGAGGGAGGGGATAGAAATCGACTTTCTTTCCTATTAAATAATATCACTTTACCACACACACACTACTTCTGGGATTTAGTGTTTAGTGTTTGGAGGATTCCTTGAGATGATATTATTTATTCTCCTCCTTTAACAGATGAGGAAACTGAGGCCAGGAGAGGGGGAGCAGATCATCTGGGATCACTCTGAGAACAAATGACAGAGATGGGATTTGAACCCAAGTCTTTAACCGCAGATTCAGTTCTTTTTTTCACTTTTCAAGGACTGGGCCCTGAGTTTCCGGAGTCAGGAAGACTCGTTCCCTACAAAAAGAATCCTGGAAGACTTCATGGAGGATGAGGCATCTGAGTTCGAGTTTAAAGAATAGATGGGATTATATTAATGGATGAAAATCACGGAGCCTCTTTGAGGCTTCTCTTCCAGAGCGGATGTTTAAGAGAAAGTCTTGAAAAAAGATTCCACTTGTTTTTAGTCTGGGATTTGTTTGTAGAAGAGAAGGGCCCTAAGATGCCTCAAAGGAGGGGAGGGAAGGCAGAAGGGAACAGAAAACTGCCAGGTAAGAATTTCATTTCTTTCCTCACCCCTCCCCCGCCCCCCAAATTAAACAGACAGGAAGCTGCTTTCCCTCTCCTTAATGTTTACATATAAACAGTCGCCAACCCTCCTGGAGAAGCGGTCTAACTCCCTGACCAACCCCTTCCGCCCCCCCTCCCCACCTCCTCCAGCCTCGGGGCTAAATACCTTCCCCCTTCACCCTGAAAGCACTAAAGCACCGGGGCCCTAGGATGAACCGGTCCAGTCTCCTTGGAGGCAGGTGAAGGACTCGGAGCCGGGAAGAGGGAGAGAGGAGGTGGAGACCGAACAACATAAACCACCATCGCAATACCTTGTCTCTTCAATCCGTCCGCTCTCCTATTCCCACCGCTACCAATTTCGTCCACACCCACAAGACTATTTGGGAAGGCAGTTGCAATAGGATCTCAGTAGGTCTTGCGATCATAGATTTAGAACTAAAGGGAACCTTAAAGATTATATGCAATATTTTAGAGTTGGATTTAGTGTTGGGAAGGAGCCTTGAGATGATTTAGTTCAACTTTCCCATTTAACAGATGAGGAAATTGAGGCCCATAAGTGATGAAATGACTTGGTAGAGTCAAAATTTGAATCCAGATCCTTTGTCTCTACATGCAAAAATTCTTCCCACTACATTCCATTCTCTCCCCTTTCCTTCTCGACGGATCCTTTTTTTAATAAAAGAAAGATTTTGTTTATTTTGAATTTTATAATTTTCCCCCCTAATCTTGCTTCCTTCCCCCACCCCCCACTCCCCACAGAAGGTAGTCTGTTAGACTTTACATTGTTTCCATGGTATACATTGATCGAAGTTGAACGTGATGAGAGAGAAATCATAATCCTTAAAGAAGAAAAATAAAGTATAAGAGATAGCAAAATTACATCATAAGATAACGGTATTTTTTAAAAATTAAAGGTAGTAGTTTTTGGTCTTTGTTCAAATTCCACAATTCACTCTCTGAATATAGATGGTATTCTCCATTGCAGAGAGCCCCAAACTATGCCTGATTGTTGCACTGATGGAATGAGCAAGTCCATCAAGGTTGCTCATCACCCTCATGTTGCTGTTAGGGTGTACAGTGTTCTTCCGGTTCTGCTCATCTTGCAAAGCATCAGTTCATGCAAATCCTTCCAGTCTTCCCTGAATTCTTGTCCCTCCTGGTTTCTAATAGAACAGTAGTGTTGCATGACATACATATACCATATTTTGCTAAGCCATTCCCCAATTGAAGGACATTCACTTAATTTCTAATTCTTTGCCACCACAAACAGGGCTTCTTTGAATATTTTTGTACAAGTGATGTTTTTACCCTTTTTTATAATCTCCTCAGGGTATAGACCCAGTAGTGTCGACCAATCCTTTAAAGTTTAAAGGCTTTTTTTTTTTAAAAGCACAGTGCCAGATTTCTCTTCCTTATGTGTAAGACTGATCATTTCATTCCTCTGCTCTAAAAATCATCCAGTGTCTCCCTTTGGCCAGATAAAATCCCAGTGTCTTCCCCTAGTTTCAAGACCCTCCAAAATTCAATGAGTCTTGACTTTTCCAATCTCATCCCCTCCTCATACTCTATACTTCTAGTCCACTGGACTGCTGACTATTTTTTGAAAACAACCTGTGATTCCAACTACCATGCTGCTCCTCATTATTTCCTATTGGAGGACTGGAACATCATCTATGGCTTTCACTCATTAATTTCTCTCTATTTTTTTAAACCCTAGATTAAATGCTTCATTTTTCATATGGTTTTAGAGAGTTACTGTAATGCTTTTTCCTCTAAAACCTCACAGAGCTCTTTGATTTTTATGACTCTCAAGCACTCTTCACCATATAGTAGGTGCTTAATAAATGTTTGATTAATAGATTAATAATAAAGAATAATAAAAGAATAAATAAAGTATTGATTAATAAATTATTGATTGATAGGGTACATTATGGTTCTGTATGTGGGTTTCTCAAGCTTCCTATAAAATCTTTGTGGGCTAACCTTGTTATCTGAAAGTTATGTTTCCCTTGGTACCTAAAATATCTCTGCACCCCATTGGGTGCTTAATAAATTCTTGTTAGATTCAATTGAGAGAAGAAGGGTAAGGAACATAGGGGTGACCAGAGTTTGCTGAAGCAAAAGGCATGCAGAAGATATTGTCTCCCACAACTCCTCCAACTCTCTCTTATCTGCACAAGACTTCCTCTTCTTGCAGCTTTCAGAATCCTTTACCCCACATTTTCAATATACTTTATGATTGCACACTTTAGTGAAAAGAAAACCGGAGTTATAATCAGAATACCTACCTTAGACTTCTGATTCAGTTATACTAAACAGGTAGATAAACCATTTTACTTTTCTGGGTTTCAGTTTCCATTTGTGTAAAACAAGGGGTTGGAAAATACCTTCCAATTCTAAACCAAATTATTCTTTAATCCTTTTCAGTATTTCTCTATCTTCACTTTCCCTTAGGAAATCTTAAAATTTCCTATCAGGTAAAGATATGAAAGGCAGCTAACCATTTAAATTTTTACCCTTGCCAGTGAAGTTTGTTTTTTAATCGAGTTATTTACTCAATGTACATTGACTAATCTATTACACTGAGCTACTCACTTCACCTGAGATTTAAGTTTCCTCATAAAATGAGGATAGTTACAGCATAGGTCTGATAATATTACTGGTGAGGGTCAAAAGACAGAATGTATATAAATAATTTTGCGTATCTTAAAACACTATATATGAATTAGTATCTTCATTAAAACCACTATGTTCAGCTATGGCCATCTCTACTACTAAAAAAAGGTTATAAATTGGCAGAGTATAGAGCACTGACCCTGAAATCAGGAGGACTTAATTTCAAATTTTACCCCAGATACTAGCCATTTAACCCTGACTGCCTCACTCCAGTTGTCCTGATTCATATCTGGCCAGTGGACCCAGATGACTCCAGAGGATAAAGTGAGTGAGGCTGGTGATTTAGCACTGCACTCCCTCACTCAATTCCAATTCACATGCATGTCATAGCATCACCTCTCATGATGTTTTCTTGGAAAAGGGACATACATTATCATTATGATCTCAGGGAGATCAAAACTTTATTTTAGGTCAATCCAACTGGTAAATAGAGATCTAATCATAGATTCAAAAGCCATGTGATAGACCTCCACTTTCCCCTTCTTTGGAATTTGACCCCAATTGAATACTCTTCACTCCTCCACTGATCATTTCATTACTTAATTGTTAGTCAATTGGTTGATAAACATTATTAAGGATCCCCTAGTTGAGAGGCAAATAACTGGTGCAGTGGGTAGAGTACTAGTCCTTGAGTCAGGAGGACCTGAGTTCAAATCCATTCCTCAGATACTTAATAATCACCTAGCTGTGTGACCTTGGGCAAGTTACTTAACCCAACTGCCTTGAAAAAACTAAAAATAATTATAATAAAAATAAAAAAGGATCCACTAGTTGCTAGACATTGGGTTAAGCCCTGGGAATACCAAGAAAGGCAAGTCAGTCTCTTAAGGAAGAATATTGTTTACTAATTTTAGACCCTGTTTGGGATTTTCTTGACAAAGATATTGGATTGGCTTGCCATTTGCTTCTGTAGTTCATTTTACAGATGAGGAAACTGAGAAAAAAAGAGTTGTGTGACTTGCTCAGGGTCACATGGTTAGGAAGTGTCTGAGGCTGGATTTGAACTCATGAAGATAAATCATTTTGATTCCAAGAGCAGTTCTCTATCAACTGGGTCACTTTGTTGCCCCAAATAAGATGTATATGAGCATAAATCAGAAAATCTACCTCATTCTCCCACAAGTATCACAGGATTTAGAGCCTTTGAGATTATAAATATCGATTATCAACTTCTCCAGCATTCTCATTTTACACATGAGAGAACTGAAGACCAGAGAGGGAAGCAACTTACTTGTGCAGCATCACTCAGGTAATCACCAGAGCCAGTATTTAAGCAAAGAACTTCTGACTGAAGATCCCAGGCCCTTTGTATTTTAGACCACAGCTGCCCTTTCAAGGCTTTGAAAAGAGGGCTGAGAGTAATTGAAAGGAATAAATGAGCCAAGCACTGAACTTCCTGAAGCACCACAAAACATGAAGCTGCCTGGAGTAAGCTCTTAATGATGCTTGCTGAATGAATGAACATAGAGTGTTAGAGCTGGAGGAGACCTGAGAATACAGAAGTGTAAACTTTGGAAAGGACCTTAGAACAAAGAATGTTGGAAAACACAAAGTAGAATGTCAGGACTGGAAGAGACCTTGGAACTTAGAATGTTAGAATTCATTATTTGGAATGTCAGAGCAGGAAGCAATTGGTCAAGAGTATCTATAAACTGATGTGCCAGGTAATGAAGAAACATGGTATATGTAGGGCATGGGTGGCATAACATCCATCTTATTCTTAGATTTTTGCCTCCTCTGCTAAGCATAGGTGGGAGGGGAAAATTACTACCCCATATCAATCTTTCTAAAGGAATTTTGGTCATCAGAAAGTTTTTTTTAATTTAAATTTATTTATTTAGAATTTTACAATTTTCCCCCCCTCATCTCGATTCCCTCCCTCCACCCCCCCACAGAAGGCAGTCTGTTAGTCTTTACATTGTTTTCATTCTATATGCTGATCTAAGTTGAATGTGATAAGGGAGAAATCATATCCTAAAGGAAGAAAAATAAAGTATAAGAGATAGCAAAATTACATCATAAGATAATGGTTTCTTTTTTAAATTAAAGGTACTAATAGTCTTTGTTCTTTGTTCAAACTCTACAATTCTTTCTCTGGATACAGATGGTGTTCTCCATCACAGATACCCCCAAATTGTCCTTGATTGTTGCACTGATGGAATGAGCGAGTCCATTAAGATTGATCATCACCCCCATGTTGCTCTTAGGGTATACAGCGTTCTTCTGGGTCTGCTCATCTTAGGGTATACAGTGTTCTTCTGGGTCTGCTCATCTCTCTCAGCATCAGTTCATGTAAATCCCTCCAGGCTTCCCTGAATTCCCATCTCTCTTGGTTTCTAATAGAACAATAGTGTTCTATCACATACATATACCACAGTTTATTAAGCCATTTCCCAATTGATGGACATTCACTCAATTTCCAATTCTTTGACACTGCTATGAATATCTTTGTACAAGTGATGTTTTTACCCTTTTTCATCATCTCTTCAGGGTATATACCCAGTAGTGGTATTGTTGGATCAACTTTTGTTGCCCTTTGGGTATAGGTCCAATCCAAGGTTGGGTGAGTACACAGCTCCAGAAACAATATATCAGTATCCCAGATATCCCATATTCCAATATTGATCCTTGTCCTTTCTGGTTATATTGGCCTGTCTGAGAGGTGTGAGGTGGTACCTTAGAGATGCTTCAATTTGCATTTCTCTAATAAGTAGTGATTTAGAGTAATTTTCATATGACTATGGATTGCTTTGATTTCCTCATCTATAAATTTCCTTTGCATATCCTTTGACCCTTTGCCAATTAGGGAATGGCTTGTTTTTTTTTTAAATTTGATTCAGTTCTCTGTATATTTTAGAAATGAATCCTTTGTCAGAAATACTAGTTGTAAAAATTGTTTCCCAATTTACTACATTTCTTTTGATCTTGGCTACAGTGGTTTTGTCTGTGCAAAAGCTTCATCAGAAAGTTTTGATGGATCCTGAATTAAGACATTTCCGAGTTCTGCCTCAACCTCCCTTTCTTCTTAAGTTTATACTACTCCCCTGGTATAGCTTCTTGCTCTAGTCTAAACTGAATTAGTTGTTCTTCCCCAAACATAATATATTAAAGCTGGGAAAAATCTTAGAGATCATCTAATGCAATTCATTTTTACCAAGAAGGAAACTGAGGCTCAAAGTGATGTGAGATTCTCACAGTTACAAGGGCTCTACAAAATTATTCCTCCCCTAAATAGGATCTGTGAATACTACTCATATATAGAAATGTTTGTTGAATGAATGAATGAATGGATTTTAAAAACATTTATTTGTTTTTCCAACTACATGCAATGCTAATTTTCAAGACTCATTTTCTGCAAGGCTTTGAGTTTTATATTTTTCTCCCTCTCTCCTTTCTCTCTCTCCCATCCCAACAGAGAGCAAACTAATATAACCTATACATGTATAACCATGCTAAGCATAGATCCATATTAATAATGTTGTTGCATTTAAACTCCACAGTTCCTTCTCTGGATATAGATGGTTATTTTCCATTACATCTCTTAGAATTATCTTTGATTATTGCATTGCTGACATTAGAGAGAGAAAAAAATACATAATACCTAAGCTAACTTTTAAAAATTGAAGATAGTGAGTTTTGGTCTGCATTTAAATTCCACAGTTCCTTTTCTGGATATAAATGGTGTTTTCCACCATAAGTCTTTAAATCTTATGCTACTGAAATGAACAAGTCCATCATAGTTGATCATCACCCAATGTAGCTTTTAGTATGTGAATAATGTTCCTCTGGTTCTGCTCACTTCATTCTGCATCAGTTCATGCCTGTCTTTCCAGGCTATTCTGAAGTCTCCTCCCTCATGGCTTCTTTATAACAATAGTGTTTCATCACACTCATACCACAATTTGTTCTGTCATTTACCAATTGATGGGCATCCCCTCAATTTCCAACTCTTTGTCTCCACGAAAAGAGTTGTATTTTTTTGTCTATGAAAGTTTTTTACTCATTTTTGTGAACTCTTTGGATACAGCCCTAGTAGTAGTATTGCTGGGTCATAGGGTAGACACAATTTTATTGCCCCTTGGGCGTATGATTGAATGTCTTTTTTAGGGAGCTTTACTTTCCACTCAGGGCTCTGCCACTTTTCTGCTTTCCACTGAGAAAGTTATAGGAAACAATCAGAAGGAGAACCACTGTCTAGGATATACAGAAGCTTGCCCAATCTCAGATGTAGGCTTGAGTGATGGCTTGAGTTCTTGAACCCTCTGTCCAGTAGTCTAATCTACTAAGACTGAGCCCAAAGCTCTGGAAAGATTTGGAGTTATCTGACTCTGATCTTACTCTCTTATTTGGAAGGAGACTTTGAAGAGGAAAGAAGAGAAGAAAGAGGATGAGAAGCTGTAATTCTTCACACATCTTAGGTCTTCACAGATTTCCCACTTCATAGGCTTTCTAAAAGGAGGGACTCAGACCCTTCAAGGGCTTTTGAAACAATTAGACTTGCAAGTGTCCAACAGCTCAGTCTAATTGCTTAAAAAGCCACTTCAGGCAACAACTGACCCAGAGTGCAGTCCTGAGGATTCGAATAAAGGTGGGGGGTTGGGTGGGAAACATGATTGTAAAAGCCTCATCCTATCACAATTTCCAGGGATTTTATTGAAGGCCAAGGACAGGAGAATGGGTAGTAGAGAAGAATGCAAGGAAAAGACTAGAGAACAACATCAGGAATTGCTGAATAAATTTGGCAGATGAATGTGACAGGATATTATTGATCATAAAAAATTATAAAAATGAAGAATTTGGAGAAAAAGAGGGCAATTTGTATGAACTAATGCAGAGTAAAGCAGGTAGAATTGAGAAAACATTTTACACAATGACAACAATAATTTAAAGGAAAATAATGCTGCAAGACTTCAGAACCTTGATCAATGTAGTACTCAGTCAAGACATCAGCAGACTAATGGTGGTATGGTGAAAGGATTCATACCTTTTTGGTATTTTGGTATTTTTTTTTGGTATTTGGTATTTGGTATTTTGGTATTTGGCATTTGGCATTTTATTTTTTTGCCTAATTACATGTAAAGTCAATAATGATTTGGAACTTTTTTTCACATGACTATAAATTGCTTTAATTTCTTCATCTGAAAACTGCTTGTTCATATCCTTTGACCATTTATTAACTGGAGAATGACTTATAATCTTATAAATTTGATTCAGTTCTCTCTCTATAGCTAGCTAGCTAGCGATATCTTAGAAATGAGTCCTTTATCAAACACTAGCTGTGAAAATGGTTTTCCAGCTTTCTGCATTCCTTCTCTAATCTTGGCTGTATTTCTTTTATTTGTGGAAAACCTTTTTTAATTTAATATAGCTGATACCATCCATTTTGCTATTTATAATGCTCTCTATATCTTCTAATGTTCTCTATAATCTCTCCCCTCTCCAAAGATCAACAGATAGAGAATCTCTTGTTCTCCTAATTGGTCACCCTGTACCCATTTTGAACTTATTTCAGTATAGAACATTTTTCTTTCTTTTTATCCATTTTATATTATATATATATATATATATATACATATATGTGTGCATGTTTATATGTATATGTATAAATGTAATTATATCTATTTTAAAATATTTTATTAGTGCTTTTTTATTTTAGTTACTTTCCAATGATTCCCCATTCCAATGACATCCCTAATAGAAAACTCTACTGCAACAAATTCATGTGAATGAATGAAAAATATTTATTAAACAACTGATATATAGAATAAGGCACTAGAGGTTCAAATACCAGTGAAACAGCCCTTGCCTTCAAGTAGTTTATATTCTAATAAACACTGACATAGGCTTGTTCTGTAGGAAGTAAAGATAGCCCAAGGTGTCAATCGAAAGCTAAATTGATTAATTCCCACACAGGGAAGGAAACATGACTTTTGTGAGGTTTAGCTCTAAGAATGCTGTTTCAGGTGGAAAAAAAGTCAAATGCAAATTAAAACAATTCTGGGGTACCACCTCACACCTATTAGATAGGTTAAAATGACAAAAAAGGAAAATTAGCTATGTTGGAACAGATGTGGGAAAATTGGACACCAATGTACTATTGGTGGAGTTGTGGACTGATTTAGTCATTCTGGAGAGCAATTTGGAATTATATCCAAAGGGCAATAAAACTCTGCATACCCCTTGATCCAGCAATACCACTACTAGGTCTGTATTTCAATGAGATCACAAAATAGTGGTAAAAAACCTACATGGGCAAAAATATTTATTACATCTTTTTTTTTTGTAATGGCAAGGAATTGGAAATTGAGGGAATGTCCATCAATTGGGGAATGGCTGAACAAATTGTGGGTTATGAATGTGATGGGACACTATTGTTCTATATGAAATCATGAGACAGAGGAAAGATTTGCAAGAAGTGATGCTGAGTGACATGTGCAGAACCAGAACATTATACACATCAACAGCAACACTAGGTGATGATAAACCATGATGGACATGTTCACTTCAGCAATACAATAATCAAAGACAATTCTACAAGACTTGTGATAGAATACATCATTCATATCTAGAGAAGAACCTATGGAGTTTAAATGCAAACCAAAACTTACTATCTTCCATTTTTAAAAGTTTTCATATATTATTTCTCTCGCTCTCTTTTTTCCCACATTTTATTTGATTCTTCTCTCACAACATAACTAGCATGGATCTATGTTTAGCATTATTATACAAGTAGAGCCTATGTTGGATTGCTTACTGTCAGGGGGTGGGGGAGGTGAGGAGGACTGGAAGGGAGGAAGGAAGAAAAATGATTGTTGAAAGCTACCCATTTCATGTAGTCAGGGGAAATAAGTAAATAAATAAATTTTAAAAAATACTCATGAGTGGTCGGACTTTAAAGGAGCATGGAAAGATTTTCACGAATTGATACTGAATGAAGTGAGCAGAACCAAAAGTACATTGTTCATATTAACAACAACATTGTGAGATGATCAACTATGGTGAATGTAGCTCCTCTCGCATTTTAGTGATCAGGGACAATCCTGAGAGACCTATTATGGAAAAATGCATCCACATCCACAAACTATGGAGTTTGGAGCATATTATGTTCACTTTTATAAAGCTTCTTTTCTGTTTTTTTCTTTCTTATTCATGATTCCCCCCTCCCCTTAGTTCTAATTCCACTTTCACAAAAGGACTAATATGGAAATATATGAAACATGATTTTACATCTATAACTTTTACCAGATAGTTCTCTGCCATAGGGAGGGAAGAGGAAAGGGAGGGTGGTGGAGAAATGAAGAATTTATAAATTTGCAAATGGATGAATATTTAAAACTTTACATATAATTGGAAAAATAAAATTTAAAAAAGATAAAAAATGGAAAGGAGGGAAAAAATCAAGGAAAAAGGAAGGAAGGGAAAGAAAATAAAAGAGAATAGGTAGGGGCGGCTAGGTAGTGCAGTGGAGTACCTGGGTTCAAATCTGGTCTCAGACACTTAATAATTATCTAGCTGTGTGGCCTTGGGCAAGCCACTTAACCCCATTTGCCTTGCAAAAACCTAAAAAAAAAAGAGAGAGAATAGGTAGGAGACTGTCAGCATATTCCTAAACCTTAATTTCCTCATCTGTAAAATGAGGACTAGATGAAACCATTGAAACCCATGAAAAAAAACCAAAAAACCAGCTAGATTCCATCTAGCTCCCAAAACTATGGCATTACAATGACAATTCACATTTGCTTAAGAGTTTTACAGTTTTTAATCATTTTTACAAACATCTCTCTGAATCCTATGAAACAACCTGTGAAGTAGTATTATCATTTCCATTTTGTAGGTGAGAAAATTGAAGCTCATAGGGGTGAATCAATTTCCTTAAAGTCACACCTATAGTTAATGATCTTCAGAATGGTTGCATCAGTTCACAACTTCATCAATAATGCATTAATGTGGGGTGGCTAGGTGGCACAGTGGATAAAGCACGGGCCCTGGAGTCAAGAGTACCTGGGTTCAAATCTGGTCTCAGACACTAAATAATTACCTAGCTGTGTGGCCTTGGGCAAGCCACTTAACCCCATTGCCTTACAAAAACCTAAAATAAATAAATAATGCATTAATGTCCCAATCTTCCTACAACCTTTCCAACATTGTTTTCCCTTTTTTGTCATCTTAGTCAATTTGATAGGCATGAAGTGGAACCTCAGTTTTAATTTGCATGATTTGGAGCATTTTTTTTCATATGGCTATATTTAGCTTTAATTTCTTCATTTGAAAACTATCTGTTTATATCCTTTGACCATTTATCAAATGGGGAATGACTTGTAACCTTATAAATTTGATGCAGTTCTCTCTATATTTTAGAAATGAGACTTTTATTAGAACCCCTAGCTATGAAAATTGTTTCCCAGCTTTCTGTTTTCCTTCTAATTTTGACAGCATTGGTTTTATTAATGCAAACCCTTTTTAATTTAATATAATCAAAATCATTTATTTTGCAATTTATAATGTACTCTCTTGTTTGGTCATAAATTTCTTTTTGGAGATTCCTCAATCTAACTCCTATATTTCTGCCTTTTCTCATCATCTAGACTCTAAGCTATTAAAATGTAGGGAACATATATCCCTTATTTTTCACTTACTGTTTAGCAGTACATTAGGCATGAAGTAGACACTGGTTTGTACTGATAATCCAAAAATTACTTAGCCTTCACTTTGGAATAGATACTAATTCTTTGAGAATTTACAGTATTCTTTTTTTTTTTGCAAGGCAAATGGGATTAAATGGCTTGCCCAAGGCCACACAGCTAGGTAATTATTAAGTGTCTGAGGCAGGATTTGAACTCAGGTACTCCTGACTCCAGGGCCAGCGCTCTCTCCACTGTGCCACCTAGCCACCCCTAGTTGCTCTAATTTATAGTATTCTTAATCAAATAATGAAGCTATGTTGCAGAGAAGAACCATGAAATATCCAGCTCCTACAGATTTCCCATCTTATTCATTCCATGACATGTGTACAAAGTCCTAACCTAGGTAGAGTGGTCCTCTCTTCAGGAGCCTTCCCTGGGTTGCTGAAATTATTTGGCTTCAAAAGACTTACCTTCGGGTTTGGGCTGTATAGGGAGCAGATTAAAATGGTAGCAATATTAACAAATGACTTTTCAGTAAGCTGTGTGGGTGATAACAGCAACCAGATGCTCAAAGTAAAATTTGCCACTGATCAGTTGCTACAGTAGGCAAAATGGAGGATTGACTCAAGATCTCCATAGCAGGTGTGAGCATCCTCACAGTAAGCCAAATCTAATCAGCACAAAGACCACTCACCACTGCTATATCCTTATCTCATTGATTTCTAGAGCTGCAACACCTTGGTCTTGGCACCTGGAATACATTTTCTTTACTGTCTTGGTGGCAGTGAAGTGACAACAGGTGTGAGCACTCTCCCTTCTCCCTTTCTCCTCCCTGGATCACAAAAGGACCAGGTGTGGAAACTATGATATGCCACTTTTCAGTGGTTGCCAAACCCTATCCTACAGGTTGACACATGTTACATATAACACGTCATTTTAAGCAATCTCTGTTCCAAGGCTTAAGGAACAGGGGATGAGATGGTAAAGAGAAGAATCTGAAAGGAAAGGAAATGAATATATAGTACCTACTATGGGTTAGGTGCTATAAGTGCCTTCCTTCCTTCCTTCCTTCCTTCCTTCCTTCCTTCCTTCCTTCCTTCCTTCCTTCCTTCCTTCCTTCCTTCCTTCCTTCCTTCCTTCCTTCCTTCCTTCCTTCCTTCCTTCCTTCCTTCCTTCCTTCCAACATTGTCTCATTTGATCGTTTGACTCATTAGATCATTGATTTGCTGATCATTAGACATTTATTTTCAGAGGCAGCCCTTGGGAAAGTCTAAAAAGCACAGGATGGGGTGGCTAGGTGGTACAGTGGAGAGAGCGCTGGCCCTGGAGTCAGGAGTACCTGAGTTCAAATCAGACCTCAGACACTTAATAATCACCTAGCTGTGTGGCCTTGGGCAAGCCACTTAGCCCCATTGTCTTGCAAGAAAACAAAAAAAAAAAACCCAAACAAGACTAGGCAGCAGAAGACTTAGGTTTGAATCCTAATCACACTATTTTTGGAACTGAACTTTTTCAGGCTGCTCAGAACCTCTTTTTCCTAATCTTAAAATAGGAATAGACCTTTTCCCCCCTTTAGGGTTGCTGTGAGAACCAATGAAGTAATAATAAAGGATGTAAAAATAATTATAGCAGCTCTTTTTTTGAAATTTTCTTTTCTTTTTTTAAAATTTTATTAAAGATTTTATTTATTTTGAGTTTTACAATTTTTCCCTTGATCTTACTTCCCCCACCACCACCACAGAAGGCAATTTGCCAGTCTTTACATTGTTTCCCTGGTGTACAATGATCCAAATTGAATGTGATGAGAGAGAAATCATATCCTTAAGGAAGAAACATAAAGTATAAGAGGTAGCAAGATCAGACAATAAGATATCAGTTCTTTTTTTTCTAAATTAAAGGTAATAGTCCTTGGTCTTTGTTTAAACTCCACAATTCTTTCTCTGGATGCAGTTGGTATTCTCCATTGCAGACAGTCCCAAATTGTCCCTGATTGTGGCACTGACGGAATGAGCAAGTTCATCAAGGATGATCATCATCCCCATGTTGCTGTTAGAGTATACAGTGTTTTTCTGGTTCTGCTCATCTCACTCAGCATCAGTCTATGCAAATCCTTCCAGGCTTCCTTGAAATCCCGTCCCTCCTGGTTTCTAATAGAACAATAGTGTTCCATGACATACATATACCACAGTTTGCTAAGCCATTCCCCAATTGAAGGACATTTACTTTATTTCTAATTCTTTGCCAACACAAACAGGGCTGCTATGAATATTTTTGTACAAGTGATATTTTTACACTTTTTCATCATCTTTTCAGGGTATATACCCAGTAGTGGCATTGCTGGATCAAAGGGTATGCTCACTTTTGTTGCCCTTTGGGCATAGTTCCAAATTGCTCTCCAGAAAGATTGGATGAGTTCACAGCTCCACCAACAATGTAATAGTGTCCTAGATTTCCCACAACCCTTTCAACAATGATCATTATCCTTTCTGGTCATATTATAGTGCTCTTTTTGTGGTGGCAAAGAATTGGAAAAATGAGAATTTACATCAATTAGTCAGTGACTGAAAAAGTTGTGGTATATGATTGTAATTTAATACTATTGTGCTATAAGAAATGACAAGAGGGATGGTTTCAGAAAAACTTGGGAAGATGTATATTAACTGATGCAGAGTGAAGAGAGCAGAAGAAGGAAAACCTTGTACACAGTAACAGAAATATGGCAAAGATGATAAACTGTGAAAGATTTTACTCTGATCATTACAATGATCCAAGATAATTCAGAAAGACTCATGATAAAAATTGCTATTCTCCTCTAGAAAAAGAAGTCTGATAAGAGTCTGAAGACATACTGTAGCATACTTTTTAAAATTTATTTTTCTTATATTTTTTTATTTAAATTTTTTTTGGGTCTGTGTTTTCTTTTACAACATGGATAATGTGAAAATATGTTTTGCATATGTATATTTTATATAAAATCATTTGCTTTTTCTGAAAGGGGTAGGAGAGAACTTGGAATGCAAATTTTAAAAAATAAATGGTAAAAAATTTACATATAATTGGAAAAAATAAAATATTTTTAAAAATCTAAAAATAAAATAGTGATCTCACTTTTCAAAATTCTCATACCACTATACTTGATCATCTGACTTTTCATAAATATTCCAATATAGATTTGGTTACAGATATTTGAGTGCATTCCCCATTCTCCTTTATTAGAATACAAGCTCTTTAAGGGTGGAGTTTCTATCACTTTTTTCATCTTTATATTCACAATGTAATGTTCTACATATAAGAGTATTATTATTAATAAATTCAATTTAATTGAATTTTTGAATTGGATATCTTAAACTCCACAAATCCAAAATAGAGCATTAAGTCCCCCATCCATCTCATCCCTCTTTTGAATTGTCATATTTCTTTCAAGAACACCACTATATTTCCAGTCATCCAGGTTCAAAAGTGCTATATTATTTTCAATACCTTATTCTCATTCACATAGCATATCTTATATGTTGCCAAATATTGTTGTTTTATTTTATTTTATTTTAATTTTATTTATTATTACATTATTATTATTATTATTATTATTATTATTTTGGCAAGGCAATGGGGTTAAGTGGTTTGCCCAAGGCCACACAGCTAGGTGATTATTAAGTGTCTGAACTGGATTTGAACTCAGGTACTCCTGACTCCAGGGCCAGTGTTCTATCGACTACAACACCTAGCCGTCCCTTTATTTTATTTTTAATTCTGAATTCTCTTCCTCCATTATTGAGAGGTTAAGAAAAAAAAACCTATTACAAATATAATGTCATGAAAAACAAATGTTTACATTTAAAAAAATTCATTTTGGGGGACAGTTTTAACATTTACCATACCATATATATGTATATGTATGTATTTATGTATATATATATATATATATATATATATATATATATATATATATATATATATATCACTTTTGTATATATATCACTTTTCTTACCTTCACACAATTAACCTGGGAATTAAGGCTTGCCTCTCACCAGGACTATTTCAGTAGTCATTTGAAATGGACTACAATCAATTCTCCACTCAGCTGCCAAAGTGATTTCCCTAAATCAAAGGTCTGACCACATCACTTCCCCTACTCAATAAACTCCAATAGCTCCCTATTAGCTCCAGGATAAAATACAAATGTCAAAAAAAGATATTTAAAGCTTTTTGATACTTGAAGATTTTTATAATCTGACCCCTTCCAATATTTCAGGCATTCTTATATATTACTCTTTTTTCATGAATTCTAAGATCTTCAGCCATACTTGCTGTTCCTTAAATACTATGCTCTATTTCCCTTCTCAAAGGCCTTGAGGCCTGTCTTCTATGACTGGAGTGTTTTTTTTTCCCCTCAAATCTGCTTCCTAGGGATTCCTGACTCCAAATGACACTGGAGAAGAGAGTGAAGCTGGGGCACAGCCCTGCCTCACTTAAATCAAATTTACTTGCAAGTCAAGATAATAACCTCCTGAAGTCTTTGGTCCTATTAAAAAATAAAAGATATTGATGACATTACTACCTTCCTTGATCTTGCAATTGTTAGTGCCTTCTCTTCTAAGATTATCTTCCATCTACTTTTTAATGTGGTGTGTGTATATATATATATATATATATATATATATATATATATATATATTTAATTATATACATGTAAATTTTCACCTGCCTTCCATTAGAATATAAGCTTGTTGAAGGCAGTAACTATTATTTGATTTTGTTGTATCCCCAGGCTGGCATAAAGTAGCAATTAATATATTCTTATTGATTTGTTCATAAATTGAATTCACATAATTCTTTCATCTCTTAACTGGCTACAGAAGACTGTTCTGTAGAAAATTGGTTAGAGAGTGATTTAGATTGGTGTCCTTGAAGGGGGTTAAGATGGGGCAAGTGTTTTTCTCTCTAATAGTGTCTGAATGGCACCCCAGGGCAGAATTGTAATTTTAGTACCATCCTTAGGGGGACTCCTCCCTCCTTCCACCTTCCCTGGTCCAGGACTATCCTGCTGTCCATTCTATCCCCTTATAGAGAAAAACATCTGGTATACTCATTCACACTATGATAGTGAGCATGTTAGTTACCATTTTCAGACTGAGAGTTTGAGTTTCCAGAAAGGAAATGGGAGGAAAAAAAGGTAATGCTTAATCTCTCCCCCACCCACCCACCCAAAGAGATTGGATATTAGCAGTTAGAATGGGAACTTAGAACTTCAAATGCTAAAGCAACTAGAATATAGAGCATGGAATGTTAGAACTTGGAACATTAGAATGTCAGAGTTGGAAGTAACCTAAGAGAACTCCTTTAACTTTTTTATTTTTATTTATTTATTTATTTTTTAGGTTTTTGCAAGGCAAACGGGGTTAAGTGGCTTGCCCAAAGCCACACAGCTAGGTAATTATTAAGTGTCTGAGACTGGATTTGAACCCAGGTACTCCTGACTCCAAGGCCAGTGCTTTATCCACTATGCCACCTAGCCACCCTAACTTTTTTATTTTACAGATGGAAAAACTGAGGTACAGAGAAGGGGTACAGAGAAGATCACACAGCTAGGGATAGAGAGATTACTTGGACTTTGGTATTCTAATTTCCAATTCCCTTTTATGGTGAAATATACTAGTATCAGTGAAGGAAATATTTTGGAATGGGGGACATGCTCTTAACTATGTCCACATAAAGTCTGCCTTAGGTCTTCTCTTGAGGAGAGTCAATTCCTTCAATTCAACAAATATTCACTTTCAGAATAATGGGGGATGACCATTAACAAGGACTGAAGTGTTCTGGGGAGTTACCCCACAAATTCCCACTTCCTCAACCTTCAAAAACCATAAAATAGGCATACATTTCTCTTGTTTTTTATTTTAAATTAAATTAAAATTATTTTTAATTCCTCTGCTCTTTTCACCCAAGCAGACTGTCAGTCATAATAATTTGGGAGAGAAGGATTGAATTTTCGGGGGGGCTAAGGGGAAGAAGTTCTCAAATTATAAACTGCATAAATCTTCTGTATCCCTGAATCAGAAATACCACCCACTCTCCTGGAATCAGGGGAAGAGTAAATCCTCTCAGTCAGATGAGTACAACCTCCATCTCTTCCCTATTCCTATTCCCTATTTCCTAAGTCCCCAACCCTTCTACCTACCATAAATCTTTGACTTTGGTAGAAAACTCTAAACCAAAGCAACTCTGGCTAATGAAAATGGTGATAAATCTCTGTCCATTAAAGCTTGTTTTGCAGTACAAACATTGCCAAACAAGGGCCCATTGGGGCCCCTCTTCCCCAACTCACTCCTCCTTGCATAGCTTTAAAATGGAAACTGTTCCTTTTAACATCTATTTTTTGCTTGGAAACGTGGAGATGATTAAGACAAGGGAATGCCTTGTCAACGATTGGAAGGAGGTCAAGTCAGGTGATGATCCACATCTGAGTTGGACTTCCCTCCATTCTCTAACTCCTATTTTCTGAAAGTAGGTCCCAAATAGATCTCTGGGGGTCTTTTTTGGGGGGGGGTGTTGAGAAGAAGAGACCACTATAAGACATTATATGATGAGACTCCTAGTTTCCCTTATCAGTCTGATCCTATCCTAACTTTCTATTTCCTTTCTCACTTCTCCTAAATATGCACCCCTCTACTTCAGTGAAACCGAGTCTCTTTCATGTATTTCCCAATGAAAAAGTCTGCCTTCCCCACCTAGTGTCTTTTCCTCATCTGCAGTGTTCTCTTTCCACTCCATTTATAAGAATACTATACTTCCTTCAAGTGCCAATTCAATACCTTTCTTTGGTAAACCTTGCCCATTGGGCTATCCCTATTCAGAACGTCCCAAACCTCAATTATTTCTTCCACTTCTCTAGTCAGTTAGGTGTTGAAGTGCATGCTGGACCTGAAGTCAAGAAATCCTAAATTTAAATAAAGCCTACTTCACACTCAGTGGCTGTTATAGACTCCCAGCAAGTAAATCTCTTCACTTCTGTCTGCCTTGTCATTTGTAAAATGGGACTATAGGAATGCCTTCCTCCAAGGCTTGTTATAAGGAGAAACTGAGATAATTTGTAAATTCCTTTGCACAGTTTAAAGTGTTATATAAATACTAGCTATTAATATTATCATCATATTACACCTTGCTGTCTCCACTTATTTCATTAAGATTGGATAATTCTTTTTTTTTTTTTTTTAGGATTTTGCAAGGCAAATGGGGTTAAGTGGCTTGCCCAAGGCCACACAGCTAGGTAAGTATTAAGTGTCTGAGACCGGATTTGAATCCAGGTACTCCTGACTCCAAGGCAGGTGTTTTATCCACTATGACACCTAGATGCCCCTAGATTGGATAATTCTTATCCAATCAACTTCAGTTTCTTGGTTTGGATGAGTCAATTTCATTACTATTGGTGAATATTGTTCCATTCACAAAACAACCCTGTAGACAAGGAAGTGAAGTCTCAAGAGAAGAGATTTGTTCAGTGTCATCCAACTAGTAAACCAGACTCAAACCTAGGTTTTCTTTTCTTTTTTTTTTCTTTCATTTTTCCCCTTCCTTTCTTCTTTTTTTAATTTCTTTTTGGGGTCTTTTTCTTAGCATTTTATTTGTTCTTCAATTACACATCAAAATAACTTTTAGCATTCATTTTTGCATATATTTTGAGTTCTAAATTTTTTCTCCCTCCCCTTCCTTCTCCTTTTCCTAAAATGATAGGCAGTTTGATATAGGTGATATATGGTTATATATTTGTTACCATGTTAAATATATTTCCATCTTATCCACAGTTGTGAAAAGACAGAAAAAAACATGAAAAGGAATAAAACAAGTGAAAAAATATGCTTTGCTCTGGATTCAGAATCGATTAGTTCTTTATCTAGCTATGTACAGCATATTTCATAGTGAAACCTTTCTATTTGTCTTAGATCACTGTGTTCCTAAGAAAAGCTAAGTCATTCATAGTTGATCATCACATAATTTGCTGATACTGTGTACAATGTTTTCCTGGTTCTGCTCATTTCACTTTGCATCAGTTAGTACAAGTCTTTCCAGTTTTTTTTGTTGAAATCTGCCTGCTCATCATTTCTCATTGCACAGTAGTATTCCACTACATTCACATACCACAAAATGCTTAACCATTCCCCAGTTGAAAGTTAACCCTTCAATTTCCAATATTTTGCCACCAGGAAAAGGGCTGCTATAAACATTTTTGCACATGTAGGTTCTTTACCATTGTTTATGATTTCTTTGACCTGGTAGTAATAGTATTTCTGGATTAAAGGTTATGCATTGTTTGGTTGCCCTTTGGATATAGTTCCAAATTACTCTCCAAAATGTTTGGAATAGTTCACAATTCTATCAACAATGCATAAATGGAAAAAAAATTTTAAAAATTAACAATGCATGTGTCTCAATTTTCCCACATTTCTAACATTTATCTATTTCCTTTTTTATTGCTTTTGATAGGTTTGATAGGTATGAGGTGGTTGTTTTTATCTAAAAATTGTATTTCTTCATCTGAAAACTCTGATCATATCCTTTGTACACTTATCAATAGGGGAATGACTTGTATTCTTATAAAATATACTCAGTTCTCTATATATTCCTGGAGAGATCTTTATAGGAGACATTTGCTAAGATTGTTTCCCAGCTTTCGGTTTTCATTCTAACCCTGTTTCCAATGGTGTTGTTTGTGCAAAAATCTTTTAATTTAATATAATCAAAATCTATTTTATATTTTATAATGCACTCTATCTCTTGTTTGGTCATAAGCTCTTCCCTTCTCCTTAGATCTGATGGATAGAGTATTTCTTGCTCTTCTAATTTGCTTATGGTATCACCTTTTATGTCTAAATCACGTACCATTTTGTTTCTGTCTACAGTCTCCCTGGATGTGCTCTCTCCTGTCATTTCTACCTCTTCTATTTCTCTGTTGGATAAGATAGATTTTTATATTCAACCAATTGTTAATATTATTCCTTCTTTGAACCAATACTGATGAGAGTAAGGGCAATCAATGTCCATCATGTACCCTCTATCACCCCCACCCCAATCCCAATTTGGCCAGGTCTATTTTTTTCAGCAATTGTTTTCTTTTTCCAAGTTGATGACTTTTTTTCTTTTCAAAATTCTCTCTCATTCCTTTTCTTAGTTTTTCTTCTACCTCTCTTATATGACTTTTAAGTTTATTTTTGAATTCTTTCGTGAGTTTGTTCTGGACTTGAACTTTTTTCCATTTTTCTTTGGAGCATAGGTATTTTGACATTGTTGTCCTTTTCTGAGTTTGTATCTTGATCTTCCTTCTCACCATAATAACTTTCTATAGTCAGTTATTTTTGTGTTGATTTTGTGGCCCTTATTCCCCCCTCCCCTTTTTCCTTTCTTTTAATTTTTAAATTAAAATTTAAAAAAATTCTTTTAAATTTAAATTTTAAATTTCTTTAAAATTCTTTAAATTTATAAGTATACTGTCTCAGGCCCCTTGTGTCAGGATGCAGGCCTATCTTTACCTGATGCTGCACTGATGTTTTCCTCAGGCCCATGGAGGACCCTAGTGCTGTGCTGAGGGGTGGAGTAGAGAATAATGAACCCATGTCTTCTGACTCAAAATTATTCAGTGCTCTTTCTGTTATGCCTTGCCCCTTCTTTAGCACTTGATATAATAGAGCTATTTTCTGAGGTTCACAAAATATTTACCAAGGTAATTAGTGTAGGTATTACTATCATCTCTGATTTACAGTTTTATAAAACTAAGCCTCAAAAACATTATACGTTTTATAGTTAAGTTTTAGGATAAGAATTTGAACTCAGTTCTCCTGACATCTATATGCAAGCATATACTTCTATAATTACTATGTGTCATACACAAGAGATTATTACTACATATTTGTTGATAGACTAAGAGATGGGCAGCATGGTATAGTAGAAAGAATAATTGACCCGGAGTTAAGAACCCTGGATTTGAATGTAGACTTGGCTGAATTACTTCCATTCTGGAACCCTTAGTTTCTCTATCTGATAAAGGGAAAATAGAATGTTTACCTCATCTGTTTCTCTGGGCTTTTATGAGGATCCAGATAATAACTTTAAAAGTATTTCAGAAAAAAACAAACAAAAAAACAAAAACAAAACCAAAAAAACCAAACCAAAAAAAGTACTTCAGAAAGTTAAAATGTGCTATGTAAATGTTAGGTGGTGCTGGAGGTGCAGACAGATTATTCTTTCTCCAAATAGCACCCTAGCTTTGGTGCCAAGAACTAGGTGCCAATTGGCAGGGTATTCAGATATACTTATTTCCATGTGGTTTATTCATTGTCAAAACTCAGACCATTTCCTCCTTTCATCTCTACTTTTCTTTTTCCTGGACTTCAAAAGACATCCTACTTACATCAAAATTTGTTTAGTCCTGCTATGTTCACAGCATTTCTGGAGGCACTAAAGAAATGGAAACAGTCCTTGTCCTCAGGAAGTTTATATTCTATTGTGAATTCTATATGAAATAAAGTTGGCTGTCAAGGTATGCTAGCTGGCAAGTGGAGAGAGCAACAGACCTGGATACAAGAAGATTCATTTTCTTGAGTTCGAATGTGACTTTAGACACTTACTAGCTGTGGACTCTGCCTCAGTTTCCTCTTCTAAAAAATGAACTGGAAGAAGGAAATGGAAACCCCAAATGGGATCACAGAGAGTTGGATATGACTGAAATGACTCAAGTTGAGCAAATATTCAAAATCTTATGGAATCACAGAGATGTAAGGGATCACAAGAGATGTTTGATAAAATAGTATCTAAATGAAGAATATCTTCCATACCAAACCCCAGCAAGCAACTTCTGGCCTCTACTTCAACACTTTTTTAGATGGAGAATTAACTCCTTAGGAAGGCAGTTCATTCCATTTTTTGGAGAACTCTGATACTTAAAAACTTTGTTTATATGTTAAGGGAGTTGAAACCTTCAGAAAAGAGAGCCTAACTTTAATGCTCCATCTCTGCTCATAAAGACAATTTTTAAAAAGTCAGGATCTATCTTTGGGTTCTTAGAACACTGAAATGCTCCAGATTTAAGAGATTCATAGAGATAATTTGGTTCAAGTTCCTTGAACAGACAAATGAGGTCCAGAAAGAAGAAATGCATTTATCCAATTCCACAGAGTGATTAGGTTAGGGATCATTGAGCTAAGGGGTGGGGGTGCACCATGCTAATGAAAACAAGGTAACAGGTTCCACTCAGGGAAGGTAAGTTAGATGTCAATCAACTAGAATTTCTTAAGCACCAACTTTGTGCCAGATATTGCAAAGTCATACAAAGAAAGGCAAAACACAGCACTTATTCTCAAAGAGTTCACAGTTTAATAGTGTGAGTTTAGGTAAGCTCATTTCTGAAGTCTTTTATTGAATTTCTGAACAACTTTTTCCCAAAGGCCTGCCTTGAAAGCAAGGAAGACAAATAAAGGAAACTAGTGGAGGCAACAATAAGTCCCATTTCTTTAGTACTTTGCAGTTTACAGAACACTTCTGACAACATATTATGATGATGATATTTGTCCTTTGTTTTTTCTTTCTTTTTTTTTTTTAAGGTTTTTGCAAGGCAAATAGGGTTAAGTGGCTTGCCCAAGGCCACACAGCTAAGTAATTATTAAGTGTCTGAGACCGGATTTGAACCCAGGTACTCCTGACTCCAGGGCCAGTGCTTTATCCACTACAGTTGATTCTCTATCCATGGCACCACCTAGCTGCTCCTATATCCAGGTTTTTTGTGTACAAGAGCAAGTCATCCCCATTTCTGTAGAAACATCAAAGCACACCTCTACCCTAGTGTGTTATAGTCTGGAAGTCAGAAGATAAAGCTTCAAGTTTTGTTCCCCACATTACTAGCTATGTGACTACAAGCAAACCATTTAAACTCTGTGACCTTTATTTTTTCATCTCTAAAACTGGACTCTTAAGGCCTGCACTACTTAAAGTGCTATGTAAAATCTATCTACACAATAGGTGCAAAATATGGGTATTGCCTGTTACCTCACAGGATTGTTGTGAAGAAACTCTTTCCTTGATGAACCCCAAAGCAAAGAGAAATATAGGCCATTATTACCTTACCAATAATGGGTCACCAGAAATATCACAGAAACACTTTCTTATTAAGGGAGAAAAGCCAATTCTCCCCACCCCCCCACCCCAGGACAGAACAAGAGAAAATGAAGTTAAGCCTTGGAAGGACTTCATGAATATTCAAAGAGAAAGGGAGGTAGTGAAGGTCTTTTCCAGTAAGTATCTACAGGTGGCTTATTACAAGCTCAACACTTTGCTAGGCCCTAAAAGGGAAAAGCAATGAAGCCTGATTACAGAGATAAAAGTTAAACACATGATAGATTAAGAACCTGAAGGGATCTAAGAGACCATCTAGTCTATCCTCCTTATTTTTATAAATGAGGAAACTGAGACCTGGGAAGAAGAAATGATCTGCTCAATGCATAATTTAAGAATAACATAAAACAATAATCATGTAGTGAAATTTACTACAGCACAAACTGTAAGTCCAGGGAAGAAAAGGTCATGTAGACTTGGAGAAAGAGTTGAGTTAATTAAAAAAAAAAGAGCATCTACACAGGGGACACAAGACTTAAAGCTTTAGTCTTGTCCATTCTACCAACTAGCTATATGACTGGAACAAGAAGACGCCCCTCTCTTCACCTTAATTTCTTTTTCTGTAAAACTGATGGGACCAGATAAGCCCCTTCAAAGCTATAAACATTGTAAGGTTTTATGCTCTGAGGCTGAGAGTTCTGCCCAGCTAAGGAGTCTGGGATTTCAGTCTAATTCAGACACTTTATTAATGTTGAGGGAGGAGAGGGGGGAAGGGGAAAAGGAGGAGGAAAAGGAGGGGAGTAAGCCTGTAAGAAAAATCAACAGAAGGGGATAAAACAGCTGGTCTTGGTGAAGAGGAGAGAAATCCATATTTAGGCAACATGATCATATGAATGTGTCTCTGTATGAGTCTGTATGTCTCTTTGTCTAAGTGGGTATCTGATTTTTTTTATCTTCCTCCTTCCCTTTCATTTGTCTCTTCTCTGGTTTTCTTATTCCCTCCATCTTTCCTGTCTTGCCTTCTCCTCCCCTATCCTGTGCTTCCCCCATTTTGCTGTCTTCTGTCCTCTCTTTTCCCTTTCTATTCTCCCCTTCTCTCTCCTCTCTTCTTTTGCCTCCTTTTCCTCTCTCTTCTGTCTCTTCTCTCTCCTTCTCTAGTCTCTTCTCTCCTCCCCTTTTCCTTCCCTATCCTATTCTGTTCCCTCCTTTTCCCTCTAATTTTCAAGAATATTCACCTTTCCTTCAAATCTTCTCTCCCCCCTCCTTTTTTTCTCTCCCCCCATACCTTCCTGTCCTGCCCCCCCTCCTGGTAGTTCCTCTCACTTTCTTCCTCCCCATCCCTCCCCTCTCCTCTCCCTTTCTACTACCGCCTCCAACCTCCCCTCCTTTTCCTCCCTTCCTCCCTAGTCCTCTTCTCCCTGCTGCTGCTGTTGCTGCTGCGCCTGTTCCCCACCGCTGACTTTCTGACTTCTTAACTTGTCAGCAAATCCCAAAGTTAAAAATGCACACGCACCCAGGCCGGCAGCCAGCAGGGCTGTCTGGCCGCGGCTCCAGATGTGGGGGCCACCGCGCAGCCCGCCAGCCCCGCTCTCTCCCTGCACCGACGTGCAGACTAAACAATTGTGACTTGGCTGTGAGCGGCAGCGCAATTCCAGATGCTGCTTCCCTTGTGCGGCCCTTTAATTGGGCTGGCAGGCGCGAGGGCTCTTTCAGCGCGAGCAAAGCTCTCCCGGGGGACCCCGGGCTCTGGCCCCGCGCCCGCCCGCCCGGCTACCTTTAGCCGGGAGAGAGAGAAAGAGCAAGACAGGCAGAGGGAGGGAGAGAGAGAGACAGAGAGGGAGAGAGACAGACAGACAGACAGACACACACACACACACACACACACACACACACAGAGACAGAGACAGAAACAAAGAGAGACAGAGACTCAGAGACTCAGAGACAGAGACACAAGGGGGAGAGGGGAGAGAGAGAGAGAGAGACGGACAGACGGACAGACACACACACAAAGACAGACAGAGACAGAGAGATACAGAGAGACAGAGACAGAAAGAAACAAAGAGACAGAGACTCAGAGACAGAGACACACAAGGGGGAGAGGGGAGAGAGAGAGACAGACAGACAGACGGACAGACACACACACACAGACACAGAAAGAGACAGAGAGATACAGAGAGACAGAGACAGAAAGAAACAAAGAGACAGACTCAGAGACAGAGACACACAAGGGGGAGAGGGGAGAGAGAGACAGACAGACAGACGGACACACACACACACACACACACACACACACAAAGACAGACAGAAAGAGACAGAGAGATACAGAGAGACAGAGACAGAAAGAAACAAAGAGACAGAGACTTAGAGACAGAGACACACAAGGGGGAGAGGGGAGACAGAGAGAGAGAGAGAGAGAGAGAGAGAGAGAGAGAGAGAGAGAGAGAGAGAGAGAGAGAAGGGCTGGAAGGGCTGGGAGTGAGTGAGGAAGGACTTTTGGGCGCGTGCTTCCCAGGTGTTTACTGCCCCGATCGCTGCTGTTTTTCCAGAATTTTTCCCTTCCCCCTTTTTATACTCCGACATTCTCACCTTGTATAATTCCCTCCAGGCCTCCCCGGATTCCGGGGCCTGGGGACGTGACCCAGGACAGAGTTCCAGACTCAGAATATTAGAGTCGGATAAAACCCTCGGCCAGCCCCCTCATTTTGCAGGTGAAGACACTGAGACCTAAAGGTGAGGTCTCCCAGCTCTCCCAGGGACTGGCAGAGCAGAGCTGTGACCCTAATGCCCAAATTATTGTTCATTTTGTTGGGAAAGTGGTCTGGGAACTGCAAGCAGAGGGTGAAGTGTGGGGGCTGGAGGGGGCCAAGGAGTGAGAAAAGACCCCCCTCCCTCTCGTCTAAAAAAAGTAGTTCCAAGAAGCTGCAATTTAGCAAGAGGATGTTCCAGCCTGAGGCCGGGGAATGGACTAGATGACCTAACCAGCCCAGAACACACACACACACACACACACACACACACACACACACACACACACACACACACACACACACCCCTCTCTCCTAGGCGGCGGGGAGAGGTGAATTTCACCGGACCCCCCAGAGACAATAGGCCCCCACCTTGGCCTACCAGAGCCGGGGGCAGGAGAAGCAGGCGGGGACCACACGGAGAAGGCCCCTTCCCCCGCGCCTCTGGCCTCTGCACAGACGCCCCTCCCCCGCCCCCTCCAAAGCTGTCGAGCCCCGGCCCCCTGAGGGTGAGAGAGGAGGGCAGCGCGCTGGCCCGGCGGCTCGAGGAGGCCCCACTCTGACAATCTTTCCTTTGTTTGTTTTCCTAAATCTGGGAGGCCCGAATTCCTGCCGGATTCCGTATGTTTCACTCAGGAAGGAGGCGCCCCCCCCGCCCCCTCCCCCAGTCCTCTTTTCATGTCAAGCAGCGGCTGCTGGGGAATGGCAGGTTCTTCAGGGAGTCCGATCGGGCCCCGGCCCCTCACCTCGGAGGAGGGCAGGGGGAGGAGGGCCAGCTCCGAGTAGAACAGAGAGTCCCAGGCCGCTGGGACGGCCCTCTCCGGACCAGAGCCAGCCTAGGGGACAGGGAAAAGAGGGAGGGTAAAGGAGGGGGAGGGGGGAAGAAGGGGTCGATGACTGAAAAAGTCGGGGAAAAAACCTCGGCGAGCTTTAAAAGACATAAAAGCCAGACCAGCCCCCAGTCTCACGCCTCAGCTCGACACCCCCTACACTCCTATACCTCCCTCCTTTTTTTTTCCTCCTTCCAAACTTTAGCCTCATTAATTTCCAAAAAAAATTTCCCCCAATAAAAGGCAAACATGGAAAGAAAAACAAACTATTAGAAAATAGAGGAGGGAGGAAATGTTATTTAAAAGGTTACCAGACCGCATCATTTTCCAATGATATTATATACTCCCTGCAGTATCCAAAATATATATGGGCTCTGAGCCAAGAATGTTAAAAAAAAAAACCTTAAAAAAAATCCAGGCTTAGACACAACATCTGGACTGGGGAGTGAACAAACCCCCCATTTATCACACTTAATCCTGCAATGAAGCAATCAACAGTTTACTTCTGTTTTGCTAATTTAGCTGCTTTCAAGCTCCTGGCCTAGTCCAGACTGGGAATTAAGTGTCGCTTATGAAGAGTCTGCCCTTCTAGCCTTCCCTTCTTCAATTTCTCTTTCTCCTGGTTTTGCTCATCATCTGTGTTTGTGTATGTATGTATGTGTGTGTGTGTATGTAGAACAGAGGCAGAGAGGGAGAAAGAAAGATGAATGGAAAAGTAAGAAGGGAAGGGAGGGAGGAAAGAAAGAAGGAGAAGAGGAAGAAAGGAAAGAAGAGAGGAAGGGAGGAAAGAAGAAAAAATTAAAGAAGAAATGTCTATGAAGTCTACCTTTTTTTCCTCTTACATTCTGTGAAAAATGCAGAATCTGACCTTACTCTAACATTCTTTTTCTCACCCCTCATTATTTCATGGAACCCATCTCCCTGGGTCCTTACTGAGTCTTCCTCCACCCTTAGATTCAGCAGAGATTATGCCACCAGCCCGCATCCTGGCTTTGACCCAAGATCTGTAGACATCCAAAGTACAGTCACTTCACAACAGGCAAAATTTCTGCCTAGGCTGAAGCCCTTGCTAACTGGCTTCTCTTAATGTTTATTAGGTGTTGCCAACCTCGTGCCTGATACTGTCTTAGGGCACATAGACACCTCAGGCTAACATGTGTTGCCTCTGTTACACACACAAACACACACACACACACACACACACAGAGGATAGGTCCCTGACTCAAAGGTGACAGCAGAACATTGGCAGATGACAGAAATGAAGAATGAGGACTCCCAATGAGATAGCAACTTGTGAAGGATGGCCATGGAGAAGGCCTGGGATCCTGGCTGGCAGAGAGTGTCGGGGAGACAATGAGATCCTCTGAGAGAGAAGGAGAAGGAACAAATCAGGGAGAGTGTATCATTTGAGGATTACTCAATAAATCCCTGGGACCCTTGCCCGATGGGGTCTGTGCCAGAGCTGAGGTTGGCCTGGGGAAATAGAGAGACTTCCCTTCCCTGTAGCAATCTTCCCATCCCTTCTCCTCCCTTTCCTCCCCTTCCCATGGGGCCTCTCTCTCTCTCTCTCTCTCTCTCTCTCTCTTTCTCTCTTTGTCTCCCCCCACACACTATCTATGTTTTTCTCTCTGTCTCCAATTGTTTTTCTCAGTCTCTGCTTCTCTGCCTTAGTCTCTCCAGCTCTTTGTCTGTTTCTACTTTCCACAGCCCAATAGTCTGTCTGAATTCTCTCTGAACAAGCATAGCTCCTTGTTTCTGAGGTCTGGGGTTGAGAGGAAGAGAGGTGGGAAGGGGTATTACAAAGAAAATGAAGCCTGTGAAGCAGGAACAAACCTAGGCACCTGCAACTAAGGAGGTATTGATTGCTTGATCAGAGACAAATCAACACTTTCTGGGTTCTTTATAATTGTAATGTCTGTAGCAAAAAGAAAATTAGATTTGAAGTGAGAAGAACTGGGTTCCAGGATTTAATACCAAAAGGACTTTGGATAAATCATTTCAATTCTTTGCCTTATTTTCCAGAAAGAAGGATTTGGCTATAGTTCTCTAAGTTTGCTTTCAACTTTGAATTAAATGAGCCTACCCTAGAAAACAAAACATTCATGGTGTGATGTTGAAAAACGTCCCCCCAAAATCCCATATTTTTAGTAGTATAAAACAGGTTTATTGTTATTTTATTTACAAGTTTTTTAACAATTTTTTTTAAGGTTTAAAGGTTACCAAAAGTGTCTGCTAGGGGAAAAGGAAATAGACCTTTTCCTTTCTCCTCTAGTTTTCTCCTATTGCACAGTAGGAAATAATGAGTGGGATCTCCCTTGTCTATCGTACTCCACAAAACCTTCAGAGTTCTGTCACCCTTTCCCTCAGAGCATAACTTACTTGGATAGGCAGCTTAATATCAAGAATAGGGCCAGGGTGGCTAGGTGTCATAGTGGATAAAGCACCAGCCCTGGAGTCAGGAGTACCTGGGTTCAAATCCGGTCTCAGACACTTAGTAATTACCTAACTCTGTGGCCTTGGGCAAGCCACTTAACCCCGTTTGCCTTACCAAAAAAAAAAAAAAAAAAAAAAAGAATAGGCCAGGTGGAAGAGAAAGTGATTGTTCCTTTTGTTTAGTATCCTGCTTTGGTGACTGACTCCTCTCTCTGTAGATCCTAACCAAACTGACCTTTTTGTTACTTCTCACACATACTTCCATCTCTCATCTCTGAACCTTTGTTTAGGCTGTCCTCGTTGCTTGGCATATCTTCTTTTTCTGCTTCTCTGCCTCCTTGAAATCTTAATTTCCTTCAACATTCAAAAATAGATAAAATTTCTTCATAAGCCATTTCCTGTTTACCCTAGTTACTAGTGACTCCTCTTTCTCAAATTGTTTTGGATTTAATTTACTTAGTATACATTTAATTGATATGTGTTAATTAGATATACTTAATTGGATCTATATATACTCCTAAAGAGCATAAGCTTTTCAAAGTCAGGAGTTATTTTGTTTTTGAATTCTCAGGACCTACCACAGTGCTTGGAACATAGGTGATTAATGAATGTTATTAATTGATAGATTTATAGAATGGAAAATTTTCTTATGTGGAAAAGAAGAGACCCAAGTTAAGAGGTTCATTAATTTAAAGAAAAGTTTTATTTATAGTTTTTGTTTTTGCATCACCTTCCTTTCCAGATATGAAAACTCCCCTACCAATTAAATCTTTCCTTGAAACAAAGATACAAAGACAAGCCTTTACATTAACTATACCTCCCAGCATATATAACATTTCACACTTATATCCCCCACCTCTTTGCAGAGACCAAGACTGATCAATATAATTTCAATTCAATTTCATTTTCATGTTCTTATTTTATTCATGTATATTGTTCTTTTCACTTTATTGGAATCAATTGTGTATATTGTTTTCTTGGTTTTGCTTACTTTATTCTGTTTTAATTCACATAAATCTTCCCATTTTTCTCTAAATTCTTCATCCTCATTCTCATCTCCAGTGTTTAGTCTTTCCTTATCTACGAGTTTCTTCCTTTCTGCCTATAAACATGTCCATGTTTCCTTCTTTCTTGAAAAACTAATTTTATTCCTCTAGTCCAGATAATTATTGTCACATATATATGTATATGTGACAATAATTATATACATGTATATGTAATTACCTTTGTGTGTATTTATTTCCTTTCCAGTGCTCAATATTTGAGTCATTTGTCCCTATGAATCTAGGGACATCTTTACTTCCTGAAGCTGCTCAAAAGCTAAATTCTTGACACCCTGAAAGCCTAGGCCTAAAGAGTTCCTGGGATTTAAATATCCATGTGGCTAGACCTGTCTCCAATTTAGTAACTGGTTATCTATAGTTAGGATTACATGCTGCTCATTCCCATGTTTCTGTCTAGGATGCTCTGTGAAAGTCCTGACCCTTTCTATCAACAAAATTTACTGAGCATTTCCCACTTCTCTGATAGTAGTCATATTTCTCTGGGTCTCTATCCTTTTTTCCCAACTGGATCCACCTTCCACTCCCTCCAGGGCTGTGGAGCATTGGGAGAGAAAGGCTGTCTCCCCAACCAGACTCCCTGCAGGAGAATGTCACATTTCTCTATCATTCCATAGCAGTCAACCTAATGCCAGATACAAAAAAGGTGCTAGGTAAGTACTGAATAAATATTGGTTGAAGGTATCTTTGCCCTACTCAGTAGGGAGTCACATTAGTACCCTATAAGATAAAGGCATTTTCATGATCTCTACATCTATCTACCCTTGCTTTTGTCTTTGCATTCTTACTGACTAGCACAATACCTGGAGCTTAGGGAAAGGCTCAGAGCCTGGACCTAGGATCTTACTGTTACCAGGAACTTCCAGTAACCAAACTTTCCCTAACAATGAAAGACCAGAACTTCCCTGCAAG
The DNA here is from genome assembly GCF_037893015.1 of Macrotis lagotis. NCBI lineage: Eukaryota > Metazoa > Chordata > Mammalia > Peramelemorphia > Peramelidae > Macrotis > Macrotis lagotis. Next base: position 17,749,591 of record NC_133662.1, on the reverse strand, counting down.
TTATAGTCTTAGAGGGTCAACTCACTAGAACATGGACAGGTGAAATGACTCACCAGAATCACATAACTAGGGTCACAAACTCAGGTGTTCTGAAATCTAAGACTGACTTTTTGTATGGCATATATGTTTAATATTTGCTTATATTTGGGATATTTTTGCTTTGTCTCAGGGTCACTTTTATGGGAAAAATACTCTCTCCTTTCCCCTCATTTCTCTTTACCCTTTTCCACTCGATTTCTTTCCCCCTTTACCTTTGCCTACTCCCCTTTTCTCTTCCCTCCATCCATGCTTCCTCTAACTTTTCCCATTGCAGAACCATACCTCATTATCTGTCCCCTTCCTCCAATAAATCCCAAAGCCTACAGGGAAGAATTCCTGAATTTCCTCCTATTGACAGCTTGGCCCTCTCATTCCACCCCTCACCCCATCTGCTTTCTTCAAGCATAACTATGGGTTCTTCTACCCCATTTGTCCCAGACACCTCTCCCAAGAGGTTTTAGTGTTGGGATAATGTCATTCCATTTGGATGCAGAGACCTACTAATATGGGTCTTCTGTCCCCAGAGACAAGCTGGCTCAACATTCCCACGAAACCTTCTTCTTCTCCTCCTCCACCACTTTCTCACTCTCCCTCCCTTCAGTGTACCAGGCTGAGGGAAAGGAATGGGGACTAGAGGAACCAGTGACTGGACCTTTTTCTAATTGTGTGGTTGATTACTGCCTTCTTCTACCTCCCTCCCCAATATTCTACCACCACAGAGTCTTTTCCTCTTAATTCTCAGCTTCAGGAGCTAGGGAAACCCTTTCTTAGCATCCCTCTAGGCTAGAGGTTCCTGTCCCTAGGGGACCCAGATGCAGAGGGCACCAGATGTGTGTCTGGTTGGTCTATATGTGTTTGTGTGTGTGTGTGTGTGTGTGTGTGTGTGTGTGTGTGTGTCTGTATGTCTGTGTGTCTGTGTTTCTCTGTATGTTTACCTCCAGAATGACAGTGAAATGGAACAGAGAAAGGGGGAAAGTCCCCATGGAGGAGACATTGTCACCAAGCCAATGGCTCCTGCGTAGGCAGAGAGCTTGGCAGGAGAAGTGCGTGGGCCCTAGTCAGAATGGCACCCGGGTTAGGGCCAGGTCCTGAAGGCAGGTAAACAGGATACTCTGTGCTGAGGTGTGTGTGAAGGTGGGGGGATTTTAGGGGGGGTACTGGGGGAGGGGTTCAATAGCCCATTGTGCTTTCTGAGATCATCTTCCTCTCCATCTTTAGGGGCTGGGCTTCCTAGTGTTTAAGCAGACTCCTCCATTCCTTCTCCCATCTTGCATGGTTCAGGGACACTGGAGACACTGTCTAGTGAACTAATTTGGGTTCTCTTGTCCTTGCCCAGATTGGCATGGATGAAACAGAGACTGGGACATGCCCTGATCCTTCTCCAATGGCAAGCTAACAGACTGTGTTCCACAGGCTGTTGAGTTCTGTTGAACTGGAAAATTCCAACAACTTGGGGGCAAGGAAGTATTAATTACAACTGGGTCTGTCATTTGTCTTTAGGGTCTCAGAGAAGTCCTGGATGTTTTTCTAAATCTTCTCCATAACACCCCTGATATATTCAAATCCACACTGAACTGTCCTCTTTTACTTTAAGTTTCTCCCAACTTTTACCTCCCCCCTCAAACAAACAAATAAGCAAAGTTTCTCAGTCTTATACATAATTTCTACCTCCATATGAAGCTTATTATTTCTTAAGCCTAAGTATGGGCAACTAGGTGATGCAATAGAGTACAAGGCCAAGAGTCAGAAAAGTTTATCTTTAGCCTCAGACAGTTACTAGCTGTGTGACTTTGGGCAAGTCACATAACTAATTCTGTTTGACTCAGTTTCCTCATCTGTAAAGTGAACTGGAGAAGTAAATGGCAAACCACTCCAGTGTCTTTGTCAAGAAAACCCCAGATGAAGTCACAAAGAGTTGCATACTACTTAAACATCTGAACAATAGTATGCTTTAGGTACACAAGCAACCCCTTGGAAGAATCATGGAATCACAGTATAATTCTAGATCCAAAAAGAAAACTTAGAGGGCATCAAATCTAAATCCCTGGTGTAATAGTTGAGGAAAATGAGGAACTGAATGGTTATGCAATTTGCTCAGAGCCCCACCCATACATTTTGACTCCCAAACACAGGTCCCTATCTTCTACATAAACTGCTTTGCCAAGGCCTTGGTGACATCAGGAAAGCTGTTCTCAGAGAGGACCTTAACTTTATCAAGATCATGAGTTATAAAAGCTTGACTCAAGAAGGGTGTATTCAGATTTGGTAAGTGGAAGTGGAATGGTTAATGGTCCCCCATGCAAGACATTGAGAATGTAACAAATGAGCTACAGTGTTAATAATGTCTAAAGTGCTTTCCTCACAGGGTTATTGGGAGGCTCTAATAAGATCACATAAATATCTCCCTCTTTTCATTCATCTATCTGCATGTCTATCTTTTCACTATCTGTCTCTTTCCATCTGTCTGTCTATTTATCTTTTCATCTATTCACCTATTTATCTTTAGAGAAAAAGAGTGGGGTAGAAACACCCTTTTAACCAGCAAACTTTGTATTGTAATGGATCATTCTTGGCATTGGGAGAAGGGCACTAAGACAAATCCTGTAAATTCTGAAATAGCCTGAAACATCTGGAACACTTGATACACATCAAAATTTAAATCTTTCCTGGTTAAAAGGAAATTACTCATTTTGGGGATTTCATTTGGCTACTTTCTACCTGTGTGATCTTGGGTACATCACTTCATTTCTCTGGGAGTCAGTTTCCTTATATGGAAAATGAGGAGTTTGGACTAGAATATTCCTAAGGTATTTTCTAGCTTTATGTCTATAATCCTAAGGACCCTATTTAGGTCCTTTCAGTCAGTCAGACTGCTAGTCATTTATTTATTAAGTACCTTCTATGTGTTAAGCTCAGGTATTATAAGGAAAGGCAAAAAACATTGCCCATAAGTTCATAGTTTAATGAAGGAAGCAAAAAATTGTAACCCTTTACAAAAAAAAAGATACATTCAGGAAAAGTTGCAGATAGTCACAGAAGGAAGGCAATGATTTCAAGGAAAACTGGGAAAGGCTTCTTGCAGAAGGTAAGACTTTAGTTGAGACTTGAAAGAAGTCAGAGAAGTCAGGAGGATGAGATGAGAATGGAAAAAATTCCAGGCATAGGAGATAGCCTGTGAAAATTTTGAGTTCAGCGATGGAGTATCTTGTGTGAGGAACATAGAAAAAAAGATCAATGTTGCTGTATCAAAAAGTATGTTCAGGGGAGTAAAATTTAAGAAGACTGGAAAGAGAGGAAGGGGTCAAGTTATGAAGGGCTTTGTCATACAGAACCCCTGGGGTTTATTGAATGTGGTCTGGTAGAGGGAATGTGTGATGCAGTTAGATCTTTGCTTTAGGAAGATCAATTTGACACAGAATGAAGGATAGATTGGAGTGGGGATAGGCTTATGGCAGGGTGACCTATCAGAAAGTTATTCCAGGTATGGGGTAAAGAGAACCCAGACTAGGATGGTTACAGTGTCAGAAAAGAGAAGTGTATCAGAGAGTATCAGAAATGTGACAGATAGAAGCCATAGGATTTGCCAACTGTTGAGCAAAGTTAGTTAGAACCTAGTTTCAAGAGATAATGAATCTGGGGCGGCTAGGTGGCGCAGTGGATAGAGCAACGGCCTTGGAGTCAGGAGTACCTGGGTTCAAATCCAACCTCAGACACTTAAGAATTACCTGGCCTTGGGCAAGCCACTTAACCCCATTGCCTTGAAAAATCTAAAAAAAAAAAAAAAAAAAAAGAGAGAAATAATGAATCTGATGAGGTGTTGAACAGTCCCTGTTCTCTAGTTACTCCTAATCCACTAAGGGAGGCATAGTCCCTTCTCCGTCTCAATCTGAAAGAGGAAACAGGGCACCTATATAGAAAACATAGCCTGAGGTACTACTAGTACATGACAACATGCAAAGAAATATAAATTCATATGATGAATAAAGTCCAAATGGATCAAGCATAGGACTTTTTCAAAAATCTTGAATTTGAGGATTAAATCATCTATGAAAAATTGGCCTTAGGCTCCTATTCTTATTGGGGTTGGGGGAAGAGTTTAGCAGGGGAATCATATATAGAATAATATAGCCTGAAGTATGACATCAGTGATAAAAGTACTAAGCTTAGAGTACAAGACATGAGTTCAAATCCTGTCTCTTTGCCTTATTTTTTTTTTTCAATCAGGTCCAATTCTCTGTTATCCCATTTAGGGTTTTCTTGTCAAAGATACTAAGTATTTTGCCATTTTCTTCTCCATTTAATTTAACAGATAAGAATACAGGTAGACAAGATTAAGTGACTTGCCCTGGGTCACACAACTAGCAAATGTTTGAAGTCGCATTCAAACTCAGGAAGAGTTCTTTTTCCAAACCTAGTGCTCTGTCCATTACATCCCCTAACTGCCCTTACAGCCTGTATAACCTTGGACAAATCTCCAGGCCTCAGTTTCCTCTTCTATAAAATGATGTGATTGCACTAGATGACCTCTAAATTTTCTTTCAGTTCTAAATCAGTTAACATTCATCACTCACCTATCTTGCCACTGAACACAGATGATTCTAGAGGAGGAAGTGAGGCTGTTGACTAGGCACAGGTCCCTTACTCAAAACCAATTCACATGCTTGTCATGGCATCGCCTCCCTAATGTTGTATTCTTCTTTGAAAATGAAGGACAGGGTGGCTAGGTGGTACAGTAGATAGAGCACCAGCCCTGGAGTCAGGAGTATCTGAGTTCAAATGTGACCTCAGACACTTAATAATTACCTAGCTGTGTGGACTTGGGCAAGCCACTTAACCCCATTTGCCTTGCAGAAACCAAAAAAGAAAGAAAGAAAGAAAGAAAGAAAGAAAGAAAGAAAGAAAGAAAGAAAGAAAGAAAGAAAGAAAGAAAGAAAGAAAGAAAGAAAGAAGGAAAGAAAATGAAGGACAAAACTCCCCAGAAAAATCAAACTGTGTTCTAGGAGTTGGGGATAAAAAAAACAGGAAATAATCCCTGCTCTCAAGGAGTTTACATTCCTCTGAGGAGGAAAATAGAGTGGGTACATGAATCTGGGAGGAAGAGAGCCCTAACAACTGAAGTACTGAGGAAGGTTTGGTAGGAGATAGTACCTGAGTACTCTGAATTAAGTCAAGGATTCCATGGGTCTGAAGTTTGGATAGAGTTTATTCTAGTTTAAGTGCTAAGGAACTCAGGTGAGAAATGGAATGAAGGTTTGGGATGATGTCTATATCCTCTGAAGAAAGGTGAAGATATGGGCTTAACATACAGCAGAAGGGATTCAGGTTAGTCATCAGGAAAGATTTATTGACTAAAAGGGTAGAACTACACCAATATGGGTTACCAAAGCAGTCTGTGTCTCTGAAGAGATCAGACCACTCTCTGGATCATTTCTGTGTCTTCCTGACCAAAGGCAGATGGATGACCTGCTCAAGCAGTTTTCAAATTATAGTCAGGGAACTTCCAGAGGGTGCTCAAGATCTAATATGGGAAATATCAATAGATACAACTCACATAAACAAGAACACTCTGTGGAGGATTCTTAGTAATTTTTAAGAGTATAAAGGGTTTTCAAGACCAAAACGTTTAGGAATTGAAGGCCTAATTATACTTCTTGAAATTCTTTCCATTTGTAACAAAGGGGCATGACAGCTATATTTAGAATTAAGAGGACCTGGGTTCAAAGAAATGTAACCTTTCTGAGCATCAGTTTCCTCATCTGGAAAATGGTTAGATTAGGTCCAAGCCTCCTTGTAACTCTAAAGCTATGCTTCTATGAAAGTGTGAGAGTTATATAATAATGTCCTATCTAGCCCAAGATCCTTTAAACAATGGAATTTTGTCATTAATAATCTCTCATTATGTCTGGTGGAATAAACTATACACTTGGGATTGTCTCCTTTTAACTGTTTGAGTTCCTTGGACAAATCATTTAACCCTATCTGTAGTTTCAGTGTCCTCATCTGTAAAAATGAGCTGATTTTATAGAGTTGTTGTAAGACTTAAATGAGATAGTGCATCAGAAAACATTTTGTAAACATGATTGGCTATGTAAACATGAATGATCACTAGAAATAGTTACTTTATGCTAACTTTCCTACCTGAAGGTTTATGGGTTCAACACATATTGATAGGCATACAATAAGGACTTAATAAACACTTCATTCATTCATTCATCCATCCATCCATTCATTTATTAAATTTCCTATTTGAAGCACCTTGTTAGACTGACAATATAAAAAAAAGACACAATTCAAGCCCTGTTCTCTAGGGCCAGTTTTTTTTTTTAGGTTTTTGCAAGGCAAATGGGGGTTAAGTGGCTTGCCCAAGGCCACACAGCTAGGTAATTATTAAGTGTCTGAGACTGGATTTGAACCCAGGTACTTCTGACTCCAGGGCCTGTGCTTTATTCACTATGCCACCTAGCTGCCCATCAAGCCCTGTTCTCAAGCTATTTACTCTTAATCAATCAATGCAAGTCCCAACTTGGAATGTGGAACTAAGTTCCAACCTCTATGCTAAGCCCTAGGGATACAAAAGAGACAAAAGATAATACCTGTCCTCAGGGAGCTTCCAATCTAAATTAACCTGGAGGAAAAGGAAGTTAGGACTGGGCAAAAACATGTCTCTGCTATGAAAGGGGAAGCCAGGTGGTTAAGTAGATAGAGTCTTGGTCTAGAATCAGGAGTCATCTACCTGTGTTCAAATCTGGCCCCAGACATTTATTTACAAGCTGTGTGACCCTGGGCAAGACATTTAACCCTATTTGCCTCAGTTCCTTGCCTATAAAATGAACTGGAGAAGGAAACCCCAAATGGAGTCACAAAGAGACTGAAAGTGACTGAATAACCACACACTACTCTTCAAGGAAGAGTGAGATAGGCCTGGGTCAAAAACTAGGAGAAATGTGAAATGGGAGAACTTGATCTCAGGAATCAGGTAAAGCTTCATGGAAGAAATGTCTTCTCAGTTGAGCTTTGAAGGAGGGGAAGGATTTCAATAGGTGTTAATTGGGTTGAGGTGGACAGAAGAATCTTTTGCAGATATTAGGGAAAAGTAAGGGCAAGAACACAGTAATGAAAGTGGGCAAGATGGAGAAGAAAAATGAATAGCAATCCAAGTTAATAAAAAATAGACTATATAAAGAACTATACAAAACATAAAAGATTGAGGTGAGCTTTGAATGTTAGATAAGTGTTTATACGTGTATGTTTTATGAGTGTGTTTTTGTGTGACATTTGAGATTCTTAACCCTATAAGCCCAGGAAGTTATTTCCTGTCAATATAGTAAAACCCAACCAATACAACTGGGCAGATACCCAAGAAATAGAAAATGGGGTTGTGGGAGGGAATAGTTTTCTTAAGCACCCATTCCCTATAGGTCCTTCTTCACTGAGAGGCAGCTGGTACTGTACACTTCCTATGAACATCACATGGGATGCTGGGCAGAACCACCCACTTAGACAGTAAAATGTGTGCCACTCCAGGTCCATTATGAGCAAATTAGTATGGTCTAGGGCATAGGGTCAGGGTGGGGCCCAGAGAGAAAGGAGAGTACCTGAGGGGTTGGGAGAAAGAGAGGCTAGAAATTAAGATCAGGGGAATGGAGAGGAATAGGAATCAGGGGTGATAGAGAGGGGCCAGAAGACCTGGGACTACCAGTAGTGGGAAGGGGGTGGGGAGTGCTAGGAGTTGGTGGGTTAGGGCAGTGCTTCTTCCTCTGAAATGGCTAGTAGATTGAAAGTCAGACCCTTCAGGTTGTTTTCAAGCCAGATTTTGGGGGTTGTTTAATATTAATAGTAATGACTGTGGCGGGAAGATAATAGGCTTCAGTCAGATTAGAAGGGGGTAAGCTCTTATCTGTGACTGCTGAAGACATATGTCTTTCACCTGCTCCTTTAATATCCCCCCCCCTTTCATTCCACCGCCCACCCCCTCCCACCATCCTAGAACAAAAGGGGCATTATAGGCTGGGGTGTTTTCAGGCTGCAGCAGGGAGACCTCCCCATCCCCCCTAACCCCCTCCCTTCCTCCCCCCCCCACAACGTGCAGGGTTTGAATGAGGCTTTTTCCTCCCGAAGGAGATTAGCTCCGTTTGACAAGGCAGTGAACTTTGGGAGGGGTGAGCGGGGGTCTCCTCAGGGAGCTTCCAAAGTGCAGTCTGACTAATGCTGCCAGAGAGAGACTCCGGGAGACAGACGCAGAGACAGAAAAAGAGAGAGGGAGAGGGAGAGATAGAGAATAACAGAGGATGGTAGTGAGATGAACCCACAGGCAAATATGCATAGAGGGAAAGAGAGGCCTGCATTGAAAAACAGAAACAGACAGCCAAAGAAAAAGATGCAGAGAGAGACATAGGGATGGAGAAAAAGAGACACAAGGTAGAGACAAAGAGAGCAATATGGAAAGATAGATACTCAGGGACTGACAGAAACTGAAAGAGAAAAAAAATTGGAACTGTCATATGAGATGAAGATATAAGGTGGACAGAAAAAAAGCAAAAAGAAGAAATGAAAAAGAGGTTGAAAGGGAGGGGGGAAAGGAAGAAGGAAAATTTGAATGAAGAAGGAAAGGAATAGCTGGGGGGAAAAGAAAGGGAGACAAGAGACTACAGAAAGGCCAGAAGAGCATTTCCTAAGTTCTGACCTTTCTTGGGGATGGTGTTAAAGCTCAGCTTTGCAGCCTATTCCAATGGACAATTGTCTGGAGTTTGCCAACTACTTAGGGTGGTCTAGAGAGGACAAAGTGGCACAAAGAACTGAACAGAGGTCAGGAAGGAAAAAAAGGCAGGATGTCTTGTCTTACCCCATTAGATTGTGAATTTCCCAAAAGCTGGGATTGTCATACTTTTCTTTGTATCTCCAATGTTGCAGAATGCTGGTCACATAGTAGGCACTTTAATGTTTACTGACTCTGGCTCTGGGGAGAGGAGAAAGGAGAGACAGAGACAGTTTAAGAAATATTGTACTATGGGTGCGGCTCACTAAAGGGGCACCTCCCTGGTTCTAGCACCTTTTGTTTGAGGGCTTGCCAAATCCTTTTCAGGGTTTCTCATCCATCTTTGGTGTCCACTTGTCATCCAACTCCCACCTGTTCCTCCAAGAAACTGTAGTATGCCTGGTGGCCACACCCCAGTAAAACTGTCTCAGCAGATGAGCTAAACCAGGTTGAGTTTACAATACAGTTAAGAGAGAAAAACCCTGCCTACATGCACATAGAGTAACACAGAGTAACTCCAAATCAGTAAATTGGACAATTAGTACTTGTGTGACTTTAGATTGGTCATTTATTTCTTTGAATCCATCTATGTAAAATGAGGAGATTAAATTAGATGGATTCTGAAATCCTTTCTAACTTCACTTTAAAGGCCATAGGAGATCAGAAAATTGTCTTACCCCATTAGATTGTGACCTCCCTAAAGTTAGGGAGGTTACTTTCTAGCATCTAAAGGAGTGTGGAGAGATATCATTAAAACATTGAACAGTTTAAGTGACAAGAGAATGTAATAATTTCCTTTATGATCAAGAAACCTCGGGGAACATGTGACTGAGCTTGGAAGGGACTTTAGAAATCTCCTGGTCCAATTCCTGCCTTTTACAGATAAGGAAACTGAAGACCATATAAGAGCCTCCTTGCCCACATTATGCTACCATCATCTGACATCTGATCTAGTTCTGTGCTCTTTAAGTCAGAATTTGAAGAATCTATGTGTTTTTTTTTCTTTTGACTTTGTGGGCTTTAACAGTTCTGAAGAATCACCCTTCCCCATTAGGGTCTCAGAAGTCAAAGAAATAGATGACTTGATCTCGAGTAATACAAAAATCATGAAATTGCTACTGGCCAGTGAGAGCTCAGAATTTAGCATATGCCCTTCCCGATTATACAGAATATGTGAAAATATTTTTTGTCTATTGCCAACCCATCATGGGAAGCCAGAATGTCCAGGGACTGTGGTGAAGAGCTTTCTTATTGGCTTTAGAACCAGAAGGATCAATGACAGAGTTGGAACTGAGCTGTTACAGAAAAAAGCCAACTTCTTTTAGCTCTATGATATCAATCAAATCAAGAATTACTCTGAGCCTCTGAATGAAGGTGGAGGGTGATGGGTTGGACAGAATCAGTGATTTTAACTGCAGATATAGCTGTCATCTCCCTGCTTGGTCATCTTGTGTCTGTGAATGTAAAATGTCTGTTTCTTTCATTCCTTGTGGTTATTCTTTCCTGATCATAGGCAAATGATTATTTGGAAACAGAATGGACTATATTTTGAACTTATGAGCTTCAATAGGTCTTAAGAATTCTGAGTCCAGCAACTGGACCAATAAGGAGCCATGAAGAGCAATCTGCTAAACCCAACTCATAATGAATCAGTTCAGTGACTGAGACACCAGGTCCTCTAAGCAAGAGAGAAACTCATCTTTCAGCTATATTATACTTGTTAAGATTCAAAAAAAGGGAGAAAGGAACTGTCGGGGCCAATAAGTACATATGATTCTTATATATCTTTTTCAGCGTCCTCATGAATGTTCAGGATAGAGGTCAAATTCAGCTTTTCTGACTCTAAATCCAGTAGTCATCCACATTGCTCATCGTATAAAATTGTTTGGTTTGGGAAGTCCCTCCAGCAATTGTGGTCCTCTCCTACCCTCCTTCACTATCATTGGCCTTCCATATTTCACCAACCTCTGTTCTGGTCCCTCCCAGATCTTGTTCTTTAACTCTAGTCACTTTATACTCTTCTCACCATTTGCCTAGCATGATTTGCAAGCTCTGACTCAAGCCAGACATCCTACTCAAGACAACTTCCCCCACATAATCTCTGTCAATCTAGAAACACCCCTCCCCCATCATCTCTGTCAATCCTAAAACCCAAATCTATGATTGCTTGTTTTAGTTTTTTCTTAAAAGATGTAGAAACTGCTTCCAAATTTATTTGGATTAGGAGAGTAAGGTATGGACAGCTGACAAAGCATCCTGGTAACCTGGGTATAGGAAGCCAAAACATAAGAGAATGATCAGTTGATCACTCAAACTTCTACCTATGAGACCAATGTGGTCAGCACAGAGGCAGGGAAGCTACATCCAAACGAACTAATTCTGTCCTGTACTGACAATTTTCTGCTATGGCTAGGTAAATCTTTTTTTAAAATTAACTGTAGAATGAATTACAGGAATTCAATTTTATCCAGTCTCAAATCTGAACTATAATCCTAAGAGACAGAGCTGGTCTATTAGACTCCTCTTATTTTTTTCAGTTTTTTTTAATTTAGTATTTTATTTTCCCTAATTGCATGTAAAGACAATTTTCAATATTCTCTTTTACAAATGAGTTCCAAATTCTCTCCCTTTCTCTGTTGGTATATCCTGACCCCCACCCTCAACATTGAGAAGACAAGCAGTTTGATAGAGGTTATACCTATGTATAGATTTTTCTTGTTTCAAAACTTTATCTCGTGGATAAAGCACTGGCCCTGGAGTCCAGAGTACCTGAGTTCAAATCCGGTCTCAAACACTTAATAATTACCTAGCTGTGTGGCCTTGGGCAAGCCACTTAACCCCATTTGCCTTGCAAAAAAAAAAACTTTATCTCCTTGAGGAGGTTTTCCTAGATTAACTCTTCAAGGATCCTTGTCATTTCTAAACAGTTAAATTTTTCACAAGATTCTTTGTATATAAAGTTATTAATGCAGTCCCAAAATTTCCTTCTGGTCTAGGTAGTCTGTGTTAATGAATCTCTGTGGCTCTCATCCCAGGCACTCTTTGGAACCTATTGTATGCTCCATTGTCATAACCCTAGAGAACCTAGGCTATCTTCCACATGAGATGAGATATCAGGAGAGGACTGTGGCAAAATCAGATGAATTCTCTCCCATTTCAACTTCTTTAATTTCTGTCCTCTTGGAATCCATAGACATTGACTTTCAGCCTTTTTTATTTCTAATTGGTTCATTTGTATTCTATTCATCCAACAATCATTCACCAAGAGGAAGTTTGGCGTAGTGAACACCAAAATTGGAGTCAAAGGATCTGTGTTTGAATCCTCACTCTGCCACTTATGACTTTCATGTCTCTAATTCTATCAGATCCTTAGTTTCTTCATCTAAAAGTGAAGGATTTGCACTAGATGGCTTCTAAATTTCCATTTATAGATTTACAATCCTATTGTATGAGACATTTAAAAAAAGAGAAATTCAATCTGGTCCTTGCTTTCAAAAAGTTTCAGTAGGTCCAGAGTTCTATTAAATTCCAGAAGAACTGGAAAAACTGTTGGCCTATTTACTGTTACCCTAACTCCATGCCTTTGTATAAGCTCTTATATCTTCTGTCTAAACAGCAATTGTTCCTCATTTTTGGTACTTGGAACATCTGCTTTCCTTCAGAGTTCAGCTCTGTAACCATTTCCTACTGGAAACTTTTCTTGATTCTTCTACTTGATAGTATTTGATGTATGATTGATAGAATGCTGGGCCTTGAGTCAGGAAAACATGAGTTCAAATATATGCTCAGATACTTCCTAGCTGTATGACCCTGGCTTAGTCACTTAACCTCTGACTGTTAATTAGGTTAAATTATTCTCATTAAATTTTCTCCAACTGTTAAATGGGTATAATAGTAACAGAGTTATTGTATGGTAAAATTTGTAAAAGCACTTGACTCATAATTGGTCCTTGATAAATGCTTGTTCTTTCCCTCTCCTTCCCATCCCTCAAATAACTACATATTTGCATATATACTTAGATTATTCTTGTTGCATCTCTACCCCCCACTCCAGGAGAATGTAAACCCCTTGAGAGCCGGGATTACTATTTGTTTTGTCTTTTCATCCCTAGCACCTAACCTAATAATGTCTTTAAACAGCTGGTGTTTAATATATGCTTATTGGATTGGATTAGGATACTGAGATCCAGAGAAGGGAAATGATTTGTAGAAAATCATATATCAGAACTGAGGAAAAAACACAGGAATTCAGACACCCAGGATTGTGACAAAGTGGAAGAAGTCCCTCCTTTAGTCAAGTATTCTTATACTGGGGTCTGTGATTTTGTGGTTTAAAAAAAACTTCTGATGACTAGATTTCAATATAATTGGTTTCGCTTTTTAATACTATGTACTTCTGTATGTATATATATATATATATATATATATATTTGAAAATATTATTTTATTAAGGGTTTTTTAGGATTCACCAGGCTGCCTAAAGGGTCTATGGCAAAGAAAAGGTTAAAAACCCCTGATGAGGAGCTAGCTCTGCTACTTTGTAGCTCTGCTATTTTGTAGTAAAGTAGTGACTATTTAGTTACTTTTGCTATAGTGGAAAGAAAACTGAAGAGGTCTTAGGTTTAAATCCTGTGTTATTATCTGCGTCATTTTGGTCAATTACTTAATTTCTATGGACCTCAGTTTCCTTATCTATAAAATGGAGGGGTTGGATTAGATGATCTCTGAGGTTCCTTTTGACCCTGGATTTATGAACTTCTAAGGTTCCTTTGAATCCAAATCTTCCATCTGATTTGGCTTCTGTGTGTCTCACTTTCCTCCTTTGTTAAACACAGAGGTTGTATATTACATGTTTTCTGAGGATTCTTTCAGGTCAAAAACCATGACTCTTCCACTACTAGGTTACCAATAAGTAACTTTCCTGGCCTAATTCTATTGGGCGGTAAGAGATCTGGGAAGGAGGTGGATGTGAAGGAAAGATGATAGACAACTTTCTGTACTCTGCCTTTACAGGAATCCCCAGTATCCAGGTTAAGGTTCTGCAAAGTAATGATGACTGATTCTACTATAGAAGTCTGAGTATGTGTGGTATTGAGGGGTGTAAAGAAGGACACTAAAGAATTTATGGTTCCATCTCACCTGGGTATCTGAAATCCCTCATGTGAAACTAACACTATTTCCCCAATTCTGACACCTGACTTGATTTTGAGACTGCCTGGGAGACCAAGCTATTGTTTCCTGTCTGGATCTGGGTAACCCCTTGAAATTCTGACCTCCTTATCCTATCCTTGCTCATTAAGCCTCTTGCAAATCCAGGGCTGAATGACTCTGTATGAGTTTAATAAAGCAAGAGACAAGAGGCCATCTATCATGGTGACCCACACAGCTAGGGAATGAGAAGGTGATGGGTTTGATCCCTCCAGTCAACCTCAAGTTTTCTCAACCTCATCAGAGCCTGTGGTCTCCAGGGAATTATAGGGTGCTACACATTGGAAGCATGGTCAAAGGGAAATGTTAATTCTTAAATCTAGGACCCAGCCCTCTCTTGAGCAGAGCATCTTCACATCTCACTTCAGTGATTTCTAGGTTGTAAACTTCATGAGGGCAGGGATAGGGTCTTCTTTCAACTTTGCATCTACCACAGTGATCCTAGCAGGTAACCCCTAAATATTGGCTGAATTGACTTTGAATTGGCTTCACTTCAAGACTTCGAAGGTCTACGATTTTCAGTCAATAGATGTAGAGCTGGAAGGAAACTTAGAGATCATCCAATCCAATTCTCTCATTTTACAGATGAAGAAATGGAAGCCTTATAGAGATTAAGTGATTTGTTCAAGGTTGCACAGAAGTTGTGTCAGTGATAAAATATGAACCTGTCCTTTGCCTTTAAAACCTATATTTTTCCCAAGGTTCTTTTCCCACCGATGTCCTCCATCATGCCTTTGTATATGGCTTGATTAGTTGCTATAAGCCCCTCTCTTTCCTATTCACTCCATAGTGACTAGCCCTTCAGTGATGATCCCTTTGGTACTTAACTAGGTTGGTTTTTATATGGCAAGAATGTCATCTTGTACTGGGTTTATATTGAAACCCTTCCTGTTTGGCAGGACCTGCCAGGTTAGTGTGCAGTAGAAGAGAAGGTAACCTTGGAATTTTAGGCCTAGAGCTGGAAAGGAGGTCATTTTATAGACAAAAAAATTGGTATCCAAAGAGGTTAAATGATTTGCTTCAGATCATATAAGTAATATGTTAGGAATTTGAACCTCTGACTCCAGAACCAATACTTGAAATTTCTACTGTATTAGAATCAGAATGCCAAGGATAAGGAGACCTAGTCTCTTACTAATTGATAATGTGACCTTGAACTCAACCTTATTTGAGTCTCAGTTTCCTCATCAGAACAAGGGGAATGATTTTACCTATTTTACCTACTTCAAATTATTGTTATTGATTCATAAAATATAAACGAAAACTATAAAACTCTATATGAATGCACATCATTATGTACTCATGAATTGCAAGTCATGTAAAGGAAGAGATGTATTCTGTTTCTTTTTTCTATCCCTTTTCTAACCCAATATCTTGGATATAGCATTTAATGTTGGTTTTAATTGAATTGGTATGCAACTAGTACACAAAGAGAAAGTTTGACCTGTTTGCTCTTTCCTGGAAAGAAAGGTGCTACAGTTCCTTCAGCCACTGGAAATTGCCCTATGTTCTGGCCTCCTGGGATTCGGCCCTGCCCAGCAAGACTTCCCTGCTCCTGCCAAACCTGTTCATCATGTACCTTTTATATTTCTACATTTCTCACATCTGTCCCCTTCTCTTCACTTACACAATCACTGCCTTATTTCTAGCTCTCATCACCTCTCACCTACACTGTTGAAATTGCCTCCTAATTCATCTCACTGCCTTGTCTCTACTCTCTCCAGTCTATTCTCTACACAGTTGACAAAATGATTTTCTTTAAGCACAAAGTGTGACCATGTCACTCTCCTATTCAATAAACTCTAGTACCTCCATATTCTTGGATAAAATATAAACTCCAGTGTTTGGTTTTTATTTATTTTCACTACATATTACTCCCCTTCTTGAACTCTGATACTGTTAAACTGAACTTCTTGTTATTCTTTACACATGACACCTTGTCATCCATCTTCTTGCCTTTGCAGATTGTTTCTGATCCCTAGAATGTACTCCCTCTTCATCTCTGATGCTTAGAATCTCTATTTTCCTCCAAGACTAAGATCAAGTAACACCTTCTAGGTAAGGTCTTTACTGATTTTCTTATCAGCTAGTGCCTCTCCTCAAAAATGACCTTGTATTTATTTTTTAAGTACTTATATAACACCATCTACTAATTCACACAAACAAATTGTGTTATCAGAGTACAATAAACCACCTTATGGTTTTAGATTTAATCCTGTGGGTAGCTAATCCTACTAACATAGCTCATGAGCCCCTGTCATTGTGCTTTCCATTAACAATCAGTCAGTAGATATAATTAGCTCTTAGCAAAAGCATTAAATGAGATGGAATAGTAGGAAAAATAATTTCTAAACATTTTCCCCTAAATATCTCCCAGAAAATATACTCAATATCCATGGGGAGGGAAACTTAGAATACAATTGTGAGGAAGTACAGGTACAGGATACATGTGTGACAAAAGGAAACCCAACTGGAAATGCCTGGTTTGGAAGATCTTTCTCTTTTTGTAGAGTTCTCAAGCTGTTACCAAGGACTGCTCGTCTCCATAGCTTATTTCTCAATTGCCAGGGGTCATACTCTTTGAAGTTTCTGCCTTTCTCAAATGACTCCACATGTATGTTTGAAGTGTATGTCTCCGTTCCCTGCCAAATGCAGTGTCTCCTACTGATCCAGTAGCTACTATGACATACCCAATAAAGGGGAGAAAAGAAAATCCCCTCCCTTCCTTTCTACCCCTTATTATTTGCAGGTATCTCTTCTACAACTCAGCTTTATCTCCAAATCTCATCCAACATCCAAGCATTTAAAATTTGCAGAAGTATGGTCAAACTGATGATTAGACAAAACATTATTGACCCTTACAGAGAAATATTCATACTGGAGAAAGACATCAGGGTGTACAGATTAAAACATCATCACGTGTGATACACTGTATTCTACTGTGATGGAGATGGTTATCTCCTTTGATACAATTGTAAGTTCCTTGAGGGCAGGGACTTTTCTTTTTTGCCTTTGTATCTATATCATCTACTTCACAACTTGGCACATAATAATAGGTTTTGATAAGTACTCAGTGACTAATGTTCCTGTATAAGTAATCTTATCTTGCCCACCTCCAGATTTTTGAGCTCACCATTGCCTACTGTTCCCTATGTGAAATGCCTTCTTCCTTCTAGATCGATCAATGCTTCTCATCTCTTTCAAAATCAGGATAAAATTTACTTCTTTTTAGAAGCTGGGCTATTAATTGAATGTTTGGTGGTTCATACTTCCCCAGGGACATGGCAGGAGACATGAGACATGTAGAACTGAAAATATGGGGCAATAAAAAAAAAAACCCCATCACCCAGGAAATTTGCATTCTAGATTAGATTCACCAACAGCTAGTAGTATGCTCTTGGGCACTTGCTCTTTATGAAAGGCAGTATTCTCACTGGCAAAAATTAGGGGATTGGATTAGATCAAAGGTTCTTAACTTGGCATATTTGTTAGTTATATTTCAACATAATTGGTTTCTTTTATATACTATTTTTAAATATTCTGGAAAGGGGTCCATGGGTTTCACCATTCTGCTCAAGGGGCCAATGGCATAAAAAAGTTGAGAACCCTTAGATTAGATGTTCTCTGAGATCTCTTCCAGTTTTGGTTTTATGATTTCAAGTCTTCTGTGAACACCTGGCGCAGTGTTTTGAGTAGGTAAGAAGACTGAGTGCCAGAGATAGGGAAATGATGACCTCCGATATCCTGACTCCCAAATTCAACCTTCTTCCTATTATCCTAGGAAGAGGATTGGAGGTGTTGTTTCATTATAGTGATTGCAAACCTCTTGGGGGTGCTTCTCTTTATCCTATTCAGGCTCAAAATATACCTAATATTCAATTAGTAAATACATATGATATTAAAAAAAATAGGAGGTGATTGGGTATAGAGAAAGAAGTAAGGGCACTGGATTTGGAGTCAGAGGATTTAGATTTAGATTTTGGCTCTGCTAGTCACCTAAAGTGTGACTTCCAATGAGACATTTCACTGGACTCACTGGGTTATATAAAATGCCTAAAATTTCATACAGCTCTAAGTC
Source organism: Macrotis lagotis (assembly GCF_037893015.1). Taxonomy (NCBI): domain Eukaryota; kingdom Metazoa; phylum Chordata; class Mammalia; order Peramelemorphia; family Peramelidae; genus Macrotis; species Macrotis lagotis. The sequence continues at coordinate 17,731,511 of NC_133662.1, read as the reverse complement.
CTTGGATTCTGTGGTCTAATTACTATGGGACTGCAGAATTCAGGCTATTAAATTTCCATGCTGTGTGACCCAAGGGTACTTAGCCCTGTTTGCCTCAGTGTTCTCATTTGCAAAATTATTTGGAGAAGGGCAAATCACTCCAATATCTTTGTCAAGAAAACTCCAAATGGAGTTATGAAAAGTTGGACATTACTGATACAACATCAAATCAGAGGCATGCTAGGAAATGTTTAACAATTGACTGTGGTGGGGCAGCTAGGTGGTGCAGTGGATAGAGCACCGGCCCTGGAGTCAGGAGTACCTGAGTTCAAATCTGACTTCAGACATTTAATAATTACCTAGCTGTGTGGTCTTGGGCAAGCCACTTAACCCCATTGCCTTGCAAAAAAACTAAAAAAAAATAAAAGAAAACAAAACAATTGACTGTGGGAGGGAGGTGGAGAGGATGATGTGCAACTAATAAATCAAGCCAGATTTGTTGTATCTGCCAATTTCTGAATTATCAACATCCATGATGAAAAGTTAGTCATTGGCTCTTGAGAGTTGACTCTATCATGCCCCTGATTTTAACTCACATTCACTAATTAATAAAGATAGCTCCTCCAATAAATACTTGTTGAATGACTGATTGAGTTCTTCCTTTTCTTTCTAAGTTTTTTGTTTTTTTTTTAACCTAAAATACTGCTGACCGGAATTAATCTTTATAGCTCATATTCCTAGATGACTTTCAAGCTTACAGAAGTCCTTTCCTGAAAACAACCTGTGGTGTTGGTAACATATGCATTATTATTGCCATTTTTAAAAAATATAAGGACACTGAGACTCAAGAGAGTTGAAATGATTTCTCCAGACTCACACATAGTTATCAGAGGTAGGGATTGAACCCAGGTCCTTCTGACTTTCCACTACATTGAAATACAACCTTTCTTCCTTTCCTGGGGCAAGAGAATAAATCTGCAATTGAGTGTTGGAAGGGGAGGAGTAAATTGAGAGAGGAGGAAGGAATAAAGAATAGAAAGGAGAAAGAGACAGAGATAGGCTGGCCTCCCCAATGACCTAGCTTCTTCCATTTTGACTTCTCTTGTGCTCTGTCATCTCCCACCCTGTTCCATTTTAGCCTCCCCCCCCCCACTCCCTCAGCCCACCCAATTTCAACCTGACTTTTCTTCAGCAGGCCACCTCTATGTCCCATCTCTTTGTACCCCTAGGCTTCTGGTCTCCTCTGAACCTGGTCTCCCTAGCTCCACCAGAGGATCAGGTCTGGGGCTGGTGGCTGGTGTTTCACACCCAGACAGAGTTGAAGCTGCAGGAGTCATCCTCAGGGCTGGGCTGGCTGCCAGGCCTAACATCTGGGATCGATTACCCACGGTGGCGGAGTGGGCTCCTCTCCCTGCCACTCACCTATCTGCCCGGGTGACAGAGGAGATGGGGAAAAAGGTTTTCACAGCTGGAATAAATTGAGGGGAAGTGGAGGGGGAGGGTCAGAAAAAGACAAAAAACAACATTGAACTAAAGATGGAAGAAAGACAGTATTAGAAGAGGTAATGAAGAAAATATGTGTATGTATTTGAATGTGTGCATGTGTGAGTGTGTGAAGGTGAGTATACGTGAGAGTGTGAACAATGTAAGTGTGAGTGTGACAGTATGTGTATTGGTATGTGTATCAAAGTATTTTATTTAGAGTGCATTTAGAGTGCCCCCCCCCACATACACTGCAGTCTGGGCAAAATGTTAGATCCTTGAACCACTGCATGCATTGAGGGAGGTGTGAAATAAAGAGGGAGGACAGAAAGGGAGAGAAATGAAGAGGTAAGGGCCAAGGAGAAAAGAGGGTCAGAAGGGAATGGAGAGAAGGGGAAAGAATTGGGGAGAAGGGTACGAAAAGGGGGAACAGGAGGCAGGAGGAGCCAAGGAAGAAAATACGGAGAGGGAATTGGGAAGAGGGAAACAGAGGAACAGGGAAGAAGAAAGGGGGGGTAATAGGAAGGGTTAGAGGGGAACCTTTTGGAACAGAGGGCAAAAGAAAAATGGGAGAGAAGGAGAGGGAAGGGGGGGGAAAGAGTGAGCAAAGCAACAGCTTAGAAAACACCACTAGCAACTTGCTTGGGGTCATCAGCTAAGGAACCCTGTCATTTTCCTGCACTACTTTGTCCTCTGGAGCTGGACTCCAGAAATGGCATGTTTATCTGTCTACATAACTGGGTGGATTGAAGTGGGAGTGGGTGGTTTTGACTTAACTTCCTCCCTTCAGGTACTCCAGTTAGGCAGTCCAGGCACTGGTCTCCTTCTCTCCTCCTCCCTCCCTCCATTCACTGCCCTCCTGTCACTTTCCCCCCTTCACCCCCTTCATACTCCCCCTCCCCTTCCCAGCAGCCCACACCTCTCTGGCTTCAGGAATTCTCCTCCTTCTCCATCTGCTCCCCATTGATGGTAGTGAGAGCTTTAAATCCACTCTCATTAGTCACCAGGCTATTCCCCCCCCATCCTCCTCCCACCAATCCGTCTTGCTTCAATCATGCTGGGGCAATGGGGGTCCCAACCTCCCACCAGGCCCCTGTTTCCAAAGGGAATCATTCAGTAATAATCTTGTCAGACAGAAATCTGGCCCCACAGACCTGCTCCAAGTGGAGGTTTTGTGGGCATCTCCTAGTCTATCCCAGGAAAACAAGGCACCTTCCCCCTCCCACCTTGAACAGAAGGGCACTGGGTCATTGGCCCCTAGTCCTCCATCATGAACCATTGAGATTGGGCTGCTAACACTCCTTCATAATATTATCCCTGGTCGAGTCCATAAAAGTCCCCTCTAGCGTTACGGCATTTGAGAGACTATTAAGTTTTAAGGCCCCAGACCTCCGTGAAGGAGGCACGTCATTGTAGTTTTGCGGGCTCTAGGTTTATGGGGCAGTCAGAAGCAAGATTGATTGGGGCCTAGGGAAGAAGGGAGTGCAGTGTGGGCAGTAGGGGCAAAGACCTTAAGAAACCATCTGTGGGCTGACTGGCATAAGGCAAAGCAGAGAGAGTAGAGGGTCAGCCTGAGAGCATAGTTTGGAGAAATGGATACCACACTCATTTTCCCCAATCTTCTGAGCTTAAGGCTCAGTGAGATCACAGGGTTCCTGTGTATAAAACTGGAATGGACCTCAATCCTCATATTAGAGGTAAAGGACTGAGTTTCAAAGAGGTTAAATGATTTAGCCCATGGTCCTACAGATAGTAAGGGCCAGAGGTGGGATTTGAACTCAAGTTCTCTGAGAGTGAGAGGTGATGAAGAGTGATCAGGCTGGTGACAATTGCAATTTTTCTGAATCTAAAATACCTTCATATGCCTTCCTCCATTATAACCCCCTAGACTCTCCTAGACTATTTACAACAATTATGCACATTGTGCCCAATGGGGCTTTGGCATCTATCTTCCTTGTAGAATTTATTGAAGGAAAGGCTTTGCAGACACAGTTGTTATTTCTTGCTGTATGTTTTTCCTTGGTTATTCAATTTTGTGAATAAAACCTTCCTTTCTTCTCCCTTGTCTTTCTTAGTATCACTCAGGACTCTAATGCAAGTTCTGTAGATAGTCCTTTTGAGAACCATGGAAATTAATTGGGAGTGGTAGCCCAGCATTGTGAACAAACCAGTAATAAGGAGACCTAGATTATAGCTCAAACTTTGCTAACAATTAACTATGTGATCTTGGGCAAGTCTCATAATTTCATGTTTCAGATATTCCCAGGCATCAACATTCTAGGATTTTATGACTTTTCTTGACTAGAGTATGAGAATACAAAAATTTTCTATAGATCTGAAGCTTTGGTGACATGGTATAGATAGAATCTGGTTTTGATTAGCCCAGAGATTATTTTTATTTGGCATTCTTAACAACAGAGCCTGTGTTAAGGCAGGAAAATCTTTGAAGTTCTTCAACTAGAATAGGGACAGTGAAAGGGTCTAGGTTGTAGATGGTCTTGGTCATCTGGACTAAGATAGCAGGGACATAGACCTAAGCAATCATTCAAAATGTCTTTTTATTTTAGGTTTTTGCAAGGCAAATGGGGTTAAGCAGCTTGCCCAAGGCCACACAGCTAAATAATTATTGTCTGAGTCGGATTTGAACTCAGGGACTCCTGATTCCAGTAGATAGTACTGTGCCACCTAGCCACCCCCAAAATAAGTCCTGAATAACTTCTTATTTCTAATTTTTCATAATGAACTTTATGAACAACAACAAATATGAACATTTCAATACACAAAGAGCAAAAAGGAATTATATATGGAACTGTGAATTTCTATTTGTTCAGTTTTTTAAAAAGGTGAATATTCATTTTTAACACAACAGTAACTTTTTTTGTTTCTGTCCCCTTTAGAATGACCTATGATGCCCTTTTTGGACACACAGCCCGGTCAGCAATGTGGGTGACTAAAATATAAGACAGTGCCTGTCTTCAAGGAGTTTATAATCTAGCCACATTAAAACTAGGAGACAATAATATTTTCTCACACTTCTTTCTTTAAGACTTACAAAATGCTCTTTTCAAAATCTTTGAGGAAAGGAGATAATGCAAACCAACATTTCCCCCTTTGTTTAGTAGTAAAAAGACTAAATTACTATAAGATTCACAATTGAACCCAAGCTTTCTGATGCCAGGATGAATGTTTTTGCAACTCTATCAATACAAGGCAAGATAAAAGTAAGTACTAATTAAGATGTAACTGTGCACTCCAGGATATACTACAGGCATTCAGAAGGGAAAAATGATCAATTATTAAACAGGAGAAAGTGATATTGTATCTGGACTCTCAAGGATGGCTATTGTTCAGTCATGTTCAACTCTTTGTGATCTGATTTGGGTTTTCTTGGCAAAAATACTGGAATGTTTTGATTTTTTTTCCTTCTCCAGCTCAATTTATGGATAAGAAAACCGAGGCAAACAGGATTAAGTGACTTGCCCAGAGTTATACTTCTGGAACTCTTTGAGGTCAGATTTGAACTCAGAGTTCTGACTCCAGGCCCCACACTCTATCCTCTTCATCATCTAATTTCCCCTCAAGGATGTGTAGGATCTCTATATTTAGAAGTTAAGTATTGTTGTTCACTTGAGAACACTCCCTTGTGACCCAATGGACCATAGCATGCTAGGTCCTTTTATCACCTCCCCCCCCCAGTCTATCCAAGTTCATTTTTTGTTGTTTTCATGCCATTATCTGTCCATCTCACTTCTGTCATCCTTTTTCCTTCAATCTTTTTTTTTTGATGGGGGGACTTTTCTAACATTTTCTTTTTTCAAGTTTCAACATTTAATTGAATTTCAAATTCTCTCCCTTCTTCCCACTCTACTCTCCCCCCCAATTGAAAAAGTAAATTACTTGGTGTAGGCTAAAAATGTGTAGTCATGAAAAATATTACTATAATAGGCATGTTGTAAAAGTAAACATAACCCCCCTCCAACACGCGCGCGCGCACACACACACACACACACACAAATAGAGAAAACCTCAAGAAAAATAAAGGGAAAAAAGTATGCTTCAGTCTGTATTCAGACACCATCAGCTCTGCATTTAGTATAGATGGCATTGTTTATCATTAGTCCATCAGAGAAATTGCTCCAACATTTTTTCTCCACAGTTGCTATTGCTAGCTGTATTTTCCTCAATCCTATTTTCCCCTACCCCAATTTATTCTATTCTTTCTTTCCTCTTACCTTGCCCCTTCTCAAAAGTGTGTTGTATCTGGCTACCATCTCCCACAATCTTCCCTCTCTTCTATCATCTACATCCCCCTCGCCTCCCCCTTTCCCATTTCTCCCATTCCTTTCCTCTCCTATTTTCCTCTAGGGTAAGATGGATATCTATATCTGATTGACAGTGTATATTATTCCCTCTCTGAGCCACTTCCAGTGAGAGTAAGGCTCACTCACTCCCCCTCATCTTCCCCACCCTTTTCCACTCCACTGCAAAAGCTTTTTCTTACCTCTTTTATGTGAAATTATTTACTCTATTCTACTCTCCCTTTCCTTTCTCCCAGTATTCCTTTCTTTTCCATTAACTCGATCTTTTTGATATCTTATGCCTTCAAATTCAATTCTCTCCTTTACCTTGTCTATATTTGCTCCTTCTAACTGCCCTAATAAATGAGAAGGAAAGTTCATAGGAGTTATTAGTAATATCTTCCCATGCAGGAATACAAAGTGGTTCAACATTATTAAGTCCTTCATGATTTGTCCTTTCTATCCACTCTCTCTATGCTTCAACTGAGTCTGGTACTTGAAGATCAAACTTTCTGTTCAGCTCTGGTCATTTCACCAGGAAAGTTTGAAAGTCCTCTATTTTATTGAATGTCCAGAGTATGTTCAATTTTGCTGGGTAGTTGATTCTTGGTTGTAATCCAAGCTTTTGTGCCTTCCAGAATATCATATTCCAAGCCCAACTAACCCTTATTGTAGAAGCTGTTAAATCCTGTGTTATCCTGACTGTAGCGTCTTGATATTTGAATTGTTTCTTTCTGGCTGCTTGTAATATTTTCTCCTTGACTTAGGGAATTCTGAAATTTGACAGTTTTCATTTTAGGATCTCTTTCTGGAGGTGATCAATGGATTCTTTCAATTTCTATTTTTATCTTCTGCTTCTAGGACATTGGACAGTTTTCCTGGGGAATTTTTTTTAAAAAATGAAGTCTAAAGGGTTTTTTTGGTCATGACTTTCAGGTAGTCCAATACTTTTTTTGCTTTTTTTTTGTTTGTTTTTGCAAGGCAATGGGGTTAAGTGACTTGCCTGAGGTCACAAAGTTAGGTAATTATTAAGTGTCTGAGATCAGATTTGAACTCAGGTCCTCATGACTCCAGGGCTTGTGCTTTATCCACTGTACCACCTAGCCGCTCAATCCAATATTTTTTAAATTATCTCTTCTGGATCTGTTTTCCAGATCAGTTGTTTTCCCAATGAAATATTTCATATTTTCTTCTAGTTTTTCATTCTTTTTTTCCCCAAGGCAATGGGGTTAAGTGGCTTGCCCAAGGCCACACGACTAGGTAATTATTAAATGTCTGAGACCGGATTTGAACTCAGGTACTCCTGACTCCAGGGCTGGTACTCTATGCACTGCACCACCTAGCTGCCCCCAAGTTTTTCATTCCTTTGATTTTGCTTTATTGTTCTTGATTTCTCACAAAGTCATCAGATTCCCTTAGCTCCATTCTAAATTTGAAGGAATTGTTTTCTTCAAAGAGCCTTTGTGGGGCGGCTAAGTGGCATGGCAGGGGCAGCTAGGTGATGCATCGAATAGAGCACCAACCTTGAAGTCAGGAGTACCTGAGTTCAAATCTCGCCTCAGACATTTAATAATTACCTAGCTGTGTGGCCTTGGGCAAGCCACTTAAACCCATTGCCTTGAAAAATCAAAAAGAAAAAAAGAAAAGAAAAAAAAAGAGCCTTTGTATCTCCTTTTCCATCTGGCCAGTTCTGCTTTTTAAGGCAATCTTCTCCTCTTTGGCCTTTTGGATTGCTTTTTCCATTTGACCCAAACTGATTTTTAAGATGTTATAATAAGTATTTTTTTGCATCTCAACCAAACTGCTGACTTGATTTTCATGATATTCCTGCAATACTCATTTCTCTTCCCTGTTTTTTCCTCTACCTCCTTTACTTGATTTGCAAAATCTTTTTTGAGCTCTTCCATAGCCTGAAATCAATTCCTATTTTTCTTGGAGACTTTGGATTCAGAAGCTTTGACTTTGTTATATTCTGAGTGTACATTTTTTAAAATTTTTTTTTGCAAGGCAAATGGGGTTAAGTGGCTTGCCCAAGGCCACACAGCTAGGTAATTATTAAGTGTCTGAGGCCAGATTTGAACTCAGGTACTCCTGACTAGAGGACTGGTGCTCTATCCACTGCACCACCTAGCCACCCCTGTGAATATATATTTTGATCCTCCATAGGACCAAAGTAATTGTCTTATGATAAAAATTTTTTCCCTTCAGGTGTTTGTTCATTTCCCTAGTCCAACCTTGTGAGGGTGGGGCTCTACTTCCAGGATGGAGAATGTACTTCCCAAACTTTTGAAATTTTTGTGCTGTGGACTCTTTCTAACCCCAGTATAACAGGCCTTTGTTGCCAATCTTCCAAGTTGTCTTGGACTGGAAAATTGTTTCACTTAGTCTTTTTTATGGTTGTGCCACTCTAGAATTTGGTTAGTTATTATTTAAAGATATTTGGAGTGGTTTGGGGGAGAGCCTGCAGGAGTACTTATTTTCACTCCAACATCTTGGCTACACCTCCTGCCTTCAATCTTTCTCATTATCAGGGTCTCTTTCAATGGCCCTCTCTTGTAGAGTCATTAATTGAAGAGGGGAGAAGAGTATTGTCCTTAGAGTTATGGGATCTGAGGGTTCAAGGTCCTCCTCCAATGTTTACATTTGACAAATCACTTGATTTCCCTCAGCTTCATTTTTCTCATTTTGGCTAATTCATTAACCGCTGTGCAAAGAAAAATGCTTATTTTCCTAAATAAGAAATATAAGTGTTAGACATGATGAGTTTTTAGATGTCTTTCAGATCCAAGGTTTTATGATTCTATTCCTTCCTTTGCTTTCAAGATCATAGGGATATATGGGATATATGGGATTCACCACTTCCCAAAATGGTTCATTCCACTTTTGTTTCATACTAACCCACATACTTTCTTCTATAATTCATATCTCTTCTTATTCAGGAGAATAAATATTGTTCTTTCTACGTAGTAGACAATGAATCATAGACAATGAGTAGATAACAGCCTAGCTGAAAGTAAGGAATAAGGAACAATGGAAAATAAGAACTCTTGCTCCTCCAACATTGGTCATTTTCCTTTTTTGTCATATTAGCCAAGATGATAGGTGTGAGATGGCACTTCACAGTTGTTTTAATTTAAATTTTCCTAATCAATAGTGATTTAGAGCATTTTTTCATAGCTATAGATAGTTTTAGTTTCTTTATCTGAAAACTGCCTGTACATATATTTTGACCATTTATCAACTGTGGAATGACTCATTTTCTTATGTATTTGACTCAGTTTTCTATATATTTGAGAAAACAGACCTTTATCAGAGAAATGCTGTAACTCCTCCCACCTCATTTTTGACTTTCCTTCTAATTTTAGCTACATTGTTATGCAAATCTTTTTAAATGTAATGAAATAAAAATTATTCCATTTACATCTCATAATACTCTCTATCTCTGTTCATATATTCTTCTGTTATCTATGACCTGACAGCTAAAATTTTCTATGCTTCTCTAATTTGCTTATATCTCCATTTATGTCTAAATCATATACCCACTTTAACCTTATCTTGGTATATGGTATGAGATATTGGTCTATATCTAGTTTCTGAACTTCTAGGACTAATTCTCTCTTGAATTCATTGTCAGTTTCTAGTTTGTACTTCCAGAGGTAACTCTATGAAATTACTTCTTTCTAGCTCTCTGTTTTCCACTGGATGTGGTATTTTCTAGTAGCAGAGTATTTCATAGCTGATGGGAGGAGGAGAGAAAATTCCCCCTTCCCTCTTCTGCCCTCTGGGAGAGACACTCTACCAGTAGCTCCTGGCTTTGTCTGGATCATCAGGATTGGCAGGTTTGTCTTTGAAGGTGTGGCTATTTCAGGTTAACCAATAGAAAGCTGTCTTAGTATTTCATCAAAAAACTTCCATTTCCTAAAGGGTTAATAAAGGATGAACATATTTTTGTTGTTCTTATTGAGTTGTTTCAGTCATGTCCAATTCTCCATGACTTTATTTGGGATTTTCTTGGCAAAGATACTGGAGTGGTTTGCTGTTTCCTTCTGAGGGAAACAGTGTTAAGTGATTTATCCAGGGTCGCACAGTTTGGAAGTGCCTTCGGTCAGATTTGTATTTGGTTATTCCTGATTCCAGCTTAGTGGTTCTAGCCATTGTGCTCCCCCGCACCACACTCCCCCGCCTTAGTTTAGCACATTAATACCATTGATACCAAGTCTCTTCTGTTATTAGTTTCTTACTTTCTCTAGTCATATTCTCTAGGCTAGGTGTAGGAAGTTTGGGGGAGATGAGTCCCTATCTCTATATAGATATTCTCTATATACTTCTAATATGTATATGTGAAAGGAGATGCAGGCTTGGAATCAGGAAGATCTGAGTTCAAATCAGACACCAGCTCTGTGACTAAGTTGTTTGATTTCTATTTATCTTAATTTCTTATCTGTAAAATGGGGGTACAATGGAGAAGGAAATCCATACATTCCAACACAGAATTGGATTTGAGTGAATAACTGAATTACAATAAAAATGTACAGTAAGGTATGGTAGAATGAGCTAATCTAATCTTTGACCCTTTTGGTACTGTGATGAAACCTATGAACCTCATCTCAGAATGTTTTTAAATGCATAAAATACAATTAAGTGCACAAAATGAATTTCAATGCATACAATAAAATTGTAAATTTAAATAAATACATGACATTTTATTTTAATATTTAAATTTATTAAAATTTAATGTTTTAATTAATTAAATTTATTAAATTTTAACAAATACAAATACAAGATTACCAAGTAAACTAATTATGTTAAAATATATATGAATATATATCTGTATGTAAATAAAGTTCACCAATCCCTAATAAAGTCATAATAATAGAACATGTTATATGTATGCAGGGATTGTTAGTTTTGTCTTTATTTCACCTATATGCTTCTCATATAGTAGCATAATGCTTTGCATATAGTAGATATTTGATAAATGATTGTCAATTGATTGCTCTGTACAAGGTACTATGCTAGAGACTGTGAAAGAATGACAGTATTTCCATCCATGGCTTGACTTCCAGAGTCATCACCCTCTCCTAGCTTCAGTCCATAGGTGCTTCAGTCCCTAGGTATTTTAGCCTCCTTCGGAACTATCCCAGAGACCCTTGTTCAAAGGTTCCCTTCACCCAAATTCCAGATAGTTATAGATTCTATTGTTTCAGTCTAACTCTTGACTCCTGACCCTGTTCCACTCCCAGTGAAAGACTCTTTAAGAAGGCCTTTGTGTCTTTTGATAGTTAGATTTAAAGTCCTTTGTGTAATAAAGGAAAAGTGTGTGGTGTGTGATGTATGGAGATCTGGGGTTTTTTTGTTTTTTTTTTTTTAGATTTTTCAAGGCAATGGGGTTAAGTGGCTTGCCCAAGGCCACACTCTAGGTAATTATTAAGTGTCTGAGGTCAGATTTGAATTCAGGTACTCCTGATTCCAGAGCTGGTGCTCTGTCCACTGCACCACCTAGCTAACTCCTTCCCATTGCCTGTTAAACTAATTCAAACTACTTTGCCTAATTCAAGTTCCTCTAGAGTTTGGACTGAGACTTTTTCTAGTCTTCCCCCCCCCCCACCCCCTGCTACCACTTCACCCCAATTCCTTCCATTTCAGGCAAACCAATTTCTCACCATTTTCTTAAGTATACAATCTCTGAACCTTTGTATTATTCCTCCTGCCTGAAATTTGTTCCCTCGTTATTGCTGACTTAAATGACGACTCAGAATTCCTTCAAAGGGTAGTTTATGTGCTACCTTCCATGTCATGCAATTCCTGATTTCCCAGTTACTGGTATTACCCTTAATTATTTTGTGTATATTTTGTGTTGTCTTAAATGTGCATGTTATTTTGATTTTGTCTTTATATCCCTAAAGCTTAGCACATAGTAGTCACTGGTGAAAGTTTATTAATTGAATAAGAATCCTTTCTACAGTATACCAAACAAATGGTCATTCAATCTTTATTTAAAACTCTCACTAATCAAGGTAGAACTTTAGCCTTTGCTAAACAAATCTAATTTCGTTGAATTCACCACCTCTGGAAGCAGCTCATTCTAATTTCAGATAGTTTTAATTACAAGGAAGTTTTCCTTTACATTAAACCAATATTTGTCTACTTGCAACTCCCATCCACCCTTCCTGGTTCTGCCCTTCTTAGCCAATTAGGATAAGTCTAATTGCCTTCCTACGGAAAATTCTTCAGGTACTTGAAGACTCCTAAGTATTCTTTTCTCCAGGCTAAACATCCCTGGTTCTTCATCCAGTCCTACATATGCCATGGACTGGAAGCCCTTCACAATCCTACTGTTGGTTAATGGCAGAAACAGATTTAGAGTCCAGGTCTCCTGACTCCTAGTCTAATGATCTTCCAACTACACTGGGTTACAACAAAAACAAATCAAAACAAAAACAACTCCCTTGGTTTGGTTTGGGATTGCCTAGGGATTTGAGTGTTCCTGAATGGGGAGATGAAAATTCTAATCCAAGATTCCGGGATGTAGGTGTGGCTTCTAGCATAGAGCCAGAGATGGTTCTTTTCTTTTCCAGGCTAAACATTTTTGCTTCTTCTTGCCATCTCTTTTGGAGTGAATGAGTAAATCAAAGAGACAAATGGACTGAACCGCACTGCTGTGGGCTACTTACTCTCCCAAGGGCTCTGATCTAAGAGACTGGTTCCAGGTCCTACCTAGGTTAAGGAAAGTCTTACTAAAAAGAGACAGGTAGTGTCCTCCTTCCTCTTCTACTCCCTTCAAAAAGTCATTTCTTTGTCTGGGGAAGAAGGATGGGAGGGGGGAAGGATGTGGAAAATAAGTGATGGATCTCTGTCTTTCTTTTAATATACGAAAGTCAAATAGGTTTCTTTACCATGTTCCTCCTACCCTTGTTTGCCTCCCTAGAGACTTATGGAAATTTCCCCAGGTAATATTGAATGATGAGATTGGAGTCAGAATGACCTGAGTTCAATCCAGCTTCAGACAAGATAAACTTATTTCCATATTAGCATGTTCTGAAAGAAGAATAGAACAAAAGAGGAAAACTATGAGAAAGAAAAAAATTTAAAAAGTAAAAATAATATGCTTCAATATACATTCAGATTCCATTATTCTTTCACTGATTGTAGATGGCATTTTCCATCACCAGTCTTTTAGAATTGTCTTGGTTCACTGTATTGCTAGGAAGAGCTGATCATCTCACACAATGTAACTGTTACTGTGTACAATATTCTCCTGGTTCTACTTACTTCACTCAGCATCAATTCATGCAATTTTTCCAGGTTTTTCTGAAATTTACCTGCTCATCATTTCTTATAGAATAATAGATTTCATTACAGTTATCATTTCCTCAATTTCCAATTTTTTTTATACACAACAAAAAGAGAGTCTACAGACATTTTAAATGGAATTTTTATTTCTATTTTTTGCTGCTGGACTTTGTTGTAATATATATATAGAAATGCTGATGATTGGTGTGGATTTATTTTATATACTGCAACTTTGCTAAAGTTGTTAAGTTGTTAATAACTTTAATTTATTTTTTGTTGATTCTCTGGGATTCTTCACATATATCACCATATCATTATAGAGTGATAGTCTTATTTTTCTCATTATCATAACTCTTTCCATTTATTTTTCTTCTCTTATAACTATAGTTATCATTCCTAGCACCATATGGAATAATAGTGGTGATAATGGGCATTGTTACTTCATCTTTGATTCTACTGGAAAGGCTCCTAACTTATCTTCCTTACAGAAAATGCTTGCTAATGGTTTTAGATAAATTCTACTTATTATTTTAAGGAAAACTTTATTGATCTCTATGCTTTCTAGTGTTTTTAACAGGAATGAGTGTTGTATTTTGTCAAAAACTTTTACTATAACTATTTAGATAATCATATGATTTTTGTTGGTTTTATTATTGATGTGGTCAATTATGCTTATAGTTTTTCTAATACTGTACCAGCCCTGCATTCCTGGTATAAATAGTATATGAGCTTTATCAGGGCTGTCCAATCTTAGGTTATCTTAGGGTCACATTAAAATAAAATAATTGAGTGCCACACCTAGAATAAAAAAATACAGTCCATGTTTAGCTGACTTAGCCCTATGTGAGTGCTCTGGGGCCAAGGTTCCTAGATATAAAAGGCTGCCTCATAACTTCTTAGAGAGTGGGGGGATATACACATCATCAATACAACAGGCAAAACATGAAGCCTAAAAACAAACACAAAACAATAAAGTGATAACAACAATATAAATTATTATTTTATTTTTTCACTTGTGAAAATTAAAATCCACAGGTGGGCCACATAAAATTGCACTGCAAGTCACACGTGATCCAAGGGCCGATTTTGGACAACCCTGATCTTTATGATATAGTTCTGTAATTTCATTGCTAGTATTTCATTTAAAAATTTTGCAACAATATTCACTGGGGAAATTAGTCTATCATTCTTTTCTCTGTTTTTGTTCTGCCTGGTTTAGGTATCAGCATCAAATCTGTGTTGTTGCAAAAGAAATTTGGTAGAACTTCTTTGCCTATATTTCCAACTACCTGATATAGTATTGGAATTAATCATTCTTCAATGTTTGGTAAAATTCACTTGTGATTCCATTCGTCTGGGAATTTTTTCTTAGGAACTGGTTTATTTGATTTCTTCTTCTAAGATGATGTTATTTAAATTTGGTTCCTATTTACCTTTTTATGCTTCTCTTGAAGTCTCTTGCATTTGGAAATCAAACTTTTTATTCAGCTTTAGTTTTATCATGAAAAATGCTTGAAAATCCTCTATTTCATTAAATATCCATTTTTCTCCTGATGAATATGATCAGTTTTGCTTGGGAAGTGATTTGTTATTATATTCTTAGCTTCTTTGCCCTCTGGACAAATCATATCTATTATATCATATTCCAAGCCCTCTGATCCTTTAATGTGGAAACTGTGAAGTCTTGTGTTGTCCTGTCCGTGATTCCACCATGCTTTATTTCTTTCTGAATGCTTACAATATATTCTTCTTGACCTGGGAGCTCTGGAATTTGGCTATAATATTCCTGGTAGTTTTCATTGTAGAATTTTTTAAGGTGGTGTTTGGTGGATACTTTCAACCTGTTTTTTACCCTCTAAGTCTAGATTATCAAAGCAATTTTCCTCAATAATTTTTTGAAATATAATGTCTAGACTTTGGTTTGATTATGGCTTTTGGATAGTTCAGTAATTTTTTTCCAAGTCAAATGATATGTTTCACATTTTTTCTGTTTTTCTATTCTTTTGATTTTGTTTTATTGTTTCTTGATGTCTTATAGAGTTATTAACTTCCACTTGCTCAATTCTAATTTTTTTTTTAGGTTTTTGCAAGGCAAATGGGGTTAAGTGGCTTGCCCAAGGCCACATAGCTAGGTAATTATTAAGTGTTTGAGACCCCGATTTGAACCCAGGTACTCCTGACTCCAGGGCTGGTGCTTTATCCACTGTGCCACCTAGCCGCCCCTCAATTCTAATTTTTAAGGAATTTTTTTTATTTTTAAGTGAGCTTTTGTACTTCCTTTTTCATTTGGCAAATTCTACTTTTAAGAAAAGAAAATCTAGCAAATTTTTGTACATCTTTTCCATTTTTTGCTTCCTTTACAAGCTATCAAGCTATTGTCTCTTTTTTTCAAAATTCTCTTGCATTACTCTCATTTCTTGTTCCTTTTTTTCTCTCACTCTTATTTAATTTATAAATCTTTTTTTTTGGACCTGACACCAGTGCACATTTTTCTTTGAGGCTTTGCATGTTGATGTTTGACAGTTTTTGTCTTCTTCTGAATATGTGTTTTCCCTATGGTCAAGTTCTTTTTTTATTTGTTTTTTTTATTTTTTAAAATTTATTATTGCTTGCTCATTTTTACAGATTATTTCTTGACTTCCTGTTTTATGTTAAAGTTGGGCTCTGCTCCTGGGGTGGAGGGTACACTACCTCAAGCTTCAGATTTTTTTGTGCTTTTATTTTACAGAATTAGTTTTGGGGAGTCTAAAAGCTTTCAGTTCTTCAAATGCAGTATGATCTCCTGGTCTGTGCTATGGCTTGTGAGTGATTCAATCACTCTTTACTACCCTGAAACTTGACTAGGAACTCTGCCCCACTATAGCTGCTCTTGTGTGCTGGTGCTCTTCCTTAACCTGGGATTGCAATCTGGGTTTGTAGCTCAATTCACATATGGGCATTGTAATAGAATCCTACCCCTGCACCAGCAAAAGGTCCCCTATAATCTCCTTCTGACCAGTTGTCTGACCTCCTTATTCTCTATGGACTGAGAGTTCCAGAAGTTGCTGCTACCAATTCAGTCATTCCCAAGGCCTGATACTGGCTGGCTTGCTTAGGTGCACTCAACTTTCACCACAGTGAGATGCTCAATCTTTGAAGTTGTCTTGGGCTGGAAAATTGGTTCATTCAATCCTTTTTTTTTTTTGATTCTGCTACTCCAGAATTCAATTTGAAGTGTTATATTAAAGTTCATTGGAAGGGAATTTTGTTTTTTTGTTTTTGTTTTTGCAAGGCAATGGGATTAAGTAACTTGCCCAAGTTCACACAGCTAGGTAATTATTAAGTGTCTGTGGCTGGATTGGAACTCAGATCCTCCTGACTCTTGGACCAGTGTTCTATCCACTGTGCCACTTAGTTGCCCCTGGAGGGAATTTGAGAGAGTACAAATGAGTCTCTATTTATTCAGTTATCTTGGCTCTGTTGCTCATGAGATAATATTTGTAAAGAGCTTAGCACAGTGTCTGACACATAGTAAATGCTTAATATTCTTTTAATTTTTCATTTTGAGTGGGATGAGATTCTTCCCATTTCAATAGCTTCTCTATTTTCTTCTATATTCTGATTGTCATGATTTCTATTTCTGTTTGCCATCTATTTAGATAATTAGATTTACTTGTTTTTCACTATTTGTTATGATCTTTTGTGTAATTAGTATTTGATGGGAAGGGTTCAAGTACATTGGGGTAAGTTTGAAGGAACTTTCCCTGTTTAAGGGATAGTGGCCAGGGAAGTTATGCTTTGAACTTTAAAATTGTAATATTGATAATTACTGGTAATATTTATCGGGCAGATATATATATTCCAATACCAGCCCCAAACTTTCTCAGGGATGAACCTCTTGGCTGGTCTCATGGTTTCTTTTCCTGCTTTCCTTGAGGAGGGCAAGATTCAGAAGTTATCTATTTCTACCTTCCTTTGAGCCTTCTGTCAATAAATTTAGACATCATAAGTATAATGAACATGGTCAATATACACTTCACAAATGAAGATATATGCCTGGAAGAAAGACATGAAACAACCTCCCAGAAGCTCTACCCAGAATGAAACAATTTCTTTCAGAATTGGTAGACCTGGGTTTGATTTTTGGCTTCAGGAATGACACCTGGAATAAGAGATATTGCTGCTAACTAGCTGTATGACCTTGGACAAACCCCTTCCTTTTTATGTCTTAGTTTACTAAGTTCAAGGAATATATAATCAGATTCAATGCAAGGTATGAATATTGAAGTGATTTATATAAAGTGAAATAAAATATAATCCTTGTAATCTATCAGCAGACATTTGCCTCAGGTAGAAACTGGTTGAATTGATATTTTTAAAAACCTAACCCATTAATCCTGTTTGGATTTCAATCTTCTAGGTAATTGAGGCAAGTGTCAGCATACTTGCAAAATCAGGATTCTTCTTGTATGGGGGTGGGGTGGAAGAGAGGTAGTTCAAAATACCCAATGACCTTGTGAAGTTCTCATCTCCAAAATTTTTTCCTTCCCCTTCAGTTATATATATTTTGTGAAGAACAAAACCTTCTTTTTTTTAGGTAAATATTCTGAGATTAGTTAAATCTTCATACTTTAGTGTGAACTGCTTTTAATTACATATTCAGATTGTATTCAAGGGAATAAATGACACTTAAATAGCTGGTTGGGGGTAAAAATATATTTTTTGAATTTTCACAGGCATTATTATTTCCATTTTACAGATGATGAAATGAGGTTAAGAGAAGTTATTAACTTCTAGCCCAGGGTAAGGATCAAGGTGTTCCCCCAATACACATGTCCATGTGTCCATGGTGAGTTTTGAATTCATCACCAGATTCAGTACTATATCCACTGCGCCATGCTTCTAATAAATTTGAAAGGGAATTGGATCTAATCTTTGGCAAAGGGCAGACCAGAGTTGGGTGCAAAAAGTGAGAGTGGAGATGGGGGTGTCGAAAGAGCTAAAAGGCATTGTTCAGTCCATCAAAGAGCATTTATTAAGGACCTAGTAGGTTCCTGGCTGCAAGAGAAGCCCTAGGGATACGAAGAAAGGCAAAAGACAATTCTTTACCTCAAGGAATTTACAAACTAAAGGAAACAATATGCAAATAACTATGAACAAACAAGATCTAAACAGGATAAATTGAAGATAGCAGAGGGCAGGAGAGAGGGGAACCAAACCTTACCTGGAGATTGAAAAGGGAGCCTAGGTGGCCAAGTGGATAGAGTGTGGGGTCTGGAGCCAGGAAGACTCATCTTCCTGGATTCAAATATTACCTCAAACACTTCCTAGCTGTGTGATCCTGGGCAAGCCATTTAACCCTGCATACCTCCTTGTCTTCATCCTCAGATGAAGCGAAGTAGGAAATGTCAAACCACTCCAGGATCTTTGCCCAGAATACCTGATATGGGGTCACCAAGAGTTGGACACAACAGTTCAATAGCAATAAATATTTTTTTTAAATTTCAGGAAGGAGGATGGGGGAAAGGGCTATTAAGACAGACAAGACAGACCTTGCCTGTATTATATTACCTTTTTACCTAGAATCAGGACTAGAAACTCTTCCACTTTTTGCAATGCTTGGCCCTTTTGGTAGTTTTGCAGTCAGATCGTCAATTGCTTGGATTAGGGATTTAGCAAATTATGGGTAATTGAAGGTTTTTTTTTTTAAACTATATTTTGGTTCCTGAGAAATCTCCTAGCTGTAGCCTAAGAGATAGGGAGAGGAGCCAGGATGCAAACCAGAGTCTTGAGGGGCTCAGACAACCAGAAGGTGTTGGCTGAAGGGGCATCTAGTGACCGGTAAAGCCACTGAAGCTTCTACAAGCATAAAAGGCTTTTCTTTTTGATTAAATGCTTGATTATCTGATTGATTTAAATCTTACCAGTTTGTCCTTCCGATTTCAAAGCACATGACAACTGGGCACGGCGCAGTGTTAGCTGGAGGGACCAGTTTACAGAGGGAGGAGGCGGGGGTGGAATTGATCCCGACAGCTTGTCCTTAATTGTGAGTGCTCGAGGAGAAGATTTGGACAGGAGAGAAAAGACTATGGAACAGGTGGGGCTTCTAGCTACATACTGAAGTGGAAGCAATCTGATAGCAGTCCTAGATTTGAATCCTGACTCTCTAACCCTGAGGAATCTGACTAGTTATTTGTAAAATGTAAATATAACACCAATTTAACATTGAATCTCAGGAGAGCCGGAAAAGAATTCAGAGACCATCAACTAATTGGACCCCAGCAAGAATCCCCAACATCTTTGACAAGTATTCACGCAGCCCCAAGTCTGTGGATTTCCAGGAAGGGGAACTCATTCTTTCTCCTTCTACTTGCTTCCCTTCTTCCTCCTTCCCTTTCTTTCCTTTAAACAACCTTCCTTCTTTCCCTTTTCTCTTCCTCTCGTCATCCCTTCTTCCCTTTTCTCTTCTTTCCTTAGGAAAAGTTGACAGCCAGATTGAGGACTGCAGAACTAAGGAACCGGGACATGCTCACGACCTAAGGCCTAAGCTAAGGTAAGTCAGACAGAGAAGGTTAAGGGCTAGGGAAGGAGTAGCAGAGGCGATTTAGGGTCCCGGGAAGAGAGATGATCCCCTGAAAAAGGATCATGTATGTTTTCTCCGTGTGTAGGGGAGGAGAGGGAGTTGTGGCGAGAATTATCGTGCGGATAACTAATGTCTGAGTAAGGGAGGGAAATCTCACTCATATTTAAGTGCAAGGAGAGAGCGAGAATCGCTGAATTACGGAGTCGTAACTCCTTCCCAGTGCCCCACATGCTCCACTGGGTCCACTTGAGCCTCCGACCCTTATGGTTTATGTGGCCGCGACGCCTCCGCAGGACCTCATCTCATAACTCACACAGCGCCGTCGGATTTATCTTGGGCGTGCAGGCTGGCCCAAGATCGCCTCTGGCACACACACGCACACACCGAAAACCAGGGAATGGGGCGGAGGATCAGGGAGAAGGGGAAAGGTTGGGGAGGTGGGATGGGGTAGGGAGGGAGGGGGATCAAACGGAGCTCTCCGTTAGGTCATCAGGTCTTCCAGAGATCTAGGGGGATGACTTGAGGGACTCGAGACACCTAGATGCCACTAAAGTGCAAAGGCCTGGCTATCGTTCTTGTCGCCCCGCGGCGTCCAGCGGACTCACCCACCCCAACTGCAATACAAACCCGCAAACCACAAGTAAGAGCGCCGCCCCTGGCCCCAGCCGCAGCAGGAGGGTCTGTTCTGAGCGAAGGGAACAGCGCCAAGGGACCAGGAAGGCTATTTTAAGGCTGTTTCCACGCCCTTTATTTCTCCCATCTCACCCCCCTTACCCGGCCTCCATCCAACAAACAGACAGACAGAAAAACAAACAAGGCCCAAGGCCCACTCTGTTCTCACGCAGAAGCCACAGGGCCCCTCCCTCCGAATTCCTCCGGAGTCTGAGCCACTTGGGCATCGGAAGCGGACCATTTGGCCAATGGTGTAAAACGGGATTAACCTGGTTTGCTTATTTCGGGTTTTACAAGAGTTATTGGGTAGGGCTTTGGAGGAGGTAAAGGCAGTCCTAGAGGGGAGAAGGCAGTTAGATTGCTGATGCTTCTTTCTTCAGAGTTGGACCTCCACAAGGTAGCTTTATCTGTAGGCTTTTACTATTGGTAGAATGAAATGGGAAAAAAAAAAACTGGAGCCACTGGATTTTATAGGCTTAAGTGGATTTTATATATTTCATTCCTCTGAATATGCTATATGCCTTTGTTAGACTATTACCTTTATGAGGACAGGGGTCTTATCTTAACTAGACAAACATCTTTCTCACTTCTTGATACAGTGCTTTGTACAGAGTGTGTTCCTTGAATTGTGTATGACTGAATATTTGTGGAATGGGCATTGGAGAGTACAGTGTATGGTTGTTAAAAGCACCAGATTGAAACAGTAAAGCTTCTTGGGGGACTGTGGGGGCTATTTACAAACTGTATGACTTTGGCCAAGTCACTTATCTCTTTGAGCTTCAATTATCTCATTTGAAAAATGAGGGGATTGGAGTAAATAACTCAGGTCCCTTCTGTCTCTGAAGCCTATAACTCTATTACCTGAATTATGACCTTTTTTTTTTTTGCTTCTTTTTAATTGTGGTTTTCTCAAAGCACTTTAGTTCAGTTCTCTGAAAATTGAGTCCCAAGTCTCTTGGCTAAAGGGAAACCAGGCTAACATTGGAAGAAAGAAGAGGAAAGTAAGAATGGAGTAGGGAAGAAAAAGTTTACCAAAGCAAGATCTTAGTGCCATATAAGGAAAGGGTCACTATGGAATCTTAGAGTTGCATGGCCTGTTGTTAAATCTAGAATTGCATTTCTCTACAACATCCCAGATAAGTGAAGGCCTTGCCAAGCATTTACAATGAGAGGACAGCTCTAATAAATTGATCTGCTGTGTTCCCTTTTATTTATCCTTAGAATTTACACTCCTTGGTTCTAATGGAAGCCACTCCAAAGGCATGGATTGTTTTTGACTTTGTGTCCCCCAGTATCTGATACATAATAGTTTTTTAATAAAATACTTGTTGGCTGTTGATGGGAGTAAAACAGAATGAATCTTCCCTTTCCTCCACACAACCTCTCAAATATTCCAAAGATAAAATAGTGTCCATCCTCATCTCAGTTATCTCTTCTCTAGGTTAAACATTCACTTCAGGAAAAGTAACTGACTACCTTTCATTATACAACACACTTTAGAAACAGTCTTTCCCAATCTGTTTTTTCTCATTGGTCTAGTCAACATCCCTTCTAAGGTACTCTGAACTGAAAACAGTATTCCAAATGACTGACTGTAAAAAAAATAAACCACTATAGTACTATTGACTTATCTTATTGGCCAGTGTTTCTGGTCCACACTTCTTGCATCAGATTCTATCACTAAGCATTTGTTGGGTGTCTCCCATCTTCTCAGCTGGGTGCTGGCTGTTTGGGAATGGCACAGAAGTTCAATTCATCTAAGATTTATTGGGAGCCAACTATGTAGGAGGTGAAATGGAGAATATAAAGACCAGGAAAACAGGTACATTGCCTGTAAGGAGTTTGCAAGCTAATTGACAAGCCTAAACACATTTCATGAAAAATAATTAGCAAACAATACTCCTTGTTTTTGGAGCAATCTTACATGAGCTAGGGTTCACAGTCAGAGAGAAGAGACTGTCATTACTGAGGGGTTGCTTACCCTTACCATAGAGGGAAGGCTATTCTAGCATTTACTTTTGCCCAGACTACTTAAACCAGAAGGGACTCAAAGCCTAATCTCTCCCTTTTTACTCCTTGCCCTGCTGGTTTGCTCCATCCCATTGGAGGATAATGGGCCTTTCATGTATGGTGTGGAAAACAGCTTTGCAACTCTTCTTCCTAGTCCCTCAACTACAATTAGAACTTCTCCTTTGCTCCCCAGTTTAATCTTTTTTTTTTTTTGCCTTTGCTCACTAAACCTGGATAGGTTTTTTATTGTTTTTTGAATTTTACAATTTTCCCCCAATCTCTGTTCCCTCCCTCCAGCCCCACAGAAGGCAGTCTGATAGCCTTTACATTGTTTTCATGCTATACATTGATCAAAATTGTGTGTTGAGAGAGAAATCATATCCTTAAGGAAAAAATAAAATATAAGAGATAGCAAAATCATAAGAAGATATCTTTTTTCTTTGTTCAAACTCCACAATTCCCTCTTTTGATACAGATGGTATTCTCCATCACAGATACCCCCAAATTGTCCCTTTCTCTTGATTATTTTCTACCAGCAAAGTGTATCGTATCTACTGGGTATTAGGGTTACAATAGAATTAAAAAAACCTCTGCCCTCACAGAGTTTATATCCTCCTGAGGGTGGGCAGAGACAGCATATTCCTGGATAAATCCTTTGTTTTCATTTTTTTTTTTAGCTAGACTTGTGACTTCCTGGAAGCTGGAGAGAAAAACTCCCTCCAGGAGTGTAGGGTATATGAGTTTAGAAGGTATTAGTTTTAAGGCCCTATTTATGAATACCTAGAGATTATATGATTAATCTTCTGTAATCCAACTAGTATGTGCCAAAGGCACAATTTGAACAGTGGTCCAGTCAGTCCGTTATCCACTAGGCCACACTGCCTCTTCCAACAAGTAATGTAACTGGAGAAAGGAGATTAGCTGAGGAGATCAGGTAGGACTTCATGAAGGCTTTGATTTGAACTGAGCCTAGAGGGAAGAACTATGGGGTGGAGATGAGAGGGATGAGGCTGCACTCCAGATTTGGACCAGTTATCACCTGGCTTCCCTCTTACCTGGCTGTATTTTTCTATCATTCCTACCCTTCTTCCCTCTCCTGCCATCTTTTCAAAGGCTCTTTTTTCCACTTTGTTGCTTTTAGAATACTGCTCCATTGAGGTCCTCAGCCCAGGGCCCTCAGATCTTCCCTCAGATCTCAGGGAGAAAGGCTGGAACTGAAAACCTAATTAATCAATCAATCAACAAAAGCAGAGGTTTGACTTCAATCACCCCTAGATAACAATATGCATGAAGGAGTTCCAGGTACTGTGGGGGTCTCTGAGGAAAATATGTCCTTGTTATCCAGTGGGTGAAGTGACCTCAGTCCTCTCCCTTCAAGGAAAAGGGATACAGATGGTGACATATCAGGATTTGAACCATCAGTGACTGGAATGCCCCTAGAGAAGGGGGAGGAATTTTTCTCTGCCTCATCACTAAACCCTTATTCTTTGTTCTGCTGTGCTGGCATTCTAACCTTAAAATACCCCTCCATCTCAGATAACAGAACCTTGAACTAGATCAGAAGCACCTGCATTTGGGAAAGTTGCCAGGGACCTT
Source organism: Macrotis lagotis (assembly GCF_037893015.1). Taxonomy (NCBI): domain Eukaryota; kingdom Metazoa; phylum Chordata; class Mammalia; order Peramelemorphia; family Peramelidae; genus Macrotis; species Macrotis lagotis. The sequence continues at coordinate 17,707,619 of NC_133662.1, read as the reverse complement.
GATGGGTTAAGCTGATGGATGGATGTGGATGGAGAAAGAACCATAACTCTGGGTCTGTGGTTCTAGCCACCAGCCTTCCAGACTTCACATGACCATCCCAGTCAGTCTTCTCTCTTCTCACCATTTACCTTCTCACCATTTAGATTGGGCCATGTTGCTCCCCAGAAGACCCTGGAACTGAAAATATGATCCAAAAGGCTGTGATCAAGGTTAGAGACTAGCCAAGACAGTGAAAGGCCACACAGCTAGGAAATTAAGTGTCTGAGGCCAGATTTGAATTTAGGTACTCCTGACTCCAGGACTGATGCTCTATCCACTGCGCTACCTAGCCGCCCCTAGGACTCACCTCCCTTTCAACACTTGCCCCAACCTTCAGTCCTCTGACTTTACTGCAAAAGCTTTCAGGAATTAGATGGGTCCTTTCAAAGCCTCATGCCTTCCTAAATCTTCATGTTCCATCCAGTTTCTCTTACCTTACTCCCACTCATCTCCACCAACTCTTCTCTCATCTTACAATATCTGCTCCCTTCCCCTTGTTTTGTCTCCTTTCCAGAGTTCTGCTGATCCTGGCTTCCTGTCTGTACTCAGTTCAGCTCAACCCCCTATGTAGTTCTGCAGATTAAACAAGTCTGGTCCTAGTCACTTGGGCTTTGAACTTTGTGCTGCTCCTTGACCCTGACTCCTAGTTTCCTCTCTGGGGCTTTAGGTCTTGAAGTTAGGTTGGCTGGTAGGAGCCACAGGACAGAAGTTGTGGGCTGAGGGCTCCTCTGGCAGGGACATTGAGGGGAGGAGTGAGTACTCCTTTCGGAGTATTTGCTTCCTGGAAGACAACTACCTGCAGGACTGAGCTCAGAATCTTTATCATGCCCTGGACTTAGACTCCAATAACTGTTTGTTGAATTGAATTTACTGCTCCATGCTAGGGTGAGGGATGGTCCAAGATGACCACTCCTACCTTGGAAGAAGAAGATGATGTTCCCTTTCAGAAGCCATAGGAAACTTGGTTTTGTGGGTTCTTTAATGCACTGAATATTATGCATCATTGCTAGCTGTATTCTTGTTTTGTCCCCTGTAAAAATTTAAGCTTTTTGAGGATAGAAATCTGGCATTTTACCAAAGCTTTCCATGTCTCTTTCTATGCTCTGCAAGCATAAATGTTTGCTTGACATACTGTAAGCTTGCAGGGATCTTAGAAGCCAACTTCCTCTTCATTTAAGAGAGAGGTTAAGTGATTTGCCCAAAGTCACACAAATAGTAAATGACCAAGGTGAGATTTGAATTCAATTCTTCTGTCTCTAAAATTCAATGCTTTTTCACAGTAACAGGAGGCAGTCAGATGACTCAATGAGCAGACGATGGACCTGAAGTCAGGAAGTTGTTGCTCTGTCATTTCAGTTATGCCCAATTATTCATTGACACTATTTGGGGTTTTCTTGGCAAACATACTAGAATGGTTTACTATTTCCTTCTTCAGCAGAGTCAGGAAGAATTGAATTCAAATCCAGTCTCAGACACTGTGTGATTCTGGACAGGTCACTTAACCTCTATTGCCTCAATCCACTGGAGAAAAATAATAGCAAACCATTCCAATTACTTAGGATGATTAGGTGACACAATGGATAGAACTTAAGAGTTAGAATATGTCTCTGATTCTTCCTAGCTTTGTGACCCTAGACAAGTCATTTAACCCAATTTGCCTCAGTTTCCTCATCTATAAAATGAGTTGGAGAGGGAAATGACAAACCACTCCAGTATCTCTGCCAAGAAATGGCAAAGCACTCCAGTATTTCTGCCAAGCAAACCCCATCAATAGTGTTATCTACAGGGGTTACAAAGAGTAGGATGTGACTGAATAACACTGCTTTGTGGAAGTTGGGGAGCAATGAGGAAGAATTTCTCTTACTTCTTCTTACTCCCTCTCCAGGATATTTTCTGTCTACATTTCTCTTTATCCCTTTCCCTTGCCCCTTTCTTAACTTTCTTCTAGCATTTATTACACACCTCTTTGCCCATCCCAGTTTTCCCCACGCTCTTTGTCTTTTCCTTGTCTGTCTGTCCCTAGCTGTCTCCAGGCTCCCTTGTCTCCTCCTCTTTCCCCCTCCATCTCTTATTGGAGGTGTTTATTTAATTGTTTTCCTTGATGCTCGGTGGCAGGCGATCCCGCCATTAAACCCTGCCATCCACATTCTGACTGTGTAATTTAAAGCCATAGTTAAATTATGACTTCTCTGAACCTGTTGTGGCACTGACGCATAAGCCTAATTAAATGATCACATCCATTCTGAAGGCAGCTCTCTTCTCCCCTCCAACGTTAATTACAACATAAGAGGCTTTAATGGCCCGCCTCACCTCCAGCTCCTGGAAAGAAAGGTCAGGCGATTAATTTTCGTCATTAATCTTTTCCCAATGTGGACACTGGGCTGTCACAGGAGCCTATTAAACCCCCTTTGTCCCCCCTTCCAGGCTCCCTGGCCCCCTCACCCCCCTCCTCCCCGAGTGACTGGAGAGAACGAAAATATTTAAGAATCACTTTGTCTCTCTGCCTTTTTTTTTTCCCTTTCTGAGACAGTTTCTCCTTGGGGGTCTACCAGGGAGGTGGGGGAGGTGGCAGTGGGGTACCTGGGTAAATGAACTGAGGCTTCTAAGATGAAGGGGACTAGGAGGAGCAAGTTCTGTCTGATGTTGGAGGAAGGGGAGCAAGAGACAGTTTAGGGAGGTATTTGGCAGCCTGGGTAGGCATTCCAATCCTTTTGGGTGCCCAGAGATAGGAGATGGGCACTACCATTCAGCCTTTCAATTGGATCTCAATTTAGTAAAGGAAAAAAAAAGGGAAATTTGCCAGAACCTAAAAACTCCAGGGCCAGATCAGGCCAGACCCTCTCCCCTGACCTTCAGAATCTACCTGACCCTCTCCCAGCTATCTCTACTCTTCTATAATCTGCTTTCCCTTTAACCAACCAACCAACCAAAGACCAATTAACCCCACCCCCTTTCTGAGAGCAGGAGGGAGGAAATATGGTATATGTGTGACCTTGATTAAGTTACTTTTTAATTATTATGATAATAATTATGAATGTAACTCACATTAATAGTGCTATAATGTTTACCAAAAAAAAAATTCCTCAAAGATTATTATTTACCAATGAGGAATCTCGGACTCAAAGAGATTAAGTGATTGGCCCACATCCACACAGCTAGGAAGAAATGGAGTAGGCATTTGAACCCAGGCCTTTTTTGGTTCAGTGATTTTTCTGTTACTACCTCATAGAGTTGAGTTATCCCCATTTGTGAAATGGGCATCATAATACTTCCACTACCTACCTCAAGGGACCCATGTAAGGAAAGTGATTTATAAATGAACTACATACATATACCAATATTCTGTTAAGCTCCATACCTATATTGTGTGTGTATATATATATATATATATGTAGATATACATATATATATATATATATATCACACTGGAATATATATTGTAAAATGCTATGTGCATGGTAAAGTATAGTATATAAATATACATATAATTTATCACCATCACCACCATCATCATCATCATCATTTTATGAAACAAAGAGAAAACTGAACAGTTTGGTTCTCTGCAGTGACATCCCCTGGAGGAAGCTATAGAATCATTTCTGAAAGACCTTTGCTTCCTTGGTTGATGGTGTTAAGAGAGGCAGTGCCTAGAAGAAGGAGAGGGCTGGGGAGAGGGTAACAGAGTGGAGCAGGGTGTGGTGGGTAGTAAAGAATGGCCTGGGGAGGGGGTGTGAGGGAAAGAACAAGCTGTCCCAACCTTCTCAATTCCAGCCCCATGCCAAGAAGGGGAAAGGGAAAGGAGGGGGGCCTACCAGGCTCTCTGCAGGCAGCTTTATTCCGAGCCCAGAATTTATTTGACTTAAAACTCTAATCCAGAAGAAAGCCCCTAGGAAATAGAAGGAGAGTAAGGTTTGTTCTAGGGCGAGGCTTGAAACTGGTAGGCTGTCTGGCTGAGTCCTCATGCAGAAGGAAGGCAGGAAGAAGTTTTGGTGGTGTGGGACAAGCCAAGGGCATATGTGTGGGGACATCAAGACATCCAGCCTGCCCCTCTCAACTCTTGCTGTAGACCTGAGACCCTTAGCCCTCTGTACAAGGGAAGGAAAAAAAATCCCTAAATATACTGAAGGGTGAGGGGTTAGAGTTCTTTGGTACATATATAACCTGAAAAATGACCATCAACTGTCCATAGGGGAGGGAAGTTAAGAAATATATTCTCACTTATAGCCAGACCCATCCACTCACTTCATTTACTCATACATATATAAGCCTATTTTACACTTATCAATATCCATTTCCTCATAGACATGCATTTTTCACACTCACCTGGAATTCCTATATCTGCACATTTGTGTCATAACATCACACCTTTGTGTATATTCATATTCACAGAAACTTTCCTGAATATTACAATACATATAAATATGCTTGTAGAAGTTGGGGAAAATGGATCCCTTATTTCTGCTGGACAACTGTACTTGAAGTCTCTATACTTAGAACACCCTGAAACTCAGGACCAGAAAGATTTCTGGAGCTTGATATGGGTGTAGGGAACTGATAAAGCCTCTGAGAGCCAGAAGGTGAGGGAGATAGAAGGGGTGAAGCTAAGGAAATATACCTATACCTTCCCTGGGGGGGCAGCGCTGAGTATCTAAAACATAGGCAGGGGATGGGGGCAAGACTGTGGAATGCCAGTCTTTTTTCTAGATTTCTTGAGTATTCCCAGAATAAAAATGTAATTTGGGGAAGGAGCTAAGGGAAGCTCTACCTTCAGCCTGGAGCTCCCAGAGTTAGGTGTTTAAGTCTTTATATGGTTTCCTGCTACTTGGAAAGAGAAGACTTCTAGGAAAGCTAGGGAAACATCTGGCAAGGACCCAGGAGGTTTGGTTCAGACGGAGAGAATTTATTTTCAGAAAAGACAGTCCTCAGGGGTCCCCCTCCCCTCCAAAGTTGGGGCAGATCCACATCTGTCCCAAAGACGATGTCCCTATCCTTCCTTGAACCAGGAGAAGTCTAGGTGTAGAGCAAGTCCCCCCCTCTTGACACCCCCTCTCCCCCACTGATGCCACCCCAAGGACGTTGGGGACATCACGTCCACAGAGCCCTGCACAGCCGGATAATAATAATTAATAACCATTAGGAACAATAAGGAGAATACCAGTGCCCGGTCGGCCCAATGTGCAGGCTCGGCTCTTTTTTTTTTTTTTACTTTAATGAAAACAATGATTTGACTTTGAAGAAAGTGACTTTTTTTTAAGTGAAAGCTAGATCTAGTCTCTCCACTCCCCCATTCCAACCGCCTGCTGCCCCCCTTTCCCTTTCCTGGGCTCCCCCCTCCCATCTTACCCCCCTCCCTGGTTTTTTTTCCCTCTCTCTTTTTTTCTTTTTCTTTTAATACTCTGCGTTCTATCATGCAAATCCCCTTTCAAATTATGAGAGTATTAGAGCCATCAACGGTAATGTCACCGCCACAAAATGAGAGCAGAGACTTAAGCACCTAACGAACAATGAAATGTGCGAGCCTTGGGACAGGACAATTAAGAACTGGGCTTAGCCAGCCAGGGAAATTTATTGCTATCAAATCCATATTTCTATTTTCCCCCTGAACAGTAACCTATTTGAATATGATTAAAGGGTTTCATTACGGCGGAGAGAAAGGCCCGTGTCCCACCGTTCCCTGTGAGCTCACAAACACACGCCTGGCTCTGGGGCACCCTGAGGGTGGGAGAAAGAGGGAGATATGTGAGACAGAAGTGAGGAAGGAGTAGGGAGCAGTGGGGAGATCGAGGCTGTGAGGTCCCAGAGAGTCCAGGAACTGGGCAGCTGGGGTGGAGTTCCGCTGAAATAAGTGGTTAGCCTGGAATGGAACCTAAGAGATAAAACAATATTGGGGGGGGGGGGGAGTAATGGATTCTGATTCAGAAGACCAGGGTTTGAATCTAAGTGTAGATTAAATGACCTTCCAGATCTCAGTTTCCTTATTTGAGAAATAAGGAACTTAAATGATATGACTTCCAAGGTCTCTTTTAAATTGAAATCCTATGATCCTTTACCCCTGGGTGCCTGGAAGCTGCATTGGGGTTCAATGGTTCTGCAGACAGTGGGGTACATGTGCCCTGGCTATTCAATCTATTATGTCCTAGGTTGTGACATTTATCTAAATGATGTTGATTTAAGATTAAGGTTAAATGGGGTGGGGAGTGAAAAGTCAAATGTCAATAATCAATCTAGAACTGCATCGGAGTCCAATCCCTTTACTTTATAGATGATGAAAATAAGACCCCAATCCCTTTACTTTATAGATGATGAAAATAAGACCTAGAGAGGTTAAGTGATTTGCCCAACTGACACAAGTGGAATTTGAACCAAGGACCCTGAACTCCTGAGATAGTGGTCTTTCTAATGTACTCAGGTAGAAAACTGTTGAATCCAGTCCTGGACCCTAGGCCCAAGAATCCAGGTCTGGACTCCAGGCATAGGCCTAACCTCTCATAAAATATGGAAATCAACCCATGAGATGGATCTAGAGAAATTGCTATCCACGGTGGGTTGTGATAGAAGAGAAGGAGGATGAGGACAGGGAGGAAGAAGAGAAAAGAGAAGTCCAAGTGAATATGTGAGTAGGGATTAAATGGGCACTGTTAAAACCCCAAACATCAAGTCTCAAGAATGAGATTTACCTGAAGTAGGGGTGGGGTGGGGGGGCAGCATCACCTTTCAGTTCTCAGTCCTAGGCATCTGGGCCTTCAAAGTCTCATAAAATATTTTAGCTTGAAAAGGACTTTCTAGGTCACTTATTCCAACTTCCTCATTTACATATGAAGAAACTGAGACCATGGCTCAGGCCAATGCAATTCTCTCATCCTCTAGGTTGTAAGCCTTTGTATGCTCTAGGCAAGGCTGGAAAATGTTGACCTTCTCTCCTTCCAAGCATCAGTGAAAGTGCATGTCTCTCTGAAAAATAATCCTAGAAAATGCCCTTGGTTTCAGTTTCTTTTGGGCTCCACATTAAGGGACTAGTACATGGCTTGCCTTGGCTTCTAGATCTGCAGAATTTTTGTCAGCTGTGTCAACCCTTAGTCCCTTTGGGGAAAAGGGGTGAATTGAAGATCTGACTCCCTGAGAACCTCTGCCTGCCCCCACTAACTCTCGTCACCATTTCTCAAAACTGGAAAGTCAACCTTGGGGTTTCTACTATAACTACCTATCACTATAGTTCCAGGTGACATCAATCACTACTATGAACTATCATAAGCATTTGCAGAGCACTTTGGATATACACCATGCTTGAGAGTGACTTCCATTAACAATTTTACCCAGTGCCCAGATAATAATAATAGACAACATCTATACAGAGCTTTCTTGAAGGTTTGTAAAGCATTTTAAAAAGCATAATTCTATTTTATCCTAACAGAAACTCTGAGACAGCTTCTATTTTTAGCCTTATTTTACTGAGGAGGAAACTGAGGTAGACAAAGGTTAAGTGACTTGCCCAGGGTCACACAACTTAGTGAGTGTTTGAGGCTGAATTTAATAAAGCTAAAATTTATATAGCACTTATATTATGCAAGGCACTGTGTGGAGCTTTTTACAAATGCTACCTCATTTGGTCCTGTTTCATTTGATCTTCACAAAAATCCTGTGAGGTGATACTATTATTACCCCCATTTTGTATTTGAGGAAACTGAGGCAGACAGACAAAGGTAAAGTGATTTTCTGGGGTTACACAGCTGGACTTGAACTCAGGTCCTCCTGACTTTAGGTCCAGAATTCTGTGCATTGTGACACCTTGTTGCTTCATGAGGAAATGTGATTCTCTCTATCTTCTCTCAGAGGTGGTAGGAAGTACTTACTGAATTTGAGAAGAAATCAGATGACCGAGATTAAAAACTCAGCTCTGCTACCTGCTTCCTGTGGGCAAATCTCTTAATCTCCCTGGACATCTGTTTCATCATCTGTAAAATAAGGAAGCTGGATTAGATGGAATAAGATCCCTTCCAACACTAAATCTATAAACTTAACAAAAATAAAGATGAACTCTTGAGTAACTAAAAAAAAAATCAAGAATTATCTTAGGAAATAATGGTGGTGGTACAGTACATTGGAATTGACTTCAGGAGATCCATATTCACATCCCACAACTGCTTCTTAGTGCTTATGTTGGTTTCTGGACAAGCTTCTCAGGGCCTTTGTTTGCTCACTTGTAAGATGAAAACATTAACTCAGGTGACTCCCTAGGTCCCTTCCAGTTCTGGATCTAATTTATAGGTAAATCCTATGAATTACCCTCTTTAAGTCTCAGTTTCCTCAAATGTAAAATGAGGGGGTTGGACTAAGTGATATCTAAGGTCTCTAAATTCTAAACTTTGGATGATAGGTCTTAGTTAGATCTTATGCCACCTCTCTGTAAGGTCATTTCCCCTTTAATGATAAAATCGATTCTCCTTGCCTCTCTGCCCAGGATATGAGAATAGAATGTCCCCTAGATTGACAATTACGTTGAGTATGGTATGGTATAGTATAGTATTACATATTATAAGATGAGTATATTATAATATCATATAGTACACTTGGTATAGATTAGTATTGGGTTAAATAGAATGTTCAGGAGGAGTAGCACCTCTAGTGTGAGGGCTCACTGAGTCCTCTTTAGGGTTGTAGCCATCTTCGGTGTTCACCCTTCACTCAACTTTCATCTGTGGCTCCAAGAAGCTATAGCCTGGGCAGTGGCCACAGCCAATTAATACCATTTTGGCAGGTGGACTAAACTAGGTTTTGGGTAACCAATAGACCACAAACCTTTCAATTTACAAAGGCTGTCTACCCCAAGCATTTGAGGACTTCCCCTGATGGAATGGGCAGATGAGAACAATTTGTTCCAGTGGCCACAAAGGCAGCTGAAGCAGGCTCTGTGGAATGCATGGGGCATGGTCAGACATCAAAGACTATTGCCTCCTGGGCCACTGCTGGTCATCCTAACTTTTGTCAGGCTACTGGACTTCAGTGACTCAAAAGAAAGAATGAGATGGACAACTTTTCATAACTCTACCTCACTTAAATCCAATTCATACCCAAGTCAAGACATCAACCTTGTGATGTCATTGATTCTCTTTAAAAATGAAGAATGAACAATAATACTTTAGTTAAGTTGTTGTGGGCATATTTGTTATTTATTTGGAGTGTATATGTGTGTGAGTGTGTGTGGGTGTGTGTGAGAGAGAGAGGGAGAGAGAGTGTGAATGTGTGTATGAGAGAGAGAGTGTGTGTGTGTGTGTATGTGTGTGAGAGAGAGTGAATGTATGTGTGTGTGAGTGTGTGTGTGAGTTGTGTATATGTGTGTGTGAAAGTGTGTAAGTGGGGGCGGCTAGGTGGTGCAGTGGATAAAGCACCGGTCCTGGACTCAGAAGTACCTGGGTTCAAATCTGGTCTCAGACACTTACTAATTACCTAGCTGTGTAGCCTTGGGCAAGCCACTTAACCCCATTTACCTTGCAAAAAACAAAAAAACCCCAAAAAACCAAAAGTGTCTAAGTGTGTGTGAGAGTGTTGTGAGTGTGTGTGTGTGTGCATGTGTGTGTGCAGATGCGCTGACCTGCAAGTGAGTTGGGAGGAGAGGGAAAGAGAGAAAAGGGAGCAGAGGTTTAATAGTAATAATATCTATCATTTACCTAGCACTTTAAAGTTTGCAAAACACAATATTATCTCAATTTATCCTCATAACTCTCAAAGGCAGATGCCATTACTATACACATTTTACAGATAAGGAAACCAAGATAAAAGTTAAGTGACTTGCTCAGAGTCATATGGTTAGTAAATTTTGAGGCTGGATCTGAAGTCCAGTTTTCCTCACTCCACACAATGCTCTATCTAGACACAAGTGCTTGGGATGTAAAAACAAAAGGCATCAATATTTTTTTTTAAACCAGACCTACAGACTTGTGATCCTTGAAAAGTTCAAAAGGAATGTGGGGATTGCTACTATGATTTGATTTTCAGGCACCATTTTTGGTTTTAAGGAGTATCTCAGCAAGAAAGAACCTAGCAAGAACCTCAGTTTACTACTCTGTAAAATAGAGGCAATACCTTAGGACATGAATTTGGTTCAATGAAGTAGTTTGAATTCAGGAAAACAGTCCCTTCAGAACTTATGATCTGAGTGCACACCAAAGAGAATTGGAGAATAAAAAATGAGATCATTCCGGCTAAAGAGTATTCCAGAGACACCAAGAATTATAGAAGGACCCAGAAGGAGATCGATGAGGGCTAGAGGTGTCACAGAAGACTGCATATAAGAGTTGAGTCTTGATGGACAAAATCATCTCTACTATCTCTTCTGTGATTTGGGCTGATAGAATTTGGAGAAATAGGATTGAAGGAGGGAGGGAGGGCATACTAAAAGGTTTATTTGTGGCAGGTCTTAGCATGATGTGCTCAAAGGGTAGTGAAAAGAGGTCTGATGCTGCTAGGAACAAAGTTGACCATTGCTATTTAAGATCTAGAAAAGAAAGTTTTCAGCACCAAAATCTTTGATACTCTCAAATGGCTCATTATCAGAAATGAATATGGTTTTATTAATGGAAATGAACATGGTTCCATTTATTAATTGTGGTTTCATTCATTAATGGACACTATATAAGATGTTTTCCATATTCCTAGTTGTTTCACACTAAGGATCACTAGGCTTTTCCAATCTGATTTGCAGTCAAAAATCTCCATCTCTATTGTCTCTTCTTGCTAGAATGTGAATTCTTTGGTACTGGAGATTGTCTTAGTTTTCTCTTTTATATTGATAGTATTTAGAAAGGTGCTTTGCACATTGTAAATGTTTAATAAATTCTTTTTCATTCATTCATTCATTCATTCATTTATTCATTCATTCATTCATTGTCGTGAGGACTCTGTGAGGAGTTCCATAGATGAAAGGATCATAGATTTAGAGCTAGAAGGAACCTCTGAGATTACTATGGCCAGCTCTTCTGGAGAGAAGTCAGTATTTGAATTCCAGAAATGGTCTGTTCTTTATCTCCCTTTCCTTTTCACTAAAATATCTCCCTTTCTGGTCTCTTTCCCAGGCTCTTAGTCCTTTCTAGACATGTACTTTTATACTTGTTCCCTTCTCTCTTTCAAACATGAAAATCCAAAGGACAGTGGCACAAGGAAAACTGGAGTTGTTGAGAGATTTATGCAACCATTGGGAATGAATAAATGGGCAAGGTTCCTAGTAACCTGGGCATGTTTTATATTACCTCTCTTTCTGAGAGGGTTGGTGGCAGTGACTGCCATGGTCACATTCATTGATCTAGAAATGCTGGTGTCTCCCACTTCTGTGAGGTTGAGTTCCACAGGCAGAGGAAACCTGGTCTCCTAATTTATTTTTGTTCTCATTTAACAAGTATTTATTTTCCTTCCCTCCAACCCACTAAAAAATCCTTAAAATAAATATGCATGTTCAATCAAAATAAATTCTCATATTGTCTATGTTAAAAAAATATAGGTTTCTTTCTGCATTTTGAGCCTATCATTTCTCTTTCAGGAATTGGATAACATACTACATCATTGGTCTCCTGAATCTTAGCTGATCATTGCATTGATCAGCGTTTCTTCAGAGCTATTTACCTTTATAATATTACTATAATAATGGTTTGACATTCTTTTGTAAAGATTTCTGATCTGAACTCTGGGCCCCACTGATCTGGAGCTCAAATTTCTGAAGTTCTAGATTCTTCTCTTCAAATCACTGCAGGGAATACATTAGGGATTTTTTCACCTACTTCTCTAGCTCTGACATTTAATTCTAGGTGACCTTATATAAGTCTTTTGAATTCTTTAGGTTTCAGTTTCTTCCTCTGTAAAATGATAGAATTTAGATTTGATGGTCTATCTCTAAGGTTCTTGTTCTAGTTATAAATCTGTGGATATGTTTGATTTATTACTTTTTAAAACCTTTTATTTTTTGATGATGGAGCTCCCAAGTTGAGGCTTGGTTCCTGAGTCTGCTTTTTTTCTTGAAATTCATGACCTGTGCTCATGACCTGTTTATCTATTCTCTTTCTACTGTGATCCTCTCTTTTGTTGGGAGGGGGGAGTTTCTGCCATCTGTTTCTCTATCTTTACATACTCTAGCCTATACCATAAGAGTATGGTTTTATTTAAAAGGGAAAAGACAATATACAAATTTAGAAAATAGACCCAGGATTTAGAGCTAGAAGGGACTTATTTAGTCCAAACTTCAGTTTACAAACTGATTTAGAACTGGAGAGTCATGACTTGTTCAAGGTCACACACACATAGTAGCAAGTGACAGAATGAGGATTCAGGTCCTCCTGATTCTAGGGCCAGTTCTTTATTCACTGCACCACCTAGTTGCCCTAGAATGAGGATTCAAATGCAGATATCCAGACTACAAATCTAGCACCTATTGCTCTATGCCAAATTGTCTCCCCACTTTTCCCATTTACATTGTTCAGCTGGGTTTTTTTGTTTTGTTTTGTTTTTTTAGTTTTTGCAAGGCAATGGGGTTAAGTGGCTTGCCCAAGGCCACACAGCTAGGGAATCATTAAATGTCCAAGGCCAGGTCTGAACTCAGGACTGGCGCTCTATTCACTTTGCCACCTAGCCTCCCTGTTCAGCTGTTGTTGAGTCCTGTCTATTTGTGACCCCATTTGTCGGTTTTCTTGGCAAGGATACTAGAGTGGTTTCCATTTCCTTCTCATTTTACAGATCAGGAAACTGAGGCAAACAGGGTTAAGTGAGCCTGCCCAAGGTCAAGTGTCTTAGACCAGTTTTTTTTTTTAGGTTTTTGCAAGGCAAATTGGGTTAAGTGGCTTGCCCAAGGCCACACAGCTAGGTAATCATTAAATGTCTGAGACCGGATTTGAACCCAGGTACTCCTGACTCCAAGGCCGGTGCTTTATCCACTACACCACCTAGCTGCCCTTAGACCAGTTTTAAATTTACATCTTCCTAACTCCAGGCCCAGTGCTTTATCCACTGAAGCACCTTGCTGTCTTTTTTTCACGTTAGGGTAACGTAAATTGAAGTTCAAACAAAAGTCTATTGAGTCTCTAATTAGTTGATTCTAAACTATGCTGTCTAGAGACATCTTTCCAGGCCTAGCTTGACCTGTATATTATTGTGATTATTACTTCTATCTAGCTACCTAGAGGATCCCAGAAGAGAAAGGCCTCTTTCTTCGTCAGACACTTCCAGACATTTTGAGAGTTCATCCACCTGACTTCAGAGGATCAAAATTATTCTCTCTATCCTCCAGTCAATTAACAAGACTCCTAATTAAATTCTGGTTTTTTCACCCATATTACTTGGTAATCATTTAACTAACTAGGTATTTCCCTCACCTTCCACCACAACCCAATTTAGGGAAGTGGGAATAATAAGCACAATAGCTTATTACTTTCCTTTTTATTTTTTAGAAGGTAATCAGAGATTGTGTGTGTGTGTGTGTGTGTGTGTGTGTCGTCTAGAGTCACACTGCTAGAAAGTGTCTGAGGCTAAATTTGAACTCCTGGCTCTAGGGCTGGTATTCTATCCACTATGCCTCCTAGCTGCTCCAGCCTATTACTTTATAAGAAGTCAGAATAATTCAAACTATCACAAAGGTTGATTCTACTGTTTATAGCAGGCACTCTCTTTCCTTAGGTTTTTATGAACATTATTGCATTGGGTAGCCCTGTAAGAGAATAGAGCAGGAATTCTTATCTCTATCTTATGGGTGAGGGTGACTAGATTGCACAGTGGTTTAGAGTGCCTTTCCTTAAGTCAGGAAGACTCATCTTCAAGAGTTCAAATCTGGCCTTGGACATTTTCCAGATGTGTGACCTTGGGTAAGTCACCAAATTCTGCCTTAATTTCCTCATCTGTAAAATGTTTTGGAGAAGGAACTGTCAAACCATTCTAGTATCTCCACAAAGAAAACACCAAATGCAGTCATGAAAAGTCAGAGACAACTGAACAAAAACAACAGACTTATGGATGAAGAAATCGAGGCCCCTAGAGGTAAATAACTTGATCAAGGGCACGTACAGATAGTTACTAGCAAAAGTTGAGTCAAGGATTAAACCCAGGTGTCCTGGTTCTTATGTCCTTTCCACTGAACCATGATGCTTACCTTACTTCAATCAATCAAGTCGGTAAACCAGCAAGGATTAATTGAGTGTCTATTATGTGCCAATGATGTGCAGGGTAATAAGGGTTCAAAAATAGCACAGATGAGTATATGTGATATATAAATGTACATGTATTTATATATATATATATATATATATATATATATATTCACATATACACACACACACAACACATACAAATACTTTGACTTCTTTCCTCTTCCTCTTCTTGGTTCCCTTACTCTATTCTCCTAGAGGACCTCGAGTTCTCCACCTTCATCTTATCCCTTTCCTCCTTGACTTTCCTCTGGTCATCATCTAGACCCAATTTCCTTTCATTCCACTCAGTTCTGGTATTTGTTAACTAATCATCAAAAAACATTTATCAAGCACCTGTTGTATACAAGGCATTGTGTTACTATTAGAATCATGGACCACGGGTCAAAAAGTTGCATTTTAGCATCTACTCAACTGTGCAAATCAGAACCTTTTTTAAGCCTCAGTTTCCTTATCTGTAAAAGGAGCATACACATTCTTTTCCTATCTATCTCACAGAAAGGAAGGAAGAAGGTAAGTATCAGTCACTTTCTATTTGTCATCACGCACTTTACAAATAGATGGTTGTCTTTCATTTTCGAAGATGAACATGACATCAGAGAGGGAGGTGATGCCATGACATGCCTGTGAATTGGATTTGAGTGATGGGAGGGGTGTGCTGTCCTAAACCACTAGTCTCACTTTCTCCTCTGGAGTCATCTAAAGCCAGTGGCCAGATATGAATCAAGACAACTAAAAATATCCCTGGATGCAAGGCAATCAGGGTGAAGTGATTTGCCGGAAGATATACACATAGTAAGTGTCCAAGGTCACATTTGAACTCAGGTCCTCTTCATTCAATCCTCACAATCCTGGGAGGGAAGTGCTATTATTATCTCCCTTTCAAAATGAAGAAAACTGAAGCAGACAGAGGTTAAGTAACTTGTCCAGAAACATACAATTCTTAAGTATCTAATTCTGGATTTGAACTCAGGTCCTCCTGATTTCAAGGTCAAAGTTTTATGAACTCTGCCCACATAATTGGGGCAAAGTAGTGTGTGTTAAGTAGATGTTTGTTAAGAGTTTGCTGTGAATTCATAAGTGTTTAATGAATTATACAGTAATAGAACTAGACACCCAAAAAAGCATCCAGCTTAATCCCCTTATTTTACAGATGAGGAAACTGAGATACAAAGGTTGTGACTTGCTTATGACATAAACCTAGACTATTATTATTATTATTATTACTATTATTATTATTATTATTATTATTATCACTATATAAGGAAGAATGAAACAACCCACAATACTCAATGAGAATCAAATTAAAATAAAATTAGAAAATATTTAACAAAATAAAATAAAACATACATACTATTATATTTTTAAAATTATCAGTATGCTGCCCACAGGATTAATGGAGTTTATATGGATTATGGATTAATGCCCTCTTATATATGGATTATATATGTATTAATGGCTCCTGTTCTTATTTAAGTTTAATATCTCTGGTCTAGCTACTAAGTGGCACAGTGGATAGAGCACTGGCCTTGGATTCAGGAGGATGGGATTTCAGATCCAATCTCAGACACTTGTCACTTACTAGCTGTGTGGGCAAGTCATTTAATCCCAATTGTCCCACATCTAGCCAGAGATGGCTCTGGAGGAGAAAGTGAGACTGGTGCCTTAGCACAGTATCCCCCTCACTCAAATCTGATTCATGTGCTTATCGTGGCATTGCCTCCCTGATGTAGTCTTCTTTGAAAATGAAGGACAAATATATTATTATTATTATTATTATTATTATTATTATTATTATTATTATTATTATTATTTTACTTCTGATCTAGATACTTACCTGCATTGGTATAGGCATTTTCCTATACCAATGGAATCCATATCTACCTTTTTGTTGTTGTTGGGTTGTTTCAGTCATGTCTAATTCTCCATGACTCTATATGGTCAGGGATAGAGACCCTGAAGATGGAGGAAGTCCTCTAAATGAGTTTTTAAAAGACTATTTTATTGATGTCTTTAGATTTTTGAATCATATTTATTCCCCAAACATACCCTTCCTCCCATATACAACAAGTCATCCTTGTAACAGAATTGACCATATATGCATTACACCCACAGTCCTCCATTTCTGCAAAGAGAAGGAGATATATTTTCTCAGTTGGGAAAATTTGGTCATTATAATTACACAGAGATTCAGTTGCATTCAGTTTTCATTTACACTGCTGAATATTGTTTCACTGATTCTGTTGGCTTTTCTGTGCATCAGTTCATATGTCTTCCCATGCTTCTTGGAATTCCCCTTAGTCATCATTTTCCCTCTTAATGTTCTTTAGCGCCTCTGGGGCTCCTTCTATCAGTGCAATTTCCTTCTTTGCCTCTGATTCACAATTTGCTTTGTATATATATCTGGACACTACCTCTTCTAAATAGAGGAGATTCTCTCTCCTCTTCTTCCCTCACTTAACATGTCCATGAAACCATGGCCACAGCCTGGAGTCTGTCTCTCCTTATAGCACTGCCTTCTCTGAGGACCCAGGGGCGGGCGGTAGAGCCAGAGCGGAGCTCATTTCCCAGCCCTCTCTCCCTCCCTTCTTCTTTCCCTGAAATGTCAGTTTAATGGACAGGTGTTTAATTCCAGCCTGTCAGGTACCTGGAAATGCCAGCATCACTGCTCATCAGTTTGTTGAGTTTGCTGGTAAAAGAGCAGTGAGGATCTGAACTCTGATTTCTACAGCTTGAAGCCCTCCCTCCTCCCTCTCCCTCATCCCTTTGTCTCCATCTCTTCAGGCAAATGTGGATGAATCTCCTTCCCACTGCTTTTTTTTTTCCTCCAAGGCATCTGGATTCAGAGAGATCCAGGAAGCTTGCAAATCAGACACCTAAGAGTAGAGGTCGAGGGTAAGGGGTTGAGTAAGGGAAGCACAGATTCAAGAAGTTTGGACTTCAGCAGGTCCTGGAGGGGATCCAGGGATTCAGAGGGGAGGAGACTAGTGTTTGACTGGAATCTTTCAGTCCCTCCCCTCCCTCCCAATGGAGAACCAAGCTGGCAGCTGCTTCTGCACCCAGGGCTGCCAGAGATGATCATTTGGACTATTACTTGATTTTAATAGTTAAAAACCAGACCAGGTTTGTGCCAGGGATGTGACTCTACAGACAGATAGACATAATTGATGACATTAGGCACTTGGGAAGTTGCTTGCTGTTGAAGATCCTCGGAGACATTCATCCTCTCCACCCTCATCCCTTTCTGGCAATGAGGCTGGGGATGAGTGGTGTGTGTGTGTGTGTGTGTGTGTGTGTGTGTGTGTGTGTGTGTGTGTAAAGGGGGTCACTTAGTTTCACAGCCTTCTCTAAGGTCCAATCCCAACTTCCCTTTCAGTTTCTAATGGGGGCAAACCTTGATAGGAGTAGATACCTGGGGACCAGGGACAGATGATAAATGAGGAAAGGGGAGTGCAAATGCAGTGTAATCCTGAGCACAACACTGGAGATTTGGGGTGCATCATGAAGTGGAGAACTCTTGAAATAGCTAAGTAAGAGGGACTGGTACTAGCCCAGAGTGGGGCAGAGTCTACCTCAATGTGAAAAAAGCTAAAGAAGCATTTGAAATCATGCCATCTGATCTGAGTACCCCAAAGGGGGAGCCTACCAGTTCCTTGCTTACTCCTGTGCCCACCCAGGTTCACCTTCTTCCTAGTAAACCATTTTTCTCTTCTTGTCCTGCCCCCTCCCATTCTACCCCAAATCTCCTCACCCCAATGAAGCATCAAGCTCCTAACAAAACGGAACCGCTGCCAGATGAAATATATTACTATTAAATACTTAATTCTTCTAGTGAGCAGAGAGCAGGCAGTATGAATACGATTATTAAAGAAAATTACTTTGGCTGATCAGATATTTCTGCATACTAATTTCTGACCCCTCTTCCCTCACTCCCGCTTCTCATCCCTTAGAGACCAGGACAGATAAAATTCCATCACAAATAGCTGATTACTGAGGCTTGCATTAAAATCACATTTTTCCCCTTTCTCTCTCTCTTGCACTAATGTCCTTGCCCAGAGAAGAAATGGCCAGTGACAGTTTTTGCCATCAGAAAATATCTGGGGAAGATCCCTTGACCTGTCACCTCCTCTTCCATGATCAAGAACCTCTCTCCCTTCCTACTCTCTTTATCAGCAAGACCTTTATCTGGAACAGTCCCTTGTTGCTTCTTAAAACTCCAGTGATCACTAGAGTTCTCCTACCTAACTATTACAATCATAATAACAATCACTTTTAATTCACCGCACGACCCAGAATATGATGGACGTAGAAAACCTGGTTTCAAAATGGCCATCAGCCCAACAAGTGGGACCTAATCTACATGGATAGAGCCAGGAAATGGTGTTATTAAATCCTTCCCCAAGTGAACAGGACTTCCTAAGTGGTAGAAGTCTGCCAAACCCTAGACCTTTCTACCCTTTGGTTTGGGAATTGGAGAAATGCCTCAGGCTCCAATCAAATTCTTAGTCCTACCCAGTGATGGGTTTAAATGGTTCCCTTCCTACACAGAGAGGGACTTTATTTGATTTTTTCAATATACTTGCTCTGCCCACCTTATCTGTTTGTGCCCCAAAGATCCCTTCTTCTATCCCACCTCCCACCTCCCAGCCCCCCAACCCCCTCTACAGGCCACTGGCGCCTGAGTGATTAACTGGGGCACTGGCAATCACAGGGCGGTGTGGGGATCTTGCTAAAAATAAACCATTTCCCCACAATCCCATAAGCCTTCAATTTACCTGCTTTTAAAAAAAGATGCTTCTGGAGGTGTCACCCGCAGGAAGGTATAATTACAGCCTGGGAATGTTAATTCCCAGTCCCTGATATGTAGAGCTCAGCTCTGTGGGGATCCTGTCCCCCTTCGTGCTTCCTTGAAGTGGGGTGGAGCAGGTCAGCAGGAGGGATTCTGGGGCTAAGGGCATGTCCCTAGAACAGAAGTGGGCAAGGAATCTCATTAAAGACCCAGACAAATAGACAGAATCAGCTGGACTATTTGTGACCATTAGGGAGTCTTTACCCCACCCCTGGTATTCTCTCCTTTTGGAACTTCTAGCTTTCTGGGTACCCCTGGTTGGTGAGGCTCAGGAGTTTTAAGGAGGTCATAGTGCTCTGGGGGCTTCTTCCTTGCTCTTCTGTTCTTCCATATCCAGATGGGAGAGAAGGTGAGGTCATAAAGTGGAGACCAAAGAAGAGAACCCCAAAGGGAGTATTGTGGACTTTGAAGGGAAGCCTTGCCAGAAAAGTTCATAGGAAGGTGAGAGAGAGGAATGAGAGGATGGAGATGTCTTTGGTCCATAATCAATGGGAAGACCTGGTCCCAATTATATTTTCATGTATCTCAGTTACCCCAAGCATAAGGTGGGGCCTGAGAGGTAATGAATTATGATAGAGACCTGGGTTTACACCTTGCCTCCAAGACTTACAATATGACCCTAAGCAAATCATTTAACAGTTCAATTCCCTAGGTAACACTGTAAGACTATACTGAGTGTCAGAGAATATGTCACTTGTCTAATTCAAATTCCACACCTATTTCTTTAGGGCTTACTATGTACAAAAAGCATATTTTAGACTTGAAGGAAATATAAAGATTAATAAGAGAATGTCCCTGTCCTCAAGAAGCTTATGTTTTAGTAGAGGTGAGATCATTTATTCAAATAGTTAGGCTATTTGAATATATAGTAAGTGTATAAGAGAGCTACAGACAAATTCCTCCTCTATATTCTCCTCCATTGGTTTATTAAATACTCCCAATCCTGCAAGATGCAATTCAGTTTCACCCTGTGGATCTACTCTGGCCCAAGCTGACCACTCTCTCCTCCATTGAATGGACTCCTATGGTTTTCTTTATATAACTAAACAGGAATAGAGACTAGACTTAGTATAGGCATCTTCCCTGCAACTTATGGTAGTGCAGTGAATAGTAGCTAGATCTGGAGTCAGAAAGACCCAAGTTCAAATGTGACCTCAGATACTTAGCTGTGTGACCCTGGTCATGTCACTTTACTTTGGGGTCTCTTCTGTAAAGTAGGAATAATGATTGGACCCACCTACCAGGTTGTTGTGAGGAGTACCATGCAGATCTAAAAGTAAGCTATGATTATAGTCTTAGAGAATTTCTCAAGTTAAGTGACTTGCCTAAGGTCATTGTTGTATGAGTAAGAAGCAGGACTTGAACACAGGTTTTCCTGGTTCTAAGGCTGGCTCTGGGCTTACCTGTTGTATTCACTTTTCCAGGGTTATTGGTCTTATGGAATTGTGGTAAGAATATGAATGTAGAACTGGCTTTGAATCGGGTGTTGAGTTAAATTCCCAGCTCTCCCACTTGCTATCTGTAAGACTTTGAGCAAGGTTATTTCATCTGTCTGATTTTCAGATTACCATCTCAAAAAAAATGAGAGGGTGCCAGACTAAATTCATCTCTAGGTTCTTTAATCCAATGAGGGCGTGTCTGGTCTCAACTAGACGATTCTTGAGGACAGGTTCTGTTTTTTCTTTCCTTTCTTCCAGTCCCTCAGGTATGTGGGAGGCAATCAATGTTTGTAGTGCTGTACCACTGAACATAGCTGCCAAAAATGCAAAAAAGAACCACTCTGCCTTAAGAGCTGAACCAACTTAAATTGTGGGAGGCTCTGCTCAGGATTGGCCAAAGACATGGCATCCCTTCCCATCCATCCCCAGTTCCCTAAGGAGAGTGGAGCAATGGCAGTGGGGAGGAGGAAGCTTGCCCTGTCTGCCCTTTCCCAAGGCTGGGACACAGCAGCAGCAGCAGCAGCAGCAGCAGCAGCAGCAGCAGCAGCAGCAGCAGCGTAGAAGTTGGACTCCATCACCCAGCTTTCCGGTGTGCTCCACAGCTGGCTCGAGGTAGAGGGTTGTCCAGCACCCCTCCCCCCCCCGCCAGGCTCTGGGATGGGGGGGGGAGTTTGGGATCGTGGGGAGCAGGCCTGAAGCCGCTGAGCCCTCTGGGGAACTGACAGGACTGAGAGGACCGAGAGGCCTAAGCGGCTTGTGGACCAGTCCCAAGGATCTATATACACAAGGCCGGGAATGTTTATTTTTCCTTATTGACTTTCTCCAAATAAACCCCTGGCCGGCAGAAAGGGGCTCCCGGCAGCAGCTGTTTACCCAATGTTTGTGATAAAGAGGCTTCTCCATAGCAACAGGTGGCAATGTGGACTCTCCAGGAAACACTACAGGGCCCTCAGCAACAGGCTCTGTTTATTTAAAGAGAAAGAGACAGAGACAGAGGGGGGGGAAGAGAAGAAGGCAGAGACTAGGAGACCCAGGTTTGGAAGCAGGGGGGAGGGGAGGTAGAGAAAGCCAGAAGAGAGGGACAATTGGGGGCTTCCCTCCTAGGGGACTGGAGAAACATGGGCTGGGCTTAGAAGCCCTCATACTAATGTTTGGGTTTGATTGTGTATCCTGGAGCATATGCAAAGGGGTGTGTCCTCCTGTGTCATTTTGCCTCTGTGTTTGTGGGTCACTTATAGTGGTGTGTCTGGATATGACTCTAAGAAAGTGAGCTCAACATAACAGCCCATGTGGGTCTAAATGTCTGTGTCTGGGTGAGAGTATATGTCAATATGGGGAGGTACCCGAGTGAGCCTCTGAATGCATCTGAGTGTGTGAACAATGATGAAGATGGTGATAATGATGAATGAACATGTCTGAGTGTGTGTTGAGTGTGAGTTGCAAGTATGGGGGGGGGGGAGGTATGTGGTCCTTCATCACAGGGGAAAGCTGTCCAGGTGGGAAAGGGGAATGCTAATGAGTATGGGTTTTTTGAAATGGCTAGTCTTTTTGAAGAGGGCAATCAGGAGTACATTGGAAAGAACTTAGAAGGCTGTCAGACCTTAAGTTTTGCCAGCCCTTTCTGATCTTTGAGGGGTATGGGTAGGGGTGGGAGAGAAGGAGGGTAAGGAAGAAGTTATTATTTCTTTTATATACCTGAAACCCTGAGATTGACTGCCAAGTGATCTGTCTTGCAGTTAGAAGACAAGAGGAATTCAACTATTGGCATTTGCAGTGGAGATGAGGCTTGCTGCTCTTAGATATTTTGTTGGGGCCTCTGCTTTGGACCATGCCTAGTATTGGAAATGGCACCTTATGCCCTTGGCCTAACATAAGATGGGGTGAAGGTTTCTAAGTTTAGTTCAAAAATAACTGCAGATAAATCCTGGGACAAATAAATTCAAAGCTGAACCTTAGAAGTCATTGAGTCTAGCCCCCTCATTTTATACCTGTGGACATTGAGGCCCAGATAGGTTAAATGATTTGCTCAGGGACACACAGCTAGCAAGAGTTCGAGGCAAACCCAGACCTTCAGCGACTCCCAAGTTCAGTACTCTATCCATTATCCTGGAAAACTTCAGATACCAGTAAAGACCATACAGTGACGTGGGTTTATTATATATCTGGAGCTCTAGAGAGAATCTGTAGATACAGAGTCAAACTTACAAAAACATATAATGTACAACCAACCCCAATACTGACTGACCAAGAGCACCAAAAAAGTCAGTCAATACCTAAAGATGTAGAAAATTGTTTTGGTATTCAGTGATTACATTTATGTAATTATCTGTCACTATATTGCAGAGGGGCAAGGGGCAGTTAGGTGGCACAATGGAATGAATGCCAGGCCTGGGGACAGGAAGACTCTTCTTCCTGAGTTCAAATCTGGCCTCAGATATTTTACTAGCTGTATAACTCCCCTGTTTACCTCAATTTCCTCATCTGTAAAATGAATTGGAGAAGGAATTGGCAAAGTACTTCAATATCCTTGCCAAGAAAATTCCAAATAGGATCACAAAAGTCTGAAAACAAATGAAAAACAAAAAAAAATGACAGGCATTCTCAACTTTCTTTGGGACATGCCCTCCTTTTTCAATCTAAGGAAGCCTGTGGACCCCCTTCTCAAAATAATTAAAAAATTTTTTTAAAATATTTTAGATGTATACAGTTTTATGTTTTTAAAGACATGAAATGAAATTATATAGCATTTCAAAGGAACAAGTTATATTAAAATATAGTCATCAAAATATTTTTAGGAATGAGTTCATGGATCCCAAGTGAAGGATACCAGATCTCTAAGTACCTTCTTCTTCACCCTCTGATAGAAAGGAACCTACCAGGTACTCTCCCCATCTCTGTTTTTTTTTTTTAAACTAGACTTTCATTCAAAGAGTTTGAACTTTCAATTTTACAGGTATTAGGAACTCCTTGATAAGTGCAGATTGGCAACTGATCTGCCTCTTATGGTTGCCTGTGTCCCCAAGGGAATAAATGACTTGCCAAGGCTAATTAAAGTTAGTATATGTCTTGTATGGCACATGTATATTCCATGACTAGTATGTGATTTGAATCTAGAGGTCTTCTTGACTTTTCTTCCTCACAATGACTCTTTAAAATAGTACATTACATTTCACAGATGAAGAACTAGAACCTCACAACACTGAGATGTTTCAAACAAGGTCACATATGTTCTTAGTGTTAGAATCATATTTGAACTTCATTCTTCCGATTCCAAATCCAGACTTTCTTCAGAAAAATATGCTTCCCCTCTATAGAAAGACTTTGAGAGAGAACTATATAACAATGAGAGATAATTTACCAGGAAAGTGTATTTGTGCACACACACACACACACACATACACACAGACACATTCTAAGGCTAGTTCACATGACAGGCCCTAGACTTTTCAGCTCACTCAGTTTGGCTGTTGAATCCCCTCAGGAGGCCTGGAGTCGGACATTTGCCGAGTGAAGATCCCTGGCTGGCTTAATGGGGATCAGCATCTGTCACCCTTCCCCAAAGATGCTTTCAGAGTGGCAACGAGGCCAGTCAGCAAGCTGGGGTGGGCTCACTGCTCCTTGGAGATCTGTTGCTCTCTAGCTACAACGTGTCATCCTTCTCGTTACTATTCTAATCCTCATTACGAGGAACCCGTCCTCACACTCAAACACAACAACTACGCAGAGCTGTAACACAGACCCGTGGGGAGACATGGGCATTTTCTTGTAGCTGGCTGAAAGAACAGACAAAAATGCTCCTGTAAGAGCATTTGATATCTGTTTTTCTCTCTCTTTTCCCCCTTTTCTTTAAAAAAAAGTGGTGCTTGCTTTTTGAATATCAGTGCCTCTAAAGTGAGTTCGGATATGAGGAGGGAAAGAGGGGTTAGCTGGGAAAAGTGGGAAAAGAGAGCAAATGTGAACTATAAAGAAGGTTGGAAGTGTAAAGAAGGGAAGAGGGACC
This sequence comes from Macrotis lagotis, assembly GCF_037893015.1. NCBI lineage: Eukaryota > Metazoa > Chordata > Mammalia > Peramelemorphia > Peramelidae > Macrotis > Macrotis lagotis. The sequence continues at coordinate 17,683,115 of NC_133662.1, read as the reverse complement.
TGACCCAAGGCTTTTGGTTGGAGAAATAGGATAGCAGGAGGGTTGGAGAATGAGCAACAGGGCCAAAATAGGCAGTCATTTAGAGGATGTGATTTGAAGGGTCAGTCAGTTGGAATGTCTTTAACCATCCTTTGGCTTAAATCTTGTCCTCTACCTGTGGTCCTCCTTTAAGATGCAAATACTACTGGGAAAGATATCCAGGCTGGTTTTGACATGGCTTTTGGTCAAGTAATCTACCCTTCATTTTTCTAATCAATAAATATGAAGAACCAAATGACCCTTAAGGTCTCTCCCAGATTTAAACGGAAGTTGTCTTATGATTTTGATATTGCTGAGTCATTTTTCAGTTATATCCAACTCTCCTCTATCTCATTTTGGGTTTTCTTGGCAAAGATACTGGAGTGGCTTTCTGTTTTCTTCTCCAACTCACTTTACAGATGAGCAAACTGAGGCAGACAGGGTGAAGTTATTTGCCCAGGGTCACACAGCTAGCAAATGTCTGAATCTATATTTAAACTTAGGAAGATGAGCTTTTCTAATTCCAAGTCTAAGCTCTATCCACTATGCCACCTAACTGCCTATGATTTATAATTCTCTAACATCTTACTGTGAATTAAATTATTTCTCTACTTGAAAAGATTTCTTGGGGAGAATCAGCTGAAAAAGAGAAAAGAAGTGGAGGCAGAAGATGAGGTAGTTAACACTGAAAATAGATATTTCTTCTCTTAACAATTTTGCCCAGGACTAGTCCCCAAAGGAAGTTCCCAGTTACTTAGAGAGCCTGGAATGAGGAAAGGAGAGGAGGGCTACTGGAACCTTAAGGAAAAGAGCATGAGCAGAGCAAGAATGTGAGATCTGGAACCAGAGGGACACAATCTGTGAAAAGGACTACAATTATTTCCTTCCAGCATCAGAGCGATGAGCACAGAAAAAAAAAACCAGCCAGAGAACAGAACCCTCAGAAAGTTTCAAGCACATTCCTTCTAAAATTAGTCCCTTCTTGCGTATGAAGCTCTATATTTAAACCATTGGTGGTGTCAGAGTCACCACGGCCTCAGTGCTGGCACACTCCAAAGTGTTTGGGGCCCAGTGTCGACAAGGGCTGTGTATGGCACCATCACAACCTGGCTCCAAGTTTGGATATGTATGCCTGTAGGCATCTGGATGTGGAAGAGGAGCAAGGTCATGATCTAATCCCATACCTGTGCATGTCTAGTGGCACACTGATGTACGTGAAAAGTCATATAGATCTACCATGAGGTGCCCAGAAAAATCTGTGTTTACTTGGATAAGTTGGCTAATCCTAGAATAGAAACATAGACTCTCAGCATGAGAAGACATCTTAAGATCTAGGTCAATTCCCTCATTCTACTGCCAAGAAGACCGAGGTTTAGAAAGATAAAATGATTTGCCCAATGTCACACTGTTAATCAGCTGCAACTAGGAATTATGGTGCCCAGAGCTAATTAAATTGGAGGTGGGTGATGCAGGATAAGGTACCATCCATCATGAAATGGTGCAGTTATCCCAGAAAAGGAAAGTCCAGCTTCAATTCCTGAGGTGGAACCAATGCCACCCAAATTCTTAAAGGAACATGTAAACGATGAGTAGAAGCTGGGAAACACAAATGGGGAGAAATGGGGCAGACTGCTCCAGGTTGGAGTTGTATGATATGGAATAAGTTGAAGGGGGCAGTGGATCTGGTATAGAGATCCCTTAGCCCCTCCTTGTTATAGTTCTTCTGTTAGTGGATCTGGGATCAGGACCCAAATCTCTTGATTCTCAGCCCAGTGTGTTCCTCCTCCTCAGCTCTGTGTATATGTTGGCATTGGGGAAAGTGGGTGTGGGAAGAGGAGTGTATCAAAGGAAACAAGATGAGGCAATGATGGTGGGGTTAAGTGGGAGGGTGATTCTGTTGAGCTGGGATTCACAACTGGAACTGAAGTTCTCTCTTCACTCCTCAGGGAGTCAGTCACTGAAGGTTTCTGGCAGAACAAAAAGATACAGAAACAAAAGATTCACAGAGAGGTTAGAAAGGAAAGAAGAAAGAAAGTGCAAGGGGAATATGAGAGAGAGAGAGAGAGAGAGAGAGAGAGAGAGAGAGAGAGAGAGAGAGGTGAGAGAATTGAAAAAAAACAAGAGAGGAGCAGAAATATAGACGAGCTAGCAGAATGTTAGATTTTGAAGGGACCTTAGAGATTATTTATTATAATTCTCTCATTTTACAGATGAAGCAACTGAGGCCCAGACATACTTTGCCCAAAGTCACACAGCAAATTAGTGGGCTAGAGTCTAGTTTTCCTGATTCCCAGGCTTGTGCTTTTTCCATCATGCCAGAATGCCTTTCATAAAAGACAAAGAGACAGATGGAGAGAACCTTGACAAAGACTGCCTTATAGTATGGTCCCATAGTTTCATTGCTTGTTAGACCGTGTTCCATTAATATTATTAATAATAATAATAAAAGTAATAGCTCACATTTATGTAGCCCTTTAAGGTTTACAAACCTCTTTTCTCCCAGCCCATGTCTTTATCACTGTCTAGACCCTCTTTCTCAGTTCCTAGTATATAACTTTACCTCTTTGAGAGATTTTTTTTCTTCCTCCAGATGTGATTAGTGGTCCCTCCTTTCCCAAGAAAAAAATGGAGAGAGAGAGAGAGAGAGAGAGAGAGAGAGAGAGAGAGAGAGAGAGAGAGACTCTAGTCTCTAATCCCCAGCTCAGACCTCTCCAGGGATAGTTGCTTGCTGATAAGAACCCAGTTTTACCTGAGGCCTGGAACATTAACTTTGACACTGAAAAGGGGATATTTTATTACCCAGGAATATTTCTGCATCTCTTTAGATGGCTTTTCTCTCAACCTTCCCTACTCTACCCCCAATCCCTTTTTGACAATTAAAACCAGTTCCTTTGTTAACCCTTCTGATCCTGCCCTTCCACCAGCTCTAAAGAAGGGATTGCTTTTGGGACCAAGATAGATCGTTATCAGAGAATGATTCTGGGATCTGGAGTCAGGAGAAATAGGTTCAAAACCTTATATTTATTAGCTACGTAACCTTTTTTGTCACTTCTGTCTTTTAGCTTTACTTTTTTTCATCTAGACAAATGTATGGAAAGGACGAACTAGATTTCTATCTTTGCATCTCTAAAGTCTGATTCTTTATCCAGTGTTATGAGGGGGGGGGCAGGCCATAGCTAGGAGTTGGAAGGTGATAGAATATATTAGTACAGGGTGACTTTTCAGAAAAAGGAGTCTTGTGAGACAGTCTAATCCTGGAATATTAGAACTGGAAAGAATCTTAGAGCTCATCTAGTTTAATACTTTCATTTTACAGAGAGGGACAATGACTTGTCCAAGGTCATTCAGCACTGAAACATACTTCCTTTTGAATTTTGCAAAGTGCATTAGAAATCCTGCTGTTAAATGAATAAATGAAAAAAAATATTAACCACTCTTTTGAAAAGTTTTAGTTTTAGGGATGTTGAAATGAACCAATTCAGCTCTAGGCTGTGGATACATTAGCCACACCTCCTTTATATCCTTAAGCTATTTAAATAGCTCTTTCTCTAAAAGCTAGAGCTTGGTGAACCCTCTTTGAGACTTCTGCAGCTGGGGGGCCCTCTCCTCTAGCCAATCCAGCTCCTGTTCAGCTGAAATCCTATGCAGGGGTGCTGGTGGTACAATACTTGCGGTTTATTCTGTTTCCAGAAACCCTTAGTGAAATTACAGCCTTAATTAAGTACAGCTGGATGTACGTTATACTCCGTATAATTATCGTGTTATTATTATTATCACTTAGACAAAAGTTCAGACAAAGTTTATTGTAAATACCACTTGTCGGAAACAACCAGGCAAACTGAGAGCTGTCAGCCCTTGGCTGAGTGATGGAGAAATGGGAAGAGCTGTGGTTGGAACTGGTGAGGGACAATGAATTTTGGGGGAATGTTGGAAGCCTAGATGGAGGCCAGAGTCATGTGGGCAGGATTTAGCTTCAGCTTGGAGAAAGAAGAGATTCCCATTAGGGAATCCCTACAGGTTGGGTGCTCAGAACTTCTGCCTACCTCCTCATGGGGATGTTCCCTAGTGGGAACTCCCTGATAGGGGAATGCTCCTAAGGCAAATTTTGAGATTTTTTTTCTTGAGGGAATAGTCCAGAGACAAGAACTTTGCATGCCCAGTTCTCTAGGAGACCTTGAAGCTCTGAGGGAAAATGCTGATTGTCTCTCTAACACAAACATCCTCTTTTCATAACACTAGTAATGTCTATTGATTTGATTAAATGCCCTATACTTATAGGGAATCATTTAGATATATGATTGGAGAAATTCACTGTCCTTGCTACAGTTGTTACAAGTGCTCACAAACACACAGAGGCTCACCAGGATGGATATCTCCATATACAATTATCTTCAGTAGGCACATGCATGCCTATCTTTATGTATTTCTTTATTTCTTCCTTTTCTCTTTCCTCCCCTTTCATTCTCTCTTCCTCCCCCCTTTCTTCCCTTTTGGTTTCTTTCCCTTCTTTCCTCCCTTTTCTCCTTCCTCCCTCTCTTCCCCCCCTCTTTTTTCCCTCCCTTCCTCCCTCCCTCCCTCCCTCCCTCCCTCCCTCCCTTCCTTCCTTCCTTCCTTCCTTCCTTCCTTCCTTCCTTCCTTCCTTACTCTCTTTTTCCCTCCCTTCCTTTCTTTTTTTTTCTCTGCTTTGGGCTTTGGTACCTCTCTCACTGAGGTGAGGGCAGCTTCCAAAATCAATTTGTCCAGAATTATGATGAAGTGGAAATGCTTAACTCACTAACTATTCACTAATACTGAATATTTTGGTTGGTGAGGGAAGGGGGTGGGGCTGGGGTAGGTCTTGGCAAAGAGTCTGTGGCTAAGAACCTTGGCATAAAGGTTATGGATGCATTCGGATTACTCGAGGGAAGGGTGTCAGGCAATAATTTGGCCCTTTCCCTAGATTTAGAAGCAGCATGGTGCCATGGGAAAAAGCATGGAGTGAAGAGTTAGAAAAGGCTTTATCATTTGCTTGCTAGACCTCTTAACTTTACTGAGTCCCAGGCTCATCATCTGTAAAATGAGGATAAACATTCTTGCCCTTCTTGCCTCTCAGGGCTGTTTCAAGGATCAAAATTTTTCCTCAATAAAATGAGGTAGTTGTATTAGCTGGCCTCTGAGGTGCCTTTCAAGCTTCAGAACTACAATCCTATTATACCAGCAAACATATATGAAAGTGCTTTAGAATTTATACATTCCAAAGCCTTATACATTTGTAAGGATCATCATTATTATCAGGATCTAATTTTTCACCTTTTTTATGGAATTGAAATAGAAATGATCCTGGACAAGTCACTATCCTGCTAGTATTCTTTTGTATTTAATATCTTTTATTAATAATTTACATATTGTTGTTATTAATTACCACAAGGCTATGAACTTTGGATACACCAGTCTCCAAAGATGGAAACAAGCAAAAAATCCTAAGGAGATAGTTGGGAGGGTTAGTTAGACTAATTGATCTTGGGGATCCTATATAACAAGTACCTGTATACCAATTTAATGGGTAACCGGCAAGGTCAGGATGGGGATTGAGAAATACCATGAGCCTTTTTTGTTCAATAGAGGATAATGGGGTGGGCACAGTGACTTTCCTTCCTCCTCTGCGGAGACCAACTCCTTTTTTTCTGCGGAAGCTGGGGAGGGGAATGGTGGTAGTGAGGGTGGTAGTTCTTTCCCCAGAGCCCATACGCCATAATTCCGACTGAGACTTTTCTCCCACTCCCTCGGCCGCAGCTTCACGGGGTGTCGGTCTCAGCCTATCACCTGGCTCCCCCAGTCGAGCAGATTGTTAACTTATGCTGACACTGGCGGGGGGAGCCGCTCCCAGGCTGATACCTCATGGCAGCAACACTTGCACAAATCTTTAATTGTTTAGTTTAAAGACTTGTGTTTTGACCGCGAGGGGATTTTGGCTGGAGCTCAAGAAGTGATAATGATATTTCGCTGCCAAGACGTCTCCTTGGCTCTCTGTGTGTTAATGTGCACTTTCAAGAAGCTCCAATTAACTGCATCAGCTCTCACAGAGAGGAGAAAGGGGAGAGAAGGGAAAGAGAATGAAAGGACTTTGAGAGAGAGAGAGAGAGAGAGAGAGAGAGAGAGAGAGAGAGAGAGAGAGAGAGAGACAGAAATACAGAGAAAGACAAGAGAGAGAAATAGACTGCATCAGCTCTCACTGAGGAGAAAGGGGAGAGGAGGGAGAGAGAATGAAAGGACTTTGAGAGAGAGAGAGAGAGAGAGAGAGAGAGAGAGAGAGAAACAGAGACAGACAGAAATACAGAGAAAGACAAGAGAGAGAAATAGACTGCATCAGCTCTCACTGAGGAGAAAGGGGAGAGGAGGGAGAGAGAACGAGAGACAGAGAAAACAGAACAGAGAGAAGAGAGGAAGAGAAAGCTTTCTGCCTTTTTTCCCTTTTCCCTTTTCTGTTCTACTTCCTCTCCCTTTCCCTTCTTCTCTCCTTCTTTCTTCTTTCCCTTCCCTTTTCCCTCCCTCCCGTTCTCTTTTCCTTCCTTCTTTCCTTCCAGAAGAAGATAGTTCTTAAAGATAATTATTGACTTGGTCAACTTCCTGCCTTTGGAATGAGGAGACCCAGGGACCAAGATTCTTAAGGAGAGGATTTGGAATATCTTCTGAAGCACTAAATTCCCTTGTCTGTTAGAAAATTATTCTCGACTTCCTATATATGCCCTTTGGTGCTCTTAGTGAATGAATTCCCTCCCCCAACCATACTTCACTTACCAGCATTACTAGTAGGTAGATGGACACCCAGTACATCTCTAGATTAACTTTCTTTCTTTCTTCTTTTTCTTTCTTTCTTTTTGCAAGGCAATGGGATTAAGTGATTTGCCCAAGATCACACAACGTAATTATTAAGTGTCTGAGGTCGAATTTGAATTCAGGTTCCCCTGACTCGAGGGCCGCACTCTTTCCACTACGCCACCTAGCTACCCCTAGATTAACTTTCGATTTCACTCTGTGGCTACATTTATCCCAAACCCAAATTTTATTTCTACCTTAATGTTTTCTCCATCAATCCACTTCTTACCAAATGAGCTTTTTGAGGGTTGGGTTTGTTTTACTTGGGTCTTTGTATCCCTAGGACTTAACACAGAGCTTGATATATATTAGGCTCTTACATGTTTGTCGATTAGTCACAGCTCTCAACTCCATCCCTAACCTAAACTCTATCCCCACCTTCACCTCCAGCTTTATGCCCACCCTTAATCTCTCTCCACTCTCCCTACTTTCTTACAGTGAATCTATCATAACACATCCAAGTCTTACTCCCCCTAATTCTATTACCCTCATTTCCAATCCTAAATCTATATTCAATTCTTCCATCCACTAAATCTATCCCTAGCTCAGTTCCAAATTTAACCTTATTCTTACCCCAACCTTCATCTCCCAATTTTAAGATTACTCACTTCTTTCAGATAAAATCTGGAACACTCTTGTGAATTTGGTCCATTGTCAGTCATGCACCTAGTAAAAGAAATGAATTTCTGATTCTGATTACCCTGCCCCCCTTATCTTTAGGGTGACAGGTACATCTAGATGCATGAGCATGCATTCCACAAATCCACCTTATGGCCGTATTTGTGGCAAAGGCTGGCTTCTTTTGGGGTGGAGTGTGACAGAGAAGCCTCCGGTGGGGTAGAGTGGGAGGAAAATCTGGATCGAAGGGGTCAGCTAGATAATGGTAGGGCTACAAAACCAGGAGAGATGGGGGGTCACTACGAATCCACTTTCCCCACCCCCCTCCTTTCTCTCTCCCTCCCTTACCTTGTCCCCTTCAGCCCTGGGAGAGAGGGTCAGCTCCCCAATGGCTCATGTTACAAGAACTCGAAGACAGGAAGATTTAGAGAGGGAGATGCCATACCAAGTACAGTGCGCTATTTGTCTGCCTTTGAAACCAAAGGCTGGGAGGGGTGGGGGGTGGGGAGGAGGCAGAAGGCAGCAAGACACTTCAGTGAATTATCGCTTCTCATGAGTTCAAGCTTTCAAGATTTTGGAGCGACCACCCTCCCCAGCTCTTTCCCCACCCCCAGCTCCTGTTTCTCCAGGTGCTGCGGTGTTTTCCTACGAGAGAATTCCTTCCCGCTCCCTTCCTTTTTTTTATGCTTCCGTCCTTGGCAACCTGCCCTTACCAGGGTACCTCTGCCACCATGGGCGCTGGTCTATTGGTCTGAAGCAACTCTCCATCCTTCCCAGGGGTACTGGGGGTGGGGTGGGAGAGAGGATTATTGTTTGTGATGGGAGCTGTGGAAGCAAGGGGAACTGGGGTATATCAGCAGGTGGAGAAAAGACCACACAGTATTACCTCCGAACTTAACCTCCTCCTCACCCTCCACCCCAGAGCCCCAAGGGAGCTCCCTATAGAGTATGTACTCATAGTGACCTCTGCTGGCCCCATGCTGCCTGATTAGCTAGTTCCTAGTCACTCCAGGGAGTTGACTGGGGTTCCTTTCTCCCCCGATAAAGTAGGTGGGATGGGGAAATCAAAGGTAAACTCCTGGGGGAGGGGGGGAAAAGATGCCCCCTGGAAACAGGAGAGTCCCTCTCTCAAGTGCCCCTTGAGCTCTCTGCCTAAGCTAAGGTGAGAGGTGATAGAGGCCAGCAAAGGAGGTCCAGTCAGAGGCCTGCAGCAGGTGACCCTTCGCTAGAGGGGTGCCGCGCCTCCCGCTCCCCCGGACATTGCCCTGGGGTCTGCGGGGGAGGGGAATCCCTTTCAGAGGCCTGAGCCGGAGGTGGGCGGATTAGAGAGAGGCCGGTTCCGGCTGGAGAATCGGCGGGCACAAAGGATCTCACTGCGGGCGCGGCCCCTCGGGTGGCTCGGGCTGGAGGGGAGGGGCGCACCTCTGCTCCGAGCTCCCTCACGCACACCTCCTGGGGCGCCCATCCCCGGTGGATACATCTACTGCTTTCAGTGCCTTTCTCTCAGAGAAGTCTCGGGCTGTCTCTCCTCTGTTTCCGTCTCCTCTTATCCCCGGGTCCTATGCACTCTCTCCCAGACCCCTCGATGTCGGCTCTCCAATGCAACCCCCATTCTGTCCCCATGCTCCATCATCAAATACCCCTTCCGCCTCAGCTCCCTCAGTTTCTGTACCGCAACTCCCCCACCCCTTTCCCTAATCGTCATCCCTAATGAACTCCCTACTGAGTCACCCGAGTGTTTCCATTCCTCAACATAACCCTTTCCCTTTTCTGACCTAAACCCACAATCGGGCTCCACTCCTGCCCGATACTGGACTCCCCTTTACCTTCAGCCAACTAACTTCTTTTTTTTTTTTAATTTTTTTTATTAAAGATATTATTTGAGTTTTACAATTTCCCCCCCAATCTTACTCCCCCACCCCTGAAAGCAATCTGTCAGTCTTTGCTTTGTTTCCATTTGTACAATGATCCAAATTGAGTGTGATGAGAGAGAAATCACATCATTAAGGAAGAAACAAAAAGTCTAAGAGATAACAAGATCAGACAATAAGATATCTGTTTTTTTCCCCCTAAATTAAAGGGAATAGTCCTTGAACTTTGTTCAAACTCCACAGCTCCTTATCTGGATACAGATGGCACTCTCCCTTGCAGACAGCCCAAAATTGTTCCTGATTGTTGCACTGATGGAAATGAGCAAGTCCTTCAAGGTTGAACATCACTCCGATGTTGCTGTTAGGGTGTACAGTGTTTTTCTGGTTCTGCTCATCTCACTCAGCATCAGTTCATGCAAATCCCTCCAGGCTTCCCTGAAATCCTGTCCCTCCTGGTTTCTAATAGAACAGTAGGTTCCATGACATACATATACCACAGTTTGCTAAGCCATTCCCCAATTGAAGGACATTTACTTGATTTCCAATTCTTTGCCACCACAAACAGGACTGCTATAAATATTTTTGTACAAGTAATGTTTTTACCCTTTTTCATCATCTCTTCAGGGTATAGACCCAGTAGTGGTATTGCTGGGTCAAAGGGTATGCTCATTTTTGTTGCCCTTTGCAGCCAACTAACTTCTAACCAATGTCTGCTGCCCCACTAGTCCCCCACAGGTGACCTGCCTCATTCCTCACACCCCTCCCACCTCACACACTTAAATTCTTTTGCTTTAATGTTAGGCTAGAGGAGTGTGGGGGAGAGTCAAAGGGGCAAAAGTCATAGGGTCAGGCTACTTCGGCCTCTGAATTTATGCTTTCTTCCCTACACTGAAAGCCTAGTTCAAAGGTTAAAAGGCATGAGTGTATAAATTGTGTGTGTGTGTGTGTGTGTGTGTGTGTGTGTGTGTGTGTGCCCTGGGGGGAGAAGACTGAGAATTCAGCTAGAGATAAATAAATCTTCCTAGCACATGTGTGAACCAGACTAAGAATTGTCCTGCTTCAGACCTGGGGGAGAAAGACATGACTGAGTAAGAGCTTAGTCTCCTTCCTTCTGAAATCGGCCATCCTTTCCACCTCTCGGCTCTTCAGCTTTTCTCCTTAACTCTGGAAGGCATCAACACTTGGTGAGGCTGACCCAGGAGGGATCTGTAGCATCTCTGCATGAAAGACTGACCCTAGTGGTTTTGGGGAAGTAGAATGTATTTGGGAAATGATTCAGATGTATGGTTTGGCAGATTGGTTCTTAAGTTCTTTAGGTAGGTAGGTGGAAAGGTATCTGCCCCACTAGGGATGGGGGAGTTTCTATAGGGTGGGAGTATCTGTCTTCTCAGAGAACCAGAGAAACCCCTAAAGACTCTTAGGACCATCCTTTTAACCATTCAGTGTCTGTCACTCCTACTCCCTACCCCTACCCAAGATCTGGTCTGACAGAGACTCCCCCTGGTGGATAAAATGGTAATTCTTGAAAGAGTCTTGAATGGAGGAAATCCAGCAAGAATTTGGTAACCGGTGGGGACAATAGATGCCAAAATTGAGGGCTTGTTCTCTGGGTTAGAGAGGAATGTTGGAATGGGTTTGGGTAGGGAACTTTTCAGGGATATGATGCAAGTGTATGTGGACCTATGCTGGGAATAGTGGAAGACATTATATCCAAAGATATTGGGTAGAATGAGTAAGCTAGTCTATGGATTTATAGAGATGAGCATTGTGATGATGTCTTTAATACCCTTTCCTAATTTTTATTCAATCTGTGAACCTCTGGATCTGGGATCTCAGCCCTGGCTGCTCCCACACTCTACTGGTTTGAGGTATTGCTATTGTTTTCTCCATTAAGCCATTAAGTCATTCGTCTCTCTTCCATCTTTCATTGTTCTCTTTTTGACCTCTCCTGGGAATTTATTCCATTCTAATTTGTACTTAAATAGATCTTTGAGCCCAACTATCTCTAGAATGCCCTTCAATGAAGCAGTTTACAATACATCCATGCCTGCCCATCCAAATTGAAAAAAAATGCTGGACTTGGAATTAGAAAGACCTGACCACTGACCTACCAGTCTTCCTTCAAGTCCAAATTAAAATCTCATATGCTACAGGAAGCCTTTCTCACCCTTCTTAATTCTGATGCCTTCCTTCTTCTTATTACTTATAGTGTATCCTGCCATATAGCCTGTGTTTACATAGTTATTAGCATGTTTTCTCCCCAATTAGATTATGACTTCTCTGAGGACAGGGACTGTATTTTATGTCTTTTTGTAGCTCAGTGATTAGCACAATGTCTGCTACATGGTAAGTACTAAATAAATATTTATTATTTACTAAATATATACAACATAGTTCTTTTTGTAGTTTCATATTTATAATGGTTATAAGTATGCTCACAGAGAAATAGACATTTTTAAGATTTAACAAATTCATGTAAAAACAATCTTAACAGTTTTTTTTAATTTTGAGTTCCAAATTCTCTCTCTACTTCACCTCCCTTCTCATTGAGAAGGTAAAAAATTTGATATAGGTTCTACTTGTTCAACCATACAAAAATATTTCTATTATTAGTCATGAAACACAGATTCTCCTCACTCCTTAATACTGAGAGAAAAAAAAAAGCATTCTTTAATCTACACTCAGATTCCCTTAGCTCTTCCTCTGGAAGTGGATAGCATTTTTCATCATGGATCTTACAGAACTGTCTTAGATCACTCTGTTGCTAAGAATAGATAAGACATTGATGGTTCATTATTGTATGATATTGTTATTGTATGTGATATCCTCCTGTTTCTGCTCACTTCTCTTTGCATCAGTTCCTGTAAGTTTTATTTTCTGAAAGCATCCTACACATTCAAATTGATATTCTTTTTTTTTTAGGTTTTTGCAAGGCAATTGGGGTTAAGTGGCTTGCCCAAGACCCCACAGCTAGGTAATTGTTAAATGTCTGAGGCTGCATTTGAACTCGGGTACTCCTGACTCCAGGGCTGGTGCTCATCACCTAGCCATCCCTTAAACTGATATTCTTCATTCACTTGATTTTTCTTGTATAGAGTGGATGATTAAGTCAAATTCTTCTAAATGACTGAAAAAAAGCATTTATAATTAAAGCCTATTTTATGGCAAGCTCTATACCAAACATTGAGGATACCAAAGACTGTTTCTGCCCTCAAGGGGCTTCTAATCTAAAGGGGAAAATAATACATGATAGAAAGTGATGGCCAAGGAAGGACATTTTGGTCTAGTCTGTGAGAGGATGGTGAGTACCCTTGCAGAGTAGATTGACACATCAAGAACAATGACAGAGTTCATTTGAACATGATTCCAGAACTAGAAAGGAGGTAGTAGACCATACAACCCCACACTCTCCAGGGTATTGTCTCTGATGTTGGAATAGAAGTAGTAGAGAAGTAATTCTGAGAATTAGGAGGTTCTTCATTGTTCTAGCACCTGACACTCACACCTATCATTGTCCTCTGGGTGATGCTAAATTGGAATTCTTCTATAGCTTCAAAAGCTCTTGCTCCACTATTTTATTTATGATATGACCATTAGTTAGTTTTTGGTTTTTAAAAAAATCATTTGGAATTAATTTTGATATATGGTATAGGATTCTGATCTAAATTTTTTCCAGACTGTTTTCTAGTTTTCCTAGCAATTTTTTCAAATTACCCAGCAATTAGTATCTTTGGGTTTGTTGATCACTGTGTTTATATTCATTTGCTTCTCTATGTTGTATGTATGTGTAGCTATGTATGTATGTATGTATGTACTGTATATGTATATACATAATTGATTCTATTTTTTGCAGTACCAGATAGTTTTGATGATTTCTGCTTTGTAACATATTTTGAGATCTGGTGTTGCTAAGCTCACTACTCATTAAAAACTTTTTTCCCTATTCCCCAGATGAATTTTATTATTATAGTTTCTATTTCTATAATGAAACTCTTTGGTCATTCATTGGCATGGCACTGGAAAAAAGTCAATTGTTTTAGATAATACTGAAATTTAGGGGTGGCTAGGTGGCACAGTGGATAAAGCACCAGCCCTGGAGTCAGGAGTACCCGGGTTCAAATCTGATCTCAGACACTTAATATTGACCTAGCTGTGTGGCCTTGGGCAAGCCACTTAACCCCATTTGCCTTGGAAAAAAAAACCTAAAAAAAATGAAGTTGATAATACTGAAATTTACTTTAAATTGAAATGACCCAACATGAAAAATGTTATAGTAGATAGAATTCAACTCTGACTTGAGACCCTAGCTGCATGATCCTGGGCAGGTCACTTAACCTTAACAGTTTCTTCATCTGTAAAATGAGGTTAAGAATAGCCCCCAGTCCCTCAGGGAAGTTGTAAGGATCAAATGAGATAATAATTATAAAGCATTTATCACAGACTGGCATATGTTGTTATTCAGTTGTTTCAGTCATATCTGACTCTTCCTGACCCCATTTCGAATTTTCCTGACAAAAATACTGAAGTGATTTGACATTTTCTTCTCCAACTCATTTTATGAATGAGGATACTGAGGCAAATTAGGTTAGGTGACTTGCCCAGTGTCACACAGCTAATAAATGTCTGACTTGAACTCAGGTCCTTCTGATTCCAAGCCTAACAGTCTATCCACTTTTGATACCTAGTAAATGCTGTTTAAAATTTAGATATTATTGTCAACCATGTCAAAGGCTACAAAGAAGTTTAAGAATATTGAGGATTGAGAAAAGGAATGGGATAATTTGTAAATCATTGGTAATTTTGGAGAAAATAGCTTCACTGTAATTATGAAATCAGAAGCAGACTATAAGGAATTAAGAAAAGAGTGAGAAGAGAGAAAATGAAGACAACTATTATAGCCTCCTCAAGGAATTTAGTCACAGAAGAGATAGGGGATGACAGTAGAGATGGAAGAATCAAGTAAGGGTTTTTTGAAGATAGGGTAGGCATGGGCAGATTTGTAGGTATTAGAGCAGCAGCAAATAGACAGGAAGAGATTGAGAAAATGAAGATGACAAAGAAGGCAGACTGTTGGAGGAAATAAAATGGAATAGGATTGTTGGTTCAGGTGAAGAGAAGAATCTTACTGAAAAGTAGAGCCACTTCTTTTTTGTGAAACAGGAGTGAAGAAGGATATACTGGCAGAAGGCAAATGAGTAATATGATATGAGGAAGAGGGGAAAAGAGGGACCTTTGACAAATGACTAGTTTTTTCCCCCCTATAAAATATGAGGCTTCCTGACAGATGTCTGGGTGGGATATAAGGCATAGTCTGGACTAAACCCAATAGGAATTGATTAAGTGACTTTTTACTCACTTGCTGCTCAGGACAGTCCCTGGTGAGATTTTTTTACCTCTTTCAGTTCATTGCGTGATAGTAAAAATGTGATCTACTGAGGAATATAATTTATGAAAGCCTATTTGTCTTTTATGAATAATATCTCAAGGATGCCCTCAATGAATGTGCAGAAATTATTATTTAATTAAAATTATTTTAATAAATTTTTACATAGATGGGAAGTTAACCATATAGATTAGCCATTGATATTCCCTAGTCACTGTTATTTGGTGTATATGAGATATAAAGCTTTTTTCTACACCTTTGATATTTTTCCCTCCTTCCTTTATTTAGTGAATTGAAGCCCTCTACACCCTCACAATTTGCCTTCTATAGTATGGATCTCCTCTGTGTATACTTGATTCAGCTGCTTTCTTCATCTTTGTTTTCTTCAGTGCCATATCTTTATATAAGTTCATCTATGACTGTGATGTTTAGAGTTCATGTTTAGGGTTTCCTTTTTCTTGATGAAAACAGGTGTTAAAAAATCTTTTCAGACATTTTGCATCTTACATAAACTTGTCTTCCTTTAGGCTTCCACAATGTCCTTGACATAATTTTTGATTATCTGGGTCTCTGGTCAAGATTTCTTTAAACTAGCTTTTCCCTTCATGAAAGCAAGATTTCTGCTAATCTTCCACTATCATTCTCCATGAAATTGTATTATTCTGAACTGGTGCTGCCATCTATGACATATCTATATATTTGGTATGTGAAATAATTACAGGGTAAGATTTGGACACTAAAGGACTATCTATGAATTGGGAAATGACTGAACAATAATAGTATATGAATATAATGGAATATGATTGTACCATACAGCATTATTAAAGGAATATTTTAGAGAAGCTTGGGAAGACTTATAGGGTGAGCATCAAGAGGACAATTTATGTTATAACTACAATATTGTAAAGGTAAAATAACTTTGAAAGCCTTAAGAACTTTGACCAAAGTGACTCAAGATCTGTGTCTAAAAATGACTTTGGAGGATCAATGATAATTTTTTTGTACCCATATTTGTATAGAGGAATGATGAATTTAAGTTACATTTTAAAGCGTATATTTTTTAACACTGCCAATTTAGTTAGTTTCCTGGACATTACAAAGTGATTGTTTTCTTTCCTTCTCTCACTTTTGGAAAGTGAGAATCTAGGGATAGAGTTGCCAAAAAATAAGAGGAAGAGGATAAAGAGGCGCCATTGGAACATGTTTTTGAAATAAAAAGAATCACCTACAGGCAGAGTAGTGATGAAAGTAAAATTGAATTTATTATATAGTTAAAATATAAATTTATACTAAAAGAAAGTTGTATATAAGAGGTATCAAACTTTCCCTTAAATGGGGACAGCTAGAATAGAGCATCGACCCTGGAGACAGGCCCCGAGTTCAAATCCAGCCTCAGACACTTAATTGCCCAGCTATGTGACCTTGGGCAAGTCACTTAACCCCATTGCCTTTAAAAAAAACTTTCCCCTAAGTGTCTACAAAACCCCTGGTGAAGCTGAGACTAGACTAAAATGTAAATGGTAAATTTTTAACAAAATAAATGAAAATACAACATAGATAATATTAATTGATGATTTCCAAAGTTAATAAATTTTTTTACTATGTATGTGAAATATGAGTTTTAACAGACTTGTTAGATTCAGTATTTTTTAAATGGGAGGAAAATGTCTACTAAAGTGTTTTTAGGCTCTTTTGGTCTTGTTATGGCAATTATTTATATTTTAAACTTTTGTATTAAATTATTGAAATTGATGCCAGTGATAAAGAGGTATTATGAAGAACTCTATAAAATAGTTCAACTGAGTGACTTCATGCCAAAAGTGGAAATAAAAATGGTGAAAAACACATTGCAAAAAAGATCAAGGAACTTATGTACTATATTTGTAGACTAGACCTGATACCTATACATTATGAATATTTTGTCAAAAGAAATAGATTACTAGATATGGCAAGCACCAAACAGATGAAATTTGTTATAAAATTTTAGCTAGTAGTAAATGATGTTTTATATCCCTTCCAGTCATGTAATATGAAACGAAGGTTTACCTGAGCATCTAGCCATCTACCTTATCCACAGGGTATTAGTCTCCGTCCCTATTCTCCATCCCTTTTCTCCTTCTCCACCCCTTCTACCTCCTTCCACACTCTTTCCATTTCTTGCTCTGGTAATAGTAATCAAATTAATCCTACCATAACTGTTAGAAAAGCTGGGGAAATAATCTGTTCTATGGCTCTACTCACAAGCTAAGAGACTTTTTAGACTAAAATTCACTTCCCTGGTCACCACTTTAACACCGCCCCCCCCCCCCACATATAGGGTTGCCTCAATATTGTGTTTTCTGAGCAGCTCCCAGCAAGGTGCAAAATACAAATCAGGTGCTTAATATATGCTTTTTTTTCATTCTTTCCCCCCATTCTTTTATTAACTAATTCACTCATTCAATAATTCATTCCTTCATTCTATTTTAAGAGAGGGAACACTTCATTACTGATGTGGGAGTCATTCTTTTTTTTTTTAGGTTTTTTTTTCAAGGCAAATGGGGTTAAGTGGCTTGCCCAAGGCCACGCAGCTAGGTAATTATTAAGTGTCTGAGACCAGATTTGAACCCAGGTACTCCTGACTCCAGGACTGGTGCTTTATCCACTATGCCACCTAGCCGCCCCTACTACACTGCCTGGCCGCCCCGTGGGAGTCATTCTTGAATCAGCTCTATACAGTCAGATCCCTGATTTGTAAGAACAAAGATGAAAATTAGTAGAAAGCTATAAGAAAGAATAAAAATGAGAAAAAGAAATGGCATGCTATTAAAAGAACTCTAGCATGACCTATTTAAACAAGTTATTGGTGCTGAAAATGGGATATGGACAGAAGAAATGACATAGAAATTCTAACTATTTATTTGTGTACCTGTCTTTCTCTTACTGGAGTGAAACCTTCTTAAGAGCAGGGATAGTAGGAACATAACTCCAGTTAGAGTTGGAAGGGACTTCAGAGGCCATCTAGTCAAACTTCCTCATTTTACAGATGAGGAAACCGAGGCCCATGGAGGTTAAGGGATTTGGTTGCATAGATATTGTCTATGGTGGGATTTTAATATATGTTTTTTGACTCCAGAGTTAGTCCTTCTTTCCCCAGTAGATCATGTTGTTTTTGTAGTTATCTTTGGATCTCCCACTATCAAGGGACTATTTATTTCTACTAGTTTCCAACCAATAGGGCAGGCAAATCAACCTAGCTCAAACATCAGGAACCATGAGGGAGGCAGAAGAGGAAGCAAATGCCAGGAAAGTCAGACCACTACCACTATTTTTTCCTACCATCTCCCATCAGATGCCTGAGGGTATCTCAGCTAGAGACAGTCTGGGGCCCTGAACCCTAGAGCCCAGGAATGGCGATACTTCTGGTACAGTATCTTCTGCCATCACCCTGGGAAGCAGACCCTATGGAGATGCAACCTGGTCACTGCTTCTACAGGAGCTGCAACCACAGCTACCAAAGATCCAGAAAAGAAAACTCTTGTCAAGAAAGTCCTTAGAACTGTCAAATGTCTCACTTCTGGAAACTGATTTATCAGTGAAAAGAATAGTCAATGTTTTCTTTTTTTTTTTTGTATTTCTTTCCAATTACATGTTAGTTTTCAACATTCATTTTTCTAAGATTTTTGTTACACATTTTCTCCCTTCCTCCCTTCTTTCCTTCCCTCCCCCTCCCCATGATATCAAGCGATAAGGGTTGTACATGTACAACCATGTCAAACATATTTCCATGTTAATCATGTTGTAAAAGAAGAATCAGAACAAAAGAGAAAAACATAAAAAACAAAAAAGTTTAAAAAGTGAAAGATGCATAGTTTGATCTGTGTTCAGACTCCTTAGTTTGTTCTCTGGATGGTATTTTCCATCACAAGTCTTTTTTTATTTAATTTATTTATATTTATGGGGTTAAGAGTGACTTGCCCAAGATTACACAGCTAGGTAATTATTAAATGTCTGAGGGGCTGGACTTGAACTCAGATCCTCCTTACTCCAGGACCAGTTTGCCACCTAGCTGCCCTCATCACAAGTCTTTTAGAATTTTTTTTGATCACTGTAACGGCTGAGAAGAGTTATGTCTATCATAGTTGATCATTACACAATGTAGCTAACATTTTCTATAATATTGTTACATGTCAGGCACTGTGCTTTACAAATATCCGGTTCTCACAGCTATTGGTTCTCACTACTATTATTCCCATTTTAGAGTTGAAAAAACAGAAGTGAAGTGGATTGCTCATTCAGAGTCAGTTAAAAGTGTCTGAGGCTAGATTTGAATTGATTCCAGGTCCTGCTCTCTATCCATTGCCCCACCTAGCTAAATGACATAGAGAAAAGGCATCATCATATGCTTTGCTACTGTCTAATAATCCCCAGAACTGTCCATTTTGCCACTGTCTAATAATCCCCAGAACTGTTCATTTAACTTGCAAATTAAAACCTTTATGTGTTGTCTCCCCTATTAAAAAGAAGTTCCTCGAGGTCAGGAACTATCTTAATTTTTTATTATTGTTTCCTTAACCTTAGCACAATTCTTTGAAGACTAACAGTGTCCAATATTTTTTTTTATTCATTCACTACCTAGTCAAGTGCACTGCTCATAGTAGATATTGAATATATGTTGGTTGAACTGAATTTGGTTGTTGGAGAAATGTTTCAGGCTCTGGACTGAACTGGACCTAGGTCAGCTACCCTAAAACACCACAGGAATCCAGCTTGAGGTTTTGTTCTTTCTTGGCAGATGATGAAGTATAGATGTCTCAAGGGTTTCTGCAACTCTTAGGAAGTGATATAACCATTCTTGTCAAATTCCCAAGGGGTCCAGGAAGATAGAGGAAATCAGGGGTCAAAAAGTCAAAATCTTATGTTCCCAAGTGTCTTTTGGATATAATGATTATTGGTCTATATTTAACAAAAGTTGGAGACATTCCATCAATCAACAAATTTTATGTGCTTTTTGGAAACATGGAATATTGGCATGGAGGCATTCACTCAGTTAACTATCTCATTAAAGGCTATGTGGCAGTTAAAATCAAGAAAATGCAATTCCTCTCCTTCCACCCATCTATCCATCCATCCCCCATCCATCCACCTTCCTTTCTTCCTTCCATATTTGCAATTGTTACAATAATGCAAAGAACAGAGAAAGCAATCAGAACTTTATATTCATAAATAAAGAAGCTTATCTGTAAAGATATGAAAAGATACTGCTCTGGAAATCCACAGATGTGGAAGATTGAATATAATATCAGATTTTTTTTAAAGTTTTTGCAAGGCAATGGGATTAAATGGCTTGCCCAAGGCCACACAGCCAGGTAATTATTAAATGTCTGAGACTGGATTTGAACTCAGGCACTCCTGACTCCAGGGCCAGTGCTCTATCCACTGCACCACCTAGCCGCCCCTGATTTCTTCTTTTTAGAGTGATTGAGCAAGCTCCTTTCATATCCCTAAGTTAATTCAAAGGACATTTGGACTATTGGAAATTTCCCTAGAATGGATTAGTTCACAGAGACCTCAAACCAGGGCCCTCAGATTATCTAAAATTGTTTGGAATTTGTGATCATAGATTGGGAGCTAGAAATAACCTTAGGGATCATCTACTATAGAGATATCAACCATGAAGCCCAGTCAGCAATAATTCCTAATGCTGCTGGAATCAGATTAAATTGTAACTAGGAAATATTTAACAAAATAAATGAAAAATACAATAGAACATAAATAATGTAATGATGAGGTATTCTAAAGCTGCAAAGATTTTCATGTACAATTCAATGGCACTCTTTCTATTTGAATTTGATGCCACTGATCTAGTCCAATCTCTACAATTCAAAGATGGAGCAATTAAGGACAAAAGGAATATAATGACTAGGCCAAGGTTACATAGAGAGGAAGACAGGAGAGTCAGAACCTGAACCCAGGTACTCTGATTCCACATTCAGTTAGTTATCTTTTCACTATGCACAGATCATTCAGCTTTTATTTCCTTTTTGTCTAAATATATAATAAGATGAACAAGTCTTCATGAAAAAAAAACCCAAAATTTAAATAGCAGCCTAATGAACCAGTGACATAAACATAAATGCAACTTGAATGGGAAGCTAAAATGTACTTAGATAAGAGCTCCGAATTTGAAGAGGAGAGTCCTAGTTTCGAGTCCTATTTTTGATACTCATTAGCTAGGTGACTGGGATGGGGAGGATGGAAAATTGGGGATATCATATTCCCTCCATGGATTTGTTTTCCGATTTGTAAGATGAGAATGCATATATATATATATATATATGTAGAAATGTATATGTGTACCTACATCTATTTATATGTCCATCCATCTCTAACTACAAATATATTTGTACATATATATGTCTATACATACATACACATATATTCTTTCCCATTCTTAAATCCTGTTGTATATAATGCATTTGAGAGCATTGCAGCAGGAGTCAGAAGATCTGGATTCTACTCCCAGCTCTGGTACTTATATGATTTCGAATATCAATCGTTTACTGTCAGTTTATAAGTAAAATGAAGATAATTGTATCTATCCCCCCCCACCCCAGTGCTGCTGGGGCAGATTAGCAATTGCAAAAAAGGAGCCCCTGTGGTAGATCCTGTTGACTCTGGTCTTGAAGCTGATACTGGAGAACTCACCTTGTCAGTGAAACTGGGCATGTAAGGAGTGCGGGGGAGGAGAGTGGACTTTTGGATTTGGTCAAGGAAAGGGTATTGGGAGGAGGGCAAGACCTGGGGACCCCACACTTTGTTGTCCTCAATTCTGAGTGGGCAGCCTTGCTGTTGGAATTGATCTTAGACTGAGAGGACTGAAGTCTGGGAAGCGAAAGAGGAACAAATATTTTTAAAAGTTAGACACTGTACTAAGATCTTTGAAAATATTAACTATCCAGGACATAGATGTAGGACCCTTTTCATCATAGCATGTCTCTTCTTAGTCTCTCCTTCTTCTTCTCTTCCTTCTCTTTCTTCTCCTTTCTTTTCCTCCTCTTCCTCCTCTTCCTCTTTCCCCTTCTCCTCCTCCTCTCCCCCTTCCTCCTTGCCAGTTTTGTTGATGTCTGGTTGATTTTTAGAGTCAGGCGTAATTGAATGAAAAGAGTTCTGGATTTGAAGTTGGAGCCATGTGTTTGGAAACCAAATCTGTTTTGTCATTGACTGTGTAAAATTGGGTATGGTCACTTAATCTGCCTCAGTTTCCTCAACTGTAAAATAGGGATGATAACAGCACCTAACTCACAGGGTTGTTGTAAGAATTAAATGAGATATTTGTTTATAGTGCTTAGCCTAGGATATCAAAAGATATTATATAAATGTTAGATGATGGTGATGATGATAATCTACTATTATTATGAGTTTCAAATTAGATAATGAATATTTAATGTTGGTTGGTTCTTATCCTTCATTATTGAAGAAGAACAAAATGACATCACTATGTTTGAGACAAATTACAGTGTGTCTGACTGTTGCTGACCAATCTGAGCTCAGAATGTTCTACCATAGCTTGGGGACAAATAGGCCATGTGAACAACTGGGGTGGTTACTCTAAACTTATGCAACTCAAACATGCTTCCATACTGCCTTGCTCATAGAGCACCCTCTCTGATGAGGGCACACAATACTAGTCAGTCATGTGCCAATGACTCCCATCCTGAACAATCAATTCCAGAGTTCTTAAGAGAGACTTTCAGAGTTTCCCTGAATCATTTCTTCTGACCTACCTGTGAGTGTTTACCCTGTATGAATTCTCCATAAATTTGTCTTTTTGGCAAGCATACATCTGACATCAGAGTATCGTAGCCAATCTGTCATAGCTGTGCTCTCTGTAGTAATATTTGAATGCTTGGCATTTTAGCTTGAGAAAGGACCATAGTTTCTGATATCTTATCCTGCCAAGTGATCTACAGAATCTTCCTAAGATAATTTAAATGGAAAAGATTCAGTTTTCTGGCATGCTGCTGGTAGACTGTCCAGATTTCACAGGCATAAAGCAATGAGGTCAGCACAATGGCTGTGTAGACTTTCAGTTTGATCATCAGGCTAAAATAACCTTTTTTATCTCATACTTTCTTTCTAGCTCTGGCATTACATGTTATCAACCTCATTATCAAGGTTGGTACCTTCCTGGAAAGAACATTGCCAAGGTAAGTGAACTTATCCATAGCATTCAAAACTTATCCATTTGCTATACCTTGACGGAGTACTGATGATTTCTTGGTGGTATTAGGCCAAAATTAGTACAAGCAACAGAGAATCGAATGGACATTAAATGTATTAAGTATAGGATAGCCCCTAAGATCTTTTCTGGGTCTGACTTTCTATTTTCTAAGATACTATTAAACCTTGGCAATCTTTGTCATGTATCCTAACATTCTATGAGATCCTTTTGAACTCCAGTATTCTATGCTCTATTACCTAATGGTTCTATGACCTCCTTCTGCCAATGTGAGATATGGGAATAGAAAGGAAGTTGCAAATGAAGGCAAGGAGCATTGATAGGGTGGCTGAGGAACCAGGTGAGTAGCTGGGTTGTATGGACAGTCAGACTGCAAATGGAGGAGGGAGTCAGGAGAGGAGTCAAACCAATTACATTGCTTGTAATTGGGTAACTTTCTCTGCTCTTTATCTGTCATCTTATTTGATATTCATTTATAGTTCTTCTCTAACTTACTACTAAACAAACTTAGAAAAATGTCTACAACTAATTCATCTCAGATTCATAAACTGAGAGACTACATAGACTACAATTTTCCAATGTCTCCTGCTTATTTCTTTTCCTCCCATATCACAGATGAAGAAATTAATACTAATGGATGTTAAATGATTTGTCTAAGGTGTTACAGTGATAGTACTAATCAATGGAAATATTAAGTTGAGAATAGGATGAAAGTGTGATTAGTGGGGTTGGGAGGGAAATTGTTGCTTTTGTTGTTTGACTCTTTGTGACCCCATTTG
Source organism: Macrotis lagotis (assembly GCF_037893015.1). Lineage (NCBI taxonomy): Eukaryota > Metazoa > Chordata > Mammalia > Peramelemorphia > Peramelidae > Macrotis > Macrotis lagotis. Next base: position 17,659,370 of record NC_133662.1, on the reverse strand, counting down.
AGGTTTTTCTTGGCAAGAGATACTAGAATGTTTTTGTCATTTCCTTTTCCAGTTCATTTTACAGATGAAATTGAGGCAAATAGGATTAATGTCACACAATTGGTAAGTGTCTCTGAGGCTGGTTTTGAACTCAGGTCTTCCTGACTCCAGACCTGGCAACCTATCCAATTATAAGAGTACTCATCATCACTTTAGGTCTTGTGGGAGACAAAGAATTAAAAGACATAGTCTTGGCCTTCCAAGTGGTCATGATCTAGGTAAGATCTTAGGTTAGAAATGGAACCTTTAGATTTAGAATCATTTGAACAGAATCTTTAAAATTGTAATGAATAATTTAGGAGCATACAGAACAACAGTCCTTTTCATTCTCATTTTCTTTCTAGCACAGTAAATAGGCACTTAAATACTAATTGATTAAATGACAAGAAAAAATTAATGTTCAGCAAGATTAAATTTGACCTACTACTTGTTTGTCTTATACTTGGAATATCAGTCATTGTCTGAGCCTCAGTTTTCCTCACCTGTAAAATGGTAATACTGTTGCCCATAGTCTATCTAATTCAAGGTAACTGTCTCACACTGTCCTTGTGAGATCACAAAGATGAGGTGGCAGAGGATGTGAAACCCAGATCCACTGACTCCAAATGCAGTTATGTTTTTTTTTCCCAGCCTCAGACAGGTGGCATATAATCCACTTTCCTTTAAGCAGCATCTGATCAGTGTAGAATAAGAAGTATAGACTATTCTGATGTGGGAGTTGGGAAGAGAGAAGGCTGTGGTGGTCAGGGACAGATTCAGGGAAGAGTTAATAATTCAAGCCAAGCCTGGAAGAATGAGTGGGATTTGGAAATGGGTAAGAGAGCCAAGGGTGTGGTAGAAGCTGCCTTAACCTTTCTCTAAATTACTTTCCCCATTCTCGTCTCTGGCTTTTTTCCCTTACTCTTCAACTCTATCTGCATCCAAGAAGAACCATGCCAGAAAAGTGAGGGCCATTCAGTCTCAGTTTCCTGCTCTCTCAGCAATAGGAAATTGATGCTGACAAGAACAAGCAGGTTTCTCAGGTTCTCTGTCTGGTTGCTTCCTTCCTCTTTGTCCATCCTAATTGGTTCTTTAGGAACTAAAGTACTTGATAGTCCCTGGAATCTGTTTTGGGGCAAATGGCAAAGGGCATTCCATATCTCCAAGACCACTGGGCTCAGAACACACTCTAAGGAGATATATGTACCTCATTTAGAACTATGCCCAAAGGACTATAAAAACTGTGCAATATCCTTTGATCCAGCAATACCATTACTAAGTCTGTATCCCAAAGAGATCATAAAAAGGAAAAAATACCCACACAAAAATATAGTTCTTTTTGTAGTAGCAAAGAACTGGAAATTGGCATATGAATGTAGTGGAATGCTATTGTTCTGTAAGAAATCATGAGTAGGTGGATTTGAGAAATACCTGAAAAGGCATGTATTGATGCTGAGTGAAATGAGCAAAACCAGGAGAATGTTGTATATATTAACAGCAACATCATGTGATGATCAACTAAAATACTTAGCTCTTCTTAGCAGTACAATGTTGAAAGACAATTCTAAAAGACTTATGATGAAAAATGCCATTAACAGAGAAAAAGCTATGGAGTCTGAAAGAAGACCAAAGTATATTATTTTTGCTTTTTAAAATTTGTTTTTATATTTTTTCCTTATTGTGGTATTTCCCCCTTTTGTTCTGATTCTTCATTCATATCATGACTAATATGGAAATTGGTTTAACATGATTTTATATATATAATCTATATCAGACTGTTGTCAAGGGGAGGAGGAAGGGAAGGGAGGAAGAAAAACATGAAACTCAAAATATTACAAAAATGAATGTTGAAAAACTCTTCATATGTAATTGGTAAAAAAATTAAAAATAAAAACTAATATAAAGAATAAAAATAATAAAGCGAAATATATGTCTCCTTCCACTCTTATACAAGAGATCTAAGAAAAATGAAGAGGTAGAAACAAGCTAAGATACAAAAGGAAAAGAATAAAAAGTGAGGGAAGAAATAGGGAATAAACATTTATTAAATGCCTACTATGTATAAGCACTGTGCTGAGTATTACTTTACAAATACCTCATTTGGAGTAGAGAAATTTCAAGGAAAAAATAGGTCATAACAAAAGACACAAAGTAAGCAAAAGTATTAGATGTTGGAGGAATGGCTTGAACAAAAAGGAAGAGGGAGAGGAAATCTCTATGAAAACAAAATGAAGTTCAGCACTTACCCAGCAATGGAAATAGAGAAAACTGGGATCCTTTCTGCTCTCAAGAAACTCATGTTTTACTTTTCACTTCCCATCTCCTGATTTCTACTACTTCCTGCATTACAGATGAGAAAACTAATGCTAACTAAATTCAATTAACTAGTCCAAAGTGGCACAAACAGCAAAAAGTTCCATAGAAATATTAGATGAGAGTGAAAAAGAGGTGGGTCTGCTATGGGAGGAGGTTAGCATAAATTTATAGAACACTCAATTCTGCTGTTTTATGGGAGATAAAGAAAAGACATAATTGGTGCAAGGTGGTTTTCAAAGCTCAGGTATCTTTTGGATGCATCAGCAGGTAAAATGGCAATAGGAGTAGGGGAGAGGGTATCTGGATGGTGCTAAAAACAAGGCAGATGATGAGATCTGGTGGCTCTTAATCTTACCAGAAGGATTGTGGTTGGTGATCCCTGGCTAATCAAAGTGGTATGAATGGCAGTACCAATATCAGAGCAGAGAGAAAGAAGAGGGATGAAGAGCTTGGTACATGACTGTTGAGAAGAGGGGAGTGCTTGGAGGGTTTGAATGGTGCAGAGATCCCTGAATTCCTTACCTTGGTAGTAGGAATGTTAGGGGGAGGTGAGTATTCTAACAAGGGACTCATAAAAACACTGAGGATGACCTTTACAAGGAATGATTCATAGAATCACAGACCCCCAGAATCTTGGAGTTGGGAAGGGACCATGAAAGTTTTGTAAGAATTCAAAGTAGGTGTTCCTTCTACATGTCCTCTAGAAGTGCTCATCTTCTGTTTGAAGGTCTTCAAGGATGGATAATGCATTAAACAACCACCAAAGGCAGCCCATTTGACATTTGGAAGGTTCATTTTTAGGAAGTTTTTCCCCTAAGTTGACCTAAAATCTGGTTTGTTGTAACTTTCACCCATTGTCCTATTTTTTGCCTGCTTCTAATCTCAGCTATTGGGGAGGCTGAAGTGAGAGAATCTCTTAAATTCCTAAGCTCTGTGGTGCTGTAGGCTATAGACCCACATGTCTTAACTACATCTGGTATCAAAATGGTGAGCCCCTAGGAGCAGAGTGCTACTAGACTGACTAAAGTTGGACAGGACAATATTCACATCAGATGTGGAACAGGCCAGAGCTTTTATTTCTGGGGAAGGAGGGAAAGTGGGAGGAAGAGCAAGGAAAGAAAGGAAGAAAGAAGAAAGGAAGGGGGCGGCTAGGTGGCGCAGTGGATTTAAAGCACTAGCCCTGGAGTCAGGAGTACCTGAGTTCAAATCTGACCTCAGACACTTAATAATTACCTAGCTGTGTGGCCTTGGGCAAGCCACTTAACCCCATTGCCTCGCAAAAACCTAAAAAAAAAACAAGAAAGGAAGGAGGGAAGGTAGGAAAAAAGGAATGAAAGGAAGGTAGAGAGGGAGGAAGAAGAAAAGGGATGGGAGGAAAGGATTATTTTTTCACTCCTAATTTCAGATAACTGTTAAAATGTGTCCATCACCTGTCCTCTCTCCTCTCCAATTTATATCACCTTTTTGGGCCAGTTTCCAGCACTTAATTCTCTATTTCTCTTCTACCCATGTAGGCTATGAAAGCCTATTTTCTAGGGGTTATTTTGAAAGGGAAAAGAGGATATGCAAATTCAGAAATAATTCACTAGAGTAGGGTAATTAGAAGTCTGGAGAAAAGAAAACTACCTAAGTCTCATACTCAATGACATTTAAGTCCCCTAGTTATTCTATCTAGGGATAGTGTACAGGCCTAGATTGACCCCTGAGCTAAACTCCACAGGAGTCCCATACTATGGCTTCCAGTTCCTTTAGTGGCTCCACCTGAGACTGAATTTCCAAATTATCTACTTTGTTGAATATCTACTCTGTTTTAGGCCCTGTGCTTTGTCTCTAGGGGGAAAAGGCTTTACATAAAACAATTCCTACTTTCCAGGAGCTTGCATTCTATAGGAGGAAACTATGCCTGTAAATGAGTATATGAAAAATTAATACAACTAGAAAGGGATGACATCAGTTTGGGTTAGGGAAAATACTGTTTCCAAGGCAGCACTATGTATGTGCCAAGGGAAGAGAAGGACTCTATGAGAGAGTAGCATAAAGGCTCAAGATAATAGCTGACTGCTATTGTCACTTATGATGAAAAGGAAGATCAGTTTCAATGGACTGAAGAATGTGAAAGAATTAGATACAATGAAGCTGTAAAGAAAGTTGAGGATGAGATCATAAAAGGTTAAAAAAAACCCCAACAACAGAAGAGTGTTTTATCCTAGAAAAACTACTGAAGTTTATTGAAGAGGAAGGAAGGAAATAAGGATTCATTAAGCATCTACTCTGTGCCAGACATTGGCATTTATCTCATTTGATAGTAGAGTCTGAAGCAGAATCTATTATTCCTATGTTACAGATGAGGAAACTGAGGCAGATAGAGATTTAAGTGTGACAATCTAGGGATTTAAAAAAAATCATCTCAAGGTTATTCTCAAGTCAATGAGGAAAACATCTTGATTGAATATAAGCTCCTTGAGGGCAAAAACTGTTTTATTTTTGTCTTTATCTACTCAGTGCCTGGCTTAAAAATGCTATTTAGAGTGAAGGAAAAAAAGAAAAAAATTTACATGATAGCTTTATATTTAAAAGGAAGTGCAAGTTGTACTTAATAGATTTGTGGTTTCATGTGCAATCATCTTTTTTTCCCCTTCATTATACCATGTTATGGTATAATTACTAAAAATAGGATGATGAGGGGAGTCCATAATAATTAACCAAAGCTAATTCAATATTAGGGGTAGTTAGGTGGTGCAATGGATAAAAGTGCCAGATCTGGAAACAGAAAGTTTCCTTTTTCAGAGTTCTAATCTGGCCTCTGAAATTTACTACCTGTATGACCCTGGGCAAGTCATTTAATCCTGTTTGTCTAAGTTTTTTCATCTGTAAAGTAACCTGGAGAAAGAAATGAAAAACCACTGCAGTATCTCTGCCAAGAAAACCCTAAATGGGATCATGAAGAGTCTGAAACAAATGGAAAGCAGCAATGACAATCCTGTGATATGGGTACTAAAAATTTTGTTACTCCCATTTTACAGATGAGGAAACTGGCTCAGAGAGTTTAAATGACTTGCTCATGGACATGCAGTTATAGTCAGAGAAGGATTTGAACCCAGGATTTCTTCCAACAGAACACACTGCTATAATTAAATTTTCATTTTATCACAGGAAAACTTGTTGTACATGTCTTATTCCCAACTTCTCTTTATTTTATTATAACAGAGTGTCACACAGTGTCTGGAACTTAATTCTTAGCCCCTTCCTCTCCCCTTTTCTGATCATCATTTGCCTTTTATTAGTTCTGTAGTCCTTTCTTTCCTCTGCTCTTTTTTAATGATCACTGACTGGTTCAAGAATCAAATCTACTTCTTTTCTTACCTGAGAGTGGGTTTCATTTCAACCTGGTGACTTGAGATCACCAAGGGCAGCAAGGTACTTTCTTACTCTCTCTCCCTACTTATTTCAAGCTTCAGCTCCCTATTATCCAATTCTGTTCTATCCCTTCCAGTTCAGAGATTATTTTTCTTGAGAGGTAGAAATAAAATGAGAATTGAGCAGTTGTGGCTTCCTTCAGTGACCTGTTATCTCCCCCACCCTCAGAAGCAGCCCTGTCCTTTCTTTGATTTTACTCTTTTTTTCCAGCATGCTTGTCTTCCAGCTAGGTAGCACAGTTGAGAAGCATGGTTGGCCTGGAGATGGAAAGATTTGAGTTCAAATCCAGTCTCAGCTTTGAGAAAAATCCTCAATTTTAAAATGGGTACAATAACAGTACATACCTCAAAAGGTTCTTGCAAACTATTTATAAAGTACTTAAAGCACAGTATCTAGCACAAAGTAGATGCTTAATGCTCGTTTGTTCCCTCCACATTTTATTCTTGTTGCTTTTAGTTTTCCTCAGATTGGTTTAGCTCTCCCTGGGTTTTAGCACACCTTATGCTTTTCTTATAGGGTCATGTTTTTGCATTCATCTATCATTATTTATTCTTCTGTATTCCATGTGTCTTTTAAACATTTAAATTGCTTCATGAGTTAAGGAACTTTACCTTAAGACAACTCTCTTTTCTTTTCATTATTAGAATTGTTTCTTTAGAGTTCCTTTCTTGAGAAATTTTTATCCCTTTTGAGAACCTACTAATCTTTTTTTTTTCCTGAACCCTTTGAAATCTAGTCCCTCTAAGTCTGGAGGGCATATCAGGCTATATCTGACTTTCGCTTCCTTCCAAGGCTCTCATGATTTCTTTCCTAGCCACTAGCTGAGTAAATGTCACATCCAGAAGAGAATTTTCCAATCCCCTTGTTTGCATCTTTTGAAGAATGGAATTATTAAGAATTATTGGCAGTTGTCCTTGGGCAGAAAAGCAGATTCTTCTGAATTAGAATTCTCTCTTACTATACTTCCACGTCTCTGAGTCAGGTTTGTGATTTATTTCCTGAATTTCTTATCTCGTTCCTTGTTCTGTCCAGGTGGTATGAATTTTACTCTGATGACAATCTTATTGCTATTTATGTCTCCACTGATTTTCACACAAGTGCATTCCATGATGCTTCCCTTTGTTGGTTTCTGCATTTTTCATATATGTTCTTAGTTTAATATATTTTCTACTATCCCTGTTCTCATCATGCCTTGTTCTCTTTATCTCCCTTTTTTTTTGAATATGGAATCTCTCAGGACCATATTCTTGTGTCCAAGTGATACTGATGAAGTCAAGTTTGTCTTTCTGCACTAAGAGCTCTAGTTTACCTTATTATTATATACATTGTACCTTTGTTTAGATATCTGAGGTCATGGTTAGCTAAATGGTTCAGTGGATAGAGTGCTTGACCTGGAGTCAGGAAGACATCTTGAGTTCAAATATGGCCTTAGACATTTACTAGTCCTGTGACCCTGAGTAAGTCATTTTCACCATTTGCTTCATTTTCCTTATTTGAGTTGGAGAAGGAAATGTCAAACTATTCTCCTATCTTTGCCAAGGAAACTTCAAAATGGAATCATGAAGAGAGGGACTCAATTGAATCTGAGGTCACGGGTTATGTTAACTGATCTTTTTCTTGGATTTTTATCTTCTCTGAATTTCTGGGTATTTTTATGGCTATTTCTTTGAATTATTTAATAGCTACTCTGTGGTAATAAAGCTCAATGGACAGACATATGTTTTCTCTTCCATTTTCAGATTAAATTCCTTTTGATTAGATTTGTAAGACATTTAGTCAGACTGATACATTCTTACCAGTCCTTCTTAAATACATCCCATCTTAGTTTAGGGTTTTGTCAGTCCTATATTATAAAAACTATGTTCCATCCTTGAACACTATCATTTTAACTGTTCAAACTTTCAAATTTGTCTTTTTCTGAAACCTTTGGATGGTAGAATACACTACATCCCTAAGATTTTTGAGATTTTTGCAAAAGATTATAGTCTAATATAATTGGATAACAAATAAAATATTTTTTAAAAAGACTATAATCTTGAGTAGCATTTTCTAGATTCCTTCTGGTAATATTATGTGTAGTCATGAAATCGCTGAGTGTGGAATAGGCATCTGTTACAGAATCCTAGGAGTTTCTCTGTCATATTCCGGATATATGTCCTCGAAAGAGCAGTCATCTGTTCTTATCAGATCAACACATAAATATATTAGTACCTCTATCAGTAGGGGATGCCAGTTATTACTGTTTACCTTGTCTTCTCTTGACCCTAACTGAATGATCTTTAATATTGCTGTGAGAGCCACATCACTGACTGAAGTGGAAGCAGCTCTTTCTTCCTCATTGGTGTTGAGTTCCATCCTTTTCAGGAAGAGTCTCATATCTGCTGCTTCTCTGTATCATATTCTTACATTCTCTAACCTCCCAACACAAGTCAGATCTCCTGTGCCTTTTCAGATCCTTTTTTGTTTAATCTTCTCTTTATCTCTTCTTCTCTGTCTCTTCTTTTTCTCTTTTTTTCTGCCTCTCTGTCTCTCACTTGCTTTCTTTCTCTTTCCCCCTCCCTCCTCTTCTCTCTCTTCTGTCTCTCTGCCTCTCCCCTTTGTTTCTCTTGTTTGTCTCTGTCTGTCTGTTTTTCTCTCTCCTCTTCACATTTTCTTCAAAAGAATTCTTTATTCTCTTAAATAATCTAGAGAATGCAGAGGTATTTCCCAGTCCCTTTCTATACCTTCTCTCTTCTAGGAGAGAGACTAGTCTATACATTGAGCAAAGATAAGTCACCTGGTTTTGAAGACATTGACATATTTTATTCAGGTCACTGCAAATTTTGGCTGCCTTTTATAATTGCTGAAACATCCCTCATAATAACCGCACCTATATTTTACTTGCCTCATCTTACCAACTCCCTTCTCTTCTTTTACAGCTCTGCCTTCTTCCTCCTTTTCCACTACTCCTTCATGCTTGAATTTTTCCTCTGAATTTTTTTCTCTGAAAAATTAAGGAAGTTAGAATAGACGATCACTTCACTCTTTTTCAGCTGTCATTCTAGGATCCTGCCTCTATGGTTCTGCAGTACTAGATCCTACTCTTTCAGCTTGAAGAATCCTCTATCCCTTCCTTCAGTTTTTCCTCAAGCCTTCCCATAATTTCTTCACTAAATGAAATCTCTGAACTTCTTAGCAATTCCTAGACCATCCAAACTTCACAATTCCCTTTTCTTCAGCTCAAGCACTTATATCCTGCTCCTGCTTCTATTCTAGTCCAACCTTTCACTCATCTAAGAGAGAAGCAGAATATTTGCTTAATTTCCACATCTGCAAAATTAGGAAATTTGATCATTTAGAATTCAAGTACCACGCAGCTTGAAGTTCTGGGGTACACTGTGTGACCTTGGCAAAGTCACAACTTCTCTCATTGCTACAGTGTTTTCATTTGCAAATCTCTTTTGCAAATCACCTTAAATGTAAGTCATATGCAATTCATGGATGAAAATGCTTATTCTACCTAACCACCTGTGTTGACTAATATAACCCGTTTGTAATCACCAAGTGTTAAACTCTCATAAAGTGTTGCTATTTTCATCACTTCTATATATGATGCATTTAGTTATGCTCTTCTTAGACATAAAAGAAAGACAAAACAATGTGGAATCAAATACTATATTTTAAGGGCAGTAAAGAGAGAAGGCAAAGAGGACTGTTTTTTCTCTATCCATCTCGGGAACCTGGAACCTAGACATTCAATAGGAGGGTTGTGAACCCTTCTAGGCTTGGTCTTAGGAATGGTGAAACACAAGTATTGGGGCCAAACAGGCAATGGAATTATTTTTCCCTATAGGTGGAGAGTTGGTTAAAGCTGAGATCTCCTCCCAGAAGAAGCAATTGGGGATCCAGTCCAGGATGCTGTGTGAAAACTCAAAGGAGTTGCAGGCCCAGTTGGTGGCTGGACTAGAGTTGGTGGTAGCTCTTCCCTAGGTGCTGACTGGGGCAGGTGAGGCATTGGGGTGGTGGCTAGGAAAATGCCTAAAGTGGTGTGAAGGTGCAGCACAGATTTTGTTCTCAGGAAACATTCACAAAAACAGGGAGCAAAGATGGATGGTAGAAAAGAGCCAACTTCTTGTGATTCCCTACTTGGATTTAGTCTTTGTGGATTATCTAAGGGGGATGCCCAGTGCTGTGAGCTCCTGCTCCAAGTCTTCAAGTATCCATACCCTCCTATGAAATATGAAATGGGAGGAGGTGGCTAGGTGGTGCAGTGGATAAAGCACTGGCCCTGGAGTCAGGAGTACCTGGGTTCAAAACCAGTCTCAGATGCTTAATAATTACCTAGCTGTGTGGCCTTGGGCAAGTCACTTAACCACATTGCCTTGCAAAAAAAATCTAAAAAAAAGAAATATGAAATGGGGAGCAGGGAGGAAGAAAGGTAAGATCTGCATTGAGACAAAGGAGGAGAAGAGAGAAAAAAAATTGGACAGTGATAAGGACTAAATTTATGATTTTATTAGTCCCTTACACATGGAGATTTTCCCCAACATAAATATATGGTGGGTTTTGATATATCATAAGAATTTTTGGAGAGTTTTGCAGAAGCCAGATGACAAGCAAAGGCTAACAGACAACATAGGAAAAAGTTTAGAAATTCAGAAATCCATGAAGTATATGGTATAGTATTATAGAATATCAACCCAAATTTTATAATAAAATATTGTAAACACTTCATAAAAGAAAAGAAATTCAGACTTCTTCTCTGGTATTAAGGGGAGACAAAAAATTTTACATGAGTTTTCCAGATAATGGAGGTAAAGAAACACTCTCTACCAGCAGAAGCAGACAGGAGGAAAGGGAGTTAGAGAAAAAGCTGTCTATCCATACCTTGAGCTCTTCCAGGCTAGTGGAACTTTTTCCTCCAGTTGTAGCCCATCATCAAGAGGAAATAGTTTCCTATGGTGTTCCCCATTCATTTTGTCTTGAGAGAGAGAGCTGGGAGAGGAGTGCTAAAGGTTAGAGGACTGAAAGTGGAGAGTTGGGCTAAATGGGAGGGATCCTGACCTACTAAAATTCATCTCCCATTTCTGGACTTTATATTGGCTTCTCCATAGAATCCCTCATTCCCTTCAAAATTCATCTCAAGTACAACTTCTTACATCAGCAATTCTTTTAGTAATATCTTTTTTCATGGTTTTTAAATGCATAAAATAAGATGTATAGAATTACAAAGGAATATAATTGAAATAAAGATGCAATTTTTTCATCCAATTTTATGGGCCCCTTGACTTCTGGGCATCCAAGGGATTATTCATAGACCTTAGATTAAGATCGAACAACTATTAGTGTCCTCCCTCCATAGTTGTCTTGTTTTACAAAACTTGTCTTTATTATTTTTATTCTGTACCTACTGCACATACTTATATATTAAGTTCCATCACACTAGAGATTATTTCTTCATTTGTATTTTTATCCTTAGTGCCAGCACATATTAAGTGTTTAATAAATGCTTATTGATTGACTGGACTTTTCATTGGCCCAAAACTCTCCATCTTTCTAGCATTCTTCCCCTTCCCCTTAAATTTACAATCCCCCCCCCCCCAACTGGTTCTTGATGAGTTCCCTTTATTCTCCTATTCCATGAGACTAATCTACTCACCTAATGGATTAACTTTGTTCTTTTATGGCTCAGTGTTTCTATTTATTCTGTCCTGAATGCCTTTCTCATTTCCCTTTTTTTTTGTGAGAAGCTCTTTCAGGGACTAGTTTATCCTACCCCCAGGAAACTTTTCTGGATACCCCCAGTCAAAAAGGTTCTTCCTGCTCTCTGGAATTCAGATATAAGTGGAGAGTTGCTCAAAGTTTGAGCTCCCCTCCCAGATTGTGTGTCTTCCTTAGAGTTCATATTTATGATTTACAATATGATTGCCTCACAATAGCCCTGTGAGGGAGGCAGTACAAAGGTTGTTATCTGCAGAACAGATAATCAGGACCACTGAGGGTGAGGTGAAATGACTTGCTCAAGGTCACAAGATGAGTACAGGGGGTACTTAATTACAAATTCAACTCAATCCAACTTAACCCAACCAACAACTTTAGGTACAAGACCCTGGAGCTGGTTTGAGCATCTGGCCCTGGAATTAGGAGATCCTGAGTTTAAATCTGGCCTCAGACACTTACTAGACTCTGGGACCCTGGGAACTTAACCCCAATTGCCTCTTTATAAAAAGGAGAGAAAGAGAGAGAGAGAGAGAAGAAAGAGAAAGAAAAGACTGTTGCAAACAGAGAAGCATGAGGAAATTTTATGAACTGATATAGAGTGAAGTTAAGTGGAAACAGGAAAACAATACATAAGCTGAATGTTCTTAACCTGGCACCTGTGAACTTGTTTGTTAAAAAAAAATTAATAACTTGATTTCCATATAATTATTTCCCTTTGTGATCCTATATATTTTATGCATTAAATACAATAGTTCAATAAGAGGTTTGTAAGGGACTGTTGTGTGTGGGAGTACTGTAAACCTTTATCACCTGGTGTCCTCTAGTACCAGAGCTTTATTTTACTAAGTGCCATGGGAGTAGGAGTAGACCAGGGACTGGGGAGGATATTTAAGCACTTGTATTTGTTTTAATAAATGGAGATCATGGAGATCTTTGAGAACTTTAAGGAGAACCTGTCATCCTTGTCTCCTGCCCCTTCAACATTTGCCTGGGTAAGGATAAGCTAGATGGCAGGAACCCAACACAACCTGATCAGCTAGTCTAAAAGGAACCTAACAGGAGTTCATAGGTTTCACAAGACTGTTAAAAGGATATGACAAAAAAAAGGAACCCCAGATATAAATGGAGACTATAGCAACAAGGAAAATTAACCCGCTGTAATTAAATTGTAATTAAAGAAGAGTTGATAAAATTTATCTCCCTCTGTTCTTTGCAGAGGTAGAGGACTATGGGATGTGGAACATATCTATCTATCTATCTATCTATCTATCTATCTATCTAGATATAGATAGACAGATATAGATATAGATGATATAGATATAGATATAGACTGCTAGGAGGCAGTGGATAGAGTGTTGGATCTGAAGTCAGGAAGTTCCTCTTTCTGAGCTGAAATCTACCCTCAGATATTTACTAGTGGTGTGATCTTTCCAAATAACTTTATTTGTAAAATGGCCCGGAGAACAAAAATGACAAAATATTCTAGTATCTAATCCCAAGTGGTCACAAAAAATTGGACATGAGTGAAATTACTACAAAAGAAAAATAATATTTATATTATATATAAATATATTCTACCTATGTAGAAAATAAAAATAATTCTTACCTTCAAAGGAGTCTATACAAAGTTGGATACTACATGTGAATAGATAAATATACACATGACAATTTGAGGTAAAAGGATACAGCTAGCATCCAAAGGATCAGAAAAGGGTTCTGAGGGCAGCTAGATAGTACAGTGGATAGAGCATGGGCCCTGAAGTCAGGAGGAAGAGTACAAATTTGGCCTCAGACACTTAATAATTAGCTGTGTGACCTTGGGCAAATCACTTAGCCCTATTGCCTTGCAAAAACCAAAAAAAAAAAAAAGGTTTCTGAAGGGATGAAGTACTGGAATTTTATTTTCAACTAGACTGAAAAAAAAATTCCTGAGAGCAGCAGAGACCTCCAGATATTCTGCAGAGCTTAAAACTCATTATTGAACCCACAGCAGGTAAATATTAGGTAGCTGAAAGAATGAATAAATGAAGACCTTGTCAGCCCCATCAATACATCTTTGGGAGTGAAATGGGATGGAAATGATCAAGAAGAGAAGGAAGCAAGAGGAATGAAAAGAGAGGAAGGAGGACAGGTATCATGGAAAAAGTAATGCATCTAGAGTCAGAAAATCCAGATTCAAACTTTTCCTTGGCTTCTTACTACCTGTAGGATCTTGAGAAAGTCACCTAATATCTCTGAACTCCAATTTCTTCATTTGTAGAATGAGAATGCGTTGGAAATGGTATCTTCAAGACTTCATCCAATTCAAAATCTGATAGACAGAAACAGAGACAGAGACATACAGAAACAATTGAAAGAGAGATAGAGAGAGAGAGACAGAGACAGAGAGACAGATAAAGAGAGAGACACACAAAGAGTTGGGGCATCATGAGAAAGAACTATCTCAAATAGCTCCCTTAATATCCATTAAAAGTATAGAAATAAAGTTGTTTTATTACTAATTGTATCATAGAATTTGGAGCTAGGAGGAACTTTAGAGACCATCTAGTTCAATCTTTTTGTCAGATGATGAAAATGAACTCAGAAAGAGGAAGACACTTGACCAGGGTCACATAGGTAGTAAATCAGTTACAAGTGTCAAGATACATTCTCAAAACAAGTATAAACTTTGAATGTAAAAGTTCTATGACTTTAGTGTTTATTTTTTCCCTTCTTTATATCTCTAGCACTTCCCCTTGCACGTAGTAGATATTTAATAATGGTTCATTGAATAGAATTTCTCTAGGTTATTTGCTGTCTCTAATGCCACTCCATTTATATAGACAATAAAGAACATAGATTTGGAGTTGGAGGCAACTTCCTCATTTACAGAAAAGAAGTGGAAGCCCGGAGAGGGGTAAAAATAACTTCCCCCAACACTGGTAGATAACTGCATTTTGTATTTCTTGTGAACACATTAAATCTAGGAGTAGGACTTGAAAGCCTTGAAAACCTCATTACTCTGTTTCACTGCAATATGTGCGTGCACTTGTGCACACATGTAAAGTGTGTGTGTGTGTGGGGGGGTTCTCCTGTGTGCATCATTTGTTCTGATGGCACTTTCTTTGTGTAATTTTCAAATCTTGAGAATATAGGAAGGGAATAACCATGGCTTCCTCTGAATTCTTTGTCCCATCTCATAATGAGAACTATTCTGAAGAGTTCATCAGCACCTCTTGTCTTCTTGGGGATGCCCTGACCTCCTCTTAGCACCTATTTCTAACAATCATGGTACAGTGGAAAAAGCACTTGGATTTGGGAGCCAGAGGACCTGGATTTAAATCCAATTTTTCTACTTACTAGCCATAAAATCTTGGGCAAGTCCCAAAACATCTCTGGTCCTTAGTTTTTTTTTTTAATTTGCAAAATGGGGGGGGGGGTTGGAATTAGGTATTCTCTAAGATTTATTCCCAAAAGACAATTCACAACCTACAATGTTGTCTTTGGAAATTACCAAATATATGCTTTTATATAATATATGCTTTTAAAAGGCTCCAAACTATACATAATAGAAATTCATAGCTTCATAATACAATCTTATTTTCTGATTTTTTTGTATATGTAAATGCATGTTTATGCTTAATATTCATAATAAAAAGAGAAATTAGAAAAAAGAAAAATGCCATAGACCCTAATATAATTTGAATTGGATTTTGAAAATAAAAACCATGGATTCAAGGAGAGAGGGGAGAAAGACATCTCAGATAGGAAAAAGACTCCATAATGTGACATACTATTTTATGTAATCAGGGCTGATATTGAAACATTATTGGCTACTAGACAGAGTAATCACTTAATGGAACCAAGACTTTAACCTAGGTCTTCTGAATCCTAATGGCCTTTCTACCATACCACACTTGGGTCAGGTGAATAATAAAATAGCAGATAGTCAGCAAGTTTACTTTTGGAAAATTAAAAAAAAATGAGAATAAAGTGCAATACAGGATGGGAGGAGGAGAAATGAGCCTATAAATCCTCTGATTCAAAGACACTGGATCCCCATCCCCAAACCCATCAAATGACAGGCATTTATTAAATGCCTAGTGTGCCAGACTTTGGAGATCCTCAATAAACTTATATTCTATTGAGAGAAATGTATATAAATATGAGAAGATATTAAAAAAATAGAATCTGAGCTCTAAAGTCAATCTTAGTTGGACCTTTAATCCAACCTTCTCACTTTACATATGAAACAATTTATATTTACATAGGACAGAGGTTAGGTAACATGCATAGGATCATAGAGCTGGCAAGTTTCTGAGACAAGATTTGACACAAGCTCTTCCTAACTCCAGATCCAAAGCTGTATCCACCAAGTCACATGTAGGGGAATGGGAGGAAAAGTCAGAAAACAGAAAAAGGTTACCATTCTCATGACCAGAAAAATCGTGATGTCTTCAACAGATTTAGGGAGGTTGGCAAGAGGGTTTATAGGAGAATCATATTTTCTTTTGGCTTTGTTTAGTTAGAGATGCCTTGTTTTTTTGTTTTTTGTTTTTTGTTTTTAGGTTTTTGCAAGGCAAACAGGGTTAAGTGGCTTGCCCAAGGCCACACAGCTAGGTAATTATTAAGTGTCTGAGACCGGATTTGAATCCAGGTACTCCTGACTCTAGGGCCGGTGCTTTATCCACTATGCCACCTAGTTGCCCCTAGAAATGCCTTGTTGGAAGTGTCCTGTTGACTTGTTCATATGGAAAGAAGCTTGGGATAGAGATTAGGGTGAGATATATGTGCATGTATGGAAATGTGTGTATTTGTACACGTTATGTACATAGAGGTAACTGACCATAGGATATGCTGATCATTTTAAGTATAAAGAGAGAGAAGTGTAAAGAGAGAAAAAGAGCCCATGTCAATGTACTGAGAAATAGAGGAATCTAGTGGGCAGGACATGGATGATGATCCAGCAAAGGAGACTGAGAAGGGTTAACTCAACAACCAGGAAGTACGCAAGATATCATCTAGAAGGGGAAGGTTTTCAATAGTGTCAAATATTTCAGAGAAGTCAAGAAGGATAAGAATGTTGATAAGGCCATTGGATTTGTTAATTTAGATATTATGGAGCAGTAGTTGGCACACTGGCCCTGGAGTCAGGAGGATCAACTTCTGACTTTATCCTCCTGACTTTATTTTTTCAAATGAAATCTATCATGTCCTTTTTAAAAAAAAGTTCATCTATTTTATTTTATTTTTTTTAACATTCATCCATATGGGAAGAAACTGAATGGGGATAGAAAGGAATATACCTTTTTCTCTGCAGTACATGGCACTTATACAAAAATTGATCATGCACTAGGGCATAAAAACCTAATGATCAACTGCAGAAAGGCAGAAATAGTGGGCACATCTTTCTCAGATCACAATGTAATAAAAATCATATGCAATATTGGACCAGGGAGATATAGACCCAGAACTAATTGGAAACTGAATAACCTCATTTTAAAGAGTGAGTGGATCAAACAACAACTTATAGAAAGAATTAATTATTTTATCCTAGATAATGACAATAATGAAACAACATATCAAAACCTATGGGATTCACTCAAAGTGGCTGTCAGGGGATATATTATATCTTTAAATGCTTACATGAATAAATTAGAGAAAGAGAAAATCAATGAACTAAATATGAAACCAAAAAAATTAGAGAAAGAACAAATTAAAACCCCCAATTAAATACCAAATTAGAAATTCTAAAAATTAAAGGAGAAATTAATAAAATTGAAAGCAAAAAAACTATTGAATTAATAAATAAAACCAAGAGTTGGTTTTATGAAAAAACCAATAAAATTGATAAACCTCTGGTCAATTTGATTAAAAAAAAAGAAGAAAACCAAATTGCTAGTATCATAAATGAAATAAGTGAACTCACCACCAATGAGAAGGAAATTAAAGTAATAATTCGAAATTATTTTGCCCAACTCTATGCCAATAAATTTGACAATCTAAGTGATGGATGAATATTTACAAAAATATAAGTTTCCCAGGTTAAATGAAGAGGAGATTAAATACCTAAACAACCCTATCTCAGAAAAAAGAAATTCAACAAGCCATCATTGAACTCCATAAGAAAAAAATCTTCAGGGCCTCATGGATTCACAAGTGAATTCTACCAAACATTTAAGGAACAGTTGGTTCCAATTCTCTATAAACTCTTTGGAAAAATGGGGGAAGACGGAACTCTACCTAACTCTTTCCATGACACCAATATGGTGCTGATACCTAAACCAGGAAGAATTAAAACAGAAAGAAAATTATAGACCTATCTCCCTGATGAATACAGATGCAAAAATCTTAAATAAAATCTTAGCAAAACTATTACAACAAGTTATCACTAGGATAAAACATTTTGACCAAGTAGGATTCGTACCAGGAATGTAGGGTTGGTTCAATATTAGTTAAACTGGGGGCAGCTAGGTGGCACAGTGGATAGAGCACTGGCCTTGGCGTCAGGAGTACCTGGGTTCAAATCTGACCTCAGACACTTAATAATTACCTAGCCGTGTGGCCTTGGGCAAGCCACTTAACCCCATTACGTTGCAAAATCTAATATATATATATATATATATATATATATATATATATATATATATAGATAGATAGATATACATATATATATGTTAAACTGTTAGGTTTGTTACTATCAGAAATTATATGATTATATCAATAGATGCTCAAAAGGCTTTTGACAAAATACAGCATCCATTCCTACTAAAAACACTAGAGAGTGTAGGAATAAATGGACTATTCCTTAGAATAATTAGCAGTATCTATCTGAAACCATCAATAAGCATTATATTCAATGAGGGGAGGCTAGAGGTATTCCCAATAAGATCAGGGATGAAACAAAGATGCCCATTATCACCACTACTATTCAATATTGTATTAGAAATGTTAGCTTCAGCAATTACGAGAACATTCATCCATAAGCATATGTATATTTTTAAGCTACAAAATTTCCTTCCACCCTCCCTTCCCATCCTTCCTACCCTCAGCAGCGAACAGTCAGGTTAACATTGTATATACATATTTTTGATAAACACAGATTACAGATTAGTCATATTTGGTATGAGGAATTAGGATTAAAGTAAAAAGTTATATAAGACATAATTTTTATTAAGTGCTCATCAGAGATTCTGAAGGGTTGTTTTTATTTTTGTTTTTGTTTTGCTTCCTCTGGAGGGATAACATTGTTCATTGCTCGTTTAACACAATTGTCCTAGCTCTTTGTACAGGTGAAGGGAAGCTGCTTCCATCAAGGTTGGTCATGTCATGATGTTGTTGTTAATGTGTACATTGTTTTCTTGGTTCTGGCTCCCTTGGCTCAGATTCAGATCCTGTAACTCATTCCATGCTTCTCTAGAATCTGACCATTTATGGTTTCTTCTAGAACAATAATATTCCATAGTATTCATGTACCATAACTTGTTTAGTCACTCCCCAATTGATGGGAATGACTTCTGACACTTACTACTTAGCTGTGTGACTTCGGGTAAGTCACTAAACCTCCCACTGCCCTGAAAATTTTTTTTAAAAAGATTAAGAATAACTTTGGAGAGAACAATTTCAATTTAGTGATGAAAGCATTGAGAAGTGAGTGAAAGAGAAAGTGGAGGTAATTAGTGTAGATGGCTTTTTTCTAAGTGTGAATGTGAAAGGGATGAGATATATAGGATAAAAATAAGAGAGTATGGCAACCTCAAATGAAAGGTTTTTTTTTTTTAAAGAATGGGAGAGATGACTTTGGCATGTTTGTAAGAAAGAACAATAGATATAGAAGGAATGAAGGTAAAGAGAAAGAATTATTAAGGAAAAGAGGTAATCTGCTAAGGAGAGGAGAAGCAATAGTTTCAAGGGTATAATTGGAGGAACTAGCCTTGAGAAGAGTTACCTCTTCTTTCAAGACTGGAATAATGGAGATAACAGAAAATGATAAGAAGGAATTTTGAGATAGAGAGATGTAATGCTCTGATGAAGATAAAGAGAGAAGGGTGAATTGGATAGTTTGAGAGGAGACAATCTGGAACATCCTCTGAATCTGATACTACACAGAACAATACAAGGATTGTCTAGTGACAGTGATCATTTGAGATTAAAGAACACATTCAAAACTCTTTAGAGGCATTGAAGCCTTTACCTTTTTCCTTAGCACTGGGAAGCAGAAGGACTGTGGGCTAACAAGAGAGCCTGCTCCAGATTAGTCCAAGACTCCTCAAAACACATGGGCAAAGTCAAAGTCGTGCTATCCATTCTCTTGCCTCAAATTAAGGCTCTCTACGCATCCCTCAGTTTAGCCAGGTAGCCGGAAGGAAGTTTTTCAGTGGGGAAGTGGTAAAGGTTCTCTCCTATCCCTAAAAATCCTTTATCCCCCCCCCCCAAAATCTCCAACATTTCAGGAATCATAATATAATTTTAAGACCTGAGTTCAGGTCAGGTTCTTTACTTTACTAGTTATGTGTACATGTGGAGGTCAGTTTGCTTCTCAGAGTCTCAGTTTCCTTCCCTATAAAGGGAAACAATAACAGTACCAACTTCATCAGATTGCTGAATGAAGCATTTCACATGTTTTATTTTAAAGTGAGCCATCATCAAACCTAGGGAAATGGTTTAAATCTCCAATGTCCCTTCCAGTCGAAAAATTATATGAGCCCTGCCACATCTTTGCCTGTAAACTTATCTTTCAGAAGTGTCTGGGTCTCACAGAAGTGCCTAGGCTTCCTTCTGTTTGACTTGAAACCAACTATTGGGTGGAGGAGGGCAGAGAATTGACTTCTCTTTTTACTCTGTTTTTCCCAGATCCCAGAGACTTGTCTGATATGTGAATCTACCTTCTGGCCCTCTGAAGTCTATCAGGAATGGTTATAACAAGGGTTGGATATAAGGATGAAGGAACAAACTTCATAGGCACTCCAGTGCTCCAGCTCAGTGAACTTAAGTCCTCTGCCTTTTCCATCACAAACCCTACTGGAAACGATTTGCCAAAATGAGCTCTGCACCTCCCCATTATTTTTTCTGGGGGAAGTCAATAAAACTGGAATAAAAGCATTGGAAGAGTTGGGCTGGTGTGTGGGTATGGGTCCAGTCAGAAAACCTCTACAGGTTCACACTAGGATCGAACCTGAGAGTTATTTTAGACTAATGTAGTCTGAAGACCATGAATATCTGAGTAATCCTCCAATAATTGCTACCTAAGTCTTGCAACCTCAGTTTTTCTCTTTGATAAAATGGGTAAGTGGTTTGCATTACGTACTTCCTTCACAAGGCTATCATAAGAACAGCACTTTGTAATTTTTAAAGCGCTTCAGTTACAGGAACTATTATCAGAGTAATTCCAGCACTGGTTATATAGGTAATTGCTGCCCAGCAGACCAGTCTGCTTGTCTCACTGCCATAGCTAACACTCTATTTTTCTCCTCCCCTTCGCTTCTAACTCTCCTTGGCCCCCTCCCGGGGACGCTTAACCCTGTTTACAGGAATGGGAATTTGCATGATGAAAATAACCCGGGCTCGGGCCGCTATTTTACTGCCTTTGGCACCGGGCTCGGAAAAAGCGGCTGCATAGTCAATTACTGGAATTTTTAAACACAAATAATATTTTATGGGATCAGCGGGCTGGCGCAGCTTCTCCGCCCACGAACAAGCCTCATTGTGCTTGCAGGCCCCGACGGCCGCCAGAGCTGGGCCCGGCCTGGGCAGGTGCAGCGGCGGGGCCTGAACAGGGCTCTGGGCACCTCCCACCCTTCACCCCCATCCCAGTCTAAGGGAGGGGCGAAGGTTCAGTGGAAAAGCCAGGAGACCCAGTAACGGCCTAAGACTGTCAAGTGGGTCCAGATGGGTCAAGTCGCTGGGCATGACTGGAGTTTAAAGACCAAGATTCTGCCTCTTTCCATTCCCCCTCCCCAACCCCCATCCCTTGGGCTCACCTGCAGTGACTGGGCCCCAGCTCAGCCTGGAAGCTGTTAACGGGTAGAGAGGGAACGCCCAGTCCGGCCTCTCCCTGACTCCCCCCTCCCCCGCTCCCCCTTTTCCCCCCCGCCCAGCCCTGGCGGGCTCCCCACCTCTCTGGCATTGGGGCCAGCCGCGCCGCGCCGCCTCCGGAAGGCCGGCTTCCCGGAACGGCCCGAGGGCGTCGGGGAATCCGCGCTGGGGCGCAAAGCCCAGGACTCTACCCAGCCCTCACCCATTCCCCCGCCCTCGTGCCCTCGGGGACAAGAACCCGAAGCTGTCCCCCCTGCCGGGGAGATTGCTTTAGAGGTGAAAGGGAGGCCAGATTGGCAGATAAACTGGGGAAGAGATTCCTACAGGGAGTCCAAAGCGTCCAGACAATGCTGGAGACTGGCCAAGGGAACCCCAGAAGCGACTTCCTTGGTTACTTAAGCGTCCTGTCCCCAGGTTGACAGGACGCTTGCGTTTTTGTCCCTTAGAATCACAGAATGGTAGGGCCTGAAGAGACCTCTGGAACATGAACATCAGAAAACTACGTACATTGTCGAGGCTGGAAGAGTCTTTAGAACATAGAATATTGGAACACAGAAACTAGAATCTTATTATATAGTCCACCGAATGTGGGGGAGCATTACAACACGCAAGACACAATTAAAGGACGCGAAGGGACTTTACAAGATAAACTCACTGGAAGACTCAGAACAAAGACTAACAGAGTTTGGAGAAGAGGCCTTAGAACTTGGGAGTCACCAATCTGGAAAATGAGGAGTGTGGGGACACTAGAACCCCTTCTCCTTCGAAGTTCTATGATTCCGTGAAAGGTCGGAAAGCGGAACATTGGAGCATAGAAATGAGAACGTCGGAGCGCATTTTGCCAACGAGGACCCGGAGAGGTACCGAGAGGGGAAGCCCAGGGTCATCCAGCGAATTACTAGCACATCCTGGAAGGATCCAGTCCAAGGATCTTTCCATCCCCGAGAGTCTAAGACTCCGTTTGTCATGCTGTCACCAACAACCCAGTTCCAGTGGCAAGATTCCCCTTGCCCCCCCCCCCCCCCCCCCCCCCCCCGCATAAGCAGGGTTAAGCAGGAGCAGGTGTGCGGCCAGATGCCGATGACCACCCTCTTCCCACCACCCCCACGCCTGCCCGCCAGCCCGCCTCCTCCCCCGCCCACTAGCTCTATACCAAACAGACCCAAATAAAAGTGCTATTGTTGCTCGGGCTTTCCCCCACCCCTTTCCCTCCTCCACCACCTGGAGCAAAGCCTGTTTGCCTCTTCACCTGCCCCGGGGTAGGGCGGGGGATAGGGGGAAGTGCAATTGCCGTCTCTAGGAGTCACCCGGGAGAGGACATCCGCTCCCCCCCCTTCTCCAGCCTCCGCAGACAACCTTCTATGGGCCCGAGAGAAACTTTTCACTCTGTCTCAAAGTGCATGGGACTAGGACGGGTAGTTTCACGTTATGGACTCTGACCACTGAACTTCTCAGCTACCAGCAGTGCAGGGAACAAGGGAGCAAACTGCCAAGGGATAACAGCTGAACACTTGGTGGTCTCCCTTGTTCCCCCTTTATTCCAGTCTTCTGTCGTCTTCCTCCCCACCTCTCCTCCCCAAGCTGGTTTCATTCATCTTCCAATAGCAGCTAATACATAGCCGGTTAAGAAAATAGTAGAAACTCATGTGGGTGAAAATATAAGTCACCCTCCTCCCTCGCCCCCTCCCCACGCGCCAATACCGAGTGCAGTTCGTATTTTGAGCGAGAAAAGAAACTTATTCCTCGCAGAAGGTCCTCTAACTCCTCAGATCCACTCCTTCACTTTCCCCTTCCCCCATCTTTTTCTCCCCACTCTGCCCTGCCCCTCCCCCCGCCTCTCCCTCCCCAAGCCGGCGGCTAAGCTGCAAGGTTAAATAAATATCTGACTGCAGTTTAAGGAAACGAGTCAAAAAGACTTGCAAGAGAAGAAATCCAGATCTCCCCTGGGACCCTTTCCCTGCCCGCCCGCCACCGCTCCTCCCAGCCTCAGATTTCCCGAGAGAGACTTCCCCACCCCAAACCCTGACAACTACTACTGCCCGGAGTCGCGGCCAAAGCAGCCCTCCGGACTTCTAGCCATCCAGGGCCCTGAGACCTTGAGGGCCTGGGGAGACTTAGGCCCACTGCCCTGACCAGAGACTGATGACGGGATTTGCGTCCCATTCACCTCGTCTGCTGCACTGGAGTTGAGCTTTATAAAGCAGTTGCGGGATTCCACTGTCCTTCAGCCCTCCTGAGTGCACTATTTCAGAGCCCTCCTACCTTTATTCCGGTTTGGATGGCTGCTTGGAGGATGGGGAGAGAAGGGGGCTGTGTGTAGTTTTCCCAGAATCTGTAGCACAAACTTGCAGATGAGCAACTTGGTGCAATAGAAACCACTGGGCCAATCAGTTTGTAAGGCATTTATTAATCGCCTATTATTTTCCGGACACAGTAGTAAGGGCTGGGGATACAGAGAGGCAAAAGGCAGTCACTGACCTTAGAAAGCTTGCTATCTAAGGTGAGATACAAGCACACCTGCACCCCACAAAAGCCATATTCAGAATAAATAATAACAGAGGGAAGGACTAGTTGAGGAGAATTGGAAAGATTTCCTGTAGCAAAGGGGGTTTTTAGTTGGGAATTGAAAGCTGTCAGTAGGACCAGGAGGCTAGAATGACTAGAGAGAATGCTCAGACTCAAGAGATGGAGTGTCTTGTTTATGAAACAGCAATGAGGCCAGCTTTATGGAACCAGAGAGTACATGCTGGAAAGTAAGGACTGAAAAGGGAGGGATTAAGTTATGATGGATTTCAAATGCTAACAGAAGATTTTGTATTTGATTTTGGAGATAGGGAGCCACTGGAATTCATGGAGTGTGGGAGGGGGGGTGACTTGGTCAAATCAAATTTTCAAAACAGAAAATAATTTTGCTAGTTGAATGGAGGAAGTGTTGGAGCTGGGGAGAGATTTTACACAGACAGATCCATCAGAAGGATATTGTAGAGTGTCTATACAAGAATAGTTGCTGTATCAGAAGAGAGAAGTTGCAAAGCTAAAATCTTGGCAATAGATTGGATATGGAGTTTGAGAGATAGTGAGGACCTGAGAAGAACTCCTAGGTTGCAAGGCTGAGGGACTGGGAGGATGGTGGCACCCTCAAAAGTAATAGGGAAATTGGAAGGGGTGAAGACTTAGGAGAAAAGATAATGAGTTCAGTTTTGGACATGTTGAGTCTGAAAGGCAATTGGAGATCAGCAGGGAGTTTAGATCTGGATAGGAAGATTTGAGACTTGTCAGCATGGAGTTTGTAATTAAATTCATGTAAGCTGATGAGATCACCAAGTGAATCTCCTCATATTGAGGAGAAGAGGACCCAGAACAGAGTCCTGTGGGATACCCAAAGTTGTTGGCATGACTTGGATAAGAACCTAGGAAATGAGACTGAGAAGGAATGGTAGATAGGTAGGAGGAGAACCAGGAGAGATGAGTGTCTTAAAAACCTAGAGAGAGGAGAGTATCCAGGAGAACAGGGTAATCCACAGAGAGAGGTTAAGAGAATTGAGAAAAAACGATTAGATTCAGCAATTACTAGATCATTGGTAACTTTGGAAAGAGAAATTTTGCTGAAATGATGAAGTCAGAAGCATAAATGTAGATTGGATTGTAGAGAAGAGAATAAATGGAGAGGAAATTGAGGTACCCATTGTAGACAGCCTTCTCTCAAGGAATTGACATAAAGGATAGAAAAGATATAGACCAACAGGGAAAATTGAAGAATAAAGTGAGACTTTTTTTTTGAGGACAAAGGAGACATAGGCATATTTGTTGGCAGAAGGAAATGGATCAGTAGAGAGAAATTGAAGATAAGTGATAGAGTGGGGATGACAGAGAAGGCAATTTATTGGAGGAGGTGGAATGGAATGGAATTGCTTGTGTAGGGAAAGTAATTTGTCTTGGCAAGGAGTAGAGCCACATCTTTATGAGACAGAGGTGAAGGAGGAAATAGTGGTAGAAGGCATATGCCTGATATGAGATGAGGAAAGAAAGAACTTGTGGTGAATGGCTTTAATTTTTTTCCCCCTGCAAAATCAAAGGTGACTTTCTCATCTGAGTGGGTGGAGGAGAGGGAAGTGGGAAGTGTGAGAAGGAATGAAAAAGTTTGGAAGAGACACTGTAGTGTGTGGGTTAGTGAGTTGATAAGGGAGTATCATGGAGGTTGTGTAATATAAATTCATAAAAGACCTAGTCAGAACAGTTTCATGGTTTTCTGAACCTTTGTTCACTAGCATGTGTCAAGAAATAAATGTCTTTATTGTTGTTCTGTTGCTAACTAGCCGTGAAAGGTGGCTTCCTATTTTGGAACTTCAATTGTCTCCCCTGTATCATGCTGAGGTTAGACTCAAGATGATTTCTTCAGCCCCTCCCACTAGCTCTGACATTCTATGCTCTGAGTTCTACTATTCTCCATTCTAAGGTTCTTTCCAGCCCTAGCATTCTATGCTTCTTAGATTCTAAGTTTGGAATTGGTATGGGTGATGGGGTGTCTGATTATATCTTGAGTTGAGTCCTGAGTAATCCTTTCCTCTGTCTTCTTTTCAAATCAAGGGTCAAGGAGACCTTGTTACCTGGTTCATAAACTTCAGAAACTATTGAAGGTACAGGGCTGAAGGAATCCCAAGGACAGCCAAGATGAACTGGGTGACATTGAGCAAGCCACTGATTCTCCCTAGCCCTGTCTCAACTGTAAAATGAAATGATGGTATCTGATGACTTTTCCAGCCCTAGATCTATGGAGTTCCCTTCCACTCTAGAGTTATGATCTGAAGCCATCTGTGAAACTTGTGGTGGGAGCAAAAGTTTAGTAGTCAACAAAAATGTGTCAAGGTTATTGTGTATCAGGCATTGTATTAAACACTGAGGAATAAACAGAGTTGGAGGAGGCAACTGTTGCTCACAGACCTTGTATTACCAATAAAGAATTAATTCTGATGTTTTAGCTCTATCTTTCCCTGGTGTTCCCCCCTCCCCATTTCTCCATTATAGGTAACTCATGGAAAAGAGAGAGATGAGCTACTCCTGGACTTCCTTTGGAATTCAAGAAGGGGTTAGAACAGGAAGAAACTTTAGAGATCTAGTACAGTCTCTTCATTTCACAAATGAGGAAACAGAACTGAGCATGTCCAAAGGCTTGTTCAAAGCCACATGCACACAATTAATTGTCACAGGTAAGATTTCAGCACATGTCTTTTGCCTCCATAACCTCTGAGTGTATGTGATACACACACACATATAATAACATTTATTTTTAAATAGTTTTATTCATTTCATTAAATATTTCTCAATTACATAAAAAAATTTTAAGTCATTTAAAAAAATTTTGAGTTCCAAATGCTCTCCTTCCCTCCCATCTCTCCCCCATCTCTTGAGAAGGCAAGCAATTTGATTTCTATTGTATAATCTATGAAGTCAGGCAAAACATATTTATATATTAACCATATTGCAAAATAAAACAAAAAACAAGGGAAAAAAGTTTAAAAAATATGATTTAATCTGCACTCAGAGTTTTTCAGTTCTATCTCTGGAGTATGATATCATTTTTTACAATGGATTCTTTGGAATTGTCTTGGATCATTGTCTTAATCAGAGGAGCTAAGTCTTTCATTACAATATTGCTGTTACTACATGCAGTATTCTGATTCTGCTCAGTTTACATAAGAATTTCTAAGATTTTTCTGAAAACATCCTGCTCATAATTTCTTATAGCACAATATTATTCTATCACAATCATATACCACAACTTGTTCAGTTATTCCCTAATTGACAGGCAATTTCTCAATTTCCAATTCTTTATCACAACAAATAGAATTGAATATCTAATATTTATATAGTATTTACTGTATGCCAGGAACTACTGAGTACTTTAAAATTATTTCATTTGATCCTTACACCACCCTGGAAAGTATGTACTTTTCTCCTTTTATTGTTGAAGAAACTGAGGCAAATGGAGGTTAAATGACTAGCCCAGGGTCATATGGGTAGAAAGTATCTCAGGTCATATGTGTGTGTAGATACATGTTGGTATCTGATTGTGCCTATGTATATGTCCACATTGGTTGACTTATATATTTATGCAACCATTTCTCAAACTTTTATGCTTAACAGTGATAATTAAGATGTGGTCTTGCCCTCATGGAACCTATAATCTTTTTTTTTTTTTTAGGTTTTTGCAAGGCAAATGGGGTTAAGTGGCTTGCCCAAGGCCACACAGCTAGGTAATTATTAAGTGTCTGAGACCAGATTTGAACCCAGGTACTCCTGACTCCAGGGCTGGTGCTTTATGTACTGTGCCACCTAGCTGCCCCAGAACCTATAATCTTGAAGAAGGGATATGCTACATGTAAATTATGCAATATCATGTAATAAATACACAAAGACTATATTACAAAATAGAATATAATATGAACACAAGATAAACAAAACAAAAATTTTCAACTAAGGAAACAGTTCCTTTCCTTTCCTTGATCTTCAATTTCTTTGAAAATGAAGTAGTTGCAAAAGGTGATTTCTAAGTCTCTTTCCAGTCCTAAATCCTGTGCTCCTCTATCAAGGAGGGCTTCTAGAAGGAGAATCATTTACACTGAGTCTTGAAAGATGAGTAGAATTTCCAGAAGTGGAAGTTTGGGGGGGGGGGGTACAACCCAGGCAAAGGCCTGGTTTGTGTCTCCATTTCCCTGAATGAATAATTTTGCATCTCTGACTCTACAGGTATGCTGTATTAGTGTCTGGTTGTGGCAGTGAATCTAAGGGAGTGTGTAGCATTGAGTTTTGATTCTATGAATATGTCTCTCTGGAATGTGCTCCAGAGAGAGCCTGTATATTTCTATATGTAGGCCTGTAGTAGTGTAAGCTTGTGCCATTGTGTGTCTTTCCCTTCTTTTTCCCTCTCAGCTGATTCTAGAGCAAGATTTCTTATTCTGGGATGCAAGAATTTGTTTTTTTAAAAATATTTTCAGTATAAACCAATATGGACATCCTTTCAATAAAATTTATTTCATTTGTAATCCTGTGTCATTTAACATTTAAAAAGAATATTCTGACAAAGAGTTCTTGGGCTCTAATAAACTTCAAAAAGGAAACCCTGACAAAAAAAAAGGTTAAAAATCTTTTTTTTTTATGTTGCCCCATTTAATTTCTTAGATCTCTGAATTGTAGTTTCCCTAGATGAAATTCCTTCCTCTCTCCTCTTCTGAGTCCATTCCAGGCTGAGGATTGTCACATTTGGAAATTGGGGTTGGGGTAAGATGAAGGCAGGGTACCCCAGGGTTCACCAACTCTTCCCCCATATGTCTTCCAAACTTTGGGCAGAGGGGTATCTACTCCCCCTAGTGGCCCTGACTAGAAGACAAATCTTTCCATCTTAAAGACTATCTGAAGAACAGAAGGGGAGAAAAGAATAGAAGAAAGAATATGAGGAATGAGGTATTGCCTTAGACAACATTATGAATTAGGCAAATCCTAGAATCATATGTTAAAACTAGATCTCATGTTCCATACACATTTTTGTGGATGAGTAAACTTGAGGCCCAGAGAAAGGAAATTATCAAGGTTCTCTAGCTAGTGATTAACCAAACTGGGACTAGAACCCATTTTCTCTTCCCAGTTCGGGCCTTCATAAGTGCTACTACTTGAATTATTTTAAAAGGCCTTTAACCTGTTTTATAATAAATTTGATTCATATTTACTGTGTGACCTTGGACAAGTCTCTCAACCTCTGGTTAAATGACTACAGTTTCCTGATATACAAAATAAGAAAGTTAAAATAGATGCTCTTTGAAGTCCCTTCCAGCTCTATGACCTTATGCCCAGATTGAAGATGATCAGATTTGGGGGGAGAGGGAGAAGGGGTCAACTCTGTCAATCACACTCTTCTCAAACTATTCAGAGGCACTTCTGGCTCTGGCTAATCCCAGCATTAAGTAATAATTTGAAAAACTACCTTGGGTCAAACCAAGTCAACAGATATTTAGTAAATGCTTACTTTGTGCCAGGTACAATACTAGGAAAAGGAACCATAGAGCCTGGGGGTTGAGGAGGCATGGGAGACAGTGAAGAGTCATGAAAGGAATAAAGGAGGCTGGCCTTGGCACTGCCTTAAAATCATAGCTCTAGGAGGAACTCACCAATCTGAGGAAGGTTTGCCAGGCTGAGAAGTCTACATGGAATAATAAAGAAGTATAGAGAGTTGAAAAAAGAGATGATCACTCTTTTCCTTTTAGAACTGAGGAGTGGGCTTTGTGGCATAATGGATAAAGTACTACTGAACTTGAAAAACAGAAAAACCTGGGTTTGAAATCCTACCCTGAGCTACTTATTGTTTAAATACTAAATCCTGCCTACTAACTAGATGATCATGGATAGATCCCTTATCTTCTTTAAGCCTCACTTTTTTCATCTGTAAAATGGAAATGATAATATTTACATCTTAAAATCCTAAAAGAACTGTCAGATATGACGGCTGAGCAGTAGTCCATGATCTTTGAAAGATTATGGAAAATAGGAAGGTTATTCAAGTTTAGAGAACAAATGTCTAAATTTTCAAAAATGGAAACACAAAATTTTCAAACTACAGACTAATGAGTTTGACTTCAGTTCTTTGGAAGATCCTAGCATGGGTCATTAAAGAGTTGGTGGTGAATGTCTAGAAAGGAAAGTAGAGATGATAAAGAACCAGAATGACTTCATCAAGAGCAGGTTGTTCCAGACTAACTTTATTTCCTTTCTTTGAGAGTGTAACTGGGCTTGGCTTAGTACTTGCCCAGATCACTTAATATGGAGGTACCCTAGTGGGAAATGTCAGGGAACTAATTTTGGGAGAAGACATTCTGAATATTTTTGTGGGTGGAAGTCACCTTTCCCACTGCTTATGTAGCTAGAAGAGACTGTAGTTTTAAAATGATCAACCTGGAACAGACAGTCTCTTTCTTTTCCAGTGGGTGACAGGATTCAAAAGGATCTCAATAGGCTCAAAAATTGAACTGAATATGGGGTGGCTAGGTGGTGCAGTAGATAAAGCACTGGCCCTGGAGTCAGGAGTGCCTGGGTTCAAATCCAGTCTCAGACACTTAATAATTACCTAGCTGTGTGGCCTTGGGTAAGCCACTTAACCCCATTTGCCTTGTAAAAACCTAAAAAAAAAAAATTAAACTGAATATAGAAAGATGGAATTCAGTAAAGATAAAAGTAAAATTTTATACATGTGTATAATATAAAGAGAAGGAGGACGCAGGACTAGATAGCAATTGTCTAAAAAAGTTCTGGGGATTTAATAGGTGGACTACAAGCTCAATATGAATTAGTGGTGTGATGCGGCAGCTAACAATCTTGGGTTACAGTAAGAGGGGTGCAGTTTTCAGAAACAGAGAGGAAATAATAATCCCGCTTGCTAGATATTGTTCTTTGATATCTGACTTCATCTAAAGTATTGTTTTTAATTTTAGGTACCATGCTTTAAGAACAACATTGCTAAACTGGAGAGCATCTGGAGGAAGGTAATCAGGGTAGGGAAGGTACTTGAGTCCAGGAAATATCCATTGAAGGAACTGAGCACCTTGGTACTGGAGGAGATTCAAGGCCAGGGGACAAGGACAAGGATGATAGGTGGCTTCATGTATTTAAAGGACTGTCAAGGGGAGAGAGTTCTGTCCCAGAGGACAGAACCAGGAAATAAGAGTAGAAGCTGTAACGGGGCCAATTTAAACTTGATATTAGGAAAAATTTGTTATAATTTAGTAGTCCAAAAGTGAAATAAAGGACCTCTTTTCCACCTTGAAGGTCTTCTATCAGAGGTTGAATAATGACTTGTGTAGGTCATAACTTGGACTAGTTGGACCTGGAGTCCCTTCCAACTCATAGGATTAATGAGATAATATATCTAAAGTGCTTTGAAAACTTTAGAGGTCTATGAAATGTCAGCTACTGTTATTATAAGTCCATGATAAACAGGAAGAAACTTGGTACCCAAGTCTTATCTTCATTATATTATGATATAGGATATAATAGAAATGCACATTAGAAATGTACACAAATTCATCAAACCATCAGTAGCATTTGTTGTTTGTTGTTGAATCATTTCAGTCATATCTGAAACCCCATTTGAGGTTTTCTTGGCAAAAATACTGGAGTAGTTTACCATGTCCTTTAGATTGAGCAACTGAGGCAAAGAGAATTAAGTAACTTGGCCAGGGTCACATAGCTAATATGTATCTGCAAAGTGTATTTGAATTAATCTTTTTTATTTTATTTTAGGCAAGGAGTTAAGTGACTTGCCTAAGGTCACGCAGCTAGTCAATTATTAAATATCTGAGGCTGGATTTAATCTCAGGTCCTCCTGACTCCAGAGTCAACGCTCTAACCATTGTGCTACCTAGCTGCCCCTGCAAGGTATATTTGAACTCAAGTCTTCCAGACTCCAGAGCTAATGCTCTATCTATTGCTCCACTTAGCAGATCCCATCAGTTCATACCATCTACCTAAAGTAACCTGAGGGCAGGTCCCTGTTGCATTGAATAGAATGCCAGACCTGGAGTCAGGAAGATTCATTTCCTTCAGTTGGATTCTGGCCTCAGACACTAGTTGTGTGATCCTGGGCAAGTCACTTAAATCCTGTTTAGCTCAGTTCCATATCTGCAAAATGAGCTGGAGAAGGAAATGGAAAGCCTGGTATCTGTGTAAGAAAATCTCAAATAGAGTTATAAAGAATCAGACATGACTGAAATGACACAATAACAAAAAATAAAGTTTGTTGAATTGAAAGATAAGAGTAGCCACATGAAAACAGTTTTAAGATTTACTAAGTGTTCCTCATTTTACCCATGAGAAGATAGAGATTCAGAAAGTTTATACAACTCAGATGAGTTCACTAGCTAGTAAGATCCATCAGAACTGTGATGCAAATCCAGGTCCTTTGGTACCAAATTCAGTTACTCTTTTCACTTTATCATGCCATCTCTTAATGATGGGTGCCAACTTTGAAGCCAAAAGAGAAAAACCTGGATTAAGGAAGCATGTTGAAGTGAAAAGAATACTAGTCTTGGAAACTGAAGCCCTATTTTAAATCTTGATTGCTACCAACTAGTTTTGTGATCTTGGTTGAGATACCTTTTCTGTCTATGACTGAGTTTCTTCATCTTTAACATGAGAGAGGTACTGGTGGAATGCTACAGTTCCTAAAAAATTGAACTTGAGGAACACCCAAAGGTCAGTGGAAAGATACATGACAGATGTTATGTAGGCTGCAAAACATCACATCTAAGGAATTAAATGAGGAAAACATTGAGAGGAATATTATCAATGAAATGTATTATCAGAGAAAAAAGATGGGCCAATGACTAGTGAGAGTTGATGGAGATGATGTGTTTGGTTGCTATCATTGCAATGTATAAAGAACAAGAGGAAGACCTTGCAATATTGGGTGGATCCCTTGGGTTGGGTTTCTGGAAAAATGTGGACAAGTCACTCAGGATGAAAAGACAAATATGGGTGGTGCTTTGCATTTTTGAAGGAGTTAACTGTCATCAATGAGACATGATTAAGACCATACATTTATTGGAGAACTAAATGAGAGTGTTAGATTAGGTAAGAGGCATGGAACTGCCAATTTGTAACCATATTGGTGTGGTATTGCCAAAGCAAATGCAGGTGAGACACAAAATTCAACAAATCGAGCAGTTCTTTAGTGGGTAAATAAATTGAATGTTTGACCAAATATAGTCCTTGAATGATGTTATAAATATTCAAATGGCCTTTGGCAGAAAAAAGGTTCCCCACCCTTGCATTAGATGATTTCTAAACTCTCTTCTAGTTCTAATATTGTACAGTTTTGTTTCCATGCTAAGGGACACCACTAGTTCTAACCTTGTCTATAGGGAGAACATGGGCTGGCATATAAGGAGAATTGCTGCTGCCATTGTTGTAGTTCATTTTCAGTCATATCTAATTCTTTGTGACCTCATTTGGCATTTTTATGGCAAAGATGCTAGAAGGTTTGCTATTTCCTTCTATAAGGAGAATAGACCTTTATAATGGAGACAGGAATGGAGTGGTGTAGGAACCAAGTTAAATCCATAGACTGTTCCTGCCTATGTAACTGGTTTAGATATATCTTAGGACAAGAGAGGATGTTCTATAACTCATTAATGCTAGATTATTCCAACTTTTCTCATATGTTCGTGTAGCTGAATTTTGAGACTGATGATTCTACATCTAGCCATGTGTGATGTGGGGCTAACCAAACCAAACCGACACCCCACTCCACATTCTACTTGACTAATTTAATAATTCTCATTCAGATTCTAAGGAAACCAGATTATATGTTCTGATATCACTTTACAAATGAATAGAAATGTAGAATTTCTCATTATCTCTTGTTTCCTCATCCCAATTTATTAAGTAAACTGGAAAACCCTATTTTCCCATAAATTTTTAGTAATCTTTTTTCTTAAATGATTTA
Source organism: Macrotis lagotis (assembly GCF_037893015.1). NCBI lineage: Eukaryota > Metazoa > Chordata > Mammalia > Peramelemorphia > Peramelidae > Macrotis > Macrotis lagotis. Next base: position 17,625,415 of record NC_133662.1, on the reverse strand, counting down.
GGCTCATAAAAATATCACTGTTACCAGGTATATAATTTATTAACAGTGACAAATAATAAAACAATGACATAAATTAGTTATAATGTATTATAATCAGATTCACTTCTAATCAACTTCAACTGCTTACTTCTCAATATGGAAATGTAGTCCTACCACTTTACTCTTAGAATGGCAGTCAAAATCTCTAAAGAATTTTAGTTAGTGTACCTTCTCCATTCTATAAGTAAAATTCAGTTCTCAGGAAATGCCTCTTCTGTCTTTCTCAAAAATGTCAGTTAACTCCCTTCTGTCAGTCTCTCAGGAAAGAAGTTGTTTTAGTTCTTTCTTTTCCTAACTCACAGTATCTTTCCAGTCATGACAGTTAATTCTCAAGGTAACAATTAAACTTTCTCCCAAGATTCTATTCCCTCTTAAAGCTACAGTAATAGAATCCATATTTTGTTTAGGAATGGGATATTGAAACTGGCATTATGTTAGTAAAATTATTTTGAAAAAAATCTCAACAGGTGTCTTAGTGGAACTAAAGGGAAGCATGACTTGTGTCTACAGCTTACTCATGCATGGGAAGATTTAGGATCTTCAAAGGCTGGGGATAGAATAATAACTGTAGAAAGGAAGTATCTATCATTTTAGCAACTATGGAGTAAATTACTGAATGGATTGCGTTAGTATTTCGTTGTGTGTATGAGTGTATTGTTATTTCTGTCTTTTTGTGACTATGGATATGTCTTGATATTTGGTTTTGTGTCTGTATCTGTTTCAGTCTCAGTATTTTTTATGTGTTTGTGTCTGGATGTATTTGTCTATAGACATGTATTGGCATCTGGTTGTGTCTGTGTGTGTCTCTATAAGAGAGTATGGATGTCTAGCTGTGCCTTTGTCACTAGGGATGTGCTGTATCTGACAATGTCTTTCTTTCTCTGTCACCTTCCCTTAGGCTTACCTTTCAAAACTATTTCCCCACTTTGTTCTCTCAAAATAAATTGTGATGTGGACCTTTTCTAGATAATAGACTCCCCCTCTTTTGGGCTCTGTCCTAGACTGAGGATTGCCTCATTTTCTGTGGCACAGGTAGGACTGGATCTGAAGTTGGATTTCAACTGCCATCCCTCTTTCTATGGCTCTTTATAGGGCATGTTCACATAAAGCCATTAAGTGTTGTGGGGGTATGATTAGAGTAGTGATACTTTTATAGCATTAGGCATGGAAGGAGTTTCTGTGGTTTAACTTTGTACACTTTTTTTAGTAGGGATCTAGGGATGGGATGGGAGGCAGGGGAAAGGGGAGAAGATTTTTCCTCTCCCCATTTACCCCTCCCTATTACTGTCTCCTTCTATGACTTCCTTTCCATCAGGGAGTATCCTCACTCGGGAACAACCTCTGAAGAATACCTAACAACCTGGTCTCTTTACAATGGCCCAGTTGATATCCTAACCTAAGACTCTTGGAGCACAATATGTTTTCGCTGATTCTGTAAGTCTGAAGGAGTCAATTACATCTGTGTAGTTGGAGAGGAAAAAAGATGAGAGGGACAATTGGCAGGAAAAGAAAACATTGGGGAATACAGGGGAAGATGGGATATGAGATTTGAAATTTCAATGGATCTCAGAGGTTGTCTAGTCCAGACTCCTTACCATCTCCAGTAATATCTTGTCAAAGATCACACAGGTAAGTATCAGAACTAGAGTTTCGAAAATCCAGGTCTTCTAACTTGTCACTATGTATCATGGCTATCTAGTAGAAATTAATGTTTTATAAGCTGATCAAGATAAGCCAAACAAATAGCCACTTACATAGTAACACCTTCTAAACAGTATTATTAGGCCTATTAGACCTGGGTATGAATCCCTCTTTGAAATATTGTATCTGTGTAACCATAATAAGAGACAGCTGTGGACAGAGTTCTGGATCTAGAGTTAGTAAGATCTGAGTTCAGATTCAGTCACAGACATTCATTTCTGTGTGATCCTGGCTGGGCAAGTCACTTGTCACATCTGTTTGCCTAATTCACTGGAGAAAGAAATGGCAAACCACTCTAGTCCTTTGCCAAGAAAACCTCCTATTAGAGCATTAGATAAAACTAAAGAACAATGAATAAATCAAGATTCTTTAAGTCTTAATTTCCCCATCTGTAAAATGGAGATAGCAATATCTATCATGCATGTTTATTGTCAAGATCATGCTTTATTAAGTACCTACTCTGTGCCAGACATTTTTATAAATATTATCTCATTTGATCCTCACAACAGTCCTGTGAAGTAGATGCTATCATTATCTCCATTTTGCCATTGAGGAAACTGAGGATGAAGGGAAATGACTTGCCCAGAGTCATACAACTGGACCACTTTTGAACTCAGGTCTTCTCAGCTCCAGGTTCAGAGCCACTCTATCATTTAATGGAGGGAATGTAAAATATTGTATAAATAATATTAAAATTCACTGTGAAAGGTAAGCATGACACAGTGAATGAAGAGATGATCTTGGAGAGAAAAGGAGAAATCATTATATTATTCAGATAATTTTTATAGACAGTAAAATTAGAAGTGTTGGTCTGACTCTGTGGAGGGAGTAGTTCCCCTTTATGATGAAATCACAGATATAAACACATGCAAACACATATCTGTATGTGTGTGTATATATATATATATATATGTTTAATGAAACTTTCAATGTATTTATTATAGGAAATTTCCAGTGAGGGCTTTCCTTTCTTAGTGCAGATTAGTGTCTTCTTTGCAACTCATGGCTTGAGTCACTGAAAGGGTGAGTGAATTATCCATGATCACTCAGAGGCAGAATTTGAATTGAATCCAGAACTTAAACTCCAAAACAAGCCTCTAACCTCTATACTGCATTATCCTGTTCTTTTAAATTTTTATTTATTTATTTAAGGCAACAGAGTTAAGTGACTTGCCCAAGTACATACAGCTAGGAAATTATTAAGTGTCTGAGGCCACATTTGAACTCAGGTCCTTCTGACTCCAGGGCAGATGCTCTACCCACTGAACCACCTAGCTGCCCCTACATTGTCCTTTTCTTGAGCCCTTCATTTGATCATTTCTAAACTTAAGGAATTGATCTAGATCTCAGGGGTTCTTAACTTTTTGTGTGTGTCTTGTACCTCTGACAGTTGGTAAAGCTTATGGATCTGTTTTCTGAATAATATTTTACATGCATAAAATAAAAGGCATAGAAATTTAAGGGAAACCAATTATATTGAAATACAGTGATGAAAATACCAAAAATTAAAAAGAAATTCACAGACCTCAGGTCATGAATTCTGCTTTACACTGTTCCTCTGATTTCTACCAGCTCTGATGATTCCATAAATACTTTGTCAGATGAGTTCCATATCTTAGCCTGTAGGAGAATGAGGGTACAGAATTAGATGAGGTTCAATGGAAGATAGATAAGTGAATATCCCAGGAATATATAACACTGATACCCTGATGGAGCTCTGGAAAGAATGGGTCTTGACTGTCCACTAGCTCTTCCTAATTTTTTTTTTTAGATTTCTGATGCACCTGTGCATCATGGAGCTGGCTTGGAAACCCTCTGGTTCCCCCTCCACTTCCTCAGCCTCCACCTTAGTAGTCCTTTTGGTTTCATTCAACCTTGATCCATTCCTCCATTTTAGTAGCGGTGTCAACCATTAGATCCCTTGCATTTGTTCCATGTAAAGAAATTTTCAGTTATCAAGAAAAAATTCCAGGATGACTTTGACTGGAATTAGGGGATTTTTGATGGTGTTTTCTGCAGAATCTTGGGGGTTAATTTAATCAAAATTATTTAACATTTGAAACAGAAGACCTGAACATCTACCTTGTTGGAATCTTTTTTTGTTTTGTTGTTCAATCATGTCTTATCTTTGTATTCCTCTTTGGGCTTTTCTTGGCAAAGATATTGGGATAGTTTGCCATTTCCTTCTCCAGTTCATTTTACAGATGAGAAAAACTGAGACAAACCAGGGTTAAGTAATTTGCCCACGGTCATATAGCTGGTAAATGTCTGAGGTCACATTTGAACTCAGGAATATGAGTCTTTTTTTTTTTTTAGTTTTTTTGCAAGGCAAATGGGGTTAAGTGGCTTGCCCAAGGCCACACAGCTAGGTAATTAGTAAGTGCCTGAGAGGGATTTGAACCCGGGTACTCCTGACTCCAGGGCCAGTGCTTTATCTACTGAGCCACCTAGCCACCCCAAGATGAGTCTTTCTGACCCCAGTCCCAGCATACTATCCAGTGAGCTCATAATTTTGTTTTCATCCTTCTCTCATCTACAAAACTTCCTAGACTGTTCTCATAATCACTGGTGGCCACAAGAAACTCTTTCCTTGTAATTTGGGGACAATTAGCAGGATCTCTCCAGAGAGATTGGATTTTTAATAGGGTCAGGTATTTAAGGATAGATATTAAATAGCCCAACTCTTGCTATCTGGGTTAGATTCGTAAGAATCACAGTGCTAGAAGGGGCCTTAGGGATTACCTAGTGCAAACCCTATCTGAAGTATTGACTTTACAAAAAAAATAAAAGTCATAAATATCATGAATAGAGTAGCAGGGTGGATTCTCTCATCTCACTTAAAGACTCTTTGGAAAAAGACTGGTTCCTTCTTCAGGACCAATGCGAATAATAAACACATTCATGCAGTATGGCATGTTGAAAAGAATACTGAATTAGGCACTAGGGGAACTTGGTTCAAATCTTGCTTCTTTTGATTAGAACCTATAAGATTTCCTATGTAACCTTAGGCACTTCTGATCTTGATAACTATTCTCTAAGTCTATAAATTTCCTCTGCAAAATGAAGTTTTTTCTGAGGTTCCTTTACCTCTAAATTCCTTGTTCCTATTTCTACCTAACATAATATCTGCATTAGTCCAGGAAAAACAATTTCTTCTCTGATATTTCCATAGGCAGGATACATATCTATTCTGAGGGAAGGTTAGTGTCAGGAAAGGCATCTCAACAGTATGTTAAAGCTAAGATGGGGGTGTGGCAAGGAGTAGATGATGACTCCCCAAGAGAACCCTAGTGAAACAATATTTTCTCCTTTTACTGTGGTATTATAGAAAGAGACCTAGATTAGGTATTGAGTTCCTAGCCCAAAACCTGATACATCAGAAACACTTCATAAATGCTTTTTGATCAATTGATTGGTATTGGAAGACAGATTCTAGGTCAAGTTCTGCAAAAAATAGTATCAGATTTACATAATACTTTATAGTTTACAAAGAATTTTCCTACTAACAACCTGGTGAAGTAAAGTGTATTCAGTTATTTAGTATTTATTGCATTTATATTTATTCTGTATATATTTACACAGGATGTCCCAAAATTAATAATGATGTTTTCTTTTAAAAACTTATTTATCCATTCATTTGTTAATTTATCTATCTGTTCATTCATTTACTTATTGATAGAAGAAAATATAGATTTTATTGTGTGCTATCACAGGTCTGGAAAACATACTTTCCATCTTTTGAAAGAATATCTCATTTCTAGACTTTTTTCCCCTTCTAGGAGAAAGTGCACTGAGAAATACAACACAGTTTTAATATTTTCCTGTATGGTCAACTGAGGCAGAGTGGGGAAAAATGGCTCCCAAATGAAAGAAAATTGTTGTGGGACTTTTGGTTTACCCAAGGACATCTTGGACAAGCCAAAAGGACTAGAAGGTCCATTGTATGAAAAAATAATATGAATTCTTTTTAAAATATATATTACACAAATAATACCAGGTAAATAGTAGCATGAGGATCCCTTTGCTCCTCCACCTCCCATTGGTTCATCCTTGATAATGTGCTAAGAATTTGCAGCTTTTATAAAGGGCAGCTAGGTGATGCAGTGGATAGGGCACTAGTCCTGGAGTCAGGAGGACTTAAGTTCAAATTTGACCTCAGACACTTATTAGTTATCTAGCTGTGTGACCTTGGGCAAGTCACTTAACCCCTTTGCCTTGCAAAGGCAATAAAAAAAATTTGAGAATACTACATATGTCTTTTTTGTCTCCCCTGTTAGAATATAAAACCCTTGTGTGTATGTATTGTTTCCATTATTGTCTTGGTATTCCCAATAGTTGGCACTTAATAAATGCATATTAGTTGATCAATTGATATTCCCATTTTAAAAATGAGGAAACAGACTCAGGACTTACCTAAGGTCATATACCTAGGAAGTATATTAGACCTCTATTCCAAATGTGGGTTCTCTAGAAGCAAGCTCATTGCCCTTTTCCCTCTATCATTCCACTTTTTAGTAATATTTTTTGTGACCTTGAAAGTTTTTTCTCTTCTCTGTTTGTTTCTTCACTTGGAAAATGGGAAGAGCAATCTTTGCTCAGCCTCCATCCTAGGTTTGTTGTGAGGATCAGATGAAAATCTGGATGTGAAAAGCATTTGGAGAATTGTTAAGCTGATAAAAATGGGAGGAATCATTAGCTAATGCACCCCATCTCTTGGGGGAATAGGCTACAGTGCAGAAGAAGAAGGAGAACCACCAAAGAAGAGTAGAAAGACAGGGAAAACTCCTACCCCATCATATTTACTGAACTGCACTGAATTATGACTAAAAGCCAAGATCTGGCTTCAGGCAATTGCCTAAATCATTTATGGCCTGACAAGATGGGGGGGGGGGTGAGGCGATGGGGGGAATGTTCTTGTAATTCTTCAGTCTGAGGTACATTAAGGAGCCATAAGCCATGTCAAGAGCTTGAATTACATTAGAGAGATTATCCTGTTACAGTTCATAATCCTGGATAATATACCGTCCTACAGCACACCTGCCCATGATAAATCTTACCCTGTAATGGGGTAGTCATGACCCTGGGGACCCAGGGAGGCCTGGGCAGCTGGGCAGGCAAAAGAGGCCATTCAAGGGAAAGACTGATTGGCAGAGGATCTGAACCCTTTCCCTCCCTTTCCCCCAAATCTCCTAGACTCACCTCCCTGATGGCTGTGGGACTTTTGCTTTACCCAGGGACATCTTGGACAAGCCAAAAGGACTAGAAGGTCCAAACACCTTCACTTGGCAATCAAAACCCTCTAAGACACAGCCTCAACTTACCTTTCTAAACTTATTTCCCACCTTATGCTCAAATTGAAACCTTTCTCCCTGCAAAACTGATCCTCCCTGTCTCCAAAGGTGTTCATTTAGAGATAATTAGATAGTATAGTGGATAGCATGGAGACTTGAAGTCTGGAAGATCTGAGTTCAAATCTTGGTTCAGACATTTAGTGATGATGTAATCTTAGCCATTTCACCTATCCCAGCCTAATTTCCAGCTGTAAAATGGGGGTGTAAATAACATATATAAAATATATATAATATATATATTATATATATATCTTGTTATTTCATATGCATCCAAGAAACAATTGATAAATAGAAGCATTTATAGAATATTATATATATGTGGACATAGCTGTGTCTTATGGTAGCCATTTCTAAGGCAAAGGGGAAGACAAAATGTAAAAGGTAAAAAGTTACATGATAACTATTATATATTTAAAAGAAATAGCAAATTGTACATAAGAGATTTGCAGTTTCATGTACAATATTTTTTTGTATTCTAATGCTATGCTTATTTTATTTCTCATGTTCAGAATAAGATAAATAAAAATGGATAAAAATTGAAAAAACATTTTACAAGGTTGCTCTAAGAGATATGCTATTAGTTGCTGTTGAGGATCAAATGATACAACATATATAAAAGTCTTTGCATACCTTAAGATATGAAATAAGTATTAATTGTATCTAATATAATGGAAAGAATCCTTACTCTGTAGTCATTCACTTAAATCTATGAGTCTCAGTTTCTTCTTTAGCAAAATGAGTAGGTTGAACTAGAGGGCCTCTGAGGTCCCTTCTAGCTCAAGATCTTTGAGATTATTATTGTTGTTATTATTATTATTATTATTGTTAGCTTCCATCTCTGAACTTTTACTAATGTCTGTCCCCACACCAACATATCCTTGACTTTTTTTTCTACTTGTTTGAATCTTCCTCGAGTTTAAAGGCTATTACAGGTATGATAACCTAGCTCAAAACCCTTTTCCTCCATGAAGCCTTCTCTATCTATTCCATTTCACTGGGACCTCATCCTCCTTACTCTGCCAAAGGAGTTAGGGTGTTTTATTAATTGGGCACTTAGCATATTTTTGTTATCTGTTTTCAGTTTGTGTCTCATTCTCTGAGACCCCTTTAGGGGTTTACTTGGTAGAGATACTGGAGTGGTTTGCCATTTTCTTCTCCAGTTTATTTTGTAGATGAGGAAACTTAGGTAAAAAGGGTGAAGTAACTTGCCCTGGGCCACACAGCTAGTAAATGTCTAAGGTTGAATTTGAACTCAGTTCCTCATGACAAAATGCCACCTAGCCACCCCTACAGGTATTACATTACACTTTTATTCCTTTTTTGACATATTTACAAGCTAAGTCTCCAAATACAGTATAAACTTGTTGAAGATAGGGATCATACCTTTTAATTCTTTGTATCCTCCTGGATGGGAGAGGTCAGTAGATATTTGACAAACATGGGATAGGGTCATCAGTTGCAAAGGTGAATTTAAAGGTTCTTTAATGATTCACTTAATTTCTCTAAGGATTACAAGACACCTTAGTCACAACAGTCCTGTCAGTGGGAAGTATTATCCCTATTTAATAGACCAAGATATGAATGCTTAAAGAAAGGAAGTGACTTTGCCCAAGGTCATGGAGCTCAGCAAAATATCCTACAATAGAGAGAGATCTAGGGCTGGAGGGGACCTCAGAGACCATCTAACTCAACCCTTTAATTTTACAAATGAGTAAATTTCAACCAGGCAGGTTGAGTGACCACTGAGTCATTATATTCCTTTAAGTCAGTAGTTATGTCAGGGACAAGGGTTATGATTTAAGAAAGAAATCACTAATAAGGTGTGGAACCCCAAATTCTTATTATAAAAGGAGGAAATTGTGAGGAAAATGTGGGTGTTTGGGTTCCACAAGAAAGTGAAGGGATGATTCATAGTTTACATTACAAAGACTAAACTCTGATTATATTGTTATCTATGGGCAGGTGACCTAATCTGATCAAAAACTGATGAGATTGCCCCACCTGCTTTTAACTTAACCTAGTCTTGACCTTCTCCTTTGCCCATGCTCAAAGAGATTTAACTGTTCTTTCTCTTTAGTATAATGAGAAGGATGGGGGAAATGTATAGGAACCCATGTATCAATTAGATTTGTAAACCTAGCCTAGGATTGGCATGAGGGGGCAGGAACAAAGCCTTTCAAAGTTCATAAAAGAGTCTTTTGGGATTTCCTCCTGCTCCTCTCTCTCACCATGGGACTGTATCAATATTTAAACTATAGGTCAAAGAAAGAGACTTTCTTAAAAGTTGTATCTAAATGGAGGGGTGACATCCTAATTCTCCACAGAAAAATAAATAAAGCAAATGATTGAGTTGAGTGGGTTTCATCATTTATTTGAAGACATGGGCTACTTAGTCATTTGCTCACAAGCTCACAATGAACATGAGGTAGAAAATTGCCCTGAAGATAATAATAATAATCAACATTTGTTTCAGAAAGTGAAGAGGTAAAGAAATTCTAAAAGAACTTAACAAAAATCCATCAAACCAAGTTAAAATGCATACACTGATATATGATGACTTCAGTGTGAAGATCGGTACAAGGAGGAACAGTGAAAACTATCTTGAAAATTATATTTCAAGATTAAGAACAAGAAAGCAAATCATGTCTTATCTATATTAACAGTTCTCAAATTTTTTGATCTCAGAACTCTTTTTACATTCTTCAAAATTATTGAGGATCCCAAAGAACATTTGATTATTTGGTCATATTATCAATATTAGAAATTAAAACTGATAAAATTTCAAATAATTAAAATATTAAATCAATAACATTAATATATCTTTATGAAAAATATTTTCTAAAAGAATTAGTGAGAAAAATAGCATTGTTTTACATATTTTTGTAAATCTGATATCTGAATAGAAAATAGCTGGATTTTTCTGTTTCTTCACTCAATCCATTTCTATACATTATTTGAGTTGACATATAGTAAGAAAATGCAGCTTCATACGGATATGTATTTTGAAAAAGGAAGAATATTTTAAAAGGCAACTAACATATTAAAATTATTATGAAAATAGTTTTGACCTCTTATATCCCTGCAATGGTCTTGGGGAACCTTTCAGATTATTGGACTACAGCTTGAGAACTGCTTTGCGGCAATGACTCAATAAGTTGTGATAAATGGTCATGATGGAATATTGTTGTCTTATAAGGAATAACACGGGGGATGATTTCAAAAAAACAAAGGAAGAACTATCTATATGAACTAATGTAAAGTGAAATAAGCAGAGCCAGGAGATCATTGTACACAGTAATAGCCATATTGTAATAATGATCAACTACTTTGATCAAGTCTTTTCTTTTATAAAAGAATTGGGAGATGCTAGACATGGTAAGCATGGAACAACATGAAAAATATGAAATTGACTATATATTTCTAGACAGGAAATGACTAGTTAGGAATTTTCAAATGAAAATCAATACCAAGAGAGCAAAGAAAGAAGACGAAACCATAGGCAACTGCAGTTCCAACTTGGCCCATTCAAATAAACAACTAACAAAGAAAAATGAGAAATGGATAAAGGAAAAGATACCAACTCAGATTATTACCATTTTCCATGGAAGCTTACCTGATATAATGCAAATACCAGAAGGAGGAAATCCAAAGAGCCCAGAAATTACTTCAACCAGCAAAAACTTTGTTTCCTAAGAAGCAGCTGAGTGGCTTGGTGGACAGGAAGATATGAGTTTAACCTCAGACACTTGCGGACAGGTCATTTAACTCTGCCTCAGGTTCCTTAAGTATAAAATGGGGATAATAATGCCACCCACCCAACTCTCAAAGTTGTTGTGAAGATCAAATGAGATTATATTTATAAAGTATTCGACACAGTGCCTGATATAGATACTATAAAAATCCTTATTCTCTTCCCCTTTGTACCCTCCCTGCTCTTACCAAGTAGAAATTGATGGCAATCAAAATAATGCCAGTTTAGAGAGCAAACCCATTTGCAAAATATTATGGAGAATAGTAAATAACACTGAATTATGGATATGGTATTTTTATACCATTTTTACCAAATGTTTTATAAGGCATTATTTTATTTGATTCTTTCAACAAATCTGGGGGATAAATATTATGTCCCTACACAAAATAGCAAAGAACCTGAATCTTTTAGAAAGACTGATAAGAGACCTACCTGAACCATGTAGATGAAATTGCAAAGGTAGCAACATATAAAAAAAAGGGAAACATATGACAATTTCATTTCTAGATATGGAATATGAGGAAGTCAAAATGGCACCAAAAGAAAAGAAGTCAGTAAGAGCAGCTAGACCAGTCAGAATTCACACAGAAGAAACCTGCTCTGTAGAAACTACATTTTGAAAATCTTGAAGGGTCAAATTTTTTTTAAGATATCAGAAAAAAAGGCAGGAAAGAGAAACAAATAAAACCCCAAACCTGGGAAAAGATCATAATGTTATTATTAACAAAATAAAAAAGACAGTCAAAAGAATACCAGTTCTAAATCTGTGGAGAAAATAACAAGTAAATACATACAAAGCAAGTTATATATAGAATAAATAGGAAATAATTAAAAAGGAGAAATCACTAGAATTAAGGGTTAAGGCTTCCTGTGGAAGAAGGTTTTATTTGGGAAGTCAGGAAAGTCAGTAGTTGGAGTTAAGGGAGAACATTCCATACATGAGGGTCAATTGGACAAAGAAGAGTGTAAGCAAGTGCATCAAGGATAAGAATATTCATAATATTGGGAGAAGAGTAAAGAAATTAGTCTGGCCTAGAAGATATGTGTAAAGGAGTAGTAGAAGACTGAGGTGAAAAGCTAAATTGAAAGACAAATTTTGGAGTACCAGATTTGGAATGAAAAGACCTGGGTTTGAATCTCACATTAGACTCTTGGAGTCAAAAGATCGTGTATTTAAGAGCTAGAAGGAACCTTAGTGATAAAATAGTCCCCTCTACTAAGTACCCCCTTCCAGGAAAATAAGTCCAAGAAAACCATTATGTCATGATATGTGATCATTGGCAAGCTACTATACTTTTTTTCTTTTAAAATTTTTCTTTTTATTTATTTTAACATTCTTAAAATTTTTTTGAGTTCCAGATTCTTTCCCTTGCTCCTCCACTCTCTTAGAAAGCAAGCAATATATCAATTATACATGTGAAATCATGCAAAATATATATAGCTATATTAGCCATGTTACAAAAAATAGCAAGAAAAATAGAGAGAAAAATATACTTTAATTTGTACTCAGAATTCATCAATTCTCTTTATGGAAGTGAAGAGTATTTTTTCATCCAAAATCCTTTGTAATTGTCTTGGATCATTGCATTGATCAAAGTAGTTGATCATTATTACAATATGGTTTATTACTGTGTACAATGATCTCCTGGCTCTGCTTATTTCACTTTACATTAGTTCATATAGATGGTTCTTCCTTTGTTTTTTTTGAAACCATGCCCCTTGTTATTCCTTATAAGACAACAATATTCCATCATGACCATTTATCACAACTTGTTGAGTCATTGCCGCAATTTCTAATATTTACTACCATAAAAAGAGCTGCTATAAATATTTTTGTACATAGAAGTAATTTTCCTTTTTTATTTGGTTTCTCTGAGGAATAGATGTAGCAATAGTATTGCTGGGTCAAAGGGTATGCAGAGTTGGAAAACTCTTTTGGCATAATTCCAAATTGTTTTCCAGACTGGTTAGACCAGTTTACAATTCCATCAACAGTTCATTAGTGTACCTATTTCCCTTCATCTCCCCCCAGCATTTTTTTTTCATTTCTGATACCTCCCTATTATTCAGTAAGGATTTAGAGCATTTTTTCATATAACTATTTCTAACTTTGATTTCTTCAGAAATCTACCTGTTCATTTCCTTTGAATAAGTCACCTAACTTCTAAGAGTCTCAGTTTCTTAATCTGTGATTACTTCACATAGTTGTTATGAGGAAAGTATTTGAAAACTTAAAGTGCTGTATAACTATGCTATTGTTATTATTTTATTTTCCTTATAGGCAAAAATTTTTGAAAAATCATCAGTTAACATACATCAATTAAGTCCTTATTGCATGTATGCTAAGGTTAAGGATACAAAGGCAGAAAAATGTAGTAGTCTCCAGAGTGCTAGATTGGGAATCTAAAGCACAAGTGTCAAACTCAAATAGAAACTGATCCCTACAGATTGTCTATTGCTTTAGAAATTATATATATATATATATATATATATATATATTATATATATATATACATACTATAAATTAACATTTTTGATGTTGTATTGCCAGTTGATAGAATACTGGGTCCAGAATTAGGAAAACTCATCTTCCTGAGTTCAAATTTGGCCTCAGACATTTACTGTATGTTTTTGGGCAAGTCACTTCATTCTGTTTGCCTCAGTTTCCTTATCTGTAAAATGAGTTGGAAAAGTAGACTGAAAATTCTAAATGGGGTCTTGAAGAGTCAGACATAATTGAAAAAAAATGACTGAACAGCACCAACACATTTTATTAAATTTTGATTTATTTTGTTAAGCTTTTCCCAATTACATTTTAATCTGATTCTGGATGCATGAGGGAATATTGCTGGCCAAAGATAGCTAGGGTCTTGGAGTCTGATACCTCTTGTCTAGAAGAAGTGAGTTCAAATCCTGCCTCAGATATTTACAAGTTATGTGACCCTAAACAAGCCATTTAACCTTTTTTTTAAGGTTTTTGCAAGGCAAATGGAGTTAAGTGGCTTGCCTCAAGGCCACACAGCTAGGTAATTATTAAGTGTCTGAGGTCAGATTTGAACCCAGGTACTCCTGACTCCAGGGCCGATGCTTTATCCACTTCGCCACCCAGCTGCCCCATTTAACCTCTTTATCTTATTTCTTCTTTTGTAGAATGAGGGAGTGGCTCCTAAGATCTCTTCTAAATCTAAATCTATGATCAAAGTATCATAGATTTTAAGATATTAAGTTATACATTTGCCCAAATAGATAATGCATTCAAATTGAATGCAAAATAATTTCTTTGGGGAGAAGGAATCAGCAGCTGGATCATGAAAGAATGAAATGAAATGAAAAAATGAATGAAAAAAGCATTTATTATGTCCTTAGTATCTGTGATTTTCTGGACAACTTGGAGATTGAGGGTGACTAGAAGCAGATATTTTAATGGCAACAATCTAGAACTTGATTTAGAGTGCATGGGATGCCTGAGAGATAGGGTTGTAGGTGAGAAATATTAGGGAGCGTAATAACTAGACAAGAGAGACATTTACTTTCTTTCCCTCAGTTCCATTTTCCACAGCGTCACCCAGTGTGGCTATGTGAGCATAGACCCTTTTACTGGTGAGCCAACTGGGCCACATTGAGTTTTGAGGGGGTAGGTAGGGGTAGTTAGTAGTAACTATTTCTGAAGTTGCTTAGGTGGGGTTTGATTCAATGAACCAGAACCTAACCTCTAAGACCACCTGCTTTTCTAGGTAACCCCATTGGCCTCACTCCTTGGATATGTGTTGTGTATTTAAAAGTAAGAAAGAGAGAAAGGATTCCTCTGAGAAGGGAAAGGGGAACTGCTGGGTGAGAATGGTATAAGGCATATCTGGGCCAACTCTACATGAACTAATGAATCTTGTGATTTAGAAGTTCTTTTTGCATGAATCATTCTTACTCCAAATTTGTAGCTATTAGAATCATAGGTCTTTCACATGGAATCATGGAACTTCATAATTGAAAGGGATCTTAGAGGAGGAAACTAGGGCCCAGAGACTCTATTCTTCTGCCTTGAAATCCAGTGTGCTTTCCACTATGTAGCAAGGTTCCCTTTATTTCCTCCTCCCCTCCCCTCCCCTCCCCTCCCCTCCCCTTCCCTCCCCTCCCCTCCCCTCCCCTCCCTTCCCCTCCTCTACCTGTCCCTTTGCTACCTTCTCTCTCTCCTCTTTTTCTATTTCTCTCCCCATCTCTTTTTTCTTTCTTCCTTTCCTCTTTTTTCTCTCTCTCTCTGTCTCTTTGTTTCTCTGTCTCTCTGCTTCTTTCTCTCCTTTCATGTGCTCATGTGTACACACACACATACACACACACACGTGTATCATGTGTATCATTCATCCTTTGGGTAGTACTGCTCTCCCACAGCTACTAATCACATGTGAAAGAACTCATCCTGGATTCTAGGAGTTGCTGAACCAGGGAGCCCAGCTTTTCCCTTCAATGAATATAAGGGACCTTTGTCCTTTGGCCCCAGGGTTTTCACCTTTCCCCTACTTTCTGAACTTTCTTTAATTATTGGTTCAACTCCTAGCAACCAGACACATGACCTTCCTAGCCCCAGAGACTGCTTGGCTCCCTGGGACCAGGCAAAGTTTGGCTTGATGGAAAGAGTTAGAGATAGGTTTAAAAGTGGAATGGGCTGGAGTTTCAATGACCACTTGTCAGGAAACTATTTTTGGATTAGACTTATCATTTCAGTTTTATAGATAAATCCAGATGAAGAAACATTTGCTACCAATCCAGGTCAGTTGATGTTCCATCTCTTCATGATCCCATTTGGGGTTTTCTTTGCAGAGACACTAGAATATCAATCCTTTTCTAGTTCATTTTACAGTTGAAGATATTGAGGCAAACAGGATGAAGTGACTTGCCCAGGGTCACAGAGCTAAAAAGTGTCTGAGACCATATTTAAACTAGGGAAAACTCTAGGTTTGGCATTTTATCCACTCAATCCAGGTCAGCATCTTATCTGAAATTTAGAGTAACATAGAGCACTGACAAATTTAATAACTTGCCTAGGGAGTCAGTATGAGTCAGAGTCTGGGCCTGATTGAACCCAGGTCTTACTGTGGGGCTGGTTCTTTTATCCATTGTCAAGGTTCCTCTAGTATGAAATCTTTAAAAAGCACATGTGTTGAAGTCAGAAAACCTGGATTCATAGAACAACTCCAATTGTAGTCACTGTATGACTTTCACTGTATGAACTTTCATTTGTAAAATGGGAATCATAATATTTCCATTGCCTACCCCATAGGGTTGTTGTGTGACTAGGACTTTACAAATCTTAAAGCGTAATGGAAAAGGGAATTATTTCTTTATGATATAGAGGGGATTTTTATTCTGGTTGGGGCTGAACTGAAACCCCACCTAACCTCAAGATTTAATGATTTTGTGATGTGTCATTCCCATCTCTGATGTACCCTTTCTTCTTGTGCTCTTGTCCATATACCTGATGCTCCCTTTTCCTCAGCTTGCCACATACTCTAGACCAGAAAAACATGTGGTTTGGTATTTATTTGAATGGAAGAGAAGTCATACAAATCCAAAAGGAATAAACCAAGGCAAAGAATTTGGAAATGCAAATAAAATAAAACACTCCCAGAGTCCTAAAAGTGGTAATAATTAGGGTTGGTGACTTGTATAATTCAGTTGAAGGAGGAGCCAGCGATAAAAGAGACCCGTAGGTCCCTACCATTGGCTATCTGGATCTCTGCAAAGCCTGGAGTCCACTTTGGCAGGGGCATATACATTGCTTGTGCTTTTCTATTTCATTTTTTTTTCCCATGGGGAGAAATTTATCTGAACTTAAGCAACAACAAAAAAGTGTTTCCATACACATTGAAGAATAGTGAAAGAGGTTTCTTTATAAAACTAAGCATCTCTACTTCATACTGCCTACTTTAAAGGGATGTTTATAATAAATCCCATGTATTACTTTCAAAATAGTTCTGCCTGTTTGTGCTTCCTTCTGACCTGTTTGTGCTTCATTCTGAACTTCTGCTCTCTTTTGTGTAAAAAAAATGTTACAAACTATCTTTGCAGGTAGTTGGAAAAAAGAGAATAAAAACTTTGTTGATCTGTCAAAAAAACATGTTAAAATGTTTCCTTTTTTCTTGCATCCTCATTCCTGCTCCTCCTCTCTGACATGAACCAAGAGAAAAAAAGAAAAACCTCTTATACCAAATAAGTTTAGTGCAAAAGAGTTCACTTGGTCCCCAAGTCCAAAAATAGATGACTCTCTACCTTGTATCATTATCAACCTATGAAGTGGATAACCTCCCTTATGGGGAGTAGCTCCATGAATTACAGTGCCAGACTTGGAGTCAAGAGGAGGACCAAATTTCAAATGTGACCTCAGACATTTACTAGCTGTGTTAAGCTGGCAAGTGATTTAACCTTTACCTCAGTTTCCTCATCTGTAAAACTGGGATGTAAATTAGTACTTACACTTCAGGGTTGTTCTAAGGATTAAATAAAACACATAGCAAAGTGTCTGATACACAGTGTTATATAAATGTTAGCTATTATTATTATTTTTATTATAGTTTCTCCATGACCAATGTGCTTGGTGATTGCTTTGATCTGAGTCTGCAAGTCTTTCAAAGTTGTTTTTCTTTAAATTGTTGTTGCAAGTTGTTATCCTGAATCTTCTCAATCCTCTCTATTCAGATCTCAGAAATTGTCTCTATGGTCATTTCTGACACAACATTTTATTATGACCATAGTTGTCGATTTGTTCGCACATTTTCCAGTTAGATTCTAGTTCTTCGCTTTTCTCTTAAATCTCATTAATTATCTTGCTCAACAGGTGCTAATTTAACCTAGTATAAAGTGACATCATATCTATAAAGTTTAGCCCTGTGCTTGGCAAATAGCAGGTGCCTAATAAATGCTCATTTCCTTCTCTTCCCCTTAATTGTTTTAGCTTGCAGAAAGAGTAGGCCAGTTGTTAAGAGTTTTCTACATTTCAGCTGTCTAGGTCACCCTTCAGTCATGCTTGACTCTTTGTGATCCAGTAGACCATATTGGGTTTTCTTGGCAATGTTATTGGAGTGGTTTACCATTTTCTTCTCCAGTGGATTAAGGCAAACAGACTTACCCAGTGTCATATAACTATTGAATGTCCAAATCTGGATTTGAACTTCAGTCTCCTGAGTCTAGGCCCAGTTCTCTATTCACTAAGCCATCTAACTGCACCCACCCCCATTGCCTCAAACCTGGTAATATTTTCAACTCCAAGCTTTTCAATTTTCAACTTTTGAGTTCTTCTAGTCATGGAGGCCCCATGGACCTCAGAAGAAAATGGCATATTCTGTGCCAAATAATCCCTCAGTTCTTAGCTCCAGCACTGATTTGGATTTCTCCTACCTATGTAGACCGGAGGCAACTTATTAGCCAATTCTACAGCTCCTGGCTCATTCTCAGTCAGTCTGGAAGTCTTCTGATTTCTGATAGGTTTTGGTGTTCTATCCATGGCTCTATCTAATCACTTGCTTAATTAGGTACCTCTCCCTCTGTCCAAGCTCTGAGGAATCTCAGAAAGAAATGTGAAGAAGAGTTCTGTTGTCATAGAGCTTTTATGGATCATTAAGTCCATAAAAGGTTCACTCCAAAACTGGAAGAAAACTTATAGTCTATCTAAGCCAACTTCCTCATTTTATGAAATAAAGAAAATAAAGCTCAGAGGTCAATGGCCCCATGTCACATACCTGACATGAGGCACAATGAACCCGTATTTTCAGATTCCATATTCAAGATTTTTAATGTACTTCACAATTATTTATAAAGAGAAATGATGGAGAAGATCTTGAACAAACCACTTAACCACCCTAGGCCTCAATTTCCTCATTTGAAAAATGGAAAAAAAAATATTGCTTGCATCACCTCCCTCCTAGGAAATGGTGAGGTTAAGATGGAACAGAACAATTAAACCTTACATCTTAAAGATTATGAATGACAGCTATTAAGGTTATTAATAATGCTGATCTTTGGGGCTACTTGAAAGGAACAGAACTAAACATAGATGCTAACCTAGGACAATAGATGAGTTAAGTTTGACCTAAGTATGAAACTAGGTCTAATGACTAGTTAATGAATACACTTGGGGTAAACCCAACTGGTTAGAGAGAAAGGAACCAAGGAAAAAGATAGCACTTCTAGGGTAATATGATTGAGCTGTTGGAAGGAATCTTTTTTTTTACATGTACCATAATTTATTAAGTCATTCCCCAACTAACTTTGATATGCTTCTATGAATATTATGATGCATGCATATGCTTTTTTCTTTTTCTTTCCTTTTTAAAACTGAAAATAATTTATTTTTTCCTATTTACATGTAATTTTCAATACTAATTTTTGCAAAATATTGAGTTCCAAACTTTTCCCACCCCCAGAAGCAAGCAATTTGATGTAGATTACATATGCACAATCATTTAAACATATTTCCATATAGTCTTCTTGTGAAAGAAGAATCAGAACAAAAGGGGGAAAACTACACAAAAGGAAAAACAAAAAAAAACAAATTAAAAAGTGAAAATAGAATGCTTTGATCTACATTCAGACTCCATTGTTCTTTCTCTGGATGTGGATGGCATTTTCTATCACAAGTCTTCTAAAATTGTCTCCAATTGGGGGTGGCTAGGTGGCACAGTGAATAGAGCACCGACCTTGGAGTCAGGAGTACCTGGGTTCAAATCCAACCTCAGACACTTAATAATTACCTAGATGTGTGGCCTTGGGCAAGCCACTTAAACTCATTGCCTTGAAAAAAAAAATCTAAAAAAAAAGAATTGTCTCTAATCATGTTATTGCTGAGAGCTAAGTCTTTCATAGTAGATGATCATACAATGTTGATATATAATATTCTCCTGGTTCTACTCTCTTCACTCAGTATCAGTTCATGTAAGTCTTTCCAAGATTTTTCTGAAATCTACTTGCTCATCATTTCTTATGGAACATTTCATTATAGGCATATACCTCAACTTATTTAACCATTCCTGAATTGGCAGATATTCCCTCAATTTCTTAGAAGGAATCTTAAGGGCATTTAAACCAATCAAAACACTTTATAAACAAAAGATATAGAGAAGTATTAATTAATTGATTAATTAATTTATATTGGTTTCTGCAAGGTGAGGGAGCTAAGTGGCTTACCCAAAGTCATACAGCTAAGTTAAGCATTAAGTATCTGAGATCAGATTTGAAGTTAGGTCCTCTTGACTCCAAGGCTGGTATTCTATACACTAAGCCGTCTAGCTGTCCTTTATTTATTTTTTTAAAAAATATTTTATCCCTTCCCAATACACATTAAAACAAATTTTTTTAAGTTTTGAATTTAAAATTTTATCTCTCCCTCCCTCCTCTCCTCTCTCCTGGAGACAGTAAACAATTTGATATGAGTTATATATGTGCAATAATGTAAAACATTTCCATATAAGTTATTTTGATAAGCATTTATTAAATGCCTACTATATACTAGACATTGTGCTAAGTGTTGGGGATACAAAGAAATGCAAAAGAGGATCTCTGTTCTTTTGGAGTTCATGGTTTAATGGAGGAGACAACATGCAAATCACTATGTACATGCAAGGTATATCTAGGATATATTAAAAATTATGTCAGAGGGAAGGCACTAAAATTAAGTAGGATGGGAAAGGCTTCATGCAGAAAATGGGATTTTATCTGAGACTTGAAGGCAGGGAAGATAGGAAGGTGGTGAGGAGGGAGAGAATCCTAGAGATGGGGAACAGCCAGATAATATTCATGAAGGTTATAGAGAGAGGAACAAGGTCAGTGTCAGGAAAGTCTATTATTAGTCTGAACTATATTTGGTAAAAATTCAACTGGGGAAGGGGCAAGGAATAGTCCAGTGGGTGGGGTGGGGTGGGGGAAAGAGGAAGGAAGCACCTGGAAGAACCCACAAGATGAAGTGTGAGAATGATGGATGAGGTAGTGTTCCCTCCCGTGTCACTGCTCTAGGGCAAAGCTTCATTAACCCATGTTAATTATGTTTCTGATGCCAGGGATAGCGTGATACTCAGGACCAGAATCTTTTGGGTCACCCAGGGAACTGTCTTCTTCACTTAGAATCCTTGAGAGAGAACTGTGAGGAACAATAATGGGGGATCGGCACTCTTAGAACCTTAGGTGCAAAGCCTATCTTTAGTTAGCTCATTGTTACAATAAGACAAAGACTCTTTGCTCTATAAACATGTCTGTTTTCACACTATATAATCTCCTTTAATTTGATTTTCCAATATTTTACCTAGTAAAGCTCTTGAAAATTTCCAAACCTGCCTGGGCCTGAATTAAGGGGAAATGATGTTTATGGGCTAGGAAACAGCTCAGGGACTCAGTGCCTCCTGGAAGCCAGGTGGGATGGTGGCAACTGCTCAGATTCACTTCCTGAGATGAAACTGGAGGACCTGAGATAAAATAGGAACTCAGGTGAATGTGATCAACTCTGCTCTTTTGGTCCTTATCAGGTAAAGGTTTTTCCTCACATTTGATCCTATCTACCCACTTTCATGCATGCAAACAGTTTGCACAAAACATTCACACTACACAAAGGTCACCATATTGTTCAGGGTTCTGTTCCGCTGGAGGCTTTTGGTGAACAGCAGTCCTTCTCTCTTATTAATCAGCAATCTGACTATTCTGCTATCTGAATCCTGGGATTTTGAAGACTATAAGTAATCTTCATTCTACTTTCTGTTGGACACTTCCAGGACTTTCTACCCAATCCCACTTGTCTTTCCTAAAGGTGGCAGGAGGATCGACAGGGAAAATGTTTAATTTTTATGATCAAGGATAAACAAGATGAATTGAAATCTCATCTAGACCCTGATCAATCTGTCAATCAGTAGTAGCCAGGCACTATGCAAGGAAGTGGCAATACAGACAAAAGTGAAACAGTCCTTGATCAATTTATATTCCTACTGGGGAAACATAGGTTTCCAAAGAAGTAAATATGGGAGATATTTAAAAAAAAACCCCATTTAGGAATGGTACAAAAAAAGACCTTTTGAAGAAGATAGTGCTTTAATTGAACTCTGAAGACAGCAAGGGGTTCTAAGAAGAGAAGATGGAAGTTATCTTATGCAAGGTCATAGAGGTAGAAGGAGGAATGTTTTATTCAGGGAATAGAAAGTAGGCCAGTTTGACTAGTGTAAAGAGTACATGAGGGTAAGAACCACCACCACCACCATTATTGCTGCTACTAGTACTAATACTACTGCTATTACTACTACTACTACTACTACTGCTGTTACTACTACTACTACTACTACTACTACTACTACTTACTACCATTATTATGCATTTATATTGCACTTTGAGGATTACAATGTGCTTTATAAATATTATCTCTGTGATTACACATGTACAACCTATATCAGATTATTTGCTGCCATGGAGAAGGGGAAGAAAAGGGAGGGTAGAAGAAAAATATAGATCTCAAAACTTGCAAAAGGATGAATATTGAAAACTGTCTTTGCATGTAATTGAAAAAATAAAATAAAATGTAAATGTCTCGTTTGATTCTTACAAAAACTCTGGGAGATAAGTGTTCTTATTATCCTCATATTCCAGGGGATGAAACAGGTAATCAGAGGTTAGGTGACTTGCTCAGGGTCACATAACTAGTAGGTATCTGAGGCTAGATTTGACTTCAGGGATTCGTATCCTTCACTCTATCCATTAGCTGTACAGAGAAACATGTAATTAACCTGGATAATCTTGAACTAGATTGCAAAGACCTTTACATGCCAAATAGAGGAGTTTGTATTTTATCCTCAGGGCAATATGTAGCTACTAGTACTTTAGCAGATGAGTAACATGGTAAGACTTGTCTAGATTAATGTTGCAGTTCTTTGAAAGATGCATTGGAAAGCGGAGAGACTTGATTTGAGGAGACCATTTAGGAAGGTATCATTATAATCCAGATGAGATGTCAAGATAGAATAAACATATTTGGCAATGATTGGATGGGATGGGGAAGTGAGTGAGAGTGAAGGATAAACTCCTAGGTTTAGAATTTGGATGAATGGAAGAATGGTAGTAGTCTTGATAGAAATAAGAAAGGAAGAAGGGAAAAGAAAACCAGTCCTGTTTAGGGAATGTTGAGTTCCAGATGAGTACAGTCATCTGGAACATCAAGAGGTATTTGGAGATTTGGAAAACTCAAAACAGCTTAGGAAAGAGATAAGGGCTGGATGTATAGATCTTTTGGTCATTTTCATAAAATCTGTGGAGCCTGAGATCACCAAGAAAGAGTGTCAAAAGAGAAAAGAAGAAAACTTCACAGAACCCTGAGGGTATGCTCACACTAGGAGAAACTAGACATGATTGATGATTCCTCAAAGGAGATGGAGAAGTTTGGTCAAAAAGAAAGAGAATCATGACTGAGCAATATCTCAAAAATCCAGGGAGGAGAGAGCATCCAGGAAGAAGGGGAGTGTCAGTGCTGCTAAAAAGTCAAGAAGGTGGAAGGGATGCAGGAAATCTGGGACACTATTACATTGTTGGTGGAGCTGTGAACTCATCCAACCTTTCTGGAGAGCAATTTGGAATTATACCCAAAGGGCAACAAAATGTGCATACCCTTTGATCTAGCAATACAATTACTGGGTCTATACTTTGAAGAGATTATGAGAAAAGGTAAAAACATCACACAAAAACATTCATAGCAGCCCTGTTTGTGGAGGGAAAGAATTGGAAATTAAGTGAATGTCCTTCAATTAGGGAATGGCTTAACTAATTGTGGTATATGTATGCCATGGAACACTATTGTTCTATTAGAAACCAGGAGGGATGGGAATTCAGGGAAGCCTGGAGGGATTTGCATGAACTGAAGCTGAGTGAGATGAACAGAACAAGAAAAACATTGTACACCCTAACAGAAACATGGGGGTGATGATCAACATTGATGGACTTGTTCATTCCATCAGTGCAACAATCAGGGACAATATTGGGCTATCTGCAATGGAGAATACCATCTGTATCCAGAGAAAGAATTGTGGACTTGGAACAAAGACCAAAGACTATTACCTTCAAATTAGGGAAAAAAACCCATTATCTTATTTTGTAATTTTGCTATCTCATACTTTATTTTCCTTCCTTAAGGACATGATTTCTCTCTCATCACATTCAACTGAGATCAATGTATACCATGAAAACAATGTAAAGACTAACAGACTGCCTTCTGTGGGGGGTGGGGGGGAGGGAAGCAAGAATGGGGGAGGGGAATTGTAAAACTCAAAATAAAATTTCTAAACAAAAGTCAAGAAGGATGAGAACTGAGAAAAGTCCCTGGATCATTGACAATTTTTGAGAGGATAGTTTTAATTTAGTGGTGAATTCTCAAGAGGTTTAGAAATGAGAAAATGTATACAATGAGTGTAGATGTTCTCCTTCTTCCACTTTCTTCCCCCAGTTGAGATGAGAAGGTAATAGTTTGAGGGGATGGTAGGGTCAAATGAAGGATTTTTGGTATTATTTTTTAAGGACAGAATGGGCATTCATATAAGAAGTACAAAAGGACTCTATTGCTAAAGAGAAGCTAAAAGTCAGGGAATTAGTGGCAGCTAGGTGATACAGTGGGTAGAGCACTGGACCTGGAGTCAGGAGGACTTGAGTTCAAATATGGCCTCCGATATTTACTAACTGTGAGCCATGTGACTCTGGGCAAGTCACTTGACGCCCATTGCCTCCAAAAAAAAAATTGGGGAAATAGAAGATATAATCAAAAATGGCAAGTTGTTGGAGGAGATAGTTCAGTTTAGTGAAAAGATCCCTAGCTTTGAAGTCAGAAACCCTGGGTTCAAATCCTTCTTCTGAGATGTACTACAAGTGTGACCTTGGGCAAATCATTAATTACCCCTGAGCCTCAGTTTCCTCTTTTTTTTAATGAAGGGGATTAGAATAAGATAACCTCTGAAGTCCCTTCTAGATCTATGATTTTATGATTGGATGTGAATGAATGGGATCAAGATAACAAGCAGAGGGATTGGCATTGGCAGGTAGAAGAACCATACTTTTGTAGAAAAGAATATGGTTGATCTTAAGAGGGTGTGAACTGTGGAATTGGGAAGGAGGGAACTTGTAATGGATGTCTTCCACTTTTCACATGAAGTTTGAGTTGAAGCCCTTTGCTGAGAGATACAGATGAAGTAATATAGATAGCTTAAGCAGAGAAGTGGTTTGGAACATACTGGGGCATGTTTCAATCGAAGAAGAGTAAAAAGATTTTTATGCAGCACTGGAGCATCCTAGAGATTGGATGGTGTGTAGGAGAACCCATTAGCATAGTGATACAACTTCCTTCAGCAGTGTTTTGCAGCCCAAGTCATAGGAACATGGAAGGAAGATGATGAGAATACACCAGGACTGAAATTTGGAAGGTCAGAAGGATATGCAGTAGCACTGGTTAACTTAAAGGTTAAGAATTGGAAGAGAGAAAAGTGAGACCAATGCAGGAATTCTGGCTTAGGAAAAAGGGGAGAGCAGAGTGACTCTAAACTACACTGATGGTTAAGAATGGGTTTAGGAAGGGTAAGCACACAAAACAGAGAAGGATAGTAAGTTATAGCAAGATAAAGGAATATCTGGGTTATAGCTTTTGAGGTGCATCAACTGGGGCAACTAGGTGGCATGGTGAATAGAGCACCAAACCTTGAATTCAGTCAGAAGAACGTGAGTTCAAATTTGACCTCAGATACTTGACATGTATCAGCTGTGTGATCCTGGGCAAGTCACTTAACCCTGATTGCCTTCCTGCTCCCCCAACACAGCAAAGTGAAACAACTGTGAGTTGACTATCTCCCTGAGAGATTGAGGAAGAATGAAGGTGAAGATCATAGGAATTGGGGAAGTTGGTATACTAGGAATTAAGGATGTTTAAGAGACATCAACATTGAAGTCTCTAAAGTATAAGACAGAGGTTGAGGTAGAAAGCAAAACCATGAACCAAATTCCTTTAGAAAGGAGGATAAACAATTAGGAGCTGGCTGTCTTTATTTTTGTTCTCTCAGAGCCATGTGGTCAAGGGAGTATCTATTATCACTGGGATTTTGGGAAAAATCACCTTTACTCTTTGAAACTCAGTTTCTTCATTCTTGTCAGATGCAGGTGATTACTAAACAGCTCTAAATTCATGACCTTAATAGTTAAGAAAAGTCTTCACTTTAATGTAAAATTTTCTTCCAAACAAATTCCAATCATTGTTTACCTTTGCAGTGAAAAAGAACAAAATTAACTCCTCTTTTATATGACTCTTCAAATATTCAATACTACTGTAACAAAAAATCCTAACTCTTCTTGTCTGGGACAAATCATTTTATTTTAACCAGTCTTTAAAATAGTATGTCTTTCAATCTCATCACCATCTCAGGCTCCCTTTTAGTTATGCTCCAGTTTGTCAACTTCTATCCTAAAAGGTTGTCATAATGTTCTGCAGCACACCTCCTCAGAGGTTGTCTCCACATTTCCTTTGAGTGTGTGATACCACTCCCAAGTTCTAGGGTCACCTATTGAGGAAAACTCAAATCCCTTTTACTGGTATGCATGGACCTTTCCATTCTGGATTTATTTCACTTTCTAGTCTTATCTCATACTATACTACACCTTAGTAAAATTGGATGACTATTTCCTGAGTACCACCTTCCCTTTCCCCTATTCTCAGTTTTGTTCCCACTGTTCTCTTTGTCTGATATAGTTGACTGAGTGATGGATCTTGAGTAGGGAAGACCTGGGTTCAAAGCTTACCTCCCACACTTATTAGTTATGTGATCATGAACAAGTCATTAACCTTTTTTTTTTTATTTATTAAGGTTTTTTGCAAGGCAAATAGGGTTAAGTGGCTTGCCCAAGGCCACACAGCTAGGTAATTATCAAGTGTCTGAGGTTAGATTTGAACTCAGGTACTCCTGACTCCAAGGCCAATGCTTTATCCACTACGCCACCTAGATGCCCCGTCATTAACCTTTTTAAGCATCAGCTTCCTCATCTGTAAAAAGTGGGTTAACATTGCCTCTCTAATACCTACCTTACAGGTTGTTGTAAGGCTTAGATAAGACCATCTATTTAAAGCATTTGAAAAATCTTAAAGGGTTATAAAAATATCAGCTGCTAGTATTATTTGCCTGTTGGATTTTTTGTTATTATTTAAAGCCCAACTAAATATCACTTCCTCCATGAAGCCTTCCTGGCAATTGCTTTCCTATTTTGTATCTATCTAAAATTTGTATTTTAGCTTTTTGTATATGTGTTCTAACTCATGGGTTGTGTAAATTTTCTACCTTCCCCAGATCCTAGAACTATGCTCTGTATAAGAGTGGTGGCTAATGAACGATTGTTGAATTGAATAAAGATACAGAAAGCATGCTTATTGGATTTTTGGAATACAAGAAGTTAGGAGGGATAACTATATATTTAAATGGAAAGATCAGTATCTGAAAACATCTCAACAGGTTGGGATGAAACATCTTACCTAACAGGATAAAAATTAATTGGGATAAATGTAAAGTTCCACGTATGGGTTTAAAGAATCAAATGCACAAAGAGAGAGAAGTAGCTAGATGTGTATGAAATGGATGGTGTAAAAAAATAACTGTAAGTACTACAGAAGCCAACAGTATGTAAGGTGATATGGCAGTCACAGAAATTCATATTGTCCTAGGTGGAATTAAATGGGGCAGAGTGTCCAAAATAAAAGAGGAGATGGTCCTTGGTATTTGTTACTTGGTTCATGTGTGGAGTATTGTGTCTAGTCCTAGGGATTATATTTTAGGAAAGAGGTTCTAGAAAGGCGGACAGAGATGTTGATGGGACACAAAATAGCATCATTTTAGGACTAGTTGGAATAAATGAGGATGTTTGTTCCAGAGAAGAAGAGTTTGGATTTTTTTTAATTAGTCTTCTTAAATTCTTTAGGGGTCATTTGAAAGAAGGGGTTTATCTTGTTCTCCTTTATCCCAGAGGCAAGGACTAGGAACAATGAGTGAGTTTTGTTTGGAAGCAAATTTCACATGAGAGTAAGGAAACAATTAAGGTCATGGATTTGGAACTATTTAGTAGTCACCTGAATTTAACAAACTGAGAACCAGAGAGTTGAAGTGATTTGCCCAAAATCACAATGATAATAAGTTACTGAGGAAGGATTTGATTCCAAACTCTCTGACTTTTCACTGTAGCAGATTGCAACTCATTGTCTAGAATTGTACAGAAATAGAATGAACTATTTCAGGAAGAATTTCTCTGCCACTGGACATGTTCCAGGACAGGTTGGATAATTTGGGGATGTTGCAGAAAGAATTCATGCTTTAGAGAGTTTTGCCTAGATACATCTGATAGTTCTTTCATTTCTAGGATTTTATGAATCTATTTATCAAAAGTGCCTAAGAAATTATATAGGGCAGCTAGGTGGCGCAGTGGGTAGAGCAGGGGACCTAGAGTCAGGAAAATTAATCTTCTTGAGCTCCAATCTGACCTCAGTCACTTGCTAGTTGAGTGACCCTGGGCAAGTCACTGAACCCTGTTTGCCTCAGTTTTCTTATCTATAAAAGTGTTGGTGAAGGAAATGGCAAACTACTCTGATATCTTTGCCAAGAAAACACCAAATGAGGTCAAAAAGAGTTGGATTCAACTGAAAAATGACTCAACCACAAAAAATTATCTATCTTGAAGAAGGGTTCCTGCCTTCTTGGAACTTAAATTTTTATAGGTAATAATATGGATATATAAATATTGATGAAACAAGATATGTTAACTGATCAACTAGCCAACTAGCACTTATTAAATGCTTACTACATAGTCGACTATATGTTAAGAATAAAAAAGAAAGGCAAAAAAAAAAAACCAAAACAAAAAACAAAAAACAAAACCCCAGGCTCTGACCTCAAGGAGTTTTATAATTTAATGCATAAATATAATCACATAAGAAGTAGCATGGCACAGTGGTCAGAATGCTGAATGGAGCATCTGGAAGTCCTGACTTTGGATTCCATCTCTGTCATTTGCTTTCTGTGTGACTCTAGTTTAACCTTAGCCTTTCTGAGACTTAGCTTTTTCCATCTGTAAAGCAGGATTATTAATTCATGTTCTACCCGCCTCCCAGGGCTATTGTGAGGTTCAAAGGAGAATGTATCATCAAGTTCTTTGCAGACTTTAAAAATGTTATGTAACTGTCCATTATTATTAATCCCTATGATAAAATGGGAAATAGAAGGATTCTTCACACTGGGGTTATCTGGGTTAGTTTTATGAAGTCCTTAACTTAAATTGGAGGTTCTGGGAGGAGTCAACCAATCAGAAGGATAGAGCACAGGACAGAGAATATTTCCAACGTATGAGATCCAGGGGTGAGTGATACTTTAAGAGGAAGATCTTGCTTCATGTGTGGAATATTGTGTTGATGAAATTGAGGAAGTCTTGGAGATTCAAGAGAGCAGCTCTAATGGAACTTGAAGGATAGGTGGCTATGGGATAATGGGTCAAGCATAGATGGTGGAGGGGAAAGTCATGCCAAGCAGAAAAAAGTCCCAGAGGTAGAATAGGACTTTATTATGACTGAGGTATAGGGTACTTGCAGTGGTGTAGTAGGAGAGAATGGTAGAAAGGTAGGTGGAGGCCTGACTATGGAGAACTTTAAAGGCTAAGCTAAGAAATTTGGATTTTAGCTTAGTGGCAACAGGGAGCCATTGATGGTTTTTGAGCGGGGGAGTGATTCAATCAGTTATTTATTAGTGTTGTTGTTGTTAGACATCTTACTCTGGTGAGGTACTCTTGTGAGGTACATAGAAAGGGTTGGATTGGGGAGAAACTTGGAGAGCAGGTTCACCAGATCAGCTCTAGGAGACTATTTGTAATAGTCTTTCCCTCTCCTCTCTTTTTTCCTTCTTTTTTTCCTTCCTCTCTTTCTCTTTCCCTCTCCCCTTCCCTCTCCCCCTGCGGCTTGCCAACTGCCAGCAGATGACATCTCCTTTCATGTTTAGGGCTGAGCACGGCTTTGAATGTTCGTTTGATTCCGTTAAGATAATAGCTGGTTCACTGTCAGATGCAGACTGATCAGTTAAAACCTTAATCACTGCCTGTCTCCTCACACGGCACTTAGTTTTTAAGAGATTAATCCCCTCAGCCCTGCTCTAGCTCACATTCAGTTTGGAAAAAGATGAGGTTTGTATTATCATTTTTATTATTATTATTATTATAATCTACATTGTTTTCCACATTTATTGTTCCTTTCACACATTTCTTTCCTCTTTATTCCTCTCCCTTTCTTTTTCAATTGTGGAACTCTGTCCTTCATTTTTGCCTTCTCTCTCTCTCTCTCTCTCTCTCTCTCTCTCTCCCCCTCTCCCCTTCTTCTCTTCCTGCTCCTTTCTTTTTCTTTGTCTTCTCTCTCTCTCCCCCTTCTCTCTTTTTGTCTACTCCTTTCTGTTTCTGTCTTTCTCCCCCTATTCTCTCCCCCACCTTTCTCTCATTCTCTCTCCTTCTCTTCCTCCCCCTTACTCTTTTACACTCACTCAACCACGCCCATACACAAATATACCTCAACTACATCCATGTACATAAACATGCATGTCCATGAACATGCATATGTATAGAAGACATTTGTTTCCATATAACTAAAGACACAAAGACTTTTCCACTCTGGGACATATTTTTGCTAAGGAGCTGGGAATCAAGGAAATTTCTTCTTTCCAATTCCAGATGACTCGGGTTTAAATTCCAGGGCAGTTTACTTACTCTCTGTGTGACCCCCAGTAAGTCACTGAACCTTTCTGGGTCTCAATTTTCTCATCTATAAGAAAAAAAAAAGACTGGATGAGATGGACTCTAAGGTCATTTCCAACTCTCATTCTGTGGTCCCCGATCCTTTCTGCTCTAGGTCCATGCAAAAGAGGGACTGTCATCTCTAAGCTTACCCTGACCCACACTTTGGCCATGTAATTACCTCCATTTTTAAAAATAAATTTTTATTTAAGGCAATGAGGTTAAGTAACTTGCCCAAGGTCACACAGCTAGGTAATTATTAAGTGTCTGAGGTCAAATTTGAACTCAGGTCTTCCTGACTCCAGGGCTGGTGCTCTACCTACTGATCCACCTAGCTGCCCCCATGTAATATTCTCCAATATTCTCCAGAGAGTGGTTGAGTATTTCCAACTCAGCTAAGGTCCTTATCAAAACCAGGTTTTCTCTCAATAAGCTGTGACTAGCCTAAATTTTGTTTTACATATAGGGAAACCGAGGCTCCTAGAGAGAAACTAAGTTGCCCAAGGACCACCAGCAAGTTTGTATCCCTGTCCCTACTCTTTCTACTAAACTGCTAAAGGAGATTTAATTAATCAAGCAAGGAGTAAACACTGTGGAGGTCCCTTGTGTACTCAGCAAGATTTTAGGTACTATCCAGATAAGATGAGAAAAACAGAAACAATCCTTGCTCTGGTGGACCTCATATAGTCCTGTTGGGGAGCTAGATTAACACACAGGAAGCAATTAGGGAGCAATAGGAGACAAGACATAATTAAGTACTACATTTTTTGGTATAAACCATGATTGTTATTGGAGTTCAAAGCTAGGAGAGAGATCAGTTCTGGGCGGTGGAGGTGTGGTTCCGGCTGGGCCTCAACACTAGAAAGATCAAGTGCAAATTTTGTGCCAATTGTTGCAAGAATTTTTAAAAATAATTTAAAAATTTTACTCTAATTTCTCCTATCTATTCAAATGTACTTTAATACAAATAATTACAAGCAGATATAATTTTCCTTTGAAAGAAAATTTTTTCCCTACTATCTCTATTTTCTTTGCCTTCAGATTAAAAGAATATAAAACCACTTTGTTAATTGATGCAATTTGCTCCTTCAA
Source organism: Macrotis lagotis (assembly GCF_037893015.1). Taxonomy (NCBI): domain Eukaryota; kingdom Metazoa; phylum Chordata; class Mammalia; order Peramelemorphia; family Peramelidae; genus Macrotis; species Macrotis lagotis. Next base: position 17,593,693 of record NC_133662.1, on the reverse strand, counting down.
GGTTGTCTTAAATTCCGGTCCCTCCTTAAATGATGGGTAGGATATTTGGAAAGGTAGAAAGAGAGAGGGCTTCTGAGTGGGGCAAGTTTGAAGTAGCAAGGAACATGTGAGGGGTATTTAGATGACTCATCAAACTGGGAGTAGTAACCAAGCTGGAAACTGATTGTTTTTCTAATGAAGAAGGAGGGGCAGGAATAGGGAATTTGAAGCAGATGAGACTTAAAACAGACATTATCAAAAACTTGAAGGAACAGAGGCCAAGAGAAGGGATGTGATTTGCTCAAGGTCACACAGTGAGTTAGCAGCAGAGTCAGAATTCAAACTCAAGTGACCTTAACACAAGGAAATGGGTAACTAAGGGAGGTTGGCATTTCTCTCCCTGGAGATTCTCAGGCCAACGGTGAATCCCATTTGTCTCGGCTGAGGGAGAGGCAGGCTGTAATAACCCTGGTGATTGGGGCAGCCCGAATGGTAAGGATATGGGTGAAAGAAATGGCTGAGGTGTCATCCCTCCCTTCCTCACACCTAGAGGCAGGGAGTCTTAGGGACTTGGGGTTAATGGTGTGACATCCCGGTGGCAGCTTGCCCGGCGGGTTTCTGATGCCTTTTCTAATTTGGTGAGCTGCTGAAGATTAGAAGGCGAGAAGAGAGTTTTCCTCCCACAGGTTATTATCCTGCCAACTCCCTGGGCACCCAAGGGAGTGAGGCAGTGTGTTTCAGGAGAAAAGGAAGCTGGGCCTAGTGTTCAGGATTGGGCTCATGTTGAGGTTGGTCCCCCTTGGGGTAGGGAAGGGAGGAGGAGGAAGAAGGAGGCTGGAAGGAACTGGGGAGGGAACAAAATTGATGCTATTAATGGATGTGAAGCTGGGGAAAATGGGAGTAGCAGTAGAACTTGGGAGATCTTCCCCACAATCAAGGGTAACAGAGGCTGACAGCTGAAGCCCCTTTCCCCCTTTCCATCTTAGATTTTTTCCTTCTTTAATAAATAAGTAGTGATATCCAGGGCAGAATGGTTCCCCCCCCACCCTTACCCCCTCCTCAGGCAAATGGATAACTCTGCCTAACATGAGGTCTGGCCATTGTTCTAGGATGCTGCTGACCTTCCTTGTCCTTCCCCACCCCAGGGAAAGTACATAAACGTAGATTAGTTTAACTCTCTGGGGGAGTTCCATCAGGGTAATTTCCCAGCCACAAACCTTTACTTTGCAAGAGAAAGAGAAGAAAAGCAGGATAAAAAGACTGGAAAAGTTACATAAACAGCACTATATTAAGCACTCGGAGATGCAAAAAAGATCAAAACGGTCCTTGGTCTCCAGGAGCTGACATTCTAATGGAGGAGACAGCATGAAAACAGCCAGGAATGGAAAAGATATACAGGGCATCCCCAAAGTCTTAGTACAGTTAAAATCTTTAATAATGTTTTTTAAAAAAAAGTTTTTATACTATTAAAGCTTCACTGAGACTTTTGGGATTTTCCATATAAAGTTAAATGGAAGGTAAACTTAGAAAGCTACTGGCAAAGGTCTTTTGCAGGAGGTAGGTTTAAGTTACACCTTGAAGGGACTCAGAGAAAACCAGGAGATGGAGGTGAGGAGGGAATGCATTCTAGGCAAGGGGTCAAGAAGTTTAAAAAAAGTGGTCTGGTGATGGAGTGTTCTGTACTAGGGACAGCAGAGAGGTCAGGATAACACAAGATACAGAAGGGAGTATAGTATGGAAAAAAGGGAAGGTAATAGGGAAACACTAGTTTAATGAGTGTGTTGTAGGTAGGAGTGTGAGGGTGATGTGGTCAGACCAGCACATTAGGAAAATCTCCTTGGTTTTGAGTGGAGGATGGATTCTGCTAGAGAGAAACTTGGACCATCAAGATCAAACAAATAGCTAATGCAATAGTCTAGATATGTTGTGATAATTGCTGGTAGCTGTGTGAGTGGAAGGAAGGGGACTTATGTGAGAGGCTGTAAAGGTAGCAGTAAGATTTGAAAACAGATTGAATATAGTAGATAAGAGTGAAGAAGGAAAAAAGGGAGAGAGGGAGAGAAGAAGGAAAGGGAGAAAGGAAGGATGGGGAAAGAAGGAAGGCAGGGAGGAGAGGAAGAAGGGGAAGAAAGGAACAAAAAGAAGGAGGGAAGGATGGAGGAAAGGAGAGAAGGATGAAGGGAGAGAAGGAGGGAGGGATGAAGGGAAGGAGAAAGGAAGAGAGTGAAGATGAGGGAAGGAAGGAGAGAAGGAAAGGAGAGAGGGAGGGAAGGAAGAAAGGAAGGGAGGGAGAAAAAGAGGAGAGAAAGGAAAGAAGATAGCATTTTTAAATTTTCTATTATGTGAGGCACTGTGCTAAGCACTTTGCAAATTTGATCTTCACAATAATTCTGGGAGATAAATATTATAAACACCCCCATTTTACAGTTGGGAAAATAGAGTTAGACCAAGATTAAGTGATAACCTCACCAAGCTTATAAACTATTAAGCATCAGCGTCTCCATTTGGAACTCAGGTCTCCAGACCTAATGTTATTTATTGCACCATCTAGTTGCCTCCAAGACTGGCTATATGGTGGTGCTCTTGGCAGTAATAGGAAAGTTCAGAAGAGAGATAATGAGTTCAGAAGTCTATGAGTGTGTATATGTATATATACAAAACATATCTTTTTTAGTGTTGTGAGAGAAGTCCCTTGTGTACTTTAAACATGTGGCAATTATTAAATGTGAGCTCAATTCTTGTGATTATGAAAAAGGTGCTTGTGTTGGATATTCCTCTACTGAGAGTATTGGGCTAGGAAATCACTGTAGTCCAATGGAAGTAAGGAAACTTGGAGCCAGAAGACCTTTTTCTGCTAATTCACTGGGCAAATCTCATTAACTGTATCTTAGTTTCCCTATTTATATAATTGGAGGGGGGGCAGGGGTCTAGATCTGTGATTTGATCTGTGATAAGACATTCCAGATGAGGGACTTACCTCCACCAATGTAGATAACTTCATCATACCACACATCTGTCATGTTCAAAAATAGATGTCTTATTCTGTACCTTGAGTGTGTTACATCACTATTCTGAGTAATATACTTTACAATCCATCTTCTGGAGTTATCACCATTGCATTTATCAGGGTTCTAAAGTCATTTAAAGTTGTTTCTCTTTACAATGTGGTTGATACTGTATATCTCCTAGCCCTGCTCACTTTATTTTATAACAGTTTACATACATACTCACCACCTGGGAGTACTCTTACTGGGTCATTTAATCATAAGCAACCTAGGAATAAAATACCTCTTTTACAACCATTCTTTGTTCTCTCTTTATCTTTCCTAACTCTTCCCCATTTTTGTTCTACTAATTTTGCCCACCCTCCAGAAATATAGAAACAAGTATTTATTAAACCAGACAAGGTTCCAGAGAAGGTAGCTAGCTAGGCATTGCAGTGGATAGAGCACTAAGCTGCAATCTAGGTTTAGTTCAAACCTAGCCTCAGACACTTACTATCTGTTTGACCCTGGGTAAGTCACTTCACCCTGGTATTTTTCAACATCTGTAAGATGAACTGGAAAAGGAAATGACAAGTCATTCCAGTATCTCTGCCAAGAAAACCCCAAATGAGGTCATGAAGAATTAGGCACAACTGAGAAATGACTGAACAACAAACAAATAATGTGTCAGACACTATGGGATGTAATTGCAAGCAAAATGTCAGTTCCCTGACCTGAAAGAGCTTAGATTCCAATAGAATACAATACACAAAAGGGAATTGATAAGTGGAGTGGGAGATGAGACTGGGAGTGGAATGAAGTTCCCTGGCAAGGTTTCAGAGTCCAGAGAAATTTAAGAACAGAGTCAGGAAGGAATTGAAGTTAGTTCCCATTGGTCTCCATCACAAAATGGAGATTCTAGGAGGAAACTCACTGATGGAAAAGAGCAGGAGGATCTTGAAAGGGAATATTCCAATATGGCAGGGACCCTGAAGTTATCAGGTTAGAAATCTCAATTTCATTCATGAGGCAATTCAAGCCCCTAAAGGAGGAACATGACTAGTTCAAGGTCATATAGCAAGGTCTCCTTGATTGGTATTCCCTTTCAACATGTCCAAGAGAGCCAGAAGTAGTGATACCCCACTGGTAATCTCTATAACCTGGAGAACTGCACTCATGAATCCCTTGACCTTGAGAATTCTAAGCTTTAACAGGGCTAAAGTGAATGTTGGCACTATCTAGCACAAATATGATGAACTAATCTTAGGGTAATAAAGGATGGCAGATGAATTGGAATGCTCAAATTCTGCTTGGTCTTTGGAATCCCTAAGGCAAGGATCACCATATGCTTTTCTCAGTCCCTAGAGGAACCGACATTTTTAGTGTTGCTATTGTAACTGAGGGAAGAATTCAGCCCTGAGCCTTGGACTTGCCAGCTTCCCAGGGCCTCCGCCAGCTTCTCTGCTTGGGGTACAAGTGTTTGAGATGAGCTCAGGGTTTTTACTTTTCTTTCTTTACTAAGCTTCCCTGATTCCTGAAACATGAAGTCTCCTGTATCTTCCTGTTCCCTGAGCTGGCTTGGTTTCCCTGGTTTTGCAATCTGTGCCTCCCAACCCCTGATTTTTGCCTTATGTCCTTGCCTTTTTCCAAGCACTCATTTCCCTCTGAATCCACACACAATAAGCCATAAGGTTTTTGTTTGTTGTTGTTTTTATAGTTTATTCTCAAAGGAAGAGGCAGAATGTAGAAATGGACAGAGGGTTAACCTTGAGTCCGGGTTATATCACATACTAGTTCTGTGACCAAGAGCAATTCACTTTTAGAACCTGTAGTACCCCAGGCAACTTTGTAGGCTTTAAGTTACAGAACAGTTGCTGATTTGCATTGATGGAGGGCATTTCTACAGTGGAAGTCTCATAGACTGATAAAATTAAAGATCAGATCCAGTTCACAAGGGGAAGAAAAAAGGTACAAAAATTCTGAACTAATACATCAGAATAAGATCAGTAGTTATGTAAATGGGGGGGGGGGGGGACCCAACTACTTACTCCCAATATTCCCCTTAAAGTTTCACAATGAGCAGCAACCCTAGCACAATCTGATTCATTAATCACATTAGACTGGAAACTCCAAGTAATGGTCCTATCATCTTTGTAATTTTAGGCAAGAATTATTTTCATCATACTTTTAGAGCTGGGCTACTTTTGGGATTCTCTCACATAGGGTCTCTGGATTGAGGTTATTGGTCCTTTCCTTAAAATCAACCTTTCCAGGGGCAGCTAGGTGGCACAGTGGATAGAATACTGGCCTTGGAGTCAGGAGAACCTGAGTTCAAATCCGACCTCAGACACTTAATAATTACCTAGCTGTGTGGCCTTGGGCAAGCCACTTAACCCCATTACCTTAGAAAATCTAAAAAAAAATCAACCTTTCCCTCTCCCCCCAACCCTTTATTGATGCTCTCTTTTTTTATATCACTGTTATGTTTCTGTAATTCTCTCTAAATACAGAACCCATAGAACAGAAAAAAGTTAACTAGGCAAAGCAGATAAACATGTTGGACATATATGACAACAATTCTCATTCATCACTTATAGACATTATCTCTCTGAAGCAAGACCTGAAAAACCAGGATTTACTGTTAGTTTCCAAAGTCATCATTGGTCAATATATTGATTAGAATTCTGATGATTTTCAATATCTTCCTTTACATCTGGTCATTATTACAATTTGTGCTACTAACTTCACTCTGTATCAATTGATAAAAATAAAAAAAACTTACAATGTTTTTCTGAATTCCACAATGTTTTTCTGAATTCCTCATATTTGTCTTTTTCTTCCTTCTCTCTCTCTCTCTCTCTCTCTCTCTCTCTCTCTCTCTCTCTCTCTCTCTCTCTCTCTCTCTCTCTCTCCCTCCCTCCCTCCCTCCCTCCCTCCCTCCCTCCCTCTTTCTTTTTTTCTTTTTCTTTCTGATAAAAAATCCATAGGCTATCTCTGAGGCCAGCTTTCTATTCTCTGTGTCAAGTGGACTTTCACCAATGCCTTCATTTTTTCCTGCACAATAATACCCATATTTCCAAATTTGTACAGTTATTCCCCAATCAGTGGGTACTCACTTTGATTCTGGTTCTTTGCTAACAAAAAAAGTGCTATTAATAGTTTTAAAAACATGAGATTCTCCCTCTTTCTTGGATCTTCTTGAGGTATGGGAATTCTGGGGCAAAGAATATGTATAACTGAGTGAATTTTCAAGTATAATTGCCATTGGTCCACTCTTCCAATTTCAGGTTCCTTCACAGCAAGTTTTAGTCTTTAAGAATGTTACTGCATTATGCTTAGCTAAGTCACATGCCCTACTAAGTACCTACTACAAAGCGTAAAAACAATGAAATATAGGAGAGCTTCAAGTCAATAAGTATTTGGAATAGAAATTCCAGGGAATTCCATTAATTATCCCTCTACAAAACCTATTCTCTTCTCACACTGCTGTATCCTTCCATTTTTGTGGAGAGATCCAGGCTCAGCAACCATTATGATGACATGAAAAGAGCATCATCTTTATAAAACAGTAGATTTAGGCATTAGAGGTCATCTGATCAGCCCCACTCATTTTGTAGAATAACTTAGTCCTAAGGAGGTTCAATGATTAGCTCAAAGTCACACACTTCATAAGTGAAAGAGCAGGAATTTTGAACCTAAGTCTTCTGATACTAGATTCATTTCTCTTTCCACTGCTCTGTGATTTTAAGGGATAACATGTATAAGACTCAAATATAAAGAAGTTGCTGCCTTGTTTCTCCCTGCTGCAATGACCAACAGTTTCACAAATCCTTTTTGGCCAGGAATATTCATGCATACAAATAGATATACACAGTATACTTTCTGAGTAGGAGGAGAAAGTATCAACAACAATTGAGGGGCATCAACACTTGTGTGTGTTCCTCCTCTCCCAGTCTCCAAACTTTTCCATTGCCTGTTACACTATTAAATATTAATTTCTTTATGTTTTAGAGGTTTTTCTCTTCAGTAGTTTCTAAGAGGCTGCTAATACCCTTGGTGAGAATAACAATGAGACTCATTGTTAGAGCAGGAATAATAACAGTAGCATCTTTTAAAATACATTTTACTTAACATTTAGAAAATAGTTTCCTCCTCCCTCCCCCCACCCTAAAGTAGGTATTATTGTTCCTGTTTTAGCGATGAGGAAACTGAGGCTCAGAACATTTAAATGGTCATTTAATCTGTAAGCAAGGTCAGAATCATGATTCAAACCCAGGTCATTGGATCCTTGAATTTAGAACTAGAAGTAATAGTGTGCTAGTAAATATTTAACAGCCCAGCTATCTGCAAACATCCAGGCTACACTTTTAAATTTAATCAATATTATTATTTTTTCTTTTTAGGTTTTTGCAAGGCAAGTAGCTTGCCCAAGGCCACACAGCTAGGTAATTATTAAGTGTCTGAGACTGGATTTGAACCCAGGCACTCCTGACTCCAGGGCCAGTGCTTTATCCATTTCGCCACCTAGCCTAATCAATATTATTAACATTTTTTTTCTGACAGTTAGATGGTATAGTGGGTACAGTACTGACCTCAGATACTGACTAACTGTAAGACCTTGGATAAAACACTTAATTCTCTTTGCCTCAGTTTCTCATCTATAAAATGAACTGGGAAAATAAATGATAAACCAGTATCTTTGCCAAGAAAATAGCAGATGGGATTACAAAGAGTGAAAAGCTAGTCAATTAAACAACAGCAATGTGCAGCTAGTGGGAATCCTTATGTATAGATTAGTGGCCCCCATTCATATTTGATTTTTGATACCACTTATCTAAGATGACTCCCTAATTTTTTTTGAGATGAGAAAAATGGAGTTCCAGAGAGATGAAGTGATTTGCTCAAGGTAACACTAATATAGGTAGTAAAACTAACATTTATATAAGGCTCTCAAGTTTTGCATAGGAGTTTACATATGTTCTCTATGCTGTCATCTTTGATTCTCAACTTCCCTGGGAGGAATGCATTAATATTAACCCCATTTTACAGAAAAAGCAAACTGTGACAGGTTAAATGAAATGCCCAGGGTCACATAAGTAAGTATATGAGTCAGGATTTGATTCCAATTCCAGTACTCTGTCTTATGTACCATCTAGCTACCTAGTAGAACTGGCATTCCAATTCAGATCTCTTAATGGAGAAAAACACTGAACCACATTTCCTACCATAATGGAAGAGAAATAAACATCTGAGTGACATCTAATCTATCCCCCCTACCCCACATTTTCCAGAGGAAGAAATTAAGGCCCAAAGAAATTCACTGCTTTGCCCAAGATTTCAGAGGAAGGAACTTTTCTATCTAAGGACAATTTAGGGGCTAAACTGGGAGCAGAGGGGATAGTACTAGGATCTAGGACTTCCAACTCTAAATCTATGCTCCTTTTCCAAAGCTGCAGAGATTTAGAATTGCAAAGGATATTAGAGGTCACTGAGTCTAATTTGTACAAGACTCTTCTCTACATTATCTTCAACAAATGATCATCTGACCTTTTTTTGATTATCTCCAGTGACAGGGAATTCATTATCTCAAGGCAAGCCATTGCATTTCTGGATCACTCTAATTCTTAAAGAAGTTGTTCCTTATATTGAGCTGAATTATGCTTCTATTTACAATAGCTGTTCCTGGTAGGGAAAGCTGCCATTTGACAGATGCAAAAACTAAGAAAATTGTTAGAAATTATCAATTGCTAAGATCCCATAGTTAGTAAAGTTGGACTTCTTGCCTGCAGATTCAACATTCCAAAGGATCACCTCCTACCACTTGCCATCTTCAAGATACAGCATTAGTTTGACATCTCTGAAATGCACTCATCTATTATGATACATTCTAGTGATGGTCAGAAAGCTCGTCCCTCAATTAGATTGTAAGCTCCATGCAAGTATAGATCTTGTCTTACACTTTGTATTTCAATACCCTCTTATCTACCCACATACTCACCTATACTCACCCCCACACAATGCTCTGCATATAGTAGATATTTCATATATGTCAATTGAATCAAATCATAGTCTCAGTACTGAACACTGTAGAGGAATGTATCAAAACAGAAAATAGTCTCCAAAATCATTTGTTTTTTTTTTTTAATAAGGAGAACCAGCTCCTCTCTTTACAACCCCTTTTCATCTCCTTCCCCCACCCCACCCCCAACAGTTCAGTTGGAATCTCAGGGTCTGCTGAGGTCAAGACTGAGTTCAGAAGGCCATCGATGGGTCAAGAAGAATCTGTGTGGGCCAGCCCAGGGCCCAGCTGCCACTTGCTCTGGGCCAGATCCTGAGGGGCCTGGATGTGGCTTCCCCAGACAGTAGCAATTATCGTAATCAAAGGCTTGACACCAATTACACTGCAGGGACTGTCGGAGAAGACTGCAGTGCCCAGAGTTTCAGATTTTGCATATCTTAATGTGGACTGACAGGCAGTGACCTCAGGGGCCGCTGACCCAGCCAGCCTTCAGATATTTGTATGGCACCAGTTTCCAGAGCCAGTCCAGGCCTGTTCTGAAGGAGGCTGGAGACTGAGCCAGTGGGGAGTCCAGAGGCTATCCCTCTCCGGTATCACTCCCAGTTCTCTGTCCCATTAGCACCCTCCCCTTGAGGGAACCTCATGGTGCAAAGGATGGAATGATTCCACCTGAAGTTGGGAATACTTTTTCAAACCCAGCCTTAGATACTAACATGTAACCCTAGGAAGTCACTTAAGATATTGCTCAGCCTCTGTTTTCTCAATTGTAAAATGGGGGGGAGGGTAATAATAATAATAATAATAATAATAATAATCCCCTATTTCTCAGGTTGTGATAATAAAATTGAAATATTTGTAAAGTGCTTAACATAGTGCTTGGCACAATAGCAGGGGTCGAATAAATATTTGTTTCCTTCTTAAAGGTGTTAGGAAAAGACTTGAATTTGTGTGGGAAGGGATTCTAGAGAGTCAGGCAGTTCCTAGATTCAGATTCTAAATTTGTCTGCCACTAAATTGCTGTGTGACCACAGGGAAGTTACTTCCCTACCTCAGCTTCCTCATTTATTAAATAAAAATAATAATAGCTGCTAATAATACCTGCTTTCCTGTCAGAATTGTTGTGAGGATCAAATAAGATATTTGTAAAGTGCTTTGCAAATCTTAAATGACATTAAACTATAGACCTTAAACTAATAATATAAATATTAGCTTATATATTATTAATATATTAATATGTAATATATTATTATGAATGATATATAACATTTCATATGATATATAAGATATAGTATATATCTACACACACACACACACACACACACATATATATAAACATAAGGGATATATATATAAGGCAATGTGAAATCATTCTTGTCTTCAATAAACTTATATGCTACCCTTGAAGTTTTCTTAATGAACAATTTTTTGGGAACAGGCTAGATAGCAAGAGTATTGGAAAGGGGTTTTGAATCCTTTTACCACCTTGGACAGGTGACATTAACTTATATTAAATTAACTATATAAATGCTAAATATTAAATATTATTAATTATATTAATATATAATATATTATTATGAATAAATATATATGGATGTGTATACATATATGTTTATATATAAAATAAGGAATATATAAAGCAATGTAAAATAGTTCTTTCTTTCAATAAGTTTACATTTTACATATTACCCTGGAAGTTTTCTTTGTTTTTGTAGTTTTTTTTGTTTGTTTTTGCTAGGCAGTGAGGGTAAGGATTTTGCTCGGGCACACAGCTAGGCAATTATTAAATGTCTGAGGTCAAATCTGAACGCAGGTCCTCTTGAGTCCAGGGACCATGCTCTATCCACTGTGCCATCTAGCTACCCCAAGGAAGTTTTCTTTACGGATGATTCTTTAGGAATAAGCCTGATGACAAGAGTACTGGAAAAGGTACTTTTTAAAAGAAAGATATTATTTATTTTGAATTTTGCAATTTCCCCCCAATCTTGCTTCCGTCTCCCCACCCCCCACAGAAGGCAGTCTATTAGTCTTTACATTATTTTCATGCTATACATTGATCTAAGTTGAATGTGATGAGAGAGAAATCCTATCCTTAAGGAAGAAAAATAAAGTATAAGAGCAAAATTATATAATATGATAACTTTTTTTAAAATTAAAGGTAATAGTCTTTGCTCTTTGTTCAAACTCCACAATTCTTCTCTAGATACAGATGGTTGGAAAAGGGTTTTGAATCCTGGCTCTACCTTTTATCACCTTGGACGGGTGAAGTGATCTTTGATAAATCACTAAACTCTTCTGGGGCTCAGATAGATAATAATAATAATAGCATCTATATAACATATGCTATCTCAATTGATCTCCACAGCAACCCTGTAAGACAGGTGCCATTAGCCCATTTTACAGGTGAGGGAACAAAAGCAGAGAGAAGGTCCAAGATCACTGATGATGGAGGCAGTTTTCAAACTTCATTCTTCCTGATTCCAAGTCCAGATTTATATCCACTGCATCCCCTAGCTATCACTAATAAGATTGATTATAGCTCTGAATTTATGACCCTCCTCCTCCTGCTCCTATCCTCCCACTTGTCCATCCTACCCTCAGTCCCTGTAGCACTCCCATCTCTTTCCTCATCACGAAAGTGATAGGGGAAGAGAACTAGTAGGTCTATTAATCAGACCTAGGTTCCAGCTTGGCACTAAATGTTATTAAGATTTATGACTTGGGGTAAAGCACTCAACCTCTTTGAGGATCAGTTCTCTCATTTGTAAGATGGAGATAGTAATGCTTGTTCTACCTACCCCACAGAGTTGAACCCTTTTAAGATTCTTTAAAAGTCCATATAAAATGAGTCATTATTAGTATTGACTGAAGTGGAAGGGAATCCCATATGATGTATACAGAGGGCATGGGTGGGCAATTCTTTTAATTATCAATAACCTTTACAAGATAGAGTAAGAGCTGTAACAAGCCTTTATAGTACATTTCATCCATGAACTCATTTTCACTTCCCAATCCTGCATGCAATGCTAACCATTATACTAATTCTAAATAGAGATTCAGAGAGCCTGTGACATCATAGAATTCAGAGCTGGAACGGACATTAGAGGTCATTTAATTCAGTCTTGTCAGAGGACCATTTTATGGAAGAATAAACTAAGGCAAATAAGGTAAGCAGGATCCTGGCACTATAAAATTCAGAGTTGCAAGTGACCTTTCAGATCATCTTTTGGGGTAGCTAGGTGGGGAAGTGGATAAAGCACCGGCCCTGGAGTCAGGAGTACCTGGGTTCAAATCCAGTCTCAGACACTTAAAGATTACCTAGATGGGTGGCCTTGGGCAAGCCACTTAACCCCATTTGCCTTGCAAAAAAACCTAAAAAAAAAGAGAGATCATCTTTTGACTTCAGTCGTGTGTGTGTGTGTGTGTGTGTGTGTGTGTGTGTGTGTGTGTGAATTCTGAGACCTAGAAAAATAGCGGTTTGCTCAATTGCATAGAGGGAGAAAGTAACAAAGGTAGGATTTAAATCAGGGACTTCTGAATTCAAATCTTTTGTTCTCTCCATTACAAAAATTAGAGTGTTATCTCCTTGAGGACAGGTATTGACTTTTGCTTCTTTTTGTATTCTTGGAGTTTAGTACAGTGAGTAGCATAAACATTTAATAAATTCTTGTTGACTTGTTGTTATTGTCTGTTCTTCATTCTCGAAAAGGACCATGACATCAGAAAGGTGATGCCATGACATGCTAGTGAATTAGATTTAAGTGAGGGGGTCTAAGGTCACTTTCTCCTCTGAAGCCATCTGGGTCCAATGGCCAGATATGCATTAGGATGACTGGAGATGCTTGTTGATTTACTGACACCAGGAAAAGTGATTTGGCAGGGGATAGAGTGCCAGGTCTAATGTCAAGAAGACTCAACTTCCTGGGTTAAAATCTGGCCTTGAATACTCATTATTTTTACTAATATTTTCAGGAATTTTATTTTTGAATTTAAATTTTATTTTTCCAATTACATGTAAAAATAGTTTTCAACATTCATTTTCTGTAAGATTTTGGGTTCTACGTTTTTCTACTTCTCTTTCTTCCCTTCCCCCCCTCCTTCTGATAACAAGTAATCTCAGATACTTAATAGCTGTGTGACCCTGGGCCTGTCTCTTAATCCTGTTTGCCACAGTTTCCTCCACTGTAAAATGAGTTGGAGAAGAAAATGACAAATCCCTCCTGGATATATTTTTTTAATCATTTAAATTTATTTTTATTAAAGATATTATTTGAGTTTTACATTTTCCCCCAATCTTGCTTCCCTCCCCCTCCCCCACACAGAGAGCACTCTGTCAGTCTTTACTTTGTTTCCATGTTGTACCTTGATCCAAATTGGGTGTGATGAGAGAGAAATCATATCCTTAAAGAGAAGAGAAGTCTAAGAGGTAACAAGATCAGACAATAAGCTATCTGTTTTTTTTTTTTCTAAATTGAAGGGAATAGTCCTTGCACTTTGTTCAAACTCCACAGCTCCTTATCTGGATACAGATGGTACTCTCCTTTACAGACAGCCCAAAATTGTTCCCGATCTTTGCACTGATGGAATGAGCAAGTCCTTCAAGGTTGAACATCACTCCCATGTTGCTGTTAGGGTGTACGGTGTTTTTCTGGTTCTGCTCATCTCACTCAGCATCAGTTCATGCAAATCCCTCCAGGTTTCCCTGAAATCCCATCCCTCCTGGCTTCTAATAGAACAATAGTGTTCCATGACATACATATACCACAGTTTGCTAAGCCATTCCCCAATTGAAGGACATTTACTGGATTTCCAATTCTTTGCCACCACGAACAGGGCTGCTATAAATATTTTTGTACAAGTAATGTTTTTACCCCTTTTCCTCATCTCTTCAGGGTATAGACCCAGTAGTGGTATTGCTGGGTTAAAGGGTATGCACATTTTTGTTGCCCTTTGGGCATCGTTCCAAATAGCTCTCCAGAATGCTTGGATGAGTTCACAGCTCCACCAACAGTGTAATAGTGTCCCAGATTTCCCACATCCCTTCCAGCAATGATCATTATCCTTCCTGGTCATACTGGCCAATCTGAGAGGCGTGAGGTGGTATCTCAGAGAAGCTTTAATTTGCATTTCTCTAATAATTAATGATTTAGAGCATTTTTTCATATGGCTATAGATTACTTTGATCTCCTCATCTGTAAATTGCCTTTGCATATCCTTTGACCATTTGTCAATTGGGGAATGGCTTTTTGTTTTAAAAATATGACTCAGTTCTCTGTATATTTTAGAAATGAGTCCTTTGTCAGAATCATTAGTTGTAAAGATTATTTCCCAATTTACTACATTTCTTTTGATCTTGGTTACATTGGTTTTATCTGTGCAAAACCTTTTTAATTTAATGTAATCGAAATCATCTAATTGGATTTTGGTGATGTTCTCCAACTCTTCCTTAGTCATAAACTGCTCCCCTTTCCATAAATCTGACAGGTAGACTAGTCCTTGATCTTCTAATTTGCTTATAGTATTGTTTTTTATGTCTAAGTCCTGTAACCATTTGGATCTTATCTTGGTAAAGGGTGTGAGGTGTTGGTCTAATCTCAGTTTCTTCCATACTAACTTCCAATTTTCCCAGCAATTTTTATCAAAGAGGGAGTTTTTATCCCAATGGCCATATTCTTTGGGTTTATCAAACAGCAGCTTATTATAATCATCTCCTGCTTTTACACCTAGTCTATTCCACTGGTCCACCACTCTATTTCTTAGCCAATACCAAACAGTTTTGATGCCTGATGCTTTATAATATAATTTTAGATTGGGTAGGGCTAAGCCACCTTCTTTTGCACTTTTTTTCATTAAGTTCCTGGCAATTCTTGACTTTTTATTTCTCCATATGAATTTACTTACAATTTTTTCTAACTCATTAAAGTAATTTTTTGGAATTTTGATTGGTAGGGCACTAAACAGATAGTTTAGTTTTGGTAGAATTGTCATTTTTATTATATTAGCTCTCCCTATCCATGAGTAGTTGATATTTGCCCAGTTATTTAAATCTGATTTAATTTGTGTGAGAAGTGTTTTATAATTGTTTTCAAAAAGATTCTGAGTCTGTCTTGGCAATTAGACTCCCAAATATTTTATATTGTCTGAGGTTACTTTGAATGGGATTTCTCTTTCTAGCTCTTCCTGCTGTTTCTTGCTAGACATATATAGAAAAGTTGAGGATTTATGAGGGTTTATTTTATAACCTGCAACTTTGCTAAAATTGCTAATTGTTTCCAGTAGTTTTTTAGATGATTTCTTGGGATTCTCTAGGTAGACCATCATGTCATCTGCGAAGAGTGAGAGTTTTGTCTCTTCCTTCCCAATTCTAATTCCTTTAATTTCTTTTTCTTCTCTAATTGCTGCTGCTAACATTTCTAATACAATATTAAATAGTAGTGGTGATAATGGGCATCCTTGTTTCACCCCTGATCTTATTGGGAATGGCTCTAGCCTCTCCCCATTGAATATAATGCTTGTTGATGGTTTCAGATAGATACTGCTAATTATTTTAAGGAACAGTCCATTTATTCCTGTGCTCTCTAGTGTTTTTAATAGGAATGGATGCTGTATTTTGTCAAAAGCTTTTTCAGCATCTATTGATAGGATCATATGATTCCTGATAGGTTTGTTGTTGATATAATTGAGTATACTAACAGTTTTCCTAATATTGAACCAACCCTGCATTCCTGGAAAAAATCCTACTTGATCATAATGTATTATCCTAGTGATGACTTTTTGTAATCATTTTGCTAAGATTTTATTTAGGATTTTTGCATCTATATTCATCAGGGAGATAGGTCTATAATTTTCTTTCTCTGTTTTAACTCTTCCTGGTTTAGGTAACAGTACCATATTGGTTTCGTAGAAAGAGTTAGGCAGAGTTCCATCTTTCCCTATTTTTCCAAAGAGTTTATACCTCCAGGATATTTTCCAAGAAAACCCAAATGGGGTCCCAAAGAGTCAGATACAACTGAATAAAAAGTGATTTGTCCAAGGTCATTTAGCTGATGACAAAATCTTCTTTTTGATCAAGAAACAGGGCTTTAAGACCTAGGTAGTATAATTCCTTTCCTATGTATGTTCCTTGCTGGAATGAAGCCAGGATTGGAACCTGAATCCATGCTTCCTGATTTAGATTCCTGACTTTTCTTTTCTTTTTTGTTAATTTTAAAATTTATTTATTTATTTTCATCCATTTGTAGATTCCTGACTTTTCACTGAAGCACTTGATTTTTGTCACTTGCTAGAGGTGTCCAAGATAATCCAAGATTAAAGGAAATCATGGCATCTAAAGTTGCATGTTTTTTGCTGGCAGACTGTATCAGGGAGGCCTCATAGACTGGAAAGTCTTGGTGCTGACATTATTCTTCTAGGATGTGGATAATCTTTTCAATGACTGGTGACTTGCTAACATTCTTTTAAGCCCATCAGTAGATAATCATTTCTTTATAAGTGGACTCTTTCTGGGTTGTCACCTCCTCCCAGGACATCTCTCTATGAGGGTACACATGGAAAAGGGAAAAGAACCCTGTTGTTCTGAAGCACTGCAATCACTTACTAGGTGGATTCCATAAGTGGTCCCATGGATTCACAGATGTGGCATGTGACAGTGTGAGCACTGTGTCTTTGGAGTCCAGATAATTCGGTAACAGCATTTTAAGGACATATTCCTTCAATTT
This sequence comes from Macrotis lagotis, assembly GCF_037893015.1. NCBI lineage: Eukaryota > Metazoa > Chordata > Mammalia > Peramelemorphia > Peramelidae > Macrotis > Macrotis lagotis. The sequence continues at coordinate 17,576,996 of NC_133662.1, read as the reverse complement.
ATAACAAACTGATGATAGTAGTGATCATAAAAATTTTGCCTCTTCATTCTGTTTTTAATTAAAGAGCATTAAAAATTTTTAAATTTTTGACTAAAAAATTGTGGCTGAATCAACTCTCTGTAGCTCTCAGCTCTACCCCCAATTCCTCCCCCCCCCCCGCCAGATTGCTTCCTCCTGAAGACTTGAGCACCTGCTTGGGCACATGCTCATATCGGTAGACATATATGTGTGGTGACTCTCCCCCGGCAGATACATAACACCCACACTACCATCATTTCTCTTCTCCCACTCTAAAGTGGCTCTCCTCAAAGTTAGTGCCTGGGATGCCTGCTCAGGGTCTGAGGCCAGTAAAGAACAGAGGCACACACATATACTACATACACACTCATACATACATACATACATTCATACATAAATATCTGGGCCATCCCCCAGGGCTCTCTTCTTAACCCCCCCTTCCTGGGCAATGAGAGGAATGTGGTGGGGAGGGGAGCCCTAGAGAGCAGGTAGACTGGCCATCTGTGCCCAGCTTGGTTTGCTCCCCCCAGTCTTTCCCCCACTGAGGGAGGAGGTGGGGATCGCCTTACATGAGTACTTTACCAGATGAAGAGGTTCAAATTTCCCTAGCCTGGCCCCTCTCTCCCTCACACACACATACACAAACATAGTCCTCCACACACCCGCTGAGCTTCCAGTGACCCCCACCCCCCATTCCACCCCCCAACCTTCCTTCCACCTACTGTGTTTTTATCTTTTAGAATAGATGCAGGCCTCCCCCTCCAGCCCACCTCCTGATTTTATTTAAAAAAGAAAAAAAAAAAAGGAGACGTGTTCCACGTGTTCAGGAACACATATCACCTCCCCATTTCTGCCATGAGGTAGCCTGTATAAACTCTTTGTGCTAGGGGTTGAGGACAAAGTGTAAAGAGGGAGAAATTGTTTGAATCTTCCCATTCCTCTGATGGAAAAATTAAGGTCGTCTTTAGGGAAAATGGTTCCAAAAAAACCTTGGAATAGTTGTGGTACTGGGAGCAGGGGGAGCCAAAAAGATCTGGATATTTACAAATGAGACAAATTTTAAAGTTTGCTTTGAATTCTTGGTCTCTGATCTTCCAGAAGTGCCAAACTGGTAGAAATATAATTAAAGAACTTTTGACATTAAAAGGTATTTTAACATTAGCCAATGGGAAGGATGGTGGGGGGGATGACTTGACCAAGGTCACACAGATTCAGAGTCCAATTTCCAATTGAATCTTAGCCTTGGTTCTCTACCAGAAATAGTAAGCTAGGCTAATTTTATGCTCTGGGCTAAAAGCATGTCCACAGAACATGCCAGATTTCTTCCCCATTCAATCTCCCACTCCTAGAGTCAAATTAGTACATTTTGTAGGACAAGGCAGGACAAGATTTCCAAGAAGATACTTTTTTATTGATAATCAAGTAATTTAGAGCATCAGACTTCATCTGGAAACCTCATCTTCATGAGTTCAAATCTGACCTCAGACACTAAATATTTGTGTGATACTGGACAAATTACTTCACCCTATTGCCTCAGTTATGAGCTAGAGCTAGAGAAGGTAATGGCAAACCCCTCCAGTAGTGTTGCCAAGAAAACCCCAAAATGGGGTTGTGAGGAGTCAGACAACTGAAATGACTCAACCACAACCAAAAGAAATTTATAGCTCAATTTTACTGTGGGTCTAGATCTCAGTCATGTGCCAGAGTTCCAGATTTGGAAGAATTCTGGATGTTGCTTTCCTCCCTCACCTATCTGGGAGCCCTGAATTAGATCCAGGGGATCTGAGACCACATGAGAAATTGAAGTGGGTGGAATCCCCTCAGTCCATCCATCCCCTGGTTCCTTCCCTACTCAGCTCTGGTCATGGAAAGGGGTCAGTAGGAGTGGGGAAAATGGCCCTCACTCACATGCACTGAGGTTCTGCCTGCTGTCTGGGGCCAAGAGAGCTTGGTATGTGTTTGGGGTGCAGAGTTGACAGACTGCCTCCCTGCCTCTAAGCCCTGGCATTCTCTCCCTTCCCCAGACTTGAGCTCAGGTCAGCCTTCTTGGAGGTGCTGAGTGATCTGGAACCTCATCTCTGCTCCTCCTCCCTTCCTTTCCAGGGCTAGAGCCAGCAAGGGTGGTGGGTGTGATTTTAAAAAAGGCATGTACCAATTCCCTGGAGCCCAATGCTCAGGCGATGCCTCAGATAACATACGAAGAATGTAAATCCTGTCAACAAGTGCCCAGCCCATAAAAGGCCTAGCGGGATTCCTGTGGATTAAGGATCAGACACTGGAAGCCCTGTTCTCTCTCTCCTTCTCCTCCCCTTTCCCCACCCCAGGAACGAGAAAAAGAAAAATCTGTGGGAAATACAGGCTGTCTTCTTCTTCTCTCTTCCCTCTATCCCTCCTTTATTTCTCCTCTCTTTTTCTCTTTCTCCTAGTCTCCCTCTTTCTAACCTTCTCTCATCTTCTCTTGTTCCTTCTTTCACCAATTTAAAAGAAAAATAAAATATAGTTCTGTAACTAGGCTGTCTGCAGAGAAAACTGAAACCAGAAAATGCTTAAACATGTTTTAATGACTTAAACACAGGGGCCGGATTGTGTCTAAAAGTTTCCACATTTAAAAAAAGCAAATTCAATATTAAATGTCCACCTCCACCCTTCCCTTCTCTTCCCCTCCCCTCCCAGTTTCTCTTCTCTGTTCTTCCGTATCCCTCCTCCCCCTTTCCCTCCCAACCCCCTTTCTCTCCACCCCTGATTTCAGCTGTGGGTTATTAGCACCCGGTGTGAACAGAGACCAGGCCCCTTTCATAAAGTTTATATTCACATTAAAAAAAAAGAAAGAAAAAAGAGTTCCTCCCTCCCTCCACCACACCCCAGGTACAGACCCAACTGTTCCTGAAAACAGAGGTTTAACCAGCATTTTCCCTACACTCCCCCCACCCCCACACACCCCAGTTCAGGGTCAGAGGAGCTGTTAACTAGCAGCTGACAGGTTTTTACAAGGAGAATTAGTCCCTAATTTAGTTTAGGATTAGCCCAAGTCTTCCAACTCATTACTGCTCTGCCATTTTGGAGTCCCTACTATGGAGCCAGGAACTTTAGAGTTTTAGTTGGGCTGTGATGGTGATGGAATTAGGGAGGAAGAGGCCAGATAATAGGCCTTGTCCAGTTTGAGGATACAAATGGAGACTTATCTGTTTCTCTGGACAATGTGTATTACTCTATTCCACTTTGCCTCCACCAAAGAAGAGTCAGGATTGGCAAGCACAGGGATTGCCTCAAGCCTAGTCTTTTTAGTCCATTGTTAAATGCTTGTTGAAATCTTTTTCTCATTCCTCAAGTCAGATGTCACCTCCCTAAAGTCCTCTCAGACACCCCTCTACTCCAAGAATTCTCTTTTTTTCATAGATAATTTTATCTGAATTTCTCTTTTGTCTCTATCTCAACCATATGTTATACTTTCTGGTGTGCATTGTACATACATCTTTGTATGGAAAGCTCTTTGAGAGAAGGGGAGATACTGGTTTTTATCTTTTTGTGCTCAGTGTCTTGCCTTGCATATAGTAGGTACTCAACTGTATGTTGAACTGAGATGAATTTCTTGAGAGACACTAATTTCCCCTCTCCTTTTCTAGTCAGTAACCCCAACTTCTTAAAGATTCTTTTGAAATACATTGCTAAAGTTCAGACCAATTTCTTATCTTCTATGGATATGGATATGGACAACTTTTCTTTAGCTTCCAAATAATGTTCAAGCAGAGGTTGGATGACCTCTTGTCAAACAAAGTAAGAGGATTCCATGCTTTGGTAATAATTGAACCGGATCCCTTCACACACTTCCCTTCCAAATTTTAAGATTCTATGAGTCAATATCAGACAGCCTTCTGTGTGTGTGTGTGTGTGGGGAGGAGGGTGGGGGGAAAAATTGTAGAATTCAAAGCCTTGCAAGAAATGATGGGTACATATTACTACTGTATATAATTGGAAAACAAAATGTTAAAAAGTGAAAAAAAAAGATTCTATGAGTCAAGTTCCTGAATTTATTTGCAGATTTAAAAAATTGTATTTTGTTTTGCTATGACATACATTTCCCAACAACCTCCATCTCTTTAAAAATACATTTCCTGAAAAGAAAAAGTTCACTAGTTATCAATAGAAATAGGCATGAATTCTTTAATTCTGACAATATGACAGCAATCTTGATTATTATACCTAACCAGTTTTGTTGTTGAGTCGTTTCAGTAATGTTTGAGTCTTTGTGACTCCATTTAGGATTTTTTTGGCAAAGATCCTGGAGTGGCTTGTCATTTCCTTCTCCAGCTCATTTTTACAGGTGAGAAACTGAGGCAGAGTTAAGTGACTTGCCAGATTCACACAGCTAGTAAGTGTCTGAGATTGGATTTGAGCTTAGATCCTTTTGATCCCAGGTGGATCACTCTATCTACTCTGCTACCTTTCTATCCTTTTGTTGCTTCAAAATGTTGATTTCATTTCCAGTTTTTTTAATTGTTTTAATTTTTCCAATTACATGTAAAAACAATTTTAACATTAATTTTTTTAAAATTTTGAGTTCTAAATTCTCTTTCTCCTTCCCCACCTCCCTTGAGACAGAAAGCAATTTGATATACATGTGGAGTCATTTAAAACATTTCCATATTAGTCATGTTGTGAAAGAAAACAGACAAAAAAACCATGAAAAAATAAAGTAAAAAATATTGTGCCTTGCTCTGCATTCAGACATCAGTTCTTTCCCTGAAGATGGATAACATTTTTCATCATATGTCCTTCTGATTTGACTTGGATTTTTGTATTGCTGAGAAGAGCTAAGTCATTCACAATTGATCATCTTATAGTATTGATGTTACTGTACACAATGTTCTGGCTCTGCTTACTTTGCATCAGTGCATGTAAGTCTTTCCAGGTTTTTCTGCTCATCATTTCTTATAGCACAATAGTATTTCATCGCAATCATGTACCATTCCTCAATTAATGTTTAGCCGTTCCTCAATTAATGAGCACTCCCTCAATTTCCAATTCTTTGCCATCAAAAGAGCTGCTATGAATCGGTTCTTTTCCTTTTCCTTTTATTTCTCTAAGATGTAGACCAGGTAGTAGTATTGCTCAGTGAAATGGTGTACACAATTGTATGGTCCTTTGGGCATCATTCCAAGTTGCTCTCCAGAAAGGCTGGATAAGTTTACAACTCCATCAATAATATGGATTAGTATCTCAATTTTTCCCCATCTTTTCCAATATCTATCATTTTCCTTTTCTATCATATTAGCCAATCTGAATGTAGGGGTGATACCTAAGCATTGTTTTAATTTGCATTTTCCTAATAGTGATTTAGAGCATTTTTTTCATATGACTATAGTTAGCCTTTGTTTTTTCATTTGAAAACTGCCTGTTCATATCCTTTGACTATGTATCAATTCTTATCATATTCTTATAAATTTGATTCAGTTCTCTATAGGTTTGTAAAATAAGGCCTTTATCAGAGAAATTGATTTTATGAAACTACTTTTATCTAACTCTTGTGCACATTTTGGCCTTATATGGTGTGAGATGTTGGTCTATATCTAATTTCTGCCAAACTGCTTTCCTGTTTTCTCAGCAGTTTTTGTCAAATGGTGAGCTCTTGTCCCAAAAGCTTGGATCTTTGAATTTATCAAACATTAAATTATGATGTCTGTGTACTAATACTGAATTTTGCGTATCTAATTTATTTCACTAATCCCCTACTCTATTCCTTATTCAATAACAGATAATTTTGATGATTATCACTTTTTTTTTTTTGCAAGACTATGTGGTAAAGTGGCTTGCCCAAGGCCACACAGCTAGGTTATTATTAAGTGTCTGAGGCTGGATTTGAACTCTCCCGAATCCAGGGCTGGTGCTCTATTGATTGTCGCTTTCTAATAAAGTTTGAGATCTGGTTCTTCTAGTCTACCTTCATATTTTTAAAATTAACTCCCTTGATATTATTGATCTTCTTCCAGATAAATTTTATTATTTTTCTCTAGAGCTTTCAAATATGTTTTGGTAATTTGATTTTGTATGACACTGAATAAGTAAATTAATTTAAGAATAATTGTCATATTTGTTATAGTGACTTTGTCCATGCAAGAGTATTTTTATTTTTCATTTGTTCAGATCTGATTTTATCACATGAAGTGTTTTGTAATTATCTTCATAGAGTTTCTTTTGTTTTCTTCATAGTTTCTTTTGTTTTCTTGGCAGGTAGACTCCCAAGTATTTTATATTTCTACAGTTATTTTAAATGGAAATTTTCCTTCTATATCTTGCTGTTGGATTTTGTTGGTAATATATTGAAATGCTGGTGCTTTTGTGTGGGTTTTTTTATATCCTGCAACTCTCCTGAAGTTAATTTTTTTAGTTGATTCTCTAGGATTCTCTAAGTATACCATCATATCATCTGCAAAAAAGCAACAATCTTGCTTTCCTCATTACCTATTCTAACTCCTTGACTTTTTTTTCTTTTCTTATAACTATAGCTTGCATTTCTAGTATAATATTGAATAATGGTGGTGATAATGGGCTTCCTTACTTCACCTCTGATACTGGGATACTTCTCTCCATTACAGATAATATTATTATTATTATTATTATTATTATTATTATTATTATTTTTTAGGTTTTTGCAGGGCAAATGGGGTTAAGTGGCTTGCCCAAGGCCACACAGCTAGGTAAGTATTAAGTGTCTGAGGCCAGATTTGAACTCAGGTACTCCTGACTCCAGGGCCGGTGCTCTATCCCCTGCACCACCTAGCTGCCCCTCCATTACAGATAATAGTTCCTGATGGTTTTTAGATAAATTCTACTTATTATTTTAAGTAAAGCTCCATTGATTCCCTTGTTTTCTAGTATTTTTTTTATAGGAATGAAGGTTGTATTTTGTCAACAGTTTGCTACATCAATTGATATAATCATATGATTTTTGTTTTTGATGTGATCAGTTATGCTGATGGTTTTCCTAATACTATACCAGCTTTGTATTTCTGGTTTTACTTCCACCTGGGCAAAATATATGATCCTTGTGATATATTTCTGTAATTTCATTGCTAGTATTTTATTATAAAATTTTATATCAATATTCAGTAGGGAAATTGATCTATAGTTTTCTTTCTGTTATTGTTCTTCCTGATTTAGGTATCAGCACCATATTTGTGTCATAAAAAAGAATTTTATAGGATTCTTTCTTTGCCTATTTTTCCAATAGTTAATGCAATATTGGAGATGTTTGGTGGAATTCACTTGTGAATTCATTTGGTTCTGGTGATTTTTTTCTTAGGGAGCTCATTCATGGCTTGCTTAATTTCTTTTTCTATGATGGATTTATTTAAATTTTCTATTTTCTATTCTGTTAATCTGGGCCTTTATTTACATTGTTATAGTCATCACTTACATTGTTCTTTTGGCTCTGCTTTCTCATTGAGTAATTATTTCTATGATTTTCTGAATTCTAATTCTTGACAGAATGTAATTTCTTTGAGATCAGGATTAGTTTATTTTGTTTTCATATTCCCATATTGGCACATAGATGAAAATTAATAAATACATGTTGGCTGACTGATTGGTTCTTTATAGTCATGATTCTGGATGACATTGAAATATATGATTATATGCATATACCATAATTTGTTCAGCTATTCCCCAATCATTAGGCTTATATTTTGGTTGTAACTTTTTATCATCAGTAATACTACTATAAATATTTTTGTCCACATGGGTTTTTCTTGCTGTTAATAACTTCCTTGGGATGTAGTAGAATATCTGGGTCAAAAACCCAAATTATTTAATAAATATTCTTGTGTAATTCTAGAAAAAAATTTTTTTTTCCAGAACAGCTGAACAACCTAATAACTCCACCAGTAAATTATTATGTTTCTCTTCTCTCAACCCTCTAATAGTGTTTTCCTATTTTTTTTCTCATGTTTACTAGCTGGATAAATATGGGGTGATATATCTATGTCATTTTCTTTTGCCTTCTATAATTACTACTAATTTTCTTTTTTGTAAAATTTTTCTAATCTCTTCCCTTAATTTTCCTTCGCTCTCCATGCCCCACCCCCCCAGCTAATTGAACAGGGAAAACAAAAAAGAAAACCCTCTCTGCCTTTTAAGTTTTATCACCTTTCTGGCAGGAAGACAGTGGCATTTTTCATTTGCTGGACTGCTCATTTAAAATTACATTGCTAAGAGTTCTAAATCTTGCAAAGTTGTTCTTTAAATTGTTGTGTTATTAATAATTTTCAAAAATGTTCAGGCAATTATTGATTGTATTTCCTCTTTCAAAAACTTCTATCATTTGGTTGTATCTATTGGGGAATGGATCATGATTTCATGCTTTTGTATCAATTCCCCATACATTTTGAATGTTTAATTTTTATCATAGATATTTGATGCAGATTTTCTCCCCTATTCTCCAGTTTTTCTCCTGATTTTAAGCACATTGAGTTTATTTATTCAAAAGCTTTTAAATTTTATTTAATTGAGATCGTTCATTTTATCTTTTATGACTTCCTCTATAGTATGTCTAGCTATGAATTTTTCCCCTATCTAAAACTATGAAAGCTATAACCTTTCATTATCCTCTAATGTCTTTATGGTATGACTTCATATTTTTGATCACTTTTACTTTTGAAGTTTATTGGGATATATTTTATTAAATGCTGATCTACAACTATATTTTTTTAACAGACAGCTTCCCCCTCCCATTTTTCTAGCTAATCTAATAAAGGAATCCTTTCCTAGTATTTTGGATTCTTGAGTTTGTCAAACACTATATTGCTTTTTCTAGGTCTTACTTATCTTGTCTGTTGTACTCACCTACTTTTCTATATTTTAAATACACTATTCATCATCATCATCATCATCATCATCATCATCATCATCATCATTATTATAGGTTTTTGCAAGGCAAATGGAGTTGTGTCTTTCCCAAGGCCACACAGCTAGGTAATTATTAAGTGTCTGAGACCGGATTTGAACTCAGGTACTCCTGACTCCAGGGTCGGTGTTGGTACTCTATCTACTGTGCCACCTAGCCACCCCCATTAGTTTTAATAATTAATGCTTTATAGTACATTTTGCTTTCTGATAGTAGAAAGCACCTCTTCCCCTTTGATTACATCCCTCCATATTTCAATCTTTTATTCCTCTAAATGAATTTTGTTGTTATTTTGTCTAATTCTTTAAAGTATCCCTTTATATGTTTGATTGGTATGATGTTAATTTTGCAGAATAATTTGGATAGTATCCCCTATTTCTATCATGTTGCTGAGTCCTAATAATGAATTAAAATATTTATCTAAATATATAGATCTTTTATTTCTATAAAAATTGTTTTGTAGTTATATTCAAAGATGACTTTCATTTGCCTAGCCTCCTAATTTTACAGAGTAAAACCAAGGGAGGAAATGACTTAACCAAAGGCATAAACAGTGAGCAAGGGCTGCTTTCTGTCTCATTGTCTTCCCAAACTATTATTATCCTAGACAATTCCCAGGAAGCAATTTTGGCCAGGTAAACTCTCATTAAAATCTATTAAGTATTTTCTCCATGACCTTTGGGGGAAATAAAAAATTGTGTTATTTTTAGAGAGGATGGGGAATTGTCTGATCAACTGACAGTCTGTTGGATGTTTAGTATAATGGGGTCAGTGTTGTGGAGTTCATCCCATTCTACCTCTCAATTATTTCATCTTTAACTTCTCTAAAGGAGAGGACAAAAAGAATATTGAAAGACAGAGCTCTATGTAGAGTACCTGACTATAAAAAAAGGTTATGTTTGAGTGCGGGGGTGTTCTTAGTTCTTGTAACTCTACATATAGTATACATTTTAGGGTCTAGACTGTCTCTTGCTCTTAACCATAACCCAGGGTGAGTTCCGAGAGATGGGATATTTCCAAAAATTGCGAAGCCATGCCATAAACCAAAAAAACAAACCTTACCGTGAAACTTTGGGATATGAGAATATATGTGTATTTGTATACAATTTGTATATTATGTATATAGGTATGTGCATGCACATGGCCACTAATATATATCTGTATATATATTTTATATTATTTATTTTATCTATACATTTGTGTGTATTTACAGAAGGCTTATCTTCATGAGTTCAAATCTGACCTCAGACATTGTGTAACCCTGAGCAAGTCACTTAATCTGTTTGCCTCAGTTTCTCCATTTGTAAAATGAATTGGAGAAGGAAATGGCAAACTACCCCAGTAATTTTGTTAAGAAAATCCCAAATGGGGGTTACCAAGACCAAGATACGACTGAAATGACTGAATGACAACACAATGTATTTATACCTATGTGTATAAAAATTTTGTGTAAATATTCATACAAGTATATATGTGTATATGAATATGATATATACATACATTCATACATATCTATACATACATACACACACATATATATTTAAACACATATCTCAAATTTCGTGTGTGTCTGTGTGTTTGGCATGGTTCACAGTTTCTGAAAATATCTCATTTTTAAGTTAACCCTGGGAACAGTGAAGCTCCTTGCCCTATCTAGAATATGTATATAGAATTGTCTATAGAATTAGAGGGTTTGGCTCTTTTTTTCCCCCCTTCCTGGAGGACTTTAGGCAAGTCTCTCCTGTTATTCTGTTTCTTCATCTATCTAATGAAGGTTGGAGCTTAAAATGATCTGAGATTATTCCAGATCTAAAGAGTGTGATCAAAATAATTTTGTTGGTTGAAGAATATTTAAAAGTCTACTTGGAAGAGAGTGCTATGAATCCAGAATTTTGAGTGAAAAGCTCTATGTTCCTTATTCTGAACCTCAGTTTCCTTCTATATAATTTGAGATACTGACCTCACAGGATAAAGCATTGTGGGAAATGTAAAGCATTATATACTTGTAAGTTTCTTTTAAAAACGGCTGTTTTTGATTCATATATAGAGCTGAAGCCTTCAGAAAGGAAAAAATTGGGAGAGAATATTTTTGTTCATGATTTTTCTTTCCCACAACTTTTACTTCTCTTACATGCAATGCATTTTATTTTGCATTTTAGTTTTTGTATAGGTCGCTCCTTATGAGCTCCTTGAGACCAAGGACTTGTTTCATATTATTTCTGTGTCTCATATACTACACAGAATATTTGCTTAATGTTGTTGAGGCATTTCAGTCACATTCAACTCTGTAACAATATCTGGCAAAGATACTGAAGTGGTTCACCATTTCCTTCTTTAGATCATTTTACAAATGAGGAAACTGAAGCAAATAAGGTTAAGTGACTTGCCCAGGATCACACAGTTGGTAAGTGTCTGAGGTCAGATTTGAACTGAGGAAGAGGAGTCTTCCTCCATGCTGCCATCTAGTTGCCTAGTACTTAGTAGACTTAGAAGCTATCAGATCTGAAAAGGATCTTTGAGGTCCTCTAGTCATAGGTTCATAGATTCAAAGTTGGAAGGGATCTCAAAGACCTCCTAATCTAACCCCCTTATTTTATAGATGAGAAATTGAGATACTGGAAGGTTAAATAGCTTCCCTATAATGATACCATTAGTAAATGTCAGAAGCAAGAAATGAACGGCATATCTGGTCCCACAGCCACAATTTATTTACTTTACTCTGATAAATTCGGTTTTGCAAATAAGGAAACTGAGACCTGGAAGGATTAATGATTTAATAATAATAAAAGAGTTAGTGGTAAATGAACTCAGATGTCTTGATTCCTTTCCAGACCAATGCTTTTCCCCATTATACTATAGTTGCTTATTGAATTGAGTTAAAAAATAAAATAAAATAAATTCATTGATGAAGGGGATCCTTTTTAAAAAAAAATTTATTTTCAATTCACTGAACAAAACAAGTATTTCCATAACAGTAGAATAAAAAACAAGATTGTACATAGAACTGCAAATCTATTATTTTTAACTTGCTATTCCCTCCAAATAGACAATAAAGTTATCTTTTTTAATTGAAATTTTATTTTATTTTTCCAATTACATGTACAATTATCTTTAAGAAAAACTCCGTTTTTATTTTTCTTTTATACTAGTTAAGCTTGGGGTAGAGAATTGAATGACCTCTTCTATAAAGATAGGGGACACTTGATGAACAAAGTAGGTCTGTCTATAGTTAATTCTGAGTCATCATTTTTCTGGAGGTGGGGTTTTTAAACAGGATTTTGAAGGAGGGAGAGACATAATTTATTAAAAATACTGGGTTTGATGTGGCACTGGGGAGGAAGTTGGTTCTCATTATAATATTTTCCCTCCCCCCTGTCCCCCCCACCCTGATTATTTTCCATCCATTAGCTGTCCATGCTAAGCTCCCCTTTTAGGTGAGGTATCTCTTCTCCCAGTGCCATTATTCTTTTCTATTTCCTCTAAAGCTGAAGTTCTGGCTCTTCTGTCCCTAGACCACTGGAGGTCTCTAAGAGTCTCTGATAGGTGTTCTGGGGGGCTGGTCTTGTGTAGTCTTCCTATGTATAACAGAACTGCATCTGTGCTTTTGTTTCTAACATGAATTAATAATTTGCCTTATGATATCACCCCCTGGGCCAGCCCTAGGCAAACCTGTGAAGTAAGTATAGTTTGCCCTCAGTCTCCCCCTCTGGCCCTTTCCCAGCTTTTGAGAACCTATGGCCCCTTTTACCTACACCCTCCAGAGACCTCTCCCAAGGGTTTTAGCATTTTAAACCTTATATTTAACTGTGGGATGAAAGACTTTATCCCTTGGTAGAGGAGTTTCAGGCTTCAGAGAACTGGTATAAGAGGAACTGGAGAAGTAGGGGGAAGAGGAGAGGAGGCAGGATCTTTCAAAATCTGCTGAAATCATACTAAAGAGACAATTTGGCCTAGTTTTAAGTTGGCCCCTGGTCCCTCAGAACACTAGAATGCTGGAAATATTAGGGCAGGAAAGGACATGAAAGACAACTTTGTCCAAGATGTCGTGATGAAAGGAGCGGCAGATTTGGAATCAGTAAAACTAATATCTAGTTGTGACAAATCACTATGTCTCTTTAAACCTCATTTTTTTTATCTCTATGAGATGGATGAGATCCCAGTCCTTAGAATGTGAGCAGTAGGTCCCCCTTTATTCCTTTTTTTTAAATTTTTTTTGCAAGGCAAATGGGGTTAAGTGGCTTGCCCAAGGCCACACAGCTAGGTAATTATTAAGTGTCTGAGATCAGATTTGAACCCAGGTACTCCTGACTCTAGGACTGCACCACCTAGCCCCCCCCCCCCCCTTAATTCTAATACAGTATGCAGTAGACTTGGTGAGCCTGTGTCCAGGCAGGAATAATGAAGGGGTCTTACCCCAGAACATGCACAAATGTCCCCAGTGTGTTTTGTGTTGGCAAAATGTGGGGTGATAAAGTTCTTTAACCTGCTACTTAGTCATTTTGAGCAGACAATCTTCTTGGCAGTTTTTGAGTAAGGAGGATTGCTGTGGGCCTAAGAATGATACAGAATAAGCTAAATTTTGATGTTGTGAGCTATGAAAAGTCACAAGTCACCAGAAATCCTATCAGCAATGCTGCTTGCCTCAGTTTCCTCATCTGCAAAATGAACGGGGGAGGGAAATGACAAACCACTCTAGTATCTTTGCCAAGAAAAACCCATATGGGATCATGAAGAGTTGGACATGATTGAAAAAGACTGACAGAAGTCTGGAGAATGAAAGATGACTGATCTGAGGTCTACTTGAAAATGACAGTTCTGGGAAGAACTCACCCATGAGAACGTGTCTCATTAGCATGATCATTTTAAGTTTGACCCCATTCTCCCCAATTGTTGAGAATATCCAGAAGAGAGAATATGCCCCCAGTTTGAGAAATGTTTTATAGCTTCTATTCTTGATTTATCTTGTCAGTTAATACCCTTTTGCAAAAGCTATTTGATATCAACTGAATCATAATTATTGGGGAGGACATGCTGCATGGGTTAGAAACTCCAAAACTCTGAGAGGAGAAATAGCTACTCTCTGGGAACCCAACCTGTGAGTACCGGTGAGGGAGTGACCTTAAATGAAGTGCCATATTTAAAATGGAGATGATAACTTACAGGTCATTTAGGAGAGGTTTTAAATTTCTTTGGGGACAGCTAAATAGTGAAGTAGATAAAGTTCTGGACCTGAACTCATCTTCCTAAGTTCAAATTTGGCCTCAGACACTGACTAGCTATATACTCTAGGCAAATCACTAAACCCTGCTTGCCTCAGTTTCCTTATCTGTAAAGTGAGCTGGAGAAGAAAACGGCAAACTTCTCCAGTATCTTTGTCAAGAAAACCCCAAAAGGGGCCATGAAGAGACATGACTGAAACAATTAACTAGTAAATGGGAAGAGGGTGAAGGAAAGAGAGTGGTGGAAAGTTTGGGTGGTAGGGTCTTAGATATATAGCTGGAGACGATCTTAGAGCATCAAGTCCAATTCCCTAATTTTATAGATGAGGAAACTGAGGTACAAAGAAATTAAGTGACTTGCCTAAGTCCATGCAGCTAGGAAGAAAAACAAGATTTGAACTCTAATCCTCCTATATACACTGCCTCTGCATTATATTGGTTTATTACATCACCAAAGTACTTGATTTGTATTTAGAGAACATAGAATTGCATGCCAGATCAGTTACTTGTTACCCATGTTATCTTGGGCAAGTCACTGAACCTTTCTAGATCAGAACTTCTTTATGTGTAATTGGGGGAGGTGGGGAGACTAGCTAATGAGCCCAGTCTTTATGAGCAAGTACAGCTGGCTCTGTCTAATGCAATTCCCAATGTGGACTTTGGAACATGCCCAGGCATTCTGTAACTATTTCTGGTATGCTAACCACATGGTGATGAGATAGAGCTTTGATTGGCTAATAAGTCAGAACTGGATGTGCATTCAAAAGACCAGAACATCTTTCTCCCCCCCCCCCATTCTCTCTGTTTCTCTCTCCCTCCTACTTTCTCTCTCTTATTCTCCATTTTTCTCCCTGTCTTTCTCTTTCCGCTCTCCTTTTTTTCTCTTGCCTTAGAGGTCCTTTTTCTCTGATTTTCTTTGAAGAGTTTCTGTAACCAACTAAATTAAGTCCCTTATGGCAAGTATTTTCAGACTTTCATTCAGCATTCTCTCAGATAATTAAGAACCATGCCTCTTTCTCCATCAGAAGCAGCAGATAACATAGCTGCCCCTGTACAATATCTCAGTTGACATTCCTCCCCTGAGCCAAAACTTTTTGAAGTCCTTTGCAAAAAATCAACTGGGATAGTTTTGAAACTTGTTTCTATATAACATGAACAGAAACATCAGGTCTTTAAAAACAAATAAAAAAAGAATAGTTTTCCTGGCCTCCCAGGTAACTAACATAGTATTGTTGAAAACAAAACAAAACAAAAGATAATGCACATCATCAGTATCTCTCTCTCTTTCTGTGTGTGTGTGTATATATATATATATATATATATATATATATATATATATATATATATATATATATCTCACACAAACAAGATGCTACACTATATAGTGTCTCACCTGATTGTGACTAGGTGAAGTATATTGTACAGGCATCGATTAAGAATGCATACATATCTACAAAATAAGGCAATTAATCATAAGCAACAAAGTAAAGCATGACTAATTAACAAAACAAAGCCAGATTGCTACAACAATAATACTAGAAAAATACAGCTTAATTGTAAGCATTAGAGCATATGCAAATAAACAACGAGCAAAGCAATTAACAGGCATTACTAAAACATTACTAAACATAACCCAAAATAGAGTCAAATGAACTGAACAGCTAAATATTATATAGTCATGCTCAAACATGTAGTAATGAATATGTACAGCAACAAACATACAATAACACACAAGGCACACTTAACATTATCAGTCCTTAGCATTGTAGCCACCTCTAGCATTACCCCCCTGCTACATGTGTAACCATATCTTTAGATTTACCCATAACATCATATTAGTCTAGTGACTGGTCTGATTTTTCTTCTCCTACTGACCTGACCATTAATAACATTATAGATGAATTTGTCTATGCCTGTGTTGACAGCAAGAACAAGTTGGTTAGCTGTATGTTTTACTCGGTGGGTGATGTCTGTACCCTTAAGTTTCTGTAGTTGCCTCTAGTTTCCTAAACCACAGTTACTTAGTCTTCTCCACTGGAAACATCTTTCAGCATTCATATCTGGTCTAGTCTTTGTAAAGCTGGTGGTCTCTTTTGCTCAGAAATCCCTAAGATGAGTATCTACCATGTCTTTCTCTACCTGAATGTTAGAAATTCTAACTAACTCTCCTATACGGGTAATAGGTGGTTGTGGTAAGTAATCCTTTTAGGGTTCCATCCCTTCCATTCTCTGGGACTATTTAATAAATACACAAGTTTTTCAGTCTCACAATAACTTTTGATGGATTAGTTTTCTATTGGTCACCTAACTTGTGGGTCCCTTAAATATTAAGGTTTCCCAAAAGAACTCATCTCCTTGGGGAAGGTTCTGATAACCATACTTCAAAATCATGATGTTTTTAGTTTATTTCAGTTTTTTTTCTGAGCTGAAACTTTGACTTATTGTGGGCTTCTCTTATTTTCTCTCTCAGCTGCGTGATTAGTTATATCTCATCCTTCATCTAGGAGTGCAAAATAGAAATCAAAAAGTGGGTGTAGTTTTCAATTAAAACATAAGCAAGTATAGTGTAAATCCCATTAACATTCATTAAAATTATAGGTGAAATTGTATGAATATACTAGAAATGACAACATGTTGATTCCTCCATTTAGTTTTTTTGTTTAAGTCTGAGTTCCCAACATATTCAATACTGTGTGGTTAGAATATTTAAGCTCTTAAGATATGACATATTTGTACTATCAATTTCTGTTGATAGAAACAAAATTTCAAAAGATTTGATAGTTCTTATCTTCAGCATGAGTTGGTAATGCTTTTCTTTGTGCACATCTGGTTCAAGTTTCACACTTCTTGGCGACCTCTGTGTCTATCTTGGGCCAATCAGTTTGAGTCTTTTTTGAATCCTCATATCCAAAGTCATCTTAGAAGGTATGCATAGCCATTGGGTGGTATGTTCTGGGTTGTACCAGCTGCTGGAATCTGTTACCATCAAATACAATCATATTGCACAGTTCCAACTTCTATCATTGTCTTAGCAGTAATATACTTTTTGACACCTGAAACTTAAACAGTGAGAATCACTAAATTAGGTTTAGAATCATTACCATACTTTTTGACTTGTATTATTTTTCTTAGATATTCATCAGCCATATCTGCTCTAGTTCCTAATTACCTGCAGACATTGTGATAAGGAAGGTAAATAAATTGAATAAAACAAGATTCATAAACTCATTTGGCACCTATGACGTAAGTGTTGGACTTCATGGCCGTTATGGCCACAGTTTTCTTCTAGTTATAAATATATAAACTCAGTAGAGGATAAAATCCTCGAGTGTAGGGACAATGTTTTCATTAAAGTTTGTTTTTTCTCCCAAAGTCTGTCTTGCAAAGAGTGGGTGCATAATCAATGATTGTTTTATAGTATACCCATATGTATATTCAGGAGTCTATGAATTTATGACATTTAGAGCTGGAGGGGGTGGGGTTAAAATTCATTTAGTTGAACATCCTTATTTTTAGAGTTGGGGAAATAGACCTAGTAGAATGAATTGCCCAAAGATGGGGGGTGGGGTGGGGAGAATAGTTTGAGAGTCTTAGCCCTGAAAAAAGAAATAGATGGAAATTGAGACAAGGGCAAGTTTGGAAGGAAGGTGGCGATGGGAGCATGAGGCACTGGAGAATTTTTTGGGTGGTTAATAAACTAAAAAGTTGCCAAGTTTAAAATAGAAAGAGGTGGGTTGTGTATTCAGTATAAGGAGGGGGAGGGTGGTCTCCAGGCCACTTCTTTGATAAATGCTTGACATTCTAGCCATAATAAGAAGGGTAGCAGCAGCAGGAGGGGGATGTTGGAATTGGGGGTAGGATGGGTAGGGACTTTAGCCCAGCAGGGTGGGCTTCAGAGCCCGAACATGGAGAGGTGAAGAATAGTACAGAGCGGCACTGGTGAATTGACAATGAAATCTGCAGTTACTTCAGACTTTTTTTTTTTTTTTTTTTATTAAATAAACATAGCCTGAAATGGGCCCAGCGGCCCTGAGGTAGTTGTCTCGGCTTGGATTACTAACTCAACACCCAGATCCCTCGGTCTGACTCCCACCTCCTCATTCTCCCCCTTAATATTGCCCCCTTCCCCCCCACTCCTCCTTTCACCCCAATCTCAGTACTCTCCAAGTCCAAGTCACCATTTCTGTTTCTCCTTGTCAATTTTTCCCTTTTGCTCTGACCCTACTTTTATAGCCTTTGGCTGCCAGCTCTTTTACTTTTCCAGTCCTTGCCTTACATGAGGCTTTTCTGGCATGACCAGTTACCTACTCCCCCCCCCCCCCCCCCCCGTTTCCTCTTCCTGCTGGGTCTCCCTAACTACCACCTGCCCCAGACTTTTCCCTCCAACTAGACCCTGTCAGGAAATCCCTCTCCCTACTTGCTCCCCTATCCCAGACCCTCTGGGTGCCCCTAGAGTCTTTCAGATTGAATGTCTAGCACCTCCTCCTTGCCTGAGACCAGTCAGATGTTTGCCGACTGCCTAATGGACTTTGGGGGAATCATAAACATTCCTTGTGTAAGTAGGTGGGGGAAGGTAGTCCTGGAACCTCATCTGAGTAGCCATGGAAACTTGCCACAGAAACTGGCCTGGACTGTTCTATGAACACTATCCAAGAATTGCCTTCCATATTTCTATTCAGTTCCCCTAAACCCTATGAACACCCAGGAAATATAATTCTCTCATTTTGAACCCCAACTCTTATTATTAGAGGGCAATAGAATAAGATTGAGATCTGGAAAAAACCTTAGAGATGTTTCTAGTCCAAGCCTCTCATTTTTCAGAGAGAAAATTGAGTTCCAGAAAGTTTTAATGACTTGTTCAAAGTCATACAGGTAGTAGACTTAGTTAACCAGTCTTGTAAATGATTAAGTATAATAATTAATAGGAGAGATAGCATAGAAGATGGAGTACTGGATTTTGAACCAGGAAAGTCTTTTAAATCTGGCCTATGATATGCACAAGACTGGAGACCTTGGATGAGACAATTAACCTCTTAGTATTTTAGATCAAAGACAGTTAAATAGATAGCCTTGGTTGGAGTCAGGAGGACCTGACTTCAAATCAAGCCTCAGACACTTGACACTTAGCAGCTATATGATCTTGTGCAAATCACTTAATCCTGAATGCCTCACATCCAGGGCCATCTCTATTTATTTTGATTCATTTCTGGTCACTGGATCCAGATGACTCCAGAGGAGACAGTGAGGTTGGTGACTTTGCATTGTACTCCTTATTTAAATCCAATTCTTATGTTTGTCCCTGATATGTCTTTAGAACAAAGGAAAAACAATAATTCTAGACCAAAGGTATCAAACATGGCTCACTAAGGCATGGAGCCCATAATACTCCTGAAATGGTCCCAAACCAGATGAAAATATAATGAAATATTTTTTGAAATAAATAAAAATATAATAAAACATAGAGGATAATAAAATATGGTTTATATGTAAATGTAAGGAATTCTAATGTATGCTTTAATGACTCCATTTTTATTTGCATTTGACCCTACTGCTTTGGGCATCTTTCTAAGACTATAAATTAGTAGCAGAATTTTGGTCCTCCCTTTGCCCCCAGTCCTCTATTCCAATATAATCACAGGCCCAGTCACCAGTCCTACTTCTTATATAAATTATATAAATATCTGATCACTTGCTATTATACTTTATTTGAGTTTAGTTCCTGTTTTTCTCTTATTCAAAATTCATTTCAGGGCCTTCCTCTTCTTGGTATGAGAGCTCCTTTCTCCCATCCTTTATCTGACCTGGAACATAGGAAGGAAGGAATTAAGTTGTGTCAGACACAGTCCAACGTTGCCTCAGAAGTCCCAAGTGATCTCTCTATCATGGGAAGTCATGGCTATCTTCCAAGACATTGACTTAAAGGTTAGGGGTATTTTATATCATACTCTCTTCATACCCTTTTTTAGATTAATTCCCCATTGAGGCAAAAATATATTTCTTTTCTTCTTTTTACTATTCTTTATATATGGTAGAACTGACAGAAACTTTAAGAGTCATCTAACTCAAACCCCTCAGTTTAACTAGATTAAAAAAACATTAATCTAAAGTCAATGGAGAAGTGATCTATTCAAAGTCATATTGCTAGTCAAATAGTAGAAATTGGATTAGGAACTGAATCTATGGTCCATTATCAATCAATCAATATGTTTTTAGTAAGCTTTAATAGATTTTCATAAGCTTTAGTAGAGGATAGCTATTTGGCACAGTGTATAGAGTGCCTGGCTTGGTGCCAGGCATCTTCCTGAGTTCAAATATAGCCTCAGACATATACTAGATGTTTGACTCTGGACAAGTCATTTGACCCTGTTTGCCTCAGTTTTTTCACGTGTAAAGTGAGTTGGAGAAGGAAATGGTAAACAACTCTAGCATCTTTTAAGGACTGAACAAAAAGCTTTAATAGACACTTGAATTTGTCTCCTTTATCAGTGTTCTGAATCTCAGTTTTCCTATTTATAAAACAGGGATAATGGTATTTACAACATTGATATCATTGGATTATCATAAGAATTAAAAGAAATAATTAATATGGGATTTTCATTGGCATTTCTACTTCCTCATATAGCACATTTTAGGCACTAAGGTATTAGTACCAATGTGGTTGTTTATTGCCATTGATTATCAAAATAGTTTGTTATAGAAATATTAAAAGATCCATTCCATTTTTTTATCTATTTGTTGTCTTCTTTTAAACTCCACCCAAATATATTCTTGGGATGATATTGTTTCTTTGGGATTCATGCTCATTCTTGAGACTTGTATTTCTCTCTGCTTCTCACTAATATGTTTTGAGGTGATGCTGCTTATTATCTTCCTCCTCTATATAACAAACAAACAATTGGCAAAATAATCTCTCTAAAGTCTA
The DNA here is from genome assembly GCF_037893015.1 of Macrotis lagotis. Taxonomy (NCBI): domain Eukaryota; kingdom Metazoa; phylum Chordata; class Mammalia; order Peramelemorphia; family Peramelidae; genus Macrotis; species Macrotis lagotis. The sequence goes on along the minus strand of NC_133662.1, from coordinate 17,555,938 downwards.
ATCATGCAACTCCCCTTCTTCAAAAATTTTTAATATTCCTTTTTCATTAGTTCTCGTTCAATACAAAACTTTCAGTTATTACCTTTGGGGAGGATAGTAACTTTTTTTTTGCAAGGCAAATGGGGTTAAGTGGCTTGCCCAAGGCCACACAGCTAGGTAATTATTAAGTGTCTGAGACCAGATTTGAACCCAGGTACTCCTGACTCCAGGGCCGGTGCTTTATCCACTGTGCCACCTAGCTGCCCCAAGGATAGTAACTTTTTAAGCCTGATTTTAAACACCTCACAGGCTAGCTTTATCCCTCTTGAGCCTGATTTCATACCAGTATTTTTCATATGGTAAATTTACCATAAAGAGTCAACTTACAGGAAGATGTCCCACTTCTGATACAAACTGGCTTTGTGACATAAGGCAAGTGACCAAAACTTTCAGTGCCTTTGAGGCAACCCTTTATGATTCTTACATTATAGAAAAGGCATTTATCAAAAGTTTCTCCACCAATGAAATAATAAGTTATAATAACTTTTAAAAGCACTTCCCCTTTGCCTTACATAAATAAAAAATAAAAAATAACCCCATTGCCTTAAATAAATAAATATAAAAAATGTTTAGAAAGCATTTACTAATGTGCTTTATGATTATTATTTCATTTGATCCTTATGATAACCCTGGAATACTGAGGCTATTATTATTATTCTCATTTTAGAGATTAGGAAACTGAAGCAAATAGAGGCTATGCTCTGCCCAGGTCCCATAGCTAGGATATATCTAAGATTAGATTTTAGCTAAGACCCTCCTGACTCCAGACCTACTACTCTATCCACTACCCCAATTAGCTGCCTGTGAAATCACAGATCTAGTCTACCTTCTCTCTGAGCTGTCTAATCCATACTGAATGAGCTGCTCTATCCCAAGATGCTAGTGATGTTTTTTATCCCAAAATTAGTTAGTATTTTATTTGTATGCATTTTATATTTCACTCTTCTGTTCAGTTTTGTGTCCCCCCCGCCAACACCTTATACTGTGTCTTCAAAAGAGCAGATGTTTAATAAATGTCTCTTTAATTGAATTTATTGAATTTTTATCAACATTGTAAGAGTCTATGGTTTAATCTGCCTTTGAATTTAAGCTCCTTTAAGGTATTCAGTAACATTTTTCATTTTTGCATCCTCAGAACCTTGCTTAGTGACTTGGCATTTTTAAATTTACCATATATGGTGAGAAGAATCCCAAGGGGCTTTTTTGTCGATGCCAAGACTTGGTCTTATAAAATTCTCTACATTGGTTCCTAGCACAGTAATCTAAAGGCATTCTACAACAAATATTTGTTTTGCTACATGTAGCAGATGATTAATACATTTTTAAAAGTAGTTCCATGATTTTATTGGTTTGGGGAATTTTCATTTAGGAAATTTTCTTTACCAATATAGGCATCTTCTTTGCAACTTATATTCTAATAGAGATTGTGACTTGCCCAGAGTCATACAGTCTGTGTATTTGTCACAGGCCTTACTTGAACTGGGGTCTTTCTGATTCCAAGACTGGTTTTCTATTCACTAAATCAAGTTGTCTCCCAAGAAATATTTATTCAATTATATTATCTGAGTTCAAGGATCAGGTAGGATGGTCTCTTTTTTTTGGAGATAGTGAAGTCTAAGCAAGATAACCCAAGAGTAGTTACTAGGAACCCCAACCATCCCAATAAATGCAAAAGAAGAAACCCTGTACTGATATCTAATTATCTTCTCAGTCTAAGGATGTTTGATCAGAAATATTTGTTTTACTTCATAGAGTGAAAATCCCAGGGGTAGAGACAAGATCTGTAAGGGAGCGAGGGAAAACTACTTAATATAAGAGCAAGGAAGTTCCATTGTGATCTCTGGTAACTGACTCTGTATCCATGGGACCACTTTCAGTAAGTACAGAGCCTAGCCTTGGGCAGAGGCCAGATTGGTGTCCGTTGAACCTCATTTGGCTACTGTTCCATCTGAATTATTCTGATTGCAAGAAAAGAAAGTTGAATTTGTAACAAGACTTTTGCAAAAGGCTTTGTCAGTCAATGTACCAATGAGTCAATCAATAAGCATTTGTTAAGGTTCTATTATGTGGCAGGAACTGACTTTAGCTTGGAAAATTATGAATCTACTTGTCAGTTCCCATCTTGGTGGCTAGGGTTAACCAAATTTAAATTAATCAAACGGGTCCACAAAAAGCAACCTCCATGAGAAGCAAGCAAATTCTATATAAAATGCTGGTCAAATTGGTTTGAAATCAACTGATTGGCAGCCCTACTGGTGACTCATCATCTAATAATTGCATTGTTTGCATTCACAGGTTTCTTTTTAGTTTACAAAATTCCAGAGATAGACTATCCAATAGGTACATGGGAAAGGTATTTATTGATGGAGAGAAAATGAGTCTTAAACTATAGGCTCCTAGCCACCAAAACCAGAGCCTTAGACACCAAGCTTTTCACCTCCAGATCCAGAGCCCTAGGTGCTGTGCTCCTTTTCTCTGGGGCTAAGTCCAGGACCAGATTTACGAGTAGGGCTTCTGACATTAGAATCTATCTCCCTTCTTCCTTAGTATTTGAGAAAGGAGAGATGATGTCTCCTGCCACCACAGAACCCTTGAGAGGGAGAGCTACACTCAAATGATATTCCATCTCCATCCTGTATCAAATAAACTCCCATAATCTTCCTCTTTAAGTATCACTCTAAGGTGATAAAGAATGTCTAGATCCTTAGGTAAAAATTCCCTTTCCTTGTTATACTCTACTCTGTCAGACTCATCTGACATATCATTTCTATCGAAGTCCTTAACTGGCTCTTTCCTTCCTTCCATTGTAGAAGCACTATTAGAAAATTAACAACTTTCATTTTAGACTTTTTTCTTTTGAATCCTTCCATTTTGTTGTATTTCAGGAAATCTGGTTCCCTGCAGAAAACACCTCATGCTTGGTCATCCTCTGATTTGGACATGGTTTTTCTTGTGCTCCCCTATACATTGCACCAGAAGGACAATTAAACACATTCTTTATTACCTCTTCTAGGCTTTCTGCTTCCATCACTCAGCAACCTCTCCTCTTTGAGTTTCACATCAGTCTGACCTATAATCCTATCTTGATACTGAAGACAGTCACCTTTGGGGTCCCAAGCCAATCAATCAGCCAACAAGTTTATTTTATAGAGGGCATACTATATGCCAAACATTTCTCTACATGCTGGGGATAGAAAGACCCTGAATGAAATAATCCCTGCTCTCAAGAAGCATATATTCTATTGAAAAAGATAATGTATCTTGTCTTGTCTTTTTAAATTTCTATACATGGTGCACATTTTTTCCATTATTCACTCACTCTTTTTTTTAAAAGTATATTATTTAAAAGTTGGGTTTTTCCCTACTTGGAATCTAAACACCCAATACAAAGTTTGTATATGAAACTGTTTTCCTCAGTGTCCTCATCTGTAAAATGAATTGGTGAAGGAAATGGTAAATTACTCCAGTATCTTTGTCAAGAAAACTCCAAATGGGGTTACAAAGAGACAATTATGACTGAAATGATTAAACAACAAAAATATGAAACTGTAAATCTCTTTTTTATACCACTTGAATGGTAAACCACTTGCTTTTTTTTTTTTTAGGTTTTTCCAAGGCAATGGGGTTAAGTGGCTTGACCAAGGCCAAACAGCTAGGTAATGATTGAGCATCTGAGGTCACATTTGAACTCAGGTCCTCCTGACTCCAGAGCTGGTACTCTACCCACTGTCCCACCTAGCCACCCCATAAACCACTTGCTTTTAAAAATAATAACTCCATGTTATTTTCAAAACTTCTACTTACCTACACTTCTATTTAAAAGCAAAAAACTGGGACAGCTAGGTGGCATAGTAGAAAGAGCACCTGCCCTGGAGTCAGGAGGACCTGAGTTCAAATCTGGCCTCAGACACTTAATAGTTGCCTAGCTGTGTGACCTTGGGCAAGTCACTTAACCCCATTGCCATAAATGAATGAATGAATAAAAGCAAAAACTTAATGGCCCTCTTATTTTTTCATCATAATTGCTACCTGCTATTCTTTCTGGCTACAGTTAGAAAATGTCCTTTAATGTCAATAAATTCTTATTTATAGAGTTGACTTTCTTCTCATTTTGGGGGATTTGTTTTCAACAAACCAAAAAGGAATGTGACTTCAACTTCATCTAAATGTCTGGAAATGAATAGATGAAAGAAAGAGCAAAGAGAACTACTGTGTGATGAAGTTGAGTGAGTTTCTCACAAAGGGGGAATACTACTGATGACAGTAGAGAAGAGTGATACCCACACACCTCTCAGCTGCCCTTCTTGAACACTAGTCAGCCTGGGAGAGAGTTGGAGTATTTTATACACTCTGATTATATGTAATAGAACTATGCTGATGGGAGACAGCAAGTTTTTTCAGTTGTTTCAGTTGTGTTCAACTCTTCAATGAGGTCCAAATGTGACCTCATTTGGGGTTTTCTTGACAGAGATTCTGGAACTGTTTGCCATGTCCTTCTCTAGTCCATTTTACAGTTCAGAAAACTGAGACAAAAAAAAAGTATAAGTGACTTGCCCAGGGACACCCAGCTAATAAGTATCTGAGGCCAGATTGCTGATTCTATGCTCTACACTCTACCCATTTAGCCACCTAGCTGCCTACTAAGGGACAGATTAGCTCTAGATTTCCAGCTCTAATTAGTTGTTTAGCTGGTCTGTGTTTCAAAACAGCTGTTCCTCCTTGGAATAAGTCTATGGGAGTTAAGAGACCTCTCTTATCATCTTCATCATCATCCATTAATTTGGTGCCTACAGTGACTCACTAATATTAAGTGCTAAGGATAAAAGGGAAAAAGATTCATTTCTGACCCTCTATGAGCTTACAGTTTAGTGATAAACAACATGTACATAATAAATAGATTTCTCTCTATATGTATATGTATATATTTATACACACATTCAGATATCCATTTTTAAGGATAGGGAAGTATAGCATTTCAAGATAAGGTTTATAGGAAAGTAAGGGTTCTAATAGGTATAATTGAGTCAGGAGAGTATTCTAGTCAAAGGGATTTTTATCTTGTACAAAAATAAGAAATAGGAGATAGAATTTTGTATCTGAGAGATAGTCACTAGGAAAATATAGAAAGCATTTTCCCCCTGTGTGAGAAATTTTTTAAATGAAGAAATGGCTTTTTTTTGTAATGATGTTAAGTGACTTGCCCACGGTCACACAGCTAAGTAAATATTAGGTGTCTGGGGTCACATTTGAACTCAGATCCTCCTGATTCCAGGTCTGGCGCTCTATTCACTGTGCTACCCAGCTTTCCCAAAGACATGCCTTCTTAAAAATCTGCAGCTTAACCTTTGGACTATACATTGAAAAGGAGTCATAGGGCTAGTCTAACTTTTTTCTTGTTACATAGAAGTAATACCTCTAATAACAATTACCTAAAGCTGAGGAGCAGCAGGTGAGAACCAGCCTAGCAGGGAGGAGAAGCTGAGAAATAATGCCCAGAATAGGGCAGTCTAGTCTCCAGCAGGGCAACATGATTGCACCACCTGGCAAGCAACACTGGCCCTGTACCCTTGGAGGTAAGGGTTGCTCTACATTTTCTCAATGCTTGCAGCTTCACAGGATCCCTATGCCTGTCTTCTTTTCCAACTGAGAGTCTATGTAATTGTGGGACAGTGAGCCCCAAGTTTAAGACTAGGTTGTTCAATTGCTAATTTTAACTATACCATTGCATTAAATGCATTTCCTTTGATGTCAGAATGCTCTGTTATAAATGTGGAAATACCTATTGGAGCTTATGAACTATGGGTTTAAGTGGATGTAAATTTACTGAGTACCTTGAATCTAAGATAGTTTTTTCTAGGAGTCCCCGAAGTTTGAGAGGATATGAACTAGTTGCTCTATCTTTGTAACCATAATGCCTGGCACACTCCCTTGTACATTTTAGGGCTTAATAAATGTTTTTTAGACTGATTGCATTGTGGAGGAGCAGTGAAGGGCAAGAGAATTTTAATTTTCACATTTTCTGGTCTGTTTTTAGACACCTCCTGAAGGAGAATTTAGGAAGGAGATCCACATTTCTTTCCTCCAGCCCAACTTAGGGAGCCAGACTCACTAATGATGAGAGGGATTTATGTGCATTGGATGGTGAGAAGGAGACATCTGACAACTAAGGTCTCATCAGGTAGAATGAGGATGGGGAAAACGGATAAGTTCTACTAGGCTTTTTAGGAGAAAAATGACAGAGAATTGAAGAAGGAGAATCTCATTTTCTTGTCCCTCACAAAAACCTTTGGGTAAATTTAGGAACCAAGAGAAAGGAAGAACCCTTTCTCATCTTTCTGGTTCTTTTGGATAGTGCAATAAAATCCTTTGAAAGTGTGTTGATTATATTATTGTTATGTTAATTACAAATGAAAGATGATATGTTTTACTTTTTTCAAGGTTTTAAGTGTGAGGGAAGAGGAAAGGAAAAGGAGTGCCAGAAGGGTTTTATTCTAACACAGCAAGGACAGTATTTTCACAATAGTGAATAGTCCTCCAAGTTCCTTTTACAGATGAAGAAACTGAGGTTCAAGGAAGTGAATTATTTGTTCAAAGTCACTAAAGTGTTGGAGTAGCTTCCTGTTTTTTACCCTTCATCCTGCTACTTCTTAAGGTTTGGTGCCCTTGTCTGCTAAATAACTTGGATTTAAATATCAAGAGTTCAGGCTCATACTATCAGAATTTGAAGGACTATCTAGTTCAAGTGGAACTATCTGTTTCAAGTGGAACAGCACTTAATTTCATTATCTCCTCTGGGTACTGGGTCCAGTGGTCATTCTTTTGAAGCTTCTTGAATCTCTTAGATGGACCAAAATAAATGAGACAGGGAGTGAGGCCTCTCCCCTAGATGCTTCCTTTATCAACCTACCATGATATGATAATGCTCTGATTTATCTTCCCCAAAACCCATTTTTTGGTTAGTCATTAGCTGTTCTTCAGAAATTTCTTATATTTTCCAACCTCTATGTTTTTGCTTGCTGTTTCCTTTTTTTATCTAGACTGGTTTTCCTTCTTTCTGCAAGAAAAGCAGTGTTGATGATGCAGAACCAAGATGGTAGAGTAAGGACAAGGATTTTCCTGAGTTTTCTCAAATTCCCCTCCAAACAACTTTAAAGTAATTCTTCAAAAAATTTCTGAAGCAGCAGAACCAACAAAAGGATGATTTGAAACAATTTTCCAGACTAAGACTACTTAGAAGGTTGAAGATTTGGAAATGTATGTTTCACTGGGATTAGATTGTATTGCAGTCCATTGCAGGTCATACTGGCAAGTTCAATGGTGACTAAATCAACCCACAGATGGCAAGGGAGACATACAACTGGTCAGAAGGAGATTATAGGGGTCTTTTTGCAGGGACTGGATGCATTTCTCTGTTGCATTGCCTGTACATGCTTCCTGCTGGCAATCATAAAATGAGGAGGAGGAAAAGTCCTAGAACACTGAAGCATATAGCTATACTGTCACAATTTCAGGAAAGAAAAGAGTGCTTTATAGGTACTCACAAACCAGAGTATAGGCCAGAAAAGCAGTGATCATTCCTCTCCTTAGATCATACTCCCTTGGAAGAACTAAAAAAACTTCTAGATCCTCAGAATTAGCTCTGGAAAAAAAGCAGCACAAAAACTATGAAGTTTGGGAGAATACCCCATTCACTCCAGGAACAGAGCTCAACTTTAATATAAAGTTAAAAGTCAAGAAATAGACTGGAAAAATGAGCAAACAACAACAAAAGAACCTGACCATTGGAAGTTACTAAGGTGAGAGGGAAGATCAAAACATAAATTCAGAAACAGACATTAAAATCAGTACATCTACATCCAAAATGTGAATTCATTTCAGGTTCAAAAAAAAATTCTTGGGAAAACTCAAAAAGAATTTAAAAAGTCAAATAAGAGATGCAGAGGAAAAATTGGGAAAGCAAATGAGAGTAATGCAAGGAAATTATGAAAAAAAGAGTCATAAACTTTATTAGAGGAGATACACATATAACACACTCACACCAACACACAAAACTTGAAAAATAACCTTAAAAAGCAAAATGGGCCAAATAGTAAAAAAGGCACAAAAATCCACTGAAGAAAAGAATACTTAAAAAAGCAGAATTGACTGAGATATTACATTGGATTAGCTAATAGAACAAAAGGAGAAAAATAGCCAATGTTGGATGGGATGTAGGAAAATTGAGATACTGATGCACTATTGGAAGAGTTGTGAAAGGATTCAACAATTCTGTAGAGCAATTTGGAACTATGTCCAAGGAGCTATAAAACCATGCTTATCTTTTGACCTATAAGTGCCATTGATAGGTTCCAGAAGAGATGAAATAGGGAGAGAAAAGAATCTATATGCATAGGGATATTTTTAGCAATTCTTTTCTGATGACAGGGAGCTGGAGATTGAGGAGATGTCCAGAGGTTGGGAAATGGCTGAATAAACTGTGGCATGTGATTGAGATAAAATGATGTTCTGTTATGGGAAATGATGAACAGGATGCTCTCATTAAAAAAAAAATTCTTGCATGAGCAGATCCATAGGAAATGTACTTTATACAAAGAAACAGCAATATTGCAGAATAATCAGCTGTGAATGGCCTACCGTTTCTCTGCAATGCTGTGACCCAAGAGAAAGTCCGAAGAACTTATGATAAATAATTTTTTTTTGCAAGGCAAAGGGGTTAAGAGACTTGCCCAAGGTCACACAGCTAGGTAATTATTAAATGATGAGGCTGGATTTGAATTCAGGTCTTCCTGACCCCAGGGCTGCTGCTCTATCCATTGTGCCACCTAGCTACCCTGATAAAGAATTAAAGAATGATAAAAGAGCTGATGGCATCTGAATATAGAGTGAAGCATGCTTGCCCCCCACTTTGTTTTTCATGAGTTTTCTCTTTTTTGGGGGGTTATGTTTACTTTTATAACATGATTATTGTAATAATGTTTTTCATGACTATACATTTTTTATTTTTTAGGGGTTTTTTTTTGCAAGGCAAACGGGGTTAAGCAGCTTGCCCAAGGCCACACAATGACTATACATTTTTAATCTATACCAAGTAACTTATTTTCTCAATGAGGGGAAGTGGTAGGAAGGGAGAGAATTTGAACTCAAAATTTCAAAAATGAATGTTGAAATATGTTTTTGCACATAATCAGTGGAAAAATTAAAAAAAGCAGAATTGACCAAATAAGAAGATATATACAAAAATTCACTGAAGAAAATTCTTTATAAAGTAGAATTGGTCAAATGGAAAAGAAGATACAAAAACTCACTGAAGAAAATAATTACTTAAAAATTAGAATTGAGCAAGGGGAAGTTAATGACTCCACAAGGCATCAAGAAACAAAAAATACTTTATTGAAAAACTAACTGACTTGGAAAATCATGGCGAGATAATTTAGGTATTATTGGACTACTGAAAGCTATGATAAAAAAAGTGTTTTTAACATTACCTTTCAAGAGATTAAGAAGGAAAATTGCCTGATATCTTAGAATCAGTGGGTAAAATAGAAATTGAAAGAATCCACCTATAACCCTGAAAGAGATCCCAAGATGAAAACTCTAAGGAATATTATAATCAAATTCCAGTGCTCCCAGGTGAAGGAGAAAAATATTGTAAACAGTTAGAAAGAAACAATTCAAATATCTGAGAGCAACAATCAGGGCAACACAAGATTTAGCAGTTTCTACATTAAAAGATCAAATGGCTTGGAATATGATATTCCAGAGAGCAATGGGGTTAGAGGCACAACCAAAAATTATTTACCCAGCAAAACTAAATATAATGCATCAAGGGGGGAAATGGATATTTAATGAAATAGAGGACTGTTAAGCATTCTTGATGATAAGTCCAAAGCTGAGTAGAACATTTAACTTTCAAAAACAAGACTCATGAGAAGCATAAAAAGGTAAACAGAAAAAAGAAATCATAAGGAATGCAATAAGGTCAAACTATTGACATTCCCACATGGGAAGATAATACTTGTAACTTCTAAAACCTTTCTTATTATTAGAGCAGTTAGAAAGAGTTTACATAGACGAAGGGCACAGGTATGCCTATGATGGGATGATTTCTAAAAAAATTAAGGGTGGGGGCAACTAGATGGTGCAATAGATAGAGCACCAACTTTGGAGTCAGGAGGACCTTCAAATCCAGCCTTAGATACTTAATAATTGCCTGGCTAACCCCATTGCCTTAAATAAATAAAAATTTTAAAATAATAAATAAAAAATTAAGGGTGAAAAAGAGAAGCAATAGGAGAATGTGGAAGGGAGGGATAGAATAGGATAAATTATTTCACATAAAAGGGCAATCAAGAGCTTTTACAATGCAAGAGAAGATGGGAGGTGGAATTGGCTCAAAGAGGAAATTATATATATCTATATATCTATATATCTGTATCTATATCTATATCTATATCTATCTATCTATATATGTATATATACACACACACTCAACAGGTGTATAGAAATTTGTCTTACCCTACAGGGAAGTGAGAGAGGAAGGGGTCAGGAGGAAGGTACAGATAGAAACAAGGGCAGATTGGGAGAGGTAGTCATGAAAGGCAAAGTACAGGGACAAGGTGAAAGGGGGGAGAGAGAGACAGAGAGAGACAGAGAGAGACAGAGACCCAGAGACCCAGAAAGAGACACAGATACAGACTGACCTAGAGAGAGATGGAGACAGACACACAGAGAAAGATAAATGGGGGAAGAAGAGAATGGAAAGAAATACACAGTAATCATAATTGTGGAAATTTTTTTACATGTTTCTCTGATAAAGGTCTCATTTTCCAACTGTATAAAGAACTAAGTTTAATGTATAAGAACACAAGTCATTCCCCAATTGATAAATAGCCAAATTTTCAGTTGAAGAAATGAAAATTGGGGCAGCTAGGTGGCATAATGGATAGAGCACTGGCCCTGGAGTCAGGAGTACCTGAGTTCAAATCTGACCTCAGACATTTAATAATTACCTAGCTGTGTGACCTTGGGCAAGCCACTTAACCCCATTTGCCTTGCAAAAACTCAAAAAAAAAGAAATCAAAATTATCTATAGTCATATTAAAAGAAGGAAAAAGAAGAGAAAGAAGAAGAAAGATCTATATGTAATAAAAGTATTTATAGCAACTCTTTTTGAAATAGCAAAGAATTGAAAATTGAGGGAATGCCCATCAATTAGGGAATGGTTGAACAAGTTGTGGTATATGATTGCAACAGAATATTACTCTACTATTATAAATGATAAATAGGATACTCTCAGAAAAACTTGAAAAGATTTACATGAACTGATGAAGAAAGAAATAAGCAGAACCAGGTGAAGCATGTATATAAGTAATAGCAATATGGTTTGATGATCAGCTGGGAATGATTTGATTATTTTGATGAATAAATGATCCAAGACAATTATGAAGAACTTATGATAAGAAATACTATCCACCTCCAGAGAAAGAGCTGATGGGAGTCTGAATGTATATTGAAACAAACTTTTTTTACTTATTTTTTTGTGTGTGTATGTGTGTGCGTGTGTTTGAACTGTATTTTCATTTACTTTTACATGATCTGTGGAAACATGTTTTACTTAGGTATTTGGAATTCAAATTAAAAAAAAAATGAATGCCTAAAATTGTTTTCATCTGCTGGAGGAAAAATAAATTTTTTTTTTTTAAAAGAAGCTGTATTGGTCTTCTGTGTTCTACATTTTTAAAGTAGTGTTGACCTTCATATCAGATAACCTGGATTCAATTTCCAGTTCTATTTGAATTATACTGAGCAAAGCACTTTACCTTCTGAATCTCAGACTTTTCCTCATCTGTAAAATTTGTTCTCTGTTATTGTTGAGGTGTGTTTGACTCTTTATGAACCCGTTTGGGATTTTCTTGGTAGTTGCTAAAGTGGGTTGTCATTTCTTTCTCCAGCTTATTTTTTTACTAGAGAGGATGCTGAGGTCTATAGGGTTAAGTGACTTGCTCAAGGTCATACAGCTAATAAATGCCTGATACCGGATTTGAATTCAGGAAAGTGAGCCTTCTATCCACCTAATTGTTCCTGTAAATGATGGCTAATGAATAATAAATATACCACCTACCTCACTTGGTTGTGAGGAAAGAAAACACTTTATAAACATATATATATATATATATATATATATATATATATATATATCAAAAAAAACTTATAACTTTTATTTCTGTTAGAAGAAAGAATCTTCCAAGTGCCCAGACTCTTGTCTCTACTTGCCCTTTCTCCCCATTCAGGAAAAAAAAGCATCATTTGAGATGGGGAAACCTAAGGGTTGTCCTTGAGGGGTGGAGTTAAAAATGACAGCCTCCCTTAAATAGTCAGGAAAATATCAGTAAAATCAAGCTTGGGGGGTAGAGCATCCCTATGACTATTATGGAAAGTGTAGATGCCTCCGTACCTGAAGATATGTTCATACAGTCTAGGGCTGTCTTCCTCCTCACCTCCATTCTCTACCTCATGACTGGGCAGACACAGAGACATCACAATGGTTGCTGGCAATGGGGTGGAGTTTGATGGAGGGTTAAGGAAGGATGTGAGGAGGTGGAAGGAGATCCCTCCCTCCTAATTTCCCTTCCCATGATCTCTTTCCCCTTCTCCCTCCTTTCATCACTTATCTCTTTCATCTCTCCCACTATCTCAGTCATGTAGGAGTTGTCTGGATTCATATTTGAGGTTTGTGAGAATATCTAACACCTCAGTTCCCTTTTCCCCAATTCTCCTTTCCCTCCTTCTTTATTCTCTCCTAAGTCCTCTGGCCTCTTTTTTGCTTCAGTTATCCTTCATTCTCTAATTTCAGCCCCTCTGTTTTCTCTCTTTTCCTTTAACTCTCTTTCTCAGACAGAATGAATGAGAATTTTAATCAGGACTGTGACCACAATCCTAGCCCTGTCGAGGAAGATGCCCAGAGTCAGAAAAATTCAGCGTATGTATGACCATGCCTCAAGGTCCAAAGCACCAATTCACTTTCTTCTTGAATTCTCTATCCATTTTTTTAGTAGTGCAATATCTTTGTGTCTATCTCTGTCTCCCCTCCCCCCCCCCAAAAAACCCTACCTTTTTCTCCATTGGTTTCCTTATATAAGTTCTTTTTCCCTTTCCATTCCCAGAAAGGAGCAAATCTTCAGAGACCAAAAACAAAAGACAGTATTGGAAGATGACTTCCTATGGCAAAGTCAAGGGTGGAGGGAAAACAAGTCCTGCACATTTCTCCCCGCCCCATGTTTGGGCCCTGTCTCTGTGGATGCAGTTTAAGGGCAAAGGTAGTGCTTTGCCTTGGGCCCCCACCTCTCTCCTGGCAGACCTTCCTAAAGCTTCTGAACTTACTATCTAAGGGAGCGTCAGCACCATCAGGGAACTGGTCCAGAACTCAAAACAATTTCTCCCTCTTCTTTCCACTGAAATACCCATCAGGGACTCCAGTCCACCAGATGCTCTTTGCATTGCCAGTTGACCCCATTAGGTATTTGGCCCCAAGGTTTTATTGTGGCCCCTTCCAAGAACAAGTCCCCTAAAAGCCAGCAATCCCACTTTCCTCAGGGAGGCACTCCCTTCTTCCAGGGAGAGTGATAAGCCCCTCATACTCTATTTATTTTAAGAATAAAAATATATTTGTTTTAAGAATGGCTTGTGTTGGGGCAGCTGGGTGGCACAGTGGATAAAGCACCGGCCCTGGAGTCAGGAGTACCTGGGTTCAAATCCAGTCTCAGACACTTAATAATTACCTAGCTGTGTGGCCTTGGGCAAGCCACTTAAACCCATTTGCCTTGCAAAAACTAAAAAAAGAAAAAAAAAGAATGACTTGTGTCTCTTTTGTGCCTTGAGAATTTATCCTTCATGGAAAGGGGTCCATAGTACCCCAAGGGAGAAGACAATACAGAGGTAAATATTGTCTCCTGAAATGGTTTTGTTATTGTCTCCCGAAATGGTTTTGTAATAAGAGGACCTGGGTTTTGATCCCAGCCAAGCTATTTTCTAGATGGATAAAATCTTTTAACATTTCTGAGTCTCAAGTTTTATCTCAAAAAAATGAAGTTCTGGACCAAATCATGGATTCTTAATTTGAGGTCCATAGATTCCTAAGAGATTTGTAGATAAATTTCTGGGAGAGCACTGTGAATTTAAAATTACATTTTTGAATTTAAATTTAAAATTAAATTTTAGAAATTACATCTTTATTTTCACAGATGTCCAACTGAAATTTATCATTCTCTTCATTACGAATTTGAAAAAAATCTGTGAAGGCGTTCCTGGCTTTTTCCACAACATAGAAAGGATTAGACTAGATGATCTAACAAAATCTCTACATCTACCTTCTTTCACTTTCCTTATTGAATTCCTATTCCTACAGTGCAGGGTCTTACCATATATTTGAAGCAGATGAAAACTGACAATACATAAGTGTACACTTTAACTATCAGATCATTTTCTGTTAGTCTCAGGTCCATATGTTTATCCTGGTGCTTGTGTTTGGGTAACTGTGTGTTGTTGTTCAGTTGTGTCTGTCTCTTCAGGACCCCATTTGGGAATTTTTTTTTGACAGAGATTTTGACAGTGGTTTGACATTTCCTCTCCAGCTCATTTTTACAGATAAGGAAACTGAGGCAAACAGGGAGAATTGATTTGCCCAGGGTCCCACAGCTAATAAATATTGAAGCCAGATTTGAACTTAGGTCTTTCTGATTCCAGATCTGGCACTCTATCTGTGAGCTATCTGGTTCTATTTAGCTTTGTATTACTTGTTTATATTGCATGTTTTGGGGTATATGGAGCCTCTAGTAGAGAGAAGACCCTCTATTAGTTTGGATGGGCAGTACAAGTCTTTGAGAGTTGCTGGAGTGTACTGAGATGTGAATTTCTAGGGTCACAGCCCTTTTGCCACAGAAGCAGTACTTGAGTACAACTCCTCCCTGATTCTGAAGCCAACATTTTAACCACTTACCTCATGCTGTCTTTCATATTACAATTGTTTCTTAATAAATCGTCCTAATTGTGATGGACTCATTCTAAATTTAGTAATGTGTCTCTACTGCCTTGAAAATGATTCTCATATGAATGATTTAAGGACAGAAAAAAAAATCTGGGGGGGGGAAGAACCCGGATCAGTGTAACAAAAATGCTTTTTTGGCTTCAGGATAAGACATAGTGTCCATTAAAAAAAAAACATGGGAAGACACATGAATGGACACTAGTTCTGGCTCTGCCATAACTCAAAGTGTGACCTTGGGAAAGTCACTTTCCCCGAGTCTTGGTTTCCATCTCTGTAAAAGGAATTGGACCAGATGATGCCTAAGATTTGAACTCCGGTTTTAAGAGAAGCCAAGCATAGGTGTAAAGGTCGAGAAGGAGAAAATGGACAAAACCTCAAACTAGACCCTATTTTTTAAAAATCAAATTCCCTTTAGACCTTTAGGAGTGAAAACAAAGAGGCAGACTATTCATATCTCAAAGCAGGCTTGGAACTTTTCTGGAAGATGACTGGAGAACCGTTAGCTCAATTTTTTTTTCTTCTCAAAGAGTTGGAAATGGGAAGGGAGTAGT
Source organism: Macrotis lagotis (assembly GCF_037893015.1). Taxonomy (NCBI): domain Eukaryota; kingdom Metazoa; phylum Chordata; class Mammalia; order Peramelemorphia; family Peramelidae; genus Macrotis; species Macrotis lagotis. The sequence continues at coordinate 17,540,305 of NC_133662.1, read as the reverse complement.
GGAAGCAGAGTTTGAGTGAATGGGAGTGGGAGTAGGGGTGGGGTGAAGCAGAACTTGGAAGAGCCCTTTAGCTTGCCCTCCAGGGGCTCACAATCTTGTGTATAAATAAACCAGACAGATCTTGAACTTGGAGCAAAAGCCCATTTATTGTAAACTGAAATTCCATTCGCCAGAGAATTTGGATTAGATGAGGGAACCAATTCTGGCCTAGTGAGCCAACCTTGGCTCTCACACCTCCACCCAACAGTGTCTAAATACTAATAAAGCCCAGGCCCTAGTTGGAGAAGCAGGTTTCATGGTTCAGGGAGGAAATTGGGGGGGGGGGGGGAGTCATCATGCCCTCCTCTTAGAAAAAATCTCGGTATCACACCCCATTCCCATTTGCTTCTCTTCCCTTCTTGCTTCCTCACCTTTCCTAGTCTAGGCCCACAGAAAGGGAATTTGACCTGTACCAGCCTCTTTGGCCTCCCCGCCCCCAAACCCACCCAGCTTTGGGCCTGGGGCGCTGAAGGAGAGGGATGAAAATGCAAGTGCTAGGTCGTTAAAGTATTTGAAAATTTTTTTTAGGGGAAAAAAAACTCGGGAGAAAGAAAGTATTTGATGGCTAATAATCTCATTTCAATATAATGGGACTTTCTTCTGCAGAGAGCAAGACAGGTTAAGAGATATAATTATGACTTTGCAAACTCTCTCCCAAGTGCTGGAGACGCGCTGACAGGTCTGCGCCGGGCTGCGCTCGGCTCCGCTCGGCTCCGAGGGGAGACGGCTTTGTCTGGAGCTCCAGTTAAAGAGACAGGATCCCTTTCCCCCTCCCCCTCCCCCCATCCTCTGCCTGCTTTGCAATTTAACTTGTCAGAATCATCCCCGCTCCCGGATCCGTGTTTGATTCCCTCACGGAGCTGGGGGGTGGGCGAGGTGTGTGTGTTTGTGTGTGTGTGTGTGTGTGTGTGTGTGGTGGGGGGCCGGGGGGGAACAAGACGGAGTCTCCAAGCCCCCCCCCCCAACAAAAAGCAAGGCTAGTTCAAGATTTGTCCAATCTTGAAAGGGGGGGAAGGGTCAAGTCTATACAGCTTAAGTGGGTGAAGGGTGGAGCACTTACACTAGAACTCCAGCCCAGTAAACATAATTCTCGTCCTGTGTCAGCCAAAAATGAAGCTTAAAAAGAAAAAAACCTTCAAAAAACAAACCAAAAATTCGAATGGTGTGGCTGCTATAGCTTGGTCCTATCTGTTCCGAATTCTCTGGATAACTGCATCTTTTTTCTATTCCTATAGATTCAGTAGGTAGGAGCTGAACTAAGAAGGTTGTATACCCCCCCCCCCCCCAAAGGTAAACTTTAAAACAACAGTAACAAAACTATAGTGGAAAAAATCCACTTTAAACTGGATTCCTCCGCTGAGTTTCCCCAGCAACCCAAGAGCGGAGTCCAGGAAGAATTCCCCGCGGGGGACAGAAGATTCCGGGAGTCAGGGATTAGGTGCAGGTGGAGGTGAGCCAGTTCAAATTTTGGCTATCTGGGAAGGGAAGAGACTCCTTTTCAGGTGGAGAGACTGCTGGGGGAAAGTCAAAGGCCTTGCCTGGGGATGAATGCGCATTAGTGCTTGAGCAGGTGGAAAAACTCCCAGACCGTTGGTGTTTATGGAAACGTGTTTTAAATATGTGGCCTCAGAGTCGTCCCCTCCGCCTCCCTCTTCCTGGAGAACTCAACATCCCATCCCACCCCCAACCAATTAAGTCCCCCAAATGTAAATGTAAACGAAGAGACGCAGGTAGATAAACACTAAAGATCTGGAGGAAAAGAGGTGGAGATGAGGGGGAAGGAGAAGAAATGAGAAGAGGAAGAAGAGAGAAAGGAAAGAAAAAAGCAAAGATGAGAAGATAGATGATCCGGAAAGGGGAAAAGGTGAGAGGCATGAGAATAAGGAGAAAAATGGTTTGGGAGGTGACTAGGTGGCGCAGTGGATAGAGCACCGGCCCTGGAGTCAGGAGTATCTGAGTTCAAATCCAGCCTCAGACATTTAATAATTACCTAGCTGTGTGGCTTGGGCAAGCCACTTAACCCCATTTGCCCTGCAAAAAACCTAAAAAATAAAATAATTTGGAAGAAGAGAAATGAATGACCAGAGCATTCTTTCAGAGATCATTTCAGGGCCTGAAGTATAATGTAATTTCTGTTGCCTACAATCTGTGTCTCCGTCTCTGCCTGTTTCTCAGTCTCCATCTCTGATTCTGTCTCTGTCTCTCCCTTCCCCTCCTCCAGATTACGAAGAGGGTATATTTATGGAATGGGCTACCTGCCTCACGACGACTTTCCTCACTTCGCTTTATAAGGAATTAGTAAGGAATTCTGAAAAGAAAAACCAGGACAAGTCTCTACTAATTTTCCAGTCGTACCTCAGCGTCCTCCAGACCCGACACTGAAAATCCGGAAAGACTGAAGGATCCTGGCGGATACCGGCCACGTGATTCGCCCTGGGCAGGGGAGGTAAAGAGGTAAGGTTAGGAGAGCTAGGGATTGGTTCTAGGACAAAAGAAGAATGCACTGACCCGTAATCCCAGGAACAGTTCAAACTAAGTAGCCAGGGTTTTGTGCAGACGCGATTAGCATTCGACTCGAGGCTAAATTTAAAAGAATTTTTTTTTTTTACCGATTTCATTCAATTGCAAACCCAGTCTAGTCTGAATTACTCCTTCTCTGCAGCATTGTCCTCACTTTTCTGGTCTGCATATAATCACATCTAGGTGTGCGTGGCACTTTCACTGGTGGTACTTGTGCAATACCCAAAACTGGTCAAACAAGACTATAAACATTTGGAGGTAAGGCTGCTGCTCCTTTACCGACAAGGGAAGCCACCACTAGGAATTTTCTCTGGTCGTGAGGATTTAGATCTGTACAGATTAGCTCATTCTCCAGTGGTGAGAGGAGTGGGCTCCGGCAGTCTCCGCTTTGCGGGCCTGCGGACCTGGGCTACAGGTGCACTTCCCGGTCTCAGGACTAGGGGGAGATGAGTGGACCGTTGGCAGGTTGGAGGCTCAAGCCCTTTGATCCGACTGGAGCGACTGGACAAACCTCTCACAGACAATGCAAAGTCTAAATTTTACTCACATTCATGGCCCTATTCTGATTCATATGCTTCCCTTTCCTTTCTAACCCCGAGGAACACGGCTCAGGAAATACGTGGATTCCCCAGTACCTTTTATCCATCCTCCAAATCTGCCTGATAGCTGCGGTGTGTGTGTGTGGGGGATGGAGATAGGGTTTGAGGGGCTCAGTTCTTAAAATATCTCTGACCCCCCACCCCCGGGATCAAGAGCCCACAACTCACCCCCCCCCAAGTTCCATCCCATTTGGGAGTATGTATTTATAGAATGTGGAGATGAGAAAAGCGGGGGTGGAGGTGGGCAAGCTGCAATCTTGGTCCAGGCACAGCTCAGTAAACAGACTTGAACTCCAAGTGGGAGATGAGATGGGAATGAGGGGAGGGATGATAATGATGATGATGGTGTGTGTGTGTAAAATGCTTTGCGTAACCAGGGCCACTTTTCCAGAGGAAGTGTGTAGGATTTTAACAAGCGCGTGCTCACACGTGTATTTGTGCAATTCTAAGCTCCTGCCTTGGTGTGTGGGCTCCATTGCTCACACAATTGTGAAGTCTACAGGTTTGTAACAGGGAATTTAACTTTTCTTTTTTAAAAAGGAGGGCGAGGAAAGGAAAAGAGAAAGACAACCAAACACAATGAAAGAGTGAGACCTAAACCGTAGGGATTGAGAAGAGGGAGAGAGTGAAGAGGAGACACTGAGACAGACAGACCTAGAGCAAGAGACAGAGAAAAAGACAGAATGAGACCGAAGCCGCCAAGGTTAGGTTTTAGAGAGTTTGTACGCGGGGCCTCTCCGGGTGCCCCGAGTGGGGGTCCTCGTGGATCCGAGTCCCTGCGGGGAAACGGGGGTCGCTGGGTGGAGTCAGGGAAGAGGCACGGGACGCAGCCGGCGAGGTCAGGGGGGAAGGGGCACACAGAGGGCAGCGGCTCAAAAAGGCTGCTCGGCCGGCTCAGGTTACCGTGGGCCTTCGCGGGGAGTCGCAGCCTCCTTCCCCTGCCCCCATCTCCCCAGCCCCAGGGACAGGGGCCGGGGATGGGCTACGGGCTCGTCCCCACCCCCCCCCCCAGCCCCCACTGTTTGCATTTCTCTGGCAGGCTGCAGGGCTCAGGTTGAAAGGAATCGCCTTCATTTGGAACTCTGTTTATTTTTCTTAACTAACCGGCGCAGACAGACGACCCTGTAGAGCCCTGGCGGCCGGCAGGGGCCGAGCCCCGGCCAAGGGAAAAGGGTGAGGGGAGAGGGCGGCCAGGCGGGAGTGGTGGTGAGGGGTGGGTATCCTCGCCCTTCCCCGACACTGGAGAGGAGAGGGAAGTGACAAGACAAGTGGGAGTTTCTTCCAGTTCCTCAATCAGATTCTCCTTAGTGCCCTAATCCACTTCATCTGTGGCCTGCTCGCTCCTGGCCAGTCACGCGTTCCAGAATTTCTGCACTTCTGGGTTTCAGGTCCTATCTGTCCAGCCTTTGGGACCTTGGCTTCCTCCTTCTTGCTCCAATTGCATAGAGTGGGCAGTGATGAAAAGGTTTTTTCCTCATCTTACCCGACTGACTTAGATGAAACTTAAGAAACCTATAGTTGTCTTTTTTTTTTTAACTAGCCAAGTCCCCGAGAGAATGGAGCTAGGGGTAGGAGTCAACTGGTTTAGTCAACTCAGGGATCCCAGGGACTTTTGGATGTAGGGATAGGAAGGAGGAGGGGCGTTTCTTGCATGTTTTGACAGGAAATGAATAAAATTAAAATGATATTCAAAGAAATACTCAAATTATCAGCTTTTCTTAGGGAGTTAAGAATTCAGTATTATTTGCAGTGTTGTGGCAAAGCCAATGAGACTTCATTCAGATAGTCCCCACCAGCTTACAGTTTAGTCTGTGTGTGTGTGTGTGTGTGTGTGTGTGTGTGTGTGTGTGTGTGTGTGTGTGCTTGTCTTCGTGGATATTTCCATGAGGTTTAGTCTCTTCTGAAATGAATATGTCTGCGTGAATGTGTGTCAGAGACTTTGTGTGTCTGTGTTTTTGAGAGAATATTTTCTAGGGTTGTCTGCCATGTTTTTGTCCTTGTGAGTTTGTGTTTGAGAAATGCGCTTGTTTGAGTTTGTGTGAGAATGGCTGTGTGTGTGTGTGTGTGTGTGTGTGTGTGTGTGTGTGTGTGTGTGTGTGTGTGTGAATGTGTAACAGTGTGAGTGAGGAAGTGTGTGTGTCTCTGCCGGAATGTATGTACCCAGGCCGGTGTGCTAGCCTGTCATGAAAATGAGGTCAGGGAAGGTCGTTCCGCTCTACAGTATAAATCAAGGAGGAAAGGAGAATGGAAGTGAGAGACATTCCCAGGAGACTGGAGGGAGAGAGACAGAAGAGACATAGAGAGGAGAGAGGGAGGGGGATGAGAGAGATAAAAGGAAGGGAGAGCCGGAGAATGAAAAGAGGGAAGGGGGGGGGAGAGAGAGAGAGAGAGAGAGAGAGAGAGAGAGAGAGAGAGAGAGAGAGAGAGAGAGAGAGTGAGTTTTGAGGACATTAGATGAAACTCAGAAATTTCTTTTTTTTTTGCCTACTAAGTTCTATATCCCAGTGGGGCCAATGAATATTGACTTACTCTGTTACCTTGGCTTCCCCCTACCCTTTTAGGGAAAAGTAAGGCAAATAAAGTCCTCAAACTGAAACATTCCCCCCCCCCCCCCCCAAGCCTCAAACAAATCACCAACAACATCCTCTAAGTCACCATTCCATTTAAGTACTGCTTTTTTCCTTTGGTTAAAATTTCCTTATCACAGTCACCCTCTAAGGAGAATTTCTAATAGTTAATCCCCTTGGCATATCCATCCTTGTCCCCCACTTCTTACACATTTACACACCTCTTTCCATCACTGTGAGCCAGGAGCTCCCCACTGGTGACCTGGATTATAACACCCCAGAATCTCTTCCTATTTCCCTTCTCCTTTCCTCTTTATTGCTTCCCCCTCATTCTAGAGCCCTCTTTCACCATTTTTCTTTCCATCCATTATATTCCCCCCCCCCAACACACACACACACACACACACACACACACACACACACACACACACACACACACGCGCGCGCGTGCTCTCCTCTTTTTCTCCCTCTTGTCTGCTGGCCTTATCCACATCACATCCATCTCCCCAACAGGAAACCCAGATTTCTTTAACAGTCCATGATCTGGCACTTCCCCCTCCCTCCCTCTTCTCTCCCCTCTCCTGTCTTCTTCCCATTATTCACTTTTCTTAACCTACCTTCCACACTGTCGTTGAGAACCTGGACCCTTCAGTCTTATGTCAGGGGTCCCACAGGTTGGACCCTGCTCTTACTCATGGTAGTAATTTGCAAATCTTACAAAGAGCAAACTGGGCTCCAGTTCCATCAAAGATTGAAAAATTAGGCAGGGATTGAAACCGCTCTTTGTTTGGGCTGATCTCAAAGACCTCAGGATGGAGGAATAAGGAGGGGGAATGAAGAGGAGGTAGCATGGCCTCTGTCATCATTTACTTACATCACATCATTTCTCTGAGTCTCAATTTCTCCTTTTGTAAAATGAAGTTTCTTTAATTTAAGGTTTCTTTCTAGAATCTATGATTCAATGATTCTCATATTTGTATTTTGAGTTTTCCAGGAGCAATGGGAGGTGGGTAGGAGTTTGGGGTTGACTCAAAAATCCAGAGAAGTTCTTTCTGTCTACCCTTGAACTGCACTTCCTTCTTTCTCTGATTAAAGAGGTTAGATTTCAAGGGGTCACTTCTCTGGGGCCCCTGATAGATAACAAATAGGTGATGGGAACAGTTCCTTGAAGCCTGGGTGCCTCAGACTATTTTGATTTAGCCCAGACTCAGGGTTTTCGTTTGTTTGTTTTTTAGCTTTTGTTTCTTCATTTCATAGACTCCTTTTGCAATGTGGTAAAGTCTATGAACGCCTTAGAATACATATTTTAACTGCTTAAGATAAAATAATTAAATTTATAGAAACAATTAATTATATTGAAGTGCAGTTAATCCCAGACCCCAGGTTAAGAACTATTACTCTTGGTCTTGTTGACTCAGTTCCCCACAGATTTTAGGAGGCTCTGGCCCCAGCATCCTTCTTTATCCAAGACAGTACCTTTCCAGGGTCCTGGCTCTGGGACTGTTGTTTGCTACTGTTTCCTACTAAGTGCCAATTTACATAGATTTCTTATTCCTCCCCCTAATTCCCATTCAATAAGTTTGAAACACAAGCTAAGGGTTCAGAGCATCCCCAGACAAAGTTCACAGGAGTCTCTCTTTGGACTGATTGCAATTTAGTATTTAGGGATATGAAAATTAGTTGAATCAAGCATGTGCAGAGGGGAGTCCCTGCTCTGCCCTACCCAGACCCAACCTGACCTGGGGAGAAGAGAAGCCATATCTCTATTGTCTGTGAGCCTAAAGTGTGTGTGTGTGTGTGTGTGTGTGTGTGTGTGTGTGTGTGTGTGTGTGTGTATACAAGTATGCTAAAAGTCCAGAGCCAAATCTATGGTCTTATCCTCATAACTATCTCAAAATGTGTTGAAAGTTGAATTCCATGGGGCGGCTAGGTGGCGCAGTGGATAAAGCACTGGCCCTGGAGTCAGGAGTACCTGGGTTCAAATCCAGTCTCAGACACTTAATAATTACCTAGCTGTGTGGCCTTGGGCAAGCCACTTAACTCCATTTGCCTTGCAAAAACATAAAAAAAAAAGTTGAATTCCTGGCAGTCTCTGATAAATCACTGTGGTCCCATACCACCCCTATGTGGCCTATGAGGGCACTGCAGGTGGTGGGATTAGGTCCAATAGCCGGTAGAAGCCAGCCAGCAGAAGGCTTTTAATGTTAACACTGAACAAAATCAGAGGCTCTCTCTAACCAATAGACAGCTAGATTCACCATCCAAACCTTTCCACCTATGACATTGAATTTCAGGATCTGTTGTAGGGGGAAAACAAAGTGTAATAAAACTTTTTTGCTCTCTTTTGCTTAAGCCCATTCAATTCAACAGCTAGTGAATACAAAAACAAGAATTTCAGATCCTGAATTTGCCCAGCCTATCATTTGACCCAAAATTAATGGTTTCTTTCACTCTAGTGAGTTTGAATTCACATCCCTACTCCTAATAACAACTTACATTTATATGGTGTTTTAATGTGATTTTTTTTATTGGCTTTGGAGTCAGATTAACTACCAATATGAACTTGGGTGAGTCAGATTCACCATCTATTAGCCCCAGTTCTTCCTCTGTACATTGAGAGGGATAACTTCCTGAGTCCTTTCCAAACTAAATTTATGATTACATCACTAGCAAAAGGCAAAGTAAAGCCTTTCCTATCCAGCATCTCATGGTGGATGAAACTCAGGAGAGTAGAATCTCATAGTCATTAGAAGACTGGCCTTAAAGGCTGGAAGATCAACTTCTTTTAGCAGAGATAGGACTAACCTCAGAGTGAAGATCACCTCACAACAGTAGAAGGCTGTCCTTAGAGTCTCCTTCCTCTCATAGTAGAGAGTGGACTGGTTTTAAGAGGCAAGAGGATCAGCCTGCCATAGAGGACAGAGGTCTGGTCTTAGGGGTCAGGTCTTATTTCTGACCCAAACAATATCACTTAACCTTTCTGTGCTCAGGAAGCTCTCTATGACTATTGGAGAGGATTCTATGATGAAATTTTCTTTCTGAATGGATGAAATCATTGGTCTAGATAAAAAGTCCTGACTCATTTAATCCTTATAGTAACTGGATAAGGCAGGCAGGGAAGAGATTATTATCCCCTTTATACTTATTAGGAGCCAAAGCCCAGAAAGGTTAAGAGATTTGTCAAGTTAAGAGGCAGTTGAGCTAGGTTTTGAACCAAGGGCCAGAGATGCTGGCAATAGACCTCTGTACTTGAGTTAACCTTCCCCCATCGACTTCCTCCCCCTACCTTCCCAATCCAACTCAGGAACACCAGGAGAGGTATCTTGCAAAGTTTGTTCAGCTTCCAAATGATACCTATCAGAAAAGGTTCCAAGATGATCATAATGACCTTGTACTTGCAGCATCTGTGACTGGGAGGGGAGAGGGTGGTGGTGAGGTGAGGAGCCTGTCTTATCCAGATGGAACTACAATCAGTGACAGAAGGTTGATGATCTCCTACAGCTGAGGTTTGTTCCTGGAAGGCAGAGAGCCAAACACAGGTGCAATTCCTGATACTCTGCTGCTCCCCAGTGGTCAGCAGAGCCCTTACATCAGAGCCAGCCCATCCTAGGAAGAAGAGGTGACTCCTTCTCTATTCCAGTTCTTACCTAAAAGTAGGATCTTCCTCTTAAATTGCTACTCTCACTCCTGATCCCAGATCTAGAAGCAGTCTTGGGAAGTTGGATGAAGATTTTATGGGACTTTCTGGTTGCAGAACATCCAAACCAATCTACTCCAATCCAGTTCAATAAACATTTAAGTGCCTACTACATGGCAGGCACAGTTCCTGCTCACAAGGAGCCCGTTTGATTGACCACTGTCCTTCCTACTGGAAGAGAACCAAAATGACATTACTATGTTGGAGTCAATGTATGATGTGCCTGACTGTGGCTGATCAGACCAATACGAACTCCAGGTCAGGCAAGGATCTTACAAACTAGTTGAAGAAATAAAATTTCACACATATATAAAAATAGCCCCAATGCTAAATTTAATATTAAATATGTGGATAATAGAAGTCAAGGGAACTTAAAGGAGGGAAAGAGACCTATGGA